>NC_136057.1:48383643-48983643 GCF_964261635.1 Lissotriton helveticus | reverse complement strand
GACCGCGAAGAGGTACCGCCATTCTACCAAATCAAACGCCATTTTGGCGTCCAGCGAGAGGATTGCTGCAGATTCTGTCAATAATGGGGGCCTTGCCATCACACCATGCAGTCGTCTAAGATTCATCGCCGTACTTCTGTGTGGCATAAATCCCGACTGATCCGGATGTATTAGGTGTGTGAGGTGAGGCAGTAACCTGTTGGCCAGTAGTTTCGCTAAGATTTTGCTTTCGGCATTGTATGTGTGTATGTATGTATTTGAGCTTATATAGCGCACAGCTACCCACAAAGGGTTTCCCGGCGCTTGCTTAGGGAACCCGTCCTGGTATTCCCCTGTGAGATAACCCCGGCAGGGTATCCACAAGGGGAAAGCCAGGCATCCCGCCGCGAGGGGCCGTTGTGGAGATTAAGCAAGCTATTGCCCAGAGTCGCAGAGTGTGAACCCATGAGTCGAGTAGGCACCGGCGCGAGAATTATCGAGTCCGTGGAATTTTTGAGCCCAAGACCCGCCGAGGCGGGGAATTGAACCCTGGTCCAGGGCCGATCTCAGCTTCCGGGTCTGCCGCCACTAACCCCTGAGCCACACTTCTCCACATTAAGGAGGGAAATCGGCCGGTAGGAGCCGCAATCCTCAGGTGGTTTGCCCTTTTTCGGGATTGCTACAATGGTAGCCATACGTTGGTCAGGCGGCAATTGTCCCTGTTCCAGACTTTCCACAAACATGTTAAGTAGGGGTGTAGTAAGCGTCTCTGACATGGTTTTGTACCACTCGATTGGTATCCCATTGGGGCCCAATGCTTTCCCTGAATTCAGCGCTGCTATAGCCGACTGCACCTCCTCAGCCGTTAGGTCTGCTTCTAGTTCTTCCACCTTGTCCTGCGACAGAGTGCGGGTGGGCACTCCCATGAGAGCTGTCTCTGCCATTTCCTGCGTAACTTCTAATTCAGGGGCATACACTGTTTGGTAGTGATCAGCCAGTAGTTCGACTATCAGAGAAGGGCGGGTTTGCATCACCCCCGTAGAGTCCTTCAGTTGTAGAATAGTCCTCTGCCCCTCCTGTTTCTTCTCTAGCCAGGCTAGGAGCTTGCTAGCCTTGTCCCCTACATCGTATATCCTGTGCGCCGTGGCCGCTATATTTTCAACCACTCTACGGCGTATAAGATCGGTATGACGTTGCTGACACAGCTGGAGCGTGTGCAGCGTGCCCCTCGTCGGATTAGCCATATGGTCGTCGTTGGCCTTAGCGAGTTTGTCCTCTAAGTCTAGTAGTTCCTGTTTCTGGGTGCGCTTATACCTCGTTATAGTGGAAATGGCTTGTCCTAGAAAAGAACCGTTTTGTAGGCTTCCCACAGGACAGAGGGGGATGACACTGAACCTTCGTTCTCAGCGAGGTAGCACCTCGTTGCTTTTTTAAGTGTTTTGGCCACTTGTGGTACCTTAAGGTACCCCGGGTAGATCGGGTAGATGCGCTTTTGGGATCGTTCTGGGTTGGAGAGAGTCAGCGTCAATGGGGAATGATCCGAGATACCCCTCGGCCAACCTGTACGTCGTCGACTGTGAGGAGCCTGTGGCCCAATGTCAGGAAATAGTCGATCCGTGATAGACTAACATGGACCGCTGAGTGGTATGTGTATTGTTGGTCGGTCGGGTGGAGGCTTCTCCAAAGGTCTATCAAACCCTGCGCTTCTAGGAAGTCATTCAGCCGGGAAGGCCCGGGAGTCTGTGTTCGTACCGGGAATCTGTCTAGGGTATTGTGTGCCACCGCATTAAAATCCCCTCCTACTATGAGATCTCCTTCCGGGAGCTCTAACAGAAATTTCCCCAATTCTGGGAGAGCGACTGTGTGCAGTGCCGGCGGAATATACACCGAGACCACATTCAGCGGCCTCCCTTCCCACTGTCCAAGTGCCGCTGCAAAACGCCCCTGCGTGTCTATTTTCGTGGATTGAAGTATGTACCTGGAGGATTGATGCATTAGGATCCCTGTACCACGGGACCCCCTAGTAAATTCTGAATGAGCAATCATACGGTAACCTTTTCTGTCTAGGGCACGTATTGCTGTGCCTGTTAGGTGCGTTTCCTGTAGTAGGACCAGGGCCGGATTGAATCTCCTTATACTTTGTAATACTAAGCCTCATTTGACCTTGTCTCCCAGGCCCCTCACATTCCAAGACAAAAGTTGTAGAGGTGTCACTGGCCCCATCCTAGGTTCCCCCCTCCCTATGTCATTCCGTGTGGTGTGTGTCATAGCTTCTGTGGTTGAAAGTACCTATGTACCATATTGAATGCGCTCTAGTAAATTGCCAGGAGCTCGCTATACTTTGTACGTGTGCCTCAAGAGTCCAATCTTGACCTGTGAAACAGTCTGAAAAATGCAAAAACCCCCAACCCCCAACTCCCCCCCTCCCTGCCCCCCTGCTAAACGGACTTAGAACTGCCCGCCCCCCCAACTCAGCAGAGTGCCTGACCCAAACCCAAAACACAGTACTTGCTCGCTGGGGTGAAGGACTCTCCGTAGTCAGCTGCCCCTCTCCTTGTCCACGGAGGACCTCCGCCCAGTGTCCTTGGCGGCCCGTCATTTGGTCTATCATAATAAGCACGGGAAGTCATTGTTCTTCGTTATCTTCATTTTCTTGAACCTCGCTCAGGGGTGAATGTAGATCCATCTCTCCACCGGATGCCTGGGAGCTCGGTCGAAATTCATTAGTGCGGTGCTTGTTCTGTGGTAAATTCTAATTACCCATGCTTAATTTATGCGGAAAAGTCAAGAAGAATAACTCAGATAAATAAGAGGCAAAATCCGTGATATTTGAGGTTACTCAAAAAGGGTTTTATTCCTTAGAAAGGAATTGGGTATTTGGCTCGAGCCAAGGTGGCATACCGTTCCGTCACCACATAGGTTCGGGAAGGGACTGACAGACAACATTTTATTGACAGTTATTCATATATATAGTCAATGCATTACAGTAGAGGCATATGCAGAAGGCGTAACAGCTGAGAAGAGAGATAAAATGTTCATACGTAACAGAAAAGGTGTTGCAATAGGCGTGCATGAAGGCGTGTACTAGAAACGTCATTTATCATGAGGTCACAAGTAGGTGGATCCATAAGAGAATCCTGCAATGTCAGCAGATATACATGGCAGAGATGCGCGCGCAGCAGCATGACGTGTGATTGACGTGTAACTGAAGGGTGGAGGGGACTTGACACTTAGCCCTACAAGTGTAGACATAAGTCTGGGATGTCAGATCAACCTAATCCCAAATCGTATCTGATATCTTATGTTTAAGGAACTGTATTATCTGGAAGGGAAAGGTCTCTCGGACGGAGGCTATTCTATACTGGTTGCGAGTGCGTGTATAAGCGTTTATGTGTCTGCATGAGAGGCGAGGGGGGCATGGGCCTACCATGGCAACAGAGTCTATGAATTACATGCACGGAGACAGAAAGGCCGGGCCCGTTGCTCCTGCAGCTGGGAGGATGTTTACCTGAACTACGAGACAGGAATGTATTTTCGAGGAGTGGAGTAGATAATTCGAAGGTTGAATACAGTCTTGGCAGGCAGAAGGCTGAGCTAAGCGCCGTGAGCCGCGCAAGGAGTAAGGCAGGGGTCACTGGTACAGAGGCAGCCTGGGCTGAGGCTTTCAGAGTCAGAAGGCAGGAAAAAAAGAGGCTCGATCGCAAAATCAGGGCCTACTTCGCCAGAGCTGAAAAACGTGTAAAGTATACCACAAAAAGACGTTGGCATAGCATAGGTAGAAACTGAATATTCAACTCGTTCATAGCGGATCTGAAAAAGGACATGTTAAAGTTGGACGCAAATGTATTTGCGTCTTCATAGCAGGCACAGGAGGGAAGTTACATGCACTTCAAGCTAGTACATGGAGACGGTGGGGTACGCGTTAGGGAACACTACTTGACCAAAAATGTATATTTCCTCATTCCCTCCTTGTTCCCTACGGACCCTTCATGATACATCGATCCTCATTAATCGATCAATCTGTTCACGTAACATCATTTGCTCTTTTTTCTTCTTTTCGCGGTTTGAATGGGAATTTGAATGCGGCATGCATGATATGACGCACAGGCCACAAATCGCCGGCCCACATTGTAGACACAGGCAGCAACTAAATACTATGAGAAGGGCGATGCCTAGGAAGGATAGGATCTTCCATCCCCAAGCGGTCAACGTTGTCCAAAACCAACCGGACCAAGTCCAGGTGCCTGGATTCTGGTGTATCAAACTTGCAATTTTATGAAGACGTGTGATAGCTTTATATACAGTTGGCACGTTATCTGGAATGAAAACACAACAACTTGACCCGATGACCTTACAAGCTCCACCCCTATCTGCCAAGATGACGTCAATAAC
The DNA here is from genome assembly GCF_964261635.1 of Lissotriton helveticus. Taxonomy (NCBI): domain Eukaryota; kingdom Metazoa; phylum Chordata; class Amphibia; order Caudata; family Salamandridae; genus Lissotriton; species Lissotriton helveticus. The sequence goes on along the minus strand of NC_136057.1, from coordinate 48,979,272 downwards.
AAGACGATTTTGAAGAACAACAACCCGCATGGCGGACTGCTCCTCTGTTAAGTTGCCTAGAGCTGAAGTAGTCTCATTCACTACTGCTTCGAGGGTTCTGGTTAATCTGCGTATCAGTTTACTATTAAAAACAGTACCTAGATAGGGGAAGAAACCTTTATTGAAGTCAGTATATTGCTCCCATGCCGTTTCAGTGTAATCGACAAGCGGGAGATCTCTTCGGAGTCAATGGTTCACTAGATTAGTATTCCTATGGTAGTCAGGAGGGGCTAGGAAAACAGGTGGCAAAAGGAATGCAATGTAACATGTACCATCCCAATCTAGAGGTAAACGGATGTATGCGGTATGGCCGCAAACAAAATAGGAATGACGTGAAGCTCTAAATGTAGATTTACCTTGGTCACTGAAATCGACCACAGTAGTGCATTTACTATGACCTAAGTGTACGGAACCCCTTTTTCGGACACATAATTCGCCTGTGACTGGTAATACTGTCATAGCGGGTAAAACTGGTGCAGCTTCAGATTCGACAGTTAGAATCATGAAATTAACTGTGTAATTACCTAACCCATGCACTTCATTTTCTAGATCAGTGCCTGTCTCAACGGGAAGTCCCTCCTTGTCAGGGTAGCAGGCTTTAAGCAAGACTAAGTTCAGGTCTCCCCAAACCCAGCTTCCTTCATATACAGCAGTATCAGGATCTAGGGAATTAATCAATTTAAACCATGCACCACATGTACCATTGTGAGTGAACGGGTACGGAAAGAGGGGCAGAACTCCCTTGTTTTTCTGGTAGGGAGGGAGTCGGCCACATATCCAACAATTGGTAGCGTTAGTAGTCTGATGGGAGTGATGTAACATACTAATGAAAGTGTTGTTGCGCAGCGCAAGTCTGTAAGACAATTCATGAGGAGGTAATTCACTAAAAGAATGTTCAGCAGTGACGTTATAAGCAGATTGTGCACGCTTGAAAATAGGGTAATAGATGTGCAGTAAAATACTAGCAGCAATAATCAGAAGACTTAGAAAAAACATAACCAATAGCGTCACTATACAGTGACTACGAAGTGATTTACGATATGCACGTTTCTTGAGTTGTCTCTGTCTATCTCTCTCTCTATCTCGATCTAGGGGATACATGTCAGAAACTAATTTAACCGATTCACCTAGGGGAGGACTTAAACAATTAAACTGTCTGACTTGCTAGATCGTAATTTTAGTCTATATTCTTCAGAGGCGGATTTCTCAACCAAAGGGAGTTTTGAATCAGTTTGTGTAGGAGGGCAGGGCTTAGAGTCCAAGTCCGAAGGGAGTCCGTGGAATTTCTTGACGTGGCTGGAATGCAGCCACCCCTTCCTGCCCTCAACTTTAACAGCTGTCCTCGTTGTTAGAAGAACCAATTTCGGGGTTTGCCAGCGGGGCTCCAACGGACTTCTCCGATCGAAGTTGCGCACGAAGACAAAATCCCCCGGGACCACCTCGTGGGGCTTCACCTCGGTGTTGTCGGGAAAAGCTGCAGCTACCTGTGAACGACAAGATTGTAGTGCAGACATCAAGGAGGCAAGGTAATCTGTCAGCATAATACAGTCAACATCTGTAATTTTACGGGGGATAGGCGTCCCCCACATATTCGGCGGCCTACCAAAAACCACTTCATACGGGGATAGCCCGGTTCGAGAATGTGCCACCATCCTCATATAGAAGAGGGCAACCGGCAAAGCAACTATCCAGTCAACACCCTTCTCTCTACAGATTTTGGAAAGTCGGATTTTTAGGGTCTGATTATGGCGCTCCACGAGACCTGCTGCCTCGGGATGTCGGACACAGTGGAACTTCCACTGATAGCCTAACAGGAGTGTAATGTGTTTCACAAGTTCGGATGAGAATGGCTGACCGTTATCTGAGTACACGATACGGGGCAAACCATACCGTGGGAAGAATTCCCGAACCAACTGCTTGGCAGTGGTCGGAGCAGTGTAATCTGGGACTGGATATGCTTCTGTCCATCGGGAAAGAGCACATACGACTACGAGGACATATTTGAAACCTCGACAACGTTCCATCTGGATATAATCCATCTGGAGGACTTCAAAAGGGTGCTCGGGAGGCTGAAATCCACCTTGCTCTACGGGGATGCTTTTACCTGGATTAAACTGACAACAAATCATGCAAGTACGCACTTTTTGTTTGGCTGCTGCTCGTAAGTTCTTATTGTACCATATGTGTTGAATGCTGTCTAGCATAGCTTTTTCTCCTAGGTGCGCTGGACTATGTATCGTGTTAATGATGACCTGAACCATAGAGTCGGGGAGAAACCATGTAGATTTTCCCTTCGTCATCCATCCCTGATCTGTTCGGATCCCTCCTAGTTCAGTCCACTTCTTGATTTCATCTGGTGTGGCATGTGTCTGTATGTCAATTACATCATGGGCGGGATCCCTGACTGTCATGCAGTGTGTCGGTACTACTATTTGTGTCTGGTCAGTTACATGAGTTCGGTTTTGAGCGGTTTGCTTTGCTGTTCGGTCTGCCAGGTCGTTACCCCGGGAGACTGTATCGGTAACTTTTGTATGTGCCTTACATTTCATGATAGAAATTGCAGTAGGTAGATGTATTGCATCTAACAAAGCTTGAATGAGGGGACCGTGTTGGATGTTGGCACCGTGAGAAGTTAAGTAACCTCTCTCTCACCAGAGAACTCCAAAGTCGTGAACGACTCCGAATGCATAACGTGAATCAGTGTATATGTTGACTTTCTTATTCTTGGCTTGAATACATGCTTGTGTCAGAGCGATGAGCTCTGCTGCTTGAGCTGACAAGGTATTGATACAATTGGTTTCAATAACTTCGGTGTCTGTCGTGACTGCGTAGGCTGCCACTAATTCACCTGTACTTGTTCTCATACATGAACCGTCCACATAAAGTGTCAGGTCTGGATCTGATAATGGAACATCTGTCAAGTCTTGTCTGGGTTTTGTTGTAATAGTAATGACTTCAATACAATCATGCGCCAATGGATCTACTCCATTTAATGGCAATAGCGTGGCAGGATTTAATGTGCTACAGCGTCTGATTTCTATGTGTGGTTGAAACAATGTCAGTTCATAACCTGTCAGTCTTGCTATGGTCAGGTGTTGGGTCTGTGTTCGATTCAAAAGGACTTCCACGGAATGTGGAACCTGTACTGTCAATGGATGTCCTAACACTATGGAATCACTCTGTCTGATTGCTAAAGCTGTTGCTGCAACTGATTTCAGACACGCCGGGAGGGCCTGGGCTACTGGATCTAATGTGCTAGAAAAGTAAGCACACGGTTTGTGTGAACCTGCCTGTTCCTGAGTGAGGACTGACAAGGCAGTACCTTCACGTTCTGTGACAAAAAGTGTAAAAGGTTTACTATAACATGGTGTTGCTAAAACAGGTGCTTGACATAAGGCTTTCTTTAAGTCTTCAAAAGCTTGTGTATGTTCCTGAGTCCAAGGGAGGACAGTCGAAGTCGCTGCCTCCTGTGTTGTCAACTGAATGAGTGGTTTTGCTAGAAATGCATATTGGGGAATCCATTGTCTGCAGTACAAAGTGAGGCCTATGAAAGCCCGCACCTCCTTTTGTGTTCTGGGCGGTGACATGTTTACAATTAACTGAATGCGGTCAGGAGTGAGCTGTCTCCCCACTTTGGACAGCAAGTGACCCAGGTACACAACTTGCTGAACACAGAATTGCAGCTTCGAAGGGGACACATTGTGCCCCTTGTCGGCCAGGAAATTCAGAACTGTCAGTGAGGCAGTTTCACATTCAGGTTCACTTCGAGCGGTGATCAGCAGATCATCGACATACTGAAGTAGGGCAGTGTTAACTGGCATGTGGATACTGTCGAGTTGCTTTTTCAATGCTTGACTATAAATGCTGGGGCTTTCTGTGAATCCTTGAGGTGCGCGTGCAAATTTGAAAGATCGTCCATTTAAACTGAATCCGAACAGATATTGGCTTTCCGGATCAATCGGGACACTGAAGAAGGCGTTCTTGAGGTCAATTACAGTAAAGAACGTCGCTTCTGAATCAATGGCTGTCAGTAATGAAGAGATATCTGGGACCACGGGATACTGTGGTACAATGCATTTGTTCAATTCACGCAGATCAATAACTAATCGATAAACAGGTGATGCATTTGGGTCAGTACGTTTAAGGACTGGAATGATAGGAGAATTACATACATTGGAGTCAGTTTCCACAACCACTCCTTGTGCAATGAGCTCGTCAATGATTCTCAGTAAAGCCACGACAGCATCTGGGGGTAACTTGTATTGTCGAATCCGTGGTAATACCACTCCTGCTTTGAGTGTAACTCGATATGGTGTAATGTGCATACAACCTACATCAGTGGGGCCTTGTGCCCACAAATGTGCAGGGACATTCTGTAACCGGTGATCCATGTCTCTCAATACATAATGGCCTTTAAAGTCTCGCAAAAACAATCGTACTCCTTCCGGAGAACAGCATATAATAGCTCCTAGAGCTTTCAATGTCTTTATGCCTAGCAGGTTTTCTGGGCATGATTTCGTAAGCAATAAATCTGTAGTCCGTGTCAAAGGACCGACTGCAAGAGGAAGGGGTTGTGATACTTCATTAATTATGGGTTTTCCTGAAAATCCAAGGGACACGTTCTGTGAGCCTGAGAGGGGTGCCCCTGGAACCTCATGGTGGCTGATCGTAGTTCTGCTTGCCCCTGTATCGATGAGAAACTTTCTGTCTTTACCTAATACTTGACTGTGTACATAAGGACCCTCTTGATCTACAGGAACCTCAATAAGAGGCAAGCCAAACTCCCTCTCTAGGCTGTTTCATGTGTATCGTTGATAATCGGGGTAATCATTTTGTGCATACTGGTACATCTGCTGCGTCGTGTTTTGTGTTGCGGTGATAGGCTGTTGTTGGGGTACTGCTACGGTCTGTGATGAAGCTGGCATAGGCGGAATATGTTGTATATTCTGGGGTACTTGTTGTTGAATCTGATCTTGTCTAGGTGGACGCGGTCTCTCCTTAGTCTTACCCGTGGAGATATTATGTTTCAGAACTGCACAATCGTTTATATAATGACCTGGCTGTTTACAATAGTTACATACTCCCTTAACAGGAGCTGTCGAATTACTGGGCTGGGTCACACCCTTCTTGTGACCGTCTGCGGGAACCGACTGGGCAACTAACATTTTCATTTTTGTATCTTTCATACGTCTTTGTTCGTGTTCTTGTTCTTCTCTAAGTCTATTCTGATGGTACTGTAGCATTTGTAACATTTGTGAAGGAGTATTAGCTTGCCAAGTACTTTCTACTTCCAGTACTCTGTTCTTAACCTGGGGCAGGGAATTCTCGACTAATTTCGTTACAAAAAGATGTGGATATGACTCGCTACTTGCTTTCAGACCGCTATTAATACCAAAACATTTCTCAAATCTGGTATAGAAATCACTAGTGTCTTCATCAGGTTTCTGTTTGCAGGCTGATATTGCACCCCAATCTTCCTTTTTCGTACTCAATAAACGCGGCAATACTTGTACTAACAATCCTGGTAACGCCTTGACTTTATCTCCAAGCCCTAAGCCTGGAACTCGAGTATTTTCTTCATTTTCTAATACAGCTCATTCAATCTTTGCGTCTCCCACCTCCCACTCTTTTTCTTTGAGTTTCTCGTATATACCGGGAGGCAGTAATACTTTCAATATTTTCATAAGGTCTGGATAAGTGTAATCGCCCATTAATAACATATCTTTTATTTCACGGTGAAAACCTGCGGGATCTTTGTCATGACTAGGTACTAATTTTTTCATTTCCAATAATTCTATTTTAGTTATGGGTGTGTACACAAACACGCGTCTAAGCGTATTGTCTGCGTTCTGGACTGGGTGCACTTCTCGCAACGGATTCTGTCTGTCCATGTAATACATTTTTCTTTCCATGACATGTGCTGAGTCGGTCTGTGGACACAAGAAGGCACTATATCTGTGTCGATGTTCTAGAATTACCTTAATTAGATCGGTACCTAGACCTCTCCATTTGTTCATGAGCAGTTCTACTAATATATCAGGCAGGGGGCCTGGATCTGAATGTTGGCTTCTATACAATAAGAGTAGGTGTTGTATCATGTATGTACCAGCTAAACGCTGTTCATTCGGTGTCAGGTTCAAAAACGTATGCACTAACGCATCATCACCATATTTCTCAGAATTGTCAGCCCATTGCACGGCTGACCTGGCCAATTCTTGTTCGTCCATAGAATCGAGCACGTGGTACCCCATTCGTTCTCGGAGCCTGTTGTCAGTGGCTTGGAATAAGTGTTCAGGAGTTCTCGGGTTGCACATAGCTTCCTGGAAAAGCCTTTTGCTTTCTGGACGCACTGGACGCATTGAATTATTACAAGGTCTTCCTTTACCTACGTAAGCTATTATTTCTCTAGCTGGTAACTGTGTGTGCTCTGGTGTCTCTTCTTGTTCGGTCTCTTCCTCTGAGGATTCAAGTTTATCTGACTCTATTTCCTGTAGTGGCTGTCTTTTTTCATGCATCTTTATTATTGCACTTCTGATTCTTCGGTACATATTATCTATACAGGCCTGTTTATCGTGATTCCCATCTGCTATATTCTGGCCCCACCTGTGGAGTGCTTTTACGTCATCCGGGTTCATACCCGGCCTATCCACTTCTCTTATTAAACAGTTTATCAGAAACCGTAATATCTTGGCTTGAGTATCTACTTTCTGGTAGGCCATGGCCTCCTTAATACTTTCAGGCCCTACCCCTGTTTGGACAAAATGATATATTCGATCTAGATGATCTACCATTCCAGGTAGTGTTAATAAAAAGTTCGTAACTCGACGCAATCGTACTGATGCGAGCAACATTCTTTCGTCATTCTTCTTTCCAGGTACTGGATCATATCTATAGTCCGCAAGACGATCTCCATAGATTGTAATATCACCTGTTCTAGGTGTACGTTGCTGTGCTAGGTCTCTATAGGTCAACCGATGGGCGGATGGCGGGGTCTGGAAACCTGTCGCTCCTCCGGACGCGCCTCCTGAGGCGCCGGCTCCGAAGGGGTTCGTTGGGTGCAAAGCAGGGGGAGCAGGTCCAGGAAGAGGTGGAAGGACAGCTGGAAGACCAGGAGGAACTGGGGGAGGAGTAGCTTGTCGGGGAGGTAGGAGCTGACCATCTTGGCCGCCAGGAGGAGGTGTGCGTGGCGGTGCGGTATTAGCATAATCGGGAGCTACATCATCTAGATAGGAAGAAAGGAAAATGTCCTTTGCTGTTTTCTGGTGGATTTTAGTTGGGAGCAGTGGGGGTGGTAGGTTTTTCGGTACTTCCGGGGTGGCCTTAGGCAAACCCTCAGTCAAGAGGGGATACATGCCATTCATGAGTGTATTTCGCTGTCTGTCTACTTGTTCTAATTTTACTCGGGTACCTTCCTCAACTAATACGTTCTCTCGGGCCTTTTCAGACTCCTCCTTACTTTTCTCTTCTAGTCTATGTGCCTTTTCTGTACGCCTATGCCATTCTTTACGCCATAGTTCAATGGCATCTTTCTGTGACTGTCTAGCTTTCTTTTTCCATAATGCTTCTTCTACTCTCATGATGCAATCTGCATCCCATGTCCCAGCAGCGGGCCATCTCTGATTCTCTGATAGTTCTTTAGTGTAGTCCACCCATAAGTCGAGAAATAAAACGGCATCTAGGCCATGTTTGTGGTACATAAAGTACCCTGGAGTGTCTCTAGGTGGAATGGGAACGGCTTCTTCTAGTACCCCTTTTCTGGTTTTTATTTGTCTTAATTTGGAGAATAACGGCATCCTGAAATCGGGCTACTTGGTTCTTACTCAGATATGAACACACTGAACACAATAATCACATGAAAGAAGATCGAACACTCACTCATACCACGACATTTGAATGACACATTAAAACATTTCAAAACGAACAACAATAATTATAAAAAAACCTACTAACTGCGTGAAACTGGATATACTGCTAAACAGTACAGATACACTGCTAAACAGTGCAAACAAGATATACTGCTAAACAGTACAGATACACTGCTAAACAGTGCAGACCAGGCTTGTGTACCCAAACCCGTCTTGACCGGCACAAACTAATGCGCACGTCTAGATGCGTCCCTAGCAACGGTACTCACCGGGAAGCACGGAAACAGAAGGCCTCGGAAACTCTGGACCGGACTGGACTCGGACTCGACTCGTGACGCAGATACTTCGGAACTTCGGAACCTGGTGGGCCTCCGTATACCTCGGATCTTGCGCTCTCAGCTAGGCTCTGGTCGGGATCCTCCGCACTCCTCACCGCCTCGTCTGGGTGTCGATCGCAGCCTCAGTCACCTCCGTAGGCCTGAGGGAGATACAGGAAATCCTGCTGGTACGCGTAGTTGTCCGTCCGGCTGTGGCAGGGGGCCAGGCCTGCAACGCACCGCCGGCGCGTGAGATGGGGGAGGGGTTCCTATTCGGGCGCCAGTTATGTGGTAAATTCTAATTACCCATGCTTAATTTATGCGGAAAAGTCAAGAAGAATAACTCAGATAAATAAGAGGCAAAATCCGTGATATTTGAGGTTACTCAAAAAGGGTTTTATTCCTTAGAAAGGAATTGGGTATTTGGCTCGAGCCAAGGTGGCATACCGTTCCGTCACCACATAGGTTCGGGAAGGGACTGACAGACAACATTTTATTGACAGTTATTCATATATATAGTCAATGCATTACAGTAGAGGCATATGCAGAAGGCGTAACAGCTGAGAAGAGAGATAAAATGTTCATACGTAACAGAAAAGGCGTTGCAATAGGCGTGCATGAAGGCGTGTACTAGAAACGTCATTTATCATGAGGTCACAAGTAGGTGGATCCATAAGAGAATCCTGCAATGTCAGCAGATATACATGGCAGAGATGCGCGCGCAGCAGCATGACGTGTGATTGACGTGTAACTGAAGGGTGGAGGGGACTTGACACTTAGCCCTACAAGTGTAGACATAAGTCTGGGATGTCAGATCAACCTAATCCCAAATCGTATCTGATATCTTATGTTTAAGGAACTGTATTATCTGGAAGGGAAAGGTCTCTCGGACGGAGGCTATTCTATACTGGTTGCGAGTGCGTGTATAAGCGTTTATGTGTCTGCATGAGAGGCGAGGGGGGCATGGGCCTACCATGGCAACAGAGTCTATGAATTACATGCACGGAGACAGAAAGGCCGGGCCCGTTGCTCCTGCAGCTGGGAGGATGTTTACCTGAACTACGAGACAGGAATGTATTTTCGAGGAGTGGAGTAGATAATTCGAAGGTTGAATACAGTCTTGGCAGGCAGAAGGCTGAGCTAAGCGCCGTGAGCCGCGCAAGGAGTAAGGCAGGGGTCACTGGTACAGAGGCAGCCTGGGCTGAGGCTTTCAGAGTCAGAAGGCAGGAAAAAAAGAGGCTCGATGGCAAAATCAGGGCCTACTTCGCCAGAGCTGAAAAACGTGTAAAGTATACCACAAAAAGACGTTGGCATAGCATAGGTAGAAACTGAATATTCAACTCGTTCATAGCGGATCTGAAAAAGGACATGTTAAAGTTGGACGCAAATGTATTTGCGTCTTCATAGCAGGCACAGGAGGGAAGTTACATGCACTTCAAGCTAGTACATGGAGACGGTGGGGTACGCGTTAGGGAACACTACTTGACCAAAAATGTATATTTCCGAGTTCGGTCTGTTGGAGCGGCGAGGTAGGCCCGCCGGTCTCCAGCCCTCCAGCCAGTCATGTGCAGCCTCCGGAGTGTCGAAGAACCATGTTTTATTGTCCGCCACTATCCTCAATTTGGCTGGGAAGAGCATCGCATAAGGAATCTCTCTCGCCCTAAGTTCTTTTTTAACTTCAAAGAATGTCCTCCTCCTGCGTGCGACCTCCGCCGTATAGTCTGGAAAGACCGCCAATGTCGAGTTTTGGATTTTAATTGGGGGTGAGTTTCTTGCCGCTTGTAAGATCGCATCCCTGTCTCTGAAATTGAAGAGCCGAGCAATGATCGGCCGTGAGGTTGCGCCTGGTTTCGGGCGTCCCCCCAGGACCCGGTGCGCTCTTTCCACTGAGAAAAAGGCGGAAAGACCCTTGGGCTTAAGTTCTTGTTTGATCAGCTCTTCCACATATAGGTCCATCACCCTCGTGTCTTCCGATTCCGGAACCCCTATTATGTGGATGTTGTTTCGTCTCGAGCGCCCTTCCTGCTTATCCAGCTTTTCACGCAGGTCTTTATTTTCTTTCGAGATCCATTCCATACTGATTTGCAGCTCTGATACATCCTCCACTAAGGATTTGGTCACTATCTCCATCGAGTTTACTTTTTCCGACATTTTGTGGAAGTCTGCTCTTATTAGTGTTATTTCCGCTGAGATCGACCCCACCGTCGCCTGCACTTGGGTCAGGGCCCGCATCACGTCCTCCAGGGTCGCTTTCTTACCTCCCGTCGTGTCGGCTGTTTTGTTTGCCTGCATTTTAGCGTCTGTTGGGAAGGAGGTCGTTTTATCATATGCGTATCTCTCGAGTCGTGACTGTGGGTTTCCTCCCTTCGGCCCTTTTCCCGCCATTTTGGCGATCGCTGCAGTGGCGACCCGCAACAGAATATTCGCTGCGAATAGTGTTCTTAGGGAGCTGAGTCTGTCGGGAAGTAACCCCGGTGGAGGCTCGCGGCTTATGGATGTGTTTGGGCCTAGCAGATGTACTGACCACCAGTCGATGTCGTCCCCTCTTCCTTCTAGCAGGCCACCGATGGGCGCGACCTGCACTGTGTGTCGCTCTCAAGGTGCAGAGTGCTGGCGAGTCGTGCGGTTAGGGTTATGTCGCCGTATGATCTGCCGGGTACACACACCTTCGTTGCTGTGTTGGTGTAGGTTATCCGTGGCAGAGGCGTTATGGGCGACACAGTCCTTTGGATGTCGCCCTCACCGTGCCCCCTTTAGTCCACTGATGGTTGGTGCATCCCCCGGTATCTTCTGGTTTCAGCCGGGTCCACTCTGGCCGCCGCAGGGATGCACCCACGGTCCGCTAATGTAAGTGGGAATGTAGTGTTTCCCCACAGCCGCGCTCAGTGGTGCCGTCGCCAGCGATGTAAACCGCCCCTCTGCAGTGTAGGACAGTGGGGTTGACTGCGCCGCGCCCCAGTAGTAATGTGGTGTGGAGCCCTGGATGATTGGGTCCGTGCTGGGATACAGCGTCCGTGTAGCGGCGACTGCGCCGGAGTCGTGTGTCGGTGCGCTAATGGTCGCCCCTGCGCCACTGTCCAAGTTGTCGGCGAACCCCCTCGCCAGGCATCCCGTGGTCCGGTCAAGGACACCCTCCGACCCCTGTGCCTCAATCAGTGTGCCGTGTCGAGTTCTGTGGCCCTTCCGCAATCCTGTGCCTCGGGCCCTTCGGTGATCGGGGGTCAAGATGGCGGCTCCGGACCCGGATTTGGTAGTTCCATCCGCCGCCGTATGATGGCCTGGGTCGTTCCCGCTACTCTCCGGGCAGTCGTCGACGATGGTCGGTCTCTCGGCCACGGGTACCTGGATTCTGGCGTCTGCGCTGGTCCACGGTCACCTTTTGCACTCGGAGCTCCTCCACGAGCGGTCGTTTCCGGTGCCTCTTCGCCCAGTCCGCAGCACTTCCTGTCGGCTCTCCGAGTCAGTCAGCTCCCCGGCTCTGTGGCCTGAGTGGGCTGCGCGATGAACTCCACTTCCCGCCGTCAGATTTTCGTTCTACCTTCTGCCGATTGTGCCGCCCGGTCCTGGGCCTCAGTACCTTCCCGCAGGGTGATTTTTATTATCGGATTAATAATCGGATCTGCAAGGAGGCCGCGTCAACCACGGAGCTCGCCTTCTATGCTGCCGCCATCTTCGGCTGCTAGCCACGCCCCCAAAGACCTCTTTTTTTAATGAGATAAAGTAACAAAAGGAAACTGTTCCGTTTAATAGAACCAGTATCTCTACTCTACAGAGTTAGTGGATGTTTAGGGATTGAGCAAAATATATTATTGTTTAAGTCAATTGCTTTATGGAGAAATATTAAATATGAATGGTTATTTATTTACCAGAGACAAATCCTGTGACATAACCTTTAGTGTCATATTGTACTGAGAAAATAATTAAATGAAATGTGCACAGGTTTAAAAGAATATCATTTAAGTGATCAATATAATCGTGTGGAAATGTACTATGAATGTATACTATATATTTGCGATGTTATTCTCATTTACAATTGTTTTGATATCTTGAATGGTTTTCATGTTCTCTTTTTGAGTGATAATTGACATCTTAATTATAAAATGTTATGTGAAGCAAAGTAAAATATATGATAACTGTTCGTCTATCTGTCTTTTTTTGGATAGAAAATATTGTTTATGATAACCCAATAATCATGTAAACAATATTGTTGTGTTGCATAAACTAGGGCTCTGGCCAAGCTGAATAGGCTTTGGCTTTCCCACCCATGGGTGCCTGGCCGAAGTTCAGTGCTCCATTGCTTAAACTTAAACAGAATTTCAAGTTATTGAACGCCCATACAACCTCATTGGGCATACGTGCCGGTGTGGTGTCTGTGCTTTCTTGGTTACTAACAGTTCTGTGAAGAGTTCAGGGAGGCAGTGGTAATTCGAACCCAATTTTGTTCTTTAGCATAGCACTCACAAGTACTGTACTAAGAAAAGACACTATATATGTTTTAAAGTGTTTATTTCGACTGTCTAAGCCTGTTGCTTAGTACATGAGTAATAACGACACAGAATATAATTAGAACAGCACTCATGTATGTTACTAGCAGCATGAATAATATGAACATTTGTAACAAGAGTAGAACGTTCATAGGAGCTTAGCAACTGGAAGACTACTTCTATGTGCTACACTACGAGAGTTTGGCATAGCTAACTTGCCAGTAGAGTTTCTTCGGACTCAGCAAACTGCATACCTGCTCACATTGGAGAAGCTGTGACTATAAGACTGAAGTTGAGAAAGAGTGTTCCCTAGGAAGGAAAACACACATCAGCTGGGCTTAGCTCTGCTCCTCTCTGATTGGCTCTCAGCATAGGACCGGAGGCTGCAGTCGTCTGGCAGGAGCTCTTGCCATAACCCGGGATAAAGATCTCTCTAATTCAGTGCTCAATTCATGAGTGTTAAACACTGAATTTTACTCTACATTGGGGGACTTCCCATTAATCCGAGACGTAACTGCTATGAACCAGCATGATAAAAATATGTAAAACAAGACAACATATATATTTTTCACATTCACTGTCAGACCTTGTAAGGCAGATATCATGGAGCTGGTAGCATACTTGTGTCGCCTTGTGTGGTAGCAAAGTTATTGTTTGGATAAATTGAAACAGTCATGAGTTCCCCGAAAGATAATGACATGCTGCATACCGACCAAACACAGACAGGATAACGTGTTGGGAGTTTACAACAGTTGTGTGTCTAGTTATCTATTTGGAAAACTAATATTGTCTGTAATAACCATATAATCATGTAAACAATGTTTAGGTAATATATATATTTGTAGTTTTGTGATTGAAGATTGTTGTAATGAATATATATGTGCTTTCAGAATGTTATAGATTAAATGTTCTCTGAAAACTGGACCTTACATTGTGAAGCATGTAAATAAAACAAAATGCACTCCCGAAAAATACTTTATAACCTCTTTTAAGGCTCTAACAGTAGATGTATTACTGTTTGAAACAAGACGGTAGGGTCATACTGGCTGGGCTGGTTGAAGTACATGCAGGGTCACTGGCTCTCGCAGTCTGTTTCTTTCATTTCCCTAAATAGCCTGTTTTAAGATTCAAATGTTAAAGACACAATACATTCGAGCAGCGGTTCTTAATCTTTTCAATTCTGAAGCCCCCCACTGATTCATTACTGTAATCCAGTAATTATTGGATGCCGGGACCTTCGGCCTAAGCTATTTCTTGACAATACTCAAAAATATAGACACATGAATACATGAAACACGATCTCAAATATTGAAATCTTTTGTTTAATTCACAATCAAATATTGAAAAAGGTTCACAATTTTCAGTTTTGCTTCTTCATTCAAACCTACTTTATTAATTTGTATTCATTAATTTTAATAATATTTAATTTTGTAAAAACGTTTGCAGACCCACTGTGTAGGTCCCTTGGATCACAGGTTGTGAACCACTGCATCACAGAACTAATTAGTGAGGCACAATACATATAAAAGGGAGGCAAACCACTATCCACAAAATTAAAGATAGCCAACTGAGTCTATTTAGGGAATGTTACCATATCATAACATTTGATATTTCGGCAAAGGAGGTCTAATTTTTTAATAGGCAAATTACTAGATGCTCCTCCACAGTTTTCCCATCAACAAAGTGTGGTGTATACAATGGTCGATCTACGTGTGTTCACCATTCTGTACGACTTACAAGAAGACGCTAGGTAGCTTAATATATTTGCTACAATAGTGACAGCAGCCAGCAGAAAATAGATAGGATCCCAGGTGGCTCTGCAGTCGGCAATAAACAGATAGGATCTCAGGTAGAAGGTGGACACTATAACACCGCAGCCAGCAGCAAACCAATAGGATCTCAGGTAGAAGGTGGTCACTATGATGCCGCAGTCGGCAGCAACCTTATAGTTTACATACGTCTTTATGCAGACGAAGAAGGCTGTACACTACTTCTACACATAATCTGATTCAACAGCACAGCCACGGAGGATGGCACACTGCTTTTATGAGCAAAAAACACAGTTGATGGACAGAATAAAGAACAATGTCATACATTCACCCCAGTACAAGGATCTGGGCCTAAATCCATCGTTTTTTTGCACTCCACACCACCCTGGGTTAGACACTGGCTATATGCCAATCAGCTCTGACCCTGTGCCTCATGGGAACAGTCCAGTCTGAACTACTAAGCCATGTCTGCTTTTATACAACATTTAATGCAACAGTACAGCCTTGGAGGACGGCACACTGGTTTTGCACAACATCGGACACAATGTTGCAAACTTCCAACAAAGGTGTCTAAGGAAGAATGAATTATAAAAATAAATTGGAGAATTTTGGAAGTTGGTTATTCCCCTCTGTTTGAATTGAGGTCAGAACCTCAGGAACCCTCACAACAATGACCGACATAGCTGGGGCCGTTGGTGTACGTACATTAGACCATTTGTCCTACTTATGGTAGACATTCTGACCTACTTGCTTCTCCTCAGGAACATTATGTAAAGACTGGCTGTCTGAAACAGAAAAAAACTAGGAAAAAATGACCCAGACTCCCTTGTAAAAGCTCTCAGTGTATCAAGTACAGAATTTATTGATTTTACAAAAAGCAAAAGCAAACTCTCACTTTAGGAGTAAAACAAAAAAGTCTGCTGGGCACCCGTAATAAACATGTCACTCAGCAAACTTTAGGTGCTTTTTTAATTTAGGGAATAAATCACATTTAAGATCTCCTATACAATCAGCAGTCTAATACCATGAATTCAAATACATTTGTTGTTTTATTACATACATTTCATATTAATATGTAAATTCTAGTTATCATTGTGTACATTTCATAGCCTCATGATTGTTCTTGCTGTATCATAATTTGGTTCATGTTAATTTCAAAGTAAACTGAGTTTGATCCTGGTACACACGTCTGTAGTGTGGATTTTAAAGGCTTTTGGATGTCCATACATAGGTGGCGTTTGAATGTATGGTTATGTATCATTAATACAGATTTCTAAAGTATTGGGTTTCAAATTTCTTATTCCACTAATGGCCATGCAAACCACTTGTTCAGTTTAGAACGTGTTGCTGATAACGTGAAAGTAAAGTGTGTTTGGCCCTGGAGCAAACCCCTGTAGTGTGTTATGTATAAGGATGGGTGTGCTGAAGAGCAGTCTCGTTCCTGTTCCCGAGTGGCTGTGTAGTGATGATGATGATGGTCGGCAGCAGGAAGAACATCCTAGACTCTACCATTTGTTAAAATGAACTCAGTGGAAAGCATTTGTTTCTACTATCTTTGGCTACTGAAGATGTATCTTTCTTCTGATGTGCATATTATATCGGTGAACTCCTTCCTCTAAGCAAGGCTGGGCCATGAGATCACTGTTTATTTGGCAGCTCCAGCAACACAGAAGCACACTACAGATGATTCAGAACGCTACGGTCTATCTTATTTGTGGTCGGAGGACGTCCCAACTGCATCACAAAGTTTCACTGCTTGCGCACGAGGCACCACATACTTTTTATGTCCATTCATTCACTTGCAGTTTATATAACAAGAGTTTCTTTTTACTTGTAAAAACAAACCTGAATATCATTTGTGTCAAAAATCTGTATCTTTTGTGTTCCTTTACTTCTAAATCCATTTTTTTTTCCAGAGACAAGGTTCAAGAAATGTAAAGTAGGGAGTCTATAGTTCTGGACTGTAAGAGCTGGAATTCTTTACTGCTCAAGATTCTTTACTTAACTGTCAAGCTTTTAGAAATGTATTAAGAACTAAACTTTTCGTCAGCTCTCTCTGGGATCATTACTTTCGTCATCATGCACGGATTCTGTCCTTTGACCAGTTAGGAGTTGGTTGGTTGATTCTCTGTAAATATGAAAGGTCTAAAATATATTCATATCAAATGAATCTGGCCGTGAATCACTTACAGTCAGTGGTGAGCCAGCAAATTTCTCAAGGGTCCAGCTTGATATTGGACATCTCTGGGGAAGTGCCACTATGGTGGGTGCATTAACAGATGCATGTGATGAGTGAAATTAGCATCATGTATCCCAACTCAGTGCTTCGGAGGTAAATGTTGTGCGCTGCAAGCATTAACTCTCAGAGTTACAGGTCACAATTTCCTACTTTGACTTCTTGTGCCCTTGGGCGTTGTTCTCTAGCCGCTGTCATTGAACCAGTTATTGCACAAAATGTCCAAACACCAAAATCAGCTAGAAATATTCTCCAGTCTGTGCTTGGTAAACTTATTCATGTGTGTTGTGTTTATAGGTTTTATCACTAATCCCTGTAGTTAGCTGAAAACCCTTCCGTCAAACACTTCCACATCCTCCACAATGGTATGGTTTCTCTCCTGTTTGTGTTTGTGTGGTGCACTTGAATGGCATTTCCCCTAACTGGGTTCACTGGAGATTTCCTAATGTTGAAGGGGCACTAAAACTACTTCCTCATTCACTGCAGTGGTAGAGTTTTCACCTGTGTGTGTATGCTGAGGGTTCCTTAATGCTGAGTAAAAACTAAAAATACTTCCACATTCACTGCAGTGGTAGGGGTTTTTCACCTGTGTGTGTTTGTTGATGTCTTTGTATTTCTGATAATTGACTAAAGCACTTAACACACTCACTACACTTGAAAGTTTTTTACCCAGTGAGTGTTCGCTGATTATTCTTAAATTTTGAGGAACGACTAAACTATTTCCACATTCATTGCAATCAGATGGTTTATACCCTGTGTGTGTTCGCTGATGTCTCTGCAGAATTGATAACAGACTAATGCTCTTCATACATTCATGGCACTGTAATGGCTTTTCCCCTGTCTGTGTTCGCTGATGACTTCTGAGATTTGAGGAATCACTAAAACTACTTCCACAATCATTGCAATGGTATGTTTTTTCCCCAGTGTGTGTTCGTTTATGTTTTTGTAGGCCAATAACTGACTGAAGCTCTTCACACATTTACTGCAATGCTATGGTATTTTTCCTGTGTGTTCGTTGATGTCTTCGAAGATTTGATACATCAATGAATCTCTTGACACATTTATTGCAATGGTATGGTTTTTCCCCAGTGTGTGTTATCTGATGTGTTTGGAGTTTTGATAACCGACTGAAGCTCTTCACACATTCAGTGCAATGGTATGGTTTTTCCCCAGTATGTGTTCGCTGATGAATCCTGAGATTTGAGGAATCACTAAAACTACTTCCACATTCACTGCAATGGTATGGTTTTTCCCCAGTATGTGTTCGCTGATGTCTTTGTAGGTGTGATAACCGACAGAAGCTCTTCACACATTCAGTGCAATGGTATGGTTTTTCCCCAGTATGTGTTCGCTGATGGCTTTGTAGGTGTGATAACCGCCAGAAGCTCTTCACACATTCAGTGCAATGGTATGGTTTTCCCCTGTGTGTGTTTGCTGATGACTTTGAAGAATTGATAACTGACTGAATATCTTCAGACATTCACAGCAATGGTATGGTTTTTCCCCAGTATGTGTTTGCTGATTGCTTTGTAGGTGTGATAAACGACAGAAGCTCTTCACACATTCATTGCAATGGTATGGTTTTTCCCCAGTGTGTGTTCGCTGATGAACTTGGAGTTGTGATAAATAACTGAAGCTCTTCACACATTCATTGCAATGGTATGGTTTTTCCCCAGTGTGTGTTCGCTGATGGCTTTGTAGGTGGGATAACCGACAGAAGTTCTTCACACATTCAGTGCAATGGTATGGTTTTTCTCCTGTGTGTGTTTGCTGATGTCTTTGAAGATTTGATAACTGACTGAATGCCTTCCCACATTCATTGCAATGGTATGGTTTTTCCCCTGTGTGTGTTCGCTGATGAATCCTGAGATTTGAGGAATCACTAAAACTACTTCCACATTCATTGCAATGGTATGGTTTTTCCCCAATGTGCGTTCGCTGATGTATGTTGAGGTGTGATAACCGACTGAAGCTCTTCACACATTCACTGCAATGGTATGATTTTTCCCCTGTGTGTGTTCGCTGATGAATCCTGAGATTTGAGGAATCACTAAAACTACTTCCACATTCATTGCAATGGTATGGTTTTTCCCCAGTGTGCGTTCGCTGATGTATGTTGAGGTGTGATAACCGACTGAAGCTCTTCACACATTCACTGCAATGGTATGGTTTTTCCCCTGTGTGAGTTCGCTGATTATCTTTTAGGAGTGTTAACTGATTAAAGTTCTTCACACATTCATTGCAATTGCACATTGCTTTTCCTTTGTGAGTTTGCTGATGGTTCTTTAGTAGCGATGACAAACTAAAGCTCTTGCTGCTTTTGAATGATTTTTCTTTCTTGGTTAGTGTCTCTGGGTCAGGTTTATATTTGTCTGCATCCCATGACTGCGTTTCCTGAGGAGCTAACATGGCTGATAGAGCACATGTGTTATTTTCACATTCCATGTATGTGTGTGGTATTTTGGATGGTTGATTTCAGATTTCACAATGAAATACAAGACTCTCTAACTACATATATTATAATTGTTGCAAGTAAAGCTTCTTTGTAGGTGGTTTATTTATTTCTTTATTTATCAAATGTCTTTAGATTGCGGAATGGTTTTGCATATTTATGAGTGAAGATCAGTCTTCCTTCTGGTCGAAGCAAATTAGGACAGTCTGTTGTAGATCAGAGAACCTCTCTTTCCTTTACCGTTCATTTGTCAGGCTCCACTCCCTTGTGGTTTTCTCTTGTTCCAGTGGTTTGGCCAGAAAGAGTTCACAATACACCTAGCGTTCTGAATGGTGGTCTGCCATCATTACAGGAAGCAGAGCAATGCTGTATCTACCTCATACCGAACACCTATATCAAAGCTGGTGGTGGACGCTTGTTTATACAAGAAGTGGTTTGTCATTGTTGTTTCCTTAATTTTCGAGAGGTCATTTCTTAGTCCTGTTGCGTGGAGGTGCACAGCTCAGACTCTTGCATCCACTGAACTGCTCTGGACTGCCTCTTCCAGGATATATCAGTTTATCTTCAGGTTCCTCAGTCTCTCTGCAGATCTTTTTCTAAATATTGGAGCTCATTATTTCTAACCAATTTTTTTCAGATTTGAACGATTATTGACATTATTCACGGTCATTTGTGCATTCAAGGCTGGTTTCCTGTTGGATGTAAAGAGATTTAAAATCACTAAATGGAAATGTAAGAGAATGTGAATACACAATATTTAACTAGTTGTAAAAGACATCTGGTCATTACCATTTATGAAAGTTACCGAGAGACATTTCACCATACACAGATATTTAACTAAATGTTCTATAGAACATGTCACATTTTACTTATTTCAGAAAAGGAGGTGATTTTCTAGTGTTAACACAGTAACTTAGTACAGAAAGAGCACACAAGGAGTGCCCACTTACTAGAGGTACAGCTTTACAAGACGCACATGCAAAGATTTCATTTAAATAAGAAGGGTTTGTGTAAGAAGAGATGGATCAGAATGTGTTGCTGTCACTTCAGTTTTAGAAATTGTATAACAGCAGCAACCCTTTCAAGACTACATGACAAAGAAAACTCTTCAGGAAGTATATAATGAAGGTAACGCTCCGGGAAGTATATAATAATGGCAAAGCTCCAGGAAGTATATAACAAATGTAGCTCCATTCACACTCTTCTTGACAGTACTTTCCAGTTCACTCCTGTCTTTACTTTTCTATTTGTTAAGTTATCTTTGCCACATTCCTAGGGATGGTTCAAGAATTTGTTGGAATATTGAAGCATTTATTGTAGAGATTCCATCACAACCAGTAATATACATGCAATATCTCTGCTGCCAATACGTGTCTGCTTTTTGTCTTTTTCTACCTTACCAGGGTATTGGACTTAATGTCTTCCGTTTGGTGCCAGCATGCTTCTCAGTCGGGGGATGGAGCATTGGCAGAGTGGGACAAGATGTCCATTGCTTTCAGGTGAGTGCAGCATTACACCGTTGGGAATTTCTTAAAATCAGCTTTACCATATCACTGTTCATCTCCTTCAATACTCCCTTATGTCTCTGTGCTCGCTCTGCAGGGTTCATTGACAGCTAAAGCAGGGGTGTGACTCGATAAACACATATGATAGACAAACGCCATAGTTGGCAGTAGAAGGATCAAAAGCGTCTTTAGAGAAGCTCGCCGGGACATAAAAACGGAGGAAGTGCACAGGTAGATACAGAGGAGGCGAACATGTAGATAGATGCTCCATTTCGGGTCTATTTCAGGCTTTTACTGGGCTGGGAATTGGTGTGCACTGTATCTTAATCCTGCAAAACACACAAGATGATGGACGGAATGTTGCAAAATGGCAAAACATTCACCCCCAGTCACAGATCTGGGTTTGATCCATCGTTATTTTGCTCACCAAGCCACCCCAGTTCAGACATGGCCATCTGCAAATCAGTCTTGACCTTGTGCCTCATGGGAACAGTATGCTCAATAAGCCACTGGAGTCAAGCTATCCTGGCTGAAGACGGCTGATAGCCAGAAACTGGTCCTAGGATGCTTGATTCCATGTCTGAACTGGGGTGGCTTGGTGAGCAAAACAACGATGGATTAAACCCAGATCTGTGACTGGGGGTGAATGTTCATCAAGGGACATAAAATGATCCCTTGAAACACAGCGGCAGAGAGGCGAAATCGTCAACCCAGATGGAGAAGAGCCGGGTATTCCACTGTTTCTGGATCAGTAAGTGGTATTGAACCTTTCTAAGGTTAGGAGGCATAGAATTCCATCGGGTCGGAGCTAAGACATGGAAGGAGAAACCTCCCGGTCTGGCTCTGCTGTGACATGGGATGTGGGCCAGGTTTAGATTGGTGGAGTGAAGTGTTCTGGAGGGCATGTAAAATCGCATCCCGGCAGCTAGGCTGAGACTGGGTACTCCTTGGATCTCTGTTTTTTATTAGTTAAGTCCTTAAACAGTTGTCGTGTATCCATTTGGCCAACGCTGATACACATTTTTTAGATTTGCCACAAAAGCCAGTCGACTCTGCCGACAGGGAAATAATTAGCGTGTCAAATTCAAAATTAACTTTATTCGGATTTCAATATGAAAGCCACAAAAGTACAAGTTTATACAGTAAAAAACACTAATTAAAAAAGACGTTTAAAAGTTCATGATATGTGTTAAAAATTTAGATCTCTATATACTGTACAATACATTTACTAGAGACTATGTTAAGACGGGTTTTCAGAATGATCATAAGTTCGTACGGTGTTTAAGGCACACTCTGAGGTAGTGTGCCACGGATCTTGAGACTAGAGGATTATCCAAGAACTGTAATGCCAGGAATGCTGGGCGACATCTTCTGACCTTCATTGCTTTTAAGATTGGTAATATCCATCTCTTTCGGAATGGAGTGTAAAAGGTACAGAAGAAGAGAACATGGATTGTGGACTGGGAAGAATTAGAGTCACAGGGGCACGCTGTTGTAATATGTGTCCAGTTGTTTTGGGTGGGGAATGAAACCATGATGTGGAAAAGATTGAACCTGAAACGGGTTAGCAGTAACTTTTCAAAATGTGTCAGGTCTTCCTGTAGATATGGTTGTATGGATGGAACAGTTTGTATCATGAGGCTATGTTGTACTGACGATTTACCTATTTCTGTCATCAGTCTTAGTTGGTTTAAGTGAGACAGACATATCTTTTTTAGTTCCTTTTTTGCTATGTCTGTGACTGACTGTGGGTCGTTGAAAAACCTCGGAAGACCAATATCTGTGAGGAAGGTTTTTACGTAGTGAAGCCACTTAATCTTTTCCATGTGCTCTAGGTTCATACAGTCCTCAATAATTGCTCTTGTAAGTGTGCATTCTTCCGTTGCCCATATTCTGCGCCATAACATTATGGGTTGGATCTTGATGAGATCTGAGATATATTCAAGTCCAAGTTCTAGATGGCATCCAAAGGTGGTCGTGCTCTTAGGGACTGCTAGTAAAAATTTGAGGAAGGTGTTTTCGATCTTTTGGATTTGTTCAGTATTTGCCGTTCCCCAAACTCCTCCTCCAAAGATGGCCATGGTAATGCATTTTGCATTATAAATCTTTAACATCTCTGCCAGGGTTTTTTTCCCTAGGCGGAGAGAGAAGGCTTTTAGTGCGCCGACTGTTCGTTTGAGCGATAGCTTGCGGGAGTTAATTGCATCTTTCCATTTGAACTCCTCGTCGATGGTGATTCCAAGATATGGGTAGGTTTTTGTTTTTTCGAGTGGTAAGTTGTCTACTAAGATTGTTTTCGTCCTTTTCCCTTTACTGCCGACATGCATCACAAAAGTTTTCTTTATATTAACTTTCAAATTGAGATTGGTCATGAAGGTACAGTAATTGTTTACAGCTTTTTGTAACTGTATTGAAGTTCGGGCAAGAATCACCGCATCGTCGGCGTATAGCAATGCTGGGATTGCTCGCCGTCCAGCTGTAGGAAAGTCTTTTGTACCCTGCAGCATTGCTGCCTCTAGTCCGTTAGTGTACAGCGTGAATAAGAAGGGGGCCAGTACACACCCCTGCCTGACCCCCTTCTGTATTGGGAAGCTGTCTGTAAGTTGTCCTTCCAGCCCGTATCTTACCTTGCCTGTGGCATCAGAATATAACTCACGTAAAAAATCCACAATTGCAGGGTCAATCCCCATTTCCAGCATGATTAGCCAAAGTTTTGTATGTACCACACAGTCAAACGCTGCCGTGAGGTCAACGTAGACCAGGTGGAGACTAGTTTTTTTGACAGTTGTGTATTTTGCGGCCAGTAGGGTTAAGTTCAGAACTTGGTCCACGGTGCTCAGGCCAGCCCTGAACCCGTATTGAAGGTCTGAAATGACCCCGTGTTCCCTAGACCACTCCTGGAGACGATCGAGAAGGATCCTTCCTGCCATCTTACCCACAGAGTCCAGAAGTGAGATGGGTCGGTAGCAAGAAGGACTGTCTCTATTACCTTTCTTGAAGATGGGAATCAAGATTGATGTTGACCATGATTTAGGGAGATTGCTTTCCTTAGCTGCATTCAGTACTTTTGTTAAAAGTGGGGACCAGAGGTCGGGGAGAAATTTGTAAAGGTCCATTGGAACGGAGTCTGGACCTGGCGCTTTACCGTTTTTTGCCGAGTTAATGGCTTTCTGTATCTCGTTGACAGTAAAGTGTATATCTAACGGGTACTTCACCGCTGGGAGCACAGGTCCGGAGGTTGGGACTCCGGTTTTTGCCTCTCCAAAGACTCCTGAAAAATACATCACCCAGTCCTCCGCGTTAATTGCGATGTCTAAGGATGGACCCTCCTTGTTCCCGGCTAGGAAAGGAGTCTTGACTATACTCCAGAATGCTATATTGTCTTTTTGCAAACTACTATCTAAAAGCTGAGTCCAGAGATTGAGTTGTATCTCTTTTTTCCGTTCTTTAAGTGCTTGCGCATAAGTTTTCCGTAGTTTGGCTATCTCTTCCCTGTTTCGTTCTTTCTTTGCTAGGGCTTTCTTTAGGGTAGAGTAGGCTTTTGTACACTTGGTGTTAAACCATCCTTTTCTTTGTGTGTTGTTTTGTTTTCTGGGCTTGGTTAATTCATTTCCTATGGTTTTCACTATTCTGTCATAGTCGTTCAGGATTTCGTCAGCACCAGCTGAAGGATTTAGACAGTTTTCAATAAGTGACCTGCATTTGTCCACTATTCTTTTGGTAGTTAGTTCTTGATCTAGGATACCCCATTTTAGGGTGAGGCCATTCAACCTGTTTAGCGTGAGATTATCTTGTTGTAATAGAGTAAGGTGGTCCTTTACTGGATTCTTGTGGTGATCAGGTTCAAGGTATGTTAATTTGAGGGGATAGTGGTCGCTAAGTACGTTGTTAATCACTTCAAAGTGCTTTATACAATCTGCATTGATGGTAGAAACCAGGATATAGTCAATTAATGTTTGGGCCCCTCTTCCGTGAAAGGTTGACGTAAATGGGATTGTTGGTGACATTATCATATTCGCAAACCCTAATTCTAACTCGAACATAGTGGCTTGTGTATTAGTTCCTTCTTCCGTATGTAAAAAATGAGTTAGAGGGTTATCATGTTCATCAGTGATCCCACAGGTGGGTGTGTTACTTTGGCCGCAGATGTGTAAATTAAAGTCTCCTCCCCAGATTATTGAGTGTGTGATTTTTGCGAATTTGATTTTTTGCATGTTTATTACTTCAGTGATTTCGCTTAGTGTTTTGATTAGGTCCTCTAAGCTCATGTTGTTGTAGAAATTTATTATTGTATAGGATATATGGATAGTTACTTTGATGTTGATTATTTGATAGTTCTGATGAAGAACTATAGGTGTTATTTCCTGACAGGGCCAAAGATTCGAGATGTATGTTATTAGGCCTCCTTTGCTTCTCCCTGATTGTGATTTTGTTGCTTTCGAGAAGTATGTTCTGTATCCCGCTAGGTGAACTGGGTCATTCAGCCATGTCTCCTGCAGACATATTAAATCATTTGTATGGGCCAGGTCCAAGAAGGCTTTTTCTTGGTGCTTGGTTGCGAGACCCGCCACATTCCAGAACAACAGGTTCCGCTCGACTTTGTTTATATTGTCTATGAGATGGTTCTTGGGGGGGGCGGATTTTTCATGTGCCATTGAGTTTGGTTCATCAACAATCTGATTTATTTCAGGCAGACGCTTTTTTAAAGGAGATAATGACAGTTTCTGCAGACCCGGGACCAGATTACCATATTGTTGTCTGGTTTCAGTCTGACGGGCTCCATTTGGGTTTCCCTCGGGTTGGCTCCAGGACCAATTTGATGGCCAAGTGGGGTCCTCGGAGCGATGGGTTTGTCGGGGGTAGAAAAAGGATAGGCGTTTGACATTTATTCCTTCGTTGTATTCTGGAGTATCCCAGGAACAGGTGTAATCGACTGCCCGTGGATTTTCGAAGTTTACGATTATGCAGTCTCCAGGGATTGTTTTTGGCTGGTGGCCAATCCACGAAACCCTTCTTACCGTGGTTATTCTGGAAATGTTGTTCGGGTGATTGGGCCTGTTGATATTTAACCAGTATCGTACTTTGTTTAGTAGAGACCAGGTAGGTTCGTCTGATTCTCTGCCTAGTTCGGGGACACCCGTTAGTATGGCTACAAAAGGAGCTGCCTCTGGAGGGAGATTTACTACTTTTCTCCATCTCTTATTAGGTTGTCCTGTTTTGCTATTGTGGGTCTGCGTTTGTTCAAGTCTTGGAGTATTTGCAGTAGGTGGATTTGAAGTTTTTTTTATCTGGTTGTCATTTGTTGAAGTGGAATCTGTGATTGGTTGGTTTTGAGTACCTGAAGTGAGTATTAGGTTATTTTGATCAGTCTTTGTTTTTACGGAGTTGGTTTGATTAGTAGATTTGTTTTCTGGTTCTTTCACTGTTTTCATTGTGGTTTTTGTGGTATTGGTGATGACTGGTTTGTTGACTGTTTGTTTTGAAGGGTTAATTGCATTTCTTTTTCCTGAGTCGATGGCGGCGCCTAGAGGAACAGGAAGATCGTTTTTCCTTAAGTTGGTGGTTGTTTTTGCAGAGGCTATTAATATGGCCACTTGTTTTTCTATTACTTCGAGACTTTTTTGTAAAGGTTGTAGTTGGTGTTTTATTATTTCCGAGATTTTGTTTAACAGAGAAGTGTCTACTTTAGAGTGATTTGTGCTTTTTTCCGCACAAGGAATCGGTTTGTCTTGACGGTTCTTGTTGGAACTAGGTCTGTTTGCGTGGTCTTCGACTATAAGGACATCGGATAAGATGTTCTTAGAGGAATCTGTGATAACGATGTTCTGTTGATTTTGTTGGTTAGCATGTCGAACGATATCTGAGTTAGTGGCACTTATGTGTTCTGGACTGTTAGATCGTAATTGTAAGGGGTTCTGTTTTGGGATTGCTCCTTCCCTTATGCCTCTGAATTCTGGCTGCGTTGAGTCGTTGTTTGTTGGTTGTAGACTAGCAAAGATATCGGGGGTCAGTTCGAGATCCTGTGATGATTGTGAGTTTGACAGTTGTGACAGTTGTGTGGTTACTGATAGGTCGACAGTATTAGGTAATGCGTGTATTTCGACATTTGTATCTATGGTTGATTTATTTAAGGGTATCGCATTTGGAGTTTGAGCCTGTGCCAAAATACCTATCGATGAGCGCCGTGCTTGGTCTAACTCATATGAGACGCGGCGGTCGATCAACAGTACTGTTTGATCTATGGTTTCATTTACTTTATGTAAGAATTGTTCAATTGGACCGACAGTAGTTGTTATGTTTTTTTTCATGGTTTTGCTTCTGGAGCCTCTCGTGGTCATTGTATGTTCGTTGACCAGGTATAGTACAGAGGGTGGAACTTGAGTTAGTATTGAATCGATAGGAGGAGTGCTTATACTTTTATTTTATTTTCTTATTGAGGAGCCTTTCCTCGGTGTTTTACCTTTGCTTAGTTGTTAGGGGGGTGCGCCCTGCCCGGTCTCCTCCGGTCTGTGACGGGCTTAGACGGGCCCACCCTTGGCCCAGGCTTCGCCCAGCGTCCCGCTCGCGTCCCGCGAGAGGGGGCGGTGACGCCCTTTATGCGCCTCCTAGCGCGTCGTGAAGGGGGTGTGGCTGGAGACCTCGAGGGCTGCCGGGAGTTGTAGGCAGCCCCTCGCCTCGCTCCACTCGGCGGCCCCGCTGTCAGATGGAAACGAACAGCAGGACGGCGGAAGGGAGGCGGTGGGGGGTCTCTACAGCGCGGGAATCCGAAGCAATGGCAGAGCCTTCCTCGCTCTACTGGAATACAGGTCAGGCCAAGAATACTGCTGGGCTAATGTGGCAAAACAGCGAGTGTCATCAGCTTACAACACTATTGAGATGTGAATATTAATAAGGGTAGAACTGAGCTCCGAACCCAGAGGGATGTCAGGAGTCAGTCCTCTTTGTGATGAGGCAAAAGGGGGGTATAACTTTAAAAGACCACTCCTTTAAAAAGGTAAACCAGGCCAGAACTTTGCGCTGTACCCCCAGGTCAGTGAGGCAAGTTAATATTATTGCATGTGAGACAGTGTCGAAGGCCGAACTTAAATCTAGGAGTATCAGAGCCTGGGATTTGCCAGCATCTGCAGTACTGCAAAGGGATTCAGCAACTGTTAAAAGAACAGTTTCGTTGCTGTATAATCTAAATCTATTTTGGGAATATTCTAATATTTTATATTGTTCAAATATTTTGGTTAGGAGGTTGTTCATATGTTTCTCCCCATCCTTGGACTGAAACGACAGAAGAGAAATGGGTTGATAGTTTTTGGCTAAGTGGCATTTAGCAAAGGCTTTTTTAGAAGACGGACAATTCTAGAAATATGGGTGTGACGCTCTCTTGAAATTCTAAAATATAATCAGGTTTAAATGGGTCATCCGGAGATCCAGATTTCACTTGAAGCATAAAGGTGGAAATAGAATCTGTGTCAAGTAGAGCCAATTGGTCCAAGGGAGCCCATTGAGAGTGGTAGGTCCCTGTGTCAAGAGAGAAAAGTTTGACTGTTTTCTCACCCCTGTTAAAGTAAAGATAAAGATAACTGACCAATCTTGCTGCAGTGGCTGTTAGAAGCTTCCGCTAATCCAGGAGTGGTGGTGGGTTTAATCAGGTTGTTCACAATAGAGAAGATTTCCTTTGAAATCTTGCTTCTGTTTTTGATTTGTCTGTAAATAATTCGACACAGGCTGTTTTATTCAGTGTCTTGTAGCATTTAATCGCTCTCAAGTATTGCATTCATACTGCAGCATCATAGGATTTGTGCCAAGCGCAATCTAGTTTTTTGAATTGTTTCTTTTATGAGCAATGCTTCATTGAACCAAACAACTGGGGGACTGCTTCCTACTTTTATAGAGCTTGGCAGGAATAAAATGATCCAAGGCAGAATTGAGCCATGCTTTGGTGGAAGTCTATGCCCGTTCTATATCGGGGTCTATTAAAGGGCACACTCCTTTCGATGAACCTTGAAAAGGTGAATGGTTCCAGTTTACGCCACTACTTTCTCATTGTGGGGTTACCAGTAATGTTTTTTTCAATGCTAGGTGTATCAATGGTTATTGCCACCAAATAATGGTTTGACAAGGCCACTGGAATCGGGGGAGCAGTTTGAAGGGTGGCCAGGTAGGAAAAAACAGGGTCCGGCAGATGGCCATCATCACAGCTGAATGTTTTACTAACTGAGCTAATTGGAAAGTGGCCAGGTCATTAGTAAAGTTCTTGATTTCTTTATTGTTGATTACATAAAGATGAAGATTCAAGTCTTCAAATATGCTCAAATTGGACAATTGAAGTGAGTGCAAGGTACAGCACTCTGTTAGAGAATACCTGGGGAAGTATCGGAGAAGGGCCTGGGCACTGACTACAGTCCCTAGGCTCCCCCACACAATGCATCACTCTTCCCGCACCCGGAGGCGCATAAAGGCAGCAGTGAAGTCCCACTGTGGAGGACGCATCGGAGCAGAGCCAGGGCACTGACTACAGCCCCCAGGCTCCACCACACACCACATCACTCTTCCTGCACCCAGAGGTGCTTAAAGGCAGCAGCGAGGTCCCGCTGTGGCGGGGGCATCGGAGCAGAGCCGGGGCACGGACTACAGCCCCCAGGCTCCACTGCACAAAGCATCACTCTTCTGGCACCTGGAGATGCTTAAAGGCAGCAACATGGTACCTCTGCACGAGACTCGCCCGGGCTAAGGGCGGGCTCAACCACACACGTCGGAGCCCAGAGGAGGCTGGGCCCTCACTCTTACTTCTATACTCCCCCGTTACATGCCCACCACGGGCAAGAAAAAGCTGAGAGCAACAGAGGAGGTTACTGTTACCTCTTTAGATACCTTTCTGGCCAAGGCAACATCGGCATTAGAAAAAAAATCGCAGTTACAGAAAAAAGACTTTTGTAGGGGTCAGGGGCAGGGCAGTCATCTAATCTAGTTGTTTCTCCAAATAAGGGGGGTGTAACAAAACTATATGGGGCTTCTCTTCCAGAATTGCCGGCA
The DNA here is from genome assembly GCF_964261635.1 of Lissotriton helveticus. Classification (NCBI taxonomy): domain Eukaryota; kingdom Metazoa; phylum Chordata; class Amphibia; order Caudata; family Salamandridae; genus Lissotriton; species Lissotriton helveticus. The sequence continues at coordinate 48,949,578 of NC_136057.1, read as the reverse complement.
GTCTCTGCACCAACCTCTGAACATTCACAGCCTGCCTCTGCATTTAGTGGGAAACCTACTGACTCTACATCTGTAAATGGTAAATGAAAAAGAGGTTATGAGATACTGCCCTCCAACTGACCTGCCAAGAAGATCAGAAAGGTCGCTATGCCAGCGAGTTCCACATGTATGAATGGGCACCAACAATCAGAGACTACATTTCCCTCATATTGGTATGATCTTCATGATAACTTTAAACAACTTTTGCAACCGATCTATGCCCGTTTAGATTCTTTAGATCGCACATAAGGTCATCCCCTCTGATGTCTGTAAAACTTTTAAAAACTATAACTGTGAAAGTCATAATTTGTGTTTTAATTGTGAAAACATGATCCTTGGTCATGAGTTAGTTAAATTGCCCTTAACATCTATTGGTCATCCTTGTGTTGAAAACAGGGATCCTGTAGGTCCAGACCATGTAGATTTGGTCCCTAGGTGTTGCCCACCGCAGGTGCACATGCAAGATTCTATGGGTAAGGGGCAATCACGTGACTTATCAAGACCACAGGTTAAGGTAAATCCCTGTCTACTCGGGCCCACAGCAGACCAAATCAGCAATTCATGGACGTTTCTTCTGCAGCCTGTCACTATATTCAAATTTTAGTCAACGTGCCTTTATTAAATCTTATAAAATCTTCACTTCAGCTGATGGCCAAGGCTCGACACTAGATGACTCAAAACTCTAATAAAGGTCATCTCATCCAAAATCATTTGATAATGGCCAGAAGAATGCAGTGAATTGGGTCTGATGTAAAAACAACCAATAATGACTGGTTATTTTAAACTTTGATGATGAATGGCTAGTGAGAGACCCATTAGGGAGTTTACTGGTTGCCCCTTCACTCCATTCTCAGATTTATGCAGTCTCGTTGGGCTTTTTTATAGGTCCGCACCAGTACGTAGTTCCACCCTACTCATTCAGGTCCTTTCTTTAGTGAGAATTGGTCATAAGCTTGCCCAGGTGGATTTGATGCCCTTGCTCTATCAAATAGGTACTCATTGTTGGAAGATATGGAGGCATGTGATTGACTGATCTCTCCACTAAATCATTTGCCTCCTCAGTCTGTTCTTTAAAATGATTATCAAATGGTTTCTTGTTTGGTACCCGTGGAGATAGTTCAGTTGGTTGTTTTAAGTTCACTAAGCAGTATTACATCCTTACCAATTGACCCTACATCATCCTTCTCACCAGTACCGACAGCGATTCGGTCGCAGGAGTCGCTAAGTGATATAAAGTTTCTCTCTAGGACCATAGCGGATTATGAAAACAAAAAAGATAATCAAAATTAGCATAAAGAGTTTACGAATTCTGATATCTGCTTTCAGGAAAATTGGGCAGAGCAGTCTGTCTAAGTAAATGGCTACAGCTCCTTTGATACGCCAGCAGTTCCATCAGCAACAGGTAGATCTAAGGAGGGCTTACTCAGAATTGTAGCAAACACGATCATCCTAGGTAAGGAGACCTTTATCAATTACTCGCCCCTTTTTCATGATGTCGTGGCTGAAGCTTCTGGGAAAATTGATGTGTTACAGATTAATTTTTATAATAAAATTTTAAGAATCCTACACAGGTGACAGATGAGTTGGCGGGAATATTGGAATCTCTGTTAACATACCACACCCGTTCAATTTTTTCAATTTGAGCTGGGGATTTTCATGTGTACTGTAGCCCAATTCGGGCCAATCTATTTGTGGGGTAACAGACACTAATGATTCATTGCTAGTCGATTTTATGCATCATAACTACGCAAACATTTCAAACAGTTTTTCATTAACTTAGGACCTAGTTGTAAAAAACCTGTGCCACCCCATGACTGGTCAACCCCTTCCCACTTTTCAACATACTGGAGTTACCTCAACATCTGATTTTACAATTATTCAGACTAATTTTAAGAGATGTATTAAGTCCTCCATAGCCGAGTTGACAGAGTTCAGTGATTATACTTTCCTTCTTTTTTTGTTTTCTTTGGCCTCTTTCTGCTAAGTCAAGCTCTATATTTACCCCAGAACCGATTCGGAGTAGGAAAAACTGATCTACTCTTAAATGGGAGAAAATTAAAACTATTTCCTTCCTCCCAAAGGTTGTAAAGGAGGTGTTACCGGACATTGAATCCTGCTTAGACACCAACACTGATAGCATTCAAGTAGTAATAGCATTTAGTAAAGTTTTAACATCAATAAATTCTAATCTTTTACATCCAACTACAAGAAACACTCCATTGACGATAAGGGGGTTTGAGACAAGTTGCTCAAAGGAATCCAAAGATCTTCGCAATGCTCTTAAAAGAAGTTCCAGAAACAAAGATTTGATAAGGAAGCTACGAGCTGAATATAAGACAGCTAGGGCGGTGAGAAAAAAGGAGTTACGGAATGAAGCATGGTAGTGAGGCTTCGAAGGGTAAAGAATTTGCAAGGCATTTTGGAGGGTGGTAATTGCCCCTTTTCTGTAGGATCAGGGCGGCCCCTCTCTTGATATCGATATAGATCAATCGACCTGGGTGTCTCACTTCCAGAGGATTTTTTATGTAGAGATGGATAGCGCTACAAAAAAAACTGGGGATGGAATTCTCATTAGAGGAAATTGAGCTTGCACTCTCTCAATCGCCTGCCCTAAAGGCAGAAGGGTCAGATGGGGTTCCTCTGGATATCTCTTTGTACATAAAAATTCATGGGCCCCACTCTTGACCCAAGTTTTTAATAATGTTTCCAAAGTGAGACCCCCGGTATATTGGAAACAATCCGTAATTATCCCCATATATAAGAAGGGGGATCCCTCGAATCCGGCAAATTACCGCCAAATTTCCATCCTGCATAGCGCTGCCAAACTAATGGGGAGATTGCTCCCAAATAGACTGGAGGAGTGGGCATTCGTTAATAATATTTTAGCTGAGACACAATACGGGTTCAGAAAGGGGAGGGGTACGATGGACCACGGACAAAATTCACCCTTACTTGCAGCAAAATATGTTTGTGCTAAAAAGGGCCAGTTTTATATGGCTTTTATGGACTTGTCAGCGGCCTTCAACTGTGTAAACTACTCAAAATTGTGGGTTCTTTTGGAGTGGATGGGCGTGGACAACTCCATAATTCTTTTTATTAGGGAGACGTATAGAGAGGCAGGGGCAGCAGTCAGGTTTGGTAAACAGGGTGTGCCACAAGGGTGTGTCCTTGCCCTCTTTCTTTTTTCCTTGTACACCAATAAATGTAATGAAGTTTTGACCCCACAGTGCAGAGATGCTCCATCAGCAGGTGGCTTATCGCTGCTTGCTCTCTTCTATGCAGATGATGAAGTTTTGATGGCCAGGATACCCCTGGCCCTACAGCTCTTGATTGGCTCTTATTCAACTTTCATAACTGAGCTGGGTCTGCTTGTTAACAAATCAAAAACCTTTGTTATGATAGTGGGACTGGGAAGGAAAAAGTATTTTTCTTTCTATCTAGATGGGTGTTCTCTGGAACGGCTAGAGTCCTTTATTAGGTCGATCCTGATCCAGCGTGCAGGGGCTGCTCTGCGATGATCTGTGGTAGTTCCATACGGTTCGGAGAGAAGCTTCGCTCCCAACCCCGCCCTTATTTTTGAATGGCTTGTGTCTTTGTCCTTCGTAAATGCTGGCGTCTGATTCATTATGAGGCTTATTAGTCCCTCCTTAGTATGGGCATGTCGCCATTTGTATACTCCCATGGCTACTAGCACCTTTACTTGGTTGTTACATGGTGCGTGCTCTATTTTCTGTAATGAGTTTTTCTTAATGCAGGTAACATGACATGCCCATCTGGGACAATGGCGCCGCCGATTTTCCAAGCACTGCACTTTAATTTTATTTGCAGCTTCAAAGCTGCATCTGCTCTCCTCCAGCCCCACCCACATCTTTATCAGCAACAAAAGCCTGTTCCGGCCATAGTGATCAGCCGCTGAGCTGGGCTCCGACTGACCCGCACCCCCTACTACCCTGCAACAGCTGACAAGCAGCCCATGTGACTGCCAGGAACCAGATGCATGCGAGTACTGATTTTGTGAAATTTAAAATATCAGCTTGCTCACTTACTTACATAGACACGCAAATGGTACACTTATGCCGTCTACACTGCGTGTATATGTTAGTTCATCGAAATGCTCCCTACATGCTGAAAGTGTTACTATGGAACAGAGCATTAGGACATACGATTTTTTTCTTTACTAAAACGCTTCCAAGTTGGACATAAAAGCCTAATTAGAACGCTACCGTTTTCAATAAAGGTTGTTGAAAACCAGCCACACCCGGGTCCGCTGTCAGCAGCCTGGGGACAGCCACACCTCAGCCCTCTCTCAACACCTCGGGCTGTTACCTGCCTGTGTGCAGGTGGACACCTGGATTCTAGTGTTTGTAGTTCCTTCAGATTGGTCTAGTGATATGGGAGAAAAGGCGTAATATTTGTGGGTACATAGACGGGGTGCAAAGAGAAGGGCATCTAGAGAGGTCAGGGGAATAGAGAGACTGAAGAATAGATATAAAAGGGGTATGAAGCGCAATGAAGAAGGTGTACGAAAATCAAGACGGGAAGACGGACAAGTGCATGTATCTTCTATACTTTAACTGTATGATAATGCACACACCAGGACAGGTCTCATGGAATTTCTTTTTTTTTTTAAGAGTTTTATGTAGCGCAAACTTGACCCAAGGGTATCAGAGCTCTTAACACAAGCACAAGCAACGTTAAATGAGGCACATACATGTTTATTAGACACAGGGAGATTAAGCGATTTGCCCAAAATCACAGGATGTTGCGCGTCCTTGCAGAGATGTGTTAATTCCTGCTGTGTGTAATTCAGCGGGTGGTTACAATGATCAACATTCTGTAAACACGGCTCATTCTGTGAGCCTGAGGCTGCGGCAGAGCAGTCTGGATTTGTTGATCGCGCCAAGATGCACACATGAATGAACAGATGAGCCCATGGGTTGACAGTCACACTGCCGGCACAAGCTAGATCCTCAAAGAGATTAACACACACACAGATGAAGACAGGTAATCAGTGTGAAGGTGCGACTCACGAAAGCAGACACAATAAACAGAGAATTTTCTAGACGTGAAAAGGAAACAAAGAGACACATGGAGGCACGCACAACACATGGGCAAACAGCTATGTGTAAGTGTGAGTGACAGAGAAATGCCGCTGCAAATGGACCCAGAGACACAGAGATGTACATTGAGCACACAGCAGACAATACAAGTAAAAGCCAGTGCGCACTGACAGACAAATTTAAACAGACACAGTGACGAACAGCGATACGCACAGACACCAAGACTGGAGAAGCTTGGCTACGGATGAGATTGTTTACGGGAGGTCTTTAATTAAAGTCGCTGTCCCTTGGGTTCGCTCTGCCTGTGATGCACACACACCACTTGTTACACACGAGGCGCAGCTTTACCAAGAGTGGAGGGTGAGGAGAAGGTGGTGTAATACAGCTGTAGCAGTGCCACATCAGCATGTACATGTGTGCAGAGAACCCTAAAGCTGTGTTTGTGCTTGGAGGGTGGGAGGAGGGCTCCTAACGTGGAGCGGAAAAGACAAAATTAAAAAGAAACAGCAACGGAAGGGAAATGTTGTGTTTGTACTATTTGTACTTGCAACCATTCTAAAAAAAAATTACATACGCTCCCTGATGTCTGTGCTGTAGGAGATTAGAGCCCACATCCGCCAGTAAGCATCGCAGCGGGCGACTGAGCACCGTGAAAGTGATCTGAGGCGGCGTGGGTGCCCGGGCATTTTGCTGCCTAACTTGATGCACTCGGAAAGGTTGGGGGAGGGGGGTCGCGGGAGCGTTAGCCTTTGAAGTCGGAAGCGTCAAAAACAGAGCTATGGGGGGGACACATTGCAGTAAGCACAAAGAGACGGGGGAGTAAATGGGAGCGAGGCATTGCGCAGAGAGGCGGGGGAGAGCATTCCTTTGAAGTGTGAAGCTCTCGGTATTGCTGTGGCGGGTCTGATGCGATGATGCGAGGCGGCTCGGGGAGCAAATGGCAAGCACGTGCACAGGCACAGGCACTCTGCGTAATCCGCCTGCCAAAGCCTCTTGATCAGCTTTCCTGATCCACCTCTAAATGTCTCGACATCTGCAATGCGCAAGCTTTGTATTGGGACAAAGATTGCAATGACATTACGCAATACCACACTGCACACTCAAATCATGGAGATGGCAAGAAATAGCCCCTTACTCTTCCTCCTGAGCCACAGAAGTGTAATCACAGATCGAAAGGTGTTGGAGCGCCTTGTTAGTGTTTATAACTCGGATCATATGCAACTCTCACTTCACAATTCATGTCTGGGTAATTTACAATACTTACACATCTTCTTCACTGCACTATTTATCGCTACTTTGAAGACGGGTCTCATCCTCCGATATTTACAATCTAACAAGCTGTTGAAAAGGCCCTATATTGCAATGCAATGGGTCTTGCATTTGGTAGAGCTTTAGCTATTTGTATTGTAAATGACAATGCCTTTTATTTCAGTTTTAAAATCCAAAACATAAATAAAAGGCATTGTCATTTTACAGTGCCAATAGCTCAGACTTGACTGAATGCAAAACCTTTTGCATTGCACATGCTTGTTTTTCTAGCCCTCTTTTTCGATTCTAAACTTAATCGGTCTGCTATGGTAGAAAACAGAATTAATTTGTTGCCAAGAAGCATAGCTGCTCTATGGAAATTTGCCTCTGAACTGGGTAGAAAAACAATTAAAGAAATGGTAGAAGTTTAATTGGCAAAATCCATAGCTTCTTAAGGAGCAGAAATATGGGGCACAGCTGAATTGGGTGCTCTGCAGAAAGTGGAGGATAAGTTCATTAAAAAACTGGCCCCACTCCTCTTATGGTTGTGTATTTGGAAAAGGGACTTGGGTATGTTGAATCAAGCAATAATAAAAGATATAATCAACCCAGACCAAGACATTAGCATTCCTAGACTAGCATTTGTTAAGTAGTCTTTCACAGATTTGGGCCTAGCTTTTCAGTACACAACACCCTCTAAATGCTTATCTTTCTCCAAAACTCATTTAAGAGAGGCTTTTGTTAATAATTGTGAGTTAGAAAGATGGCAATGTAATCAAAGTAAAGTCATGGTTATATTCTACCAGACGCTGCCCAGGGTGCCCACACAACATGATTTATATCGCTCCTTTGTCTCTAACAACATGCATCAATATATTTTAACAAGGATGAGATTGAATTTTAAGAACATTAACTAAATAATCTATTGCCATGTCCTTGTGATGGCTTGTCTACTCAAACAATGTCTCATATTTTATTCTTCTGTTTTTTTATAAAAAAGGAAAGAAAATAAATCATTCTCCCAAAGTTAACAAAACTGAGTCTATTTTCTTACTCTTCAGCCCGTACAGTAATTAATTCCCTGGAAAGCCCTTTCATCTGTTTTGTGACTGCAAATTTGCTATACTCACTCATTCGGACTAGGAAAAGTTCATTAGAGAGGGGGGTTGTTTTATTTGTTTCTTTTCATTAGCCTGTCGTTAATTGCCCAATTACTGATAATGAATTGTTGTATGGCTTTAAACATGTTAACTAGAATTCAACACAGGATTAGGAAGTGTTTACATACATGTGGCATCCTTTTAAATTGCTTGTCGTAATAATTTGTTCTTATTACTTTTATACATCCATAATGAATTGTTGTTAGTTTTAGTGGCGAGGATTCTTGTAAATATTTGTATTTTAAAAAATAATTAATTAACTACTGATTCTTAATGCTTTTCAAACAATTTGCATTTTGATATTTCTTTCTACTTATATGCGTTCACCAAATGCAAATACAGTTATTTGATTGATTGATTGCAATGTTACGCGCTCCATTAGAGATTCCCTGTACTATTTAGAGGTGCCTGGTGGTCTATAAATCAGGAAGCCTAAAAATGTTAAAGGTTTGCTAAAATGCAGTTTAATGGCATGCTTTCACAGGTCTAAATATGGCCAGGGGACAGAATGCACTTAATATAGGTTCTGTGAATGATTGTGATACCAACCCCTCTCTCCACAGGGTCCTTCGCATCTTTGAATGAGATATCTTAGAGGGGGAGCCCAAACAGGTTCAACATATGCAGATTGAGTGAGCCATGTTTCGGTGAGGAATAAGACGCTGAGCTTGTGATCCAGGAGACAGCCGCGGATATCAGAATAGTGGCCGATCGGTGGCTGCAGATCATCAGGTGGGAACTGCTGAAAATGATGAACACCACTGAAACTGGCCAAAAGCAAAGAAGAAATGTGTACCATCTGCCTCATTGTGATGAAGCACCGATATGTGTTGGACTTAATACCACAATGGAAGGGTGCGTATGCGCCAAGATAGGTACAGTGTGCTGAACCTTCATCCCCATGAAAGACCAGGACAATGACACACTGTCAATCGCCTTCCAAATACTGTAAAACCTACAGCAGATCATGATTAAAGAAGGAGGTGCCCCAAACATAGAATGGTTTACAGGTTTGTTTACCTGGGTACCAAAGTGGATCGCAGGCCTATGCAAGGCCTCGTTAACCAGTGTTTGCAATCTTCCTCTTGCTGTGCAGCACCCTGAAACTAATATAGGCCTGCTGCGTGAAGAAAGCTACCCTGAAAATAGGGGGAATACACATGATTAGGACACACAATGCCAAGGGAAACACTCACACCACAAGCCAGAAACAGGAACCATCCATGCTCAAGACACGGACACAAACAGCCAGGGTAGTAGATAACTCAGTTAGGGAGGGGGAATGTTAGATTCGGATTAATTTATAGAAAGGGCCCGCTCTTAGGAGTCCAGCACACCAGAGAACAACTGTTGCCTGCACTACCTAAATCTAGGCCTGGGAGGTAAATAACGTTCCGCTCGCGGAATTTGGGGAATTTGGGTAATTTCACATTCCGCGAAGAATGCGAAATTGCCCGAAATTCTGCGTTCCGCGACTTTGCGAAATATTTTGCTTTTTCGCGTTCTCAAATGCGTGTTCGCAAGATATTTCCCCCCGAGCACGCAAACAGTGATTGCAAACAGTAAAAAAGCATCACGAACAAGCAATTCTGCTTGTTCGCATTTCTGCATGTTCACAGAGATTTTTTACCGTTCCGCGGAGATTTGCGTAACGCAATTACGCAAATTCCACCCACCACTACCTATATCATCATAAAAGACTTGTTACGGTTACAGAGTGACACTTTATCAGATCAACAGAGTTGTCATCTGTATTCCTAGCACTTACCGTGATGGAAACACCAGACATGGAACAAGCTTCAAACACACCAGGAAGATTGCAACAGAAAAATCATCATGAGGTCCCAGGATCCAATACCTAAAGAAACAAGTCACATGCACACACTCAAACACAAATAAATGTCGGGTTAAGCCTGGTATAAGCGAGATTCCACAGGAGCGAAGAGGAATTTCCCCCAACTTCCAGAAAACAGCACCCGGAATGCAAATATTAAACACACTCACAGAAGGCTGTTCCCTAAAAGTATGGAAATAAACCATAGAGTGTCCACCACTCTTTCCCAGAAGATGATGATAGAGAATTCTGTAATGGGATGACTGGAGAGACTGGCACTGTAAACAAAAGAATATCTTTTATAGAAAAGAATCCATGAATTATAACAAAACCTTTTAAACATTAATGTATGTTCAAATCAGTGCTCCACTTACCCCAGTGTGTCCCCGAAGGTCTTGGAAAACAGCAGAGAAGAGCCTCCACAATGAATGAGTGAAAGTTGAGGGCGTCTTCAAATGTTTAATACATTCTGTTGTTGGGACTTGGTGGAATAAGATACTCTCATACAGCCATTCATACAAAATAGAATAAAGGAATCAAATGGTGGGTAAAAAAACTATTGAGGGAGTAGATCCAAAATACTGAAAATGTGGAAGTGGAATGAATGCCAAAGCTTAGGAGTTGTCGCTGTGTGAGATACTGCTCAAGAGAGAAATAGAGCATCAATCACATTAAAGGACTCCTTAAGTGTTCCACATAAAAAAAGAGCTGCATGCCTCAAAATAGTGAAGGGATAATTAATAGCTATTATGTTTATCTGGCTCTGTAGGGAATATGGAGCAGAACAATCAAGAGTAGTAAAAGGGTGAGGCGGGTAGAGGCGAGTCGTCCGGCTCCGTGGACCTGGAAGAGCGGAACAAACTCACACTCGGAAGGCAGGGGTGAGGTACACTGTCCAGCTCCAGGGTCACTGAGAGCGGAACAGCTACACAGTCGGAAGGAGGCGTGAGGTGCGCCATCTGGCTCCAGGGGGCAGCGAGAGCAGACCAGCCACACACTCGGGAGGAAGGGGAGGTGTGCCGTCCGGCTCCAGGAGTCAGCAGGAGCGGAACAGCCACACACTAGGGGGGGAAGAAGTGAGAAGCGCCGTCCGGCTCCGGAAGGGCAACAGGAGCGGAACACGCGACTGACTCACTGGGGAAAAGAAAATCTTCAGAGGCGAGAAAGATCCGGTAATCAAAACGATACTGCTGGAATCTCCTAATATGAGGTAATAGAAATTTTCAGGTAGCTAATGTGTCCCCCACTCGCACCCTATCCATGCGGCTTTGACCCCTTCTATAGCCGCGACGGAAACCGTGCACGCCTGCGGGTTTTCCTGCTATCTTTCCTCGGGCCCACGGGGGAGACGGAGACTGCGGTCCGGCATCCAGACGAGGCGGTGAGGAATGCAGAGGATCCCGACCAGAGCCCTAAGTCGAGAGAGCAAGGTCCGAGGTATCCGGAGGCCCACCTGTTCCGAAGCGCATGCGTGGTAGCGTGATGCGTAGCAGCCAGATGTCGTAGCAGTCCAGTCCAGTCCAGTCCAGTTTCCGAGGCCTTCAGTTTCTTGCTTCCCGGTGAGTACCGTTGTTGGGAACGCATCTAGACGGGTTCATTAATTTGTGCCCGGTCAAGACAGGTCTGGGTACACAGACCTGGTCCAGACGTGTTCACTTAGGTGAATACGGTCCGACGTGTCTCTTTATGGGACCGGTATTGTCTGTACTGTTTTAGCAGTGCATCTAGTAATCCAGTATTCTAGTATTGTATCTCGAGATTTTCAGAATTTGTGTTTTCTATGTACCAGGTAATTTCAGTCTGACATGTTTCAATGTGTTTTAATGTCGTGGTATGAATGATTGTTTGCTGTTCATTACTGTGTTTATTGTGTTCACGTCCGAATCACTCCAATCATGCCACTGTTCTCGAAATTACGTCAGATAGGAACTAGGAAAGGGATACTCGAAGAAGCTGTTCCCGTCCCTCCTAGGGACACTCCAGGATATTTTATGTACCACAAGCACGGCTTAGATGCCGTACTGTATCTAGATTTATGGGTGGACTACACTAAGGACCTGGAAGAGAAGTATAGATGGCCTGTCTCAGGGACATGGGTTGCTGAATGCATCATGAGAGTAGAAGAAGCATTGTGGAAAAAGAAAGCCAGACAATCCCAGAAAGATGCCATAGAATTGTGGCGTAAAGAATCGCATAGAAGAACAGAAAAAGCAATCAGAAAAGCAGAGAAAAGTAGAGAAGAATCTGAAAAAGCCAGAGAAAAGGAGTTACTAGAAGAAGGAGAACAAGTCAGATTAGAACAATTAGACCGTAAAAGAAACGCACTCATTACAGGCATGTATCCTGTTCTTGCCGAGGGCTTGCCCAAGGCGACCCCGGAAGTACCCCGTAACTTGCCACCACCATTGGTTCCGACTAAACTTCGTCACAAACAGACCGCAGCAGACATTTTCCTTTCTTCCTATTTAGATGATGTAGCTCCAGCATATACCAATGTACACGTACCACCAGATAATAATGTACAGCAACCTCTCCCACCTGTTCAAAACGTACAGCAGTCTGCTCAGCCCGTTCAGTCTGTTCAAGACACTTTACCCCCACCCGCTCAAGACTCGACTTCTTCATCCATTGCCACTTCTCATCCTGTCACCACTGTCCCGGTTACAACTATTCCTGTCACTACTACTACTGTTCTTCCTGCTGTCAGTCCTTACAATGCTTTCGCTATACCGACAACCCAGAGTCAGCCTACTTTACTTGCACCTACTTTTCAATTTATGACACCAACAACACAGCTAGTTGATAGTTACGCTTCCGCTTCAGGAGGCGCCGTAGGAGGTCAGCCTGTCACCCCGCCTCAAACAAAACGAATGACATACAGAGAAGCAGCATTACAACGCACACCGAAAGCTGCGCCTTTCGCGAATCTTAGACAGTACATTACAGATTGCAGATATGACCCAGTACCCGGCGAGGGAGACATGATGTTAATTTCGTTACGTTTACGTCGTGTTGCAAATTATTTGATGCTATTACCTGAAATGACAAACCACCTAGACAATATATATCATTTTATTAGAACAGGGGAGAGACCAGAATGTATTCGCGAGGCCATGGCACATCAGAAGGTTGAGACACAAAGTATGATCTTACGATTCCTGATTAATTGTTTGATAAGGGAACGAGATCGGCCAGGTGCTGTTAAAGAAGAGATGGATGTACTGATGAAATGGAGTAATAATATAGCAGATTGTAAACATGATAAACAAAATTGCATAGATGCCATGTACAGAAAGATCCGTAAAGAAATCGTAACAATGCATGACAGAAAGAAGGCTGAAAGGGAAACCGAGTCCGACAAGAATGAATCCTCAGAGGAGGAGAATTTAGATGATACAACAGAAAATCAAGGCACAATAGCGTACGTAGGTAGAGTGAAACTCCCTAAACAGTATTCCTTTGACAGACCTTTTGACAGACCCATTCGTCTAGAAAACAAGAAACGTTTCCTTTCTCCCATACCAGAACAATGTTCTCTTGAACATGTATTTCAAGACACTGATAAAATATTGAAAGAAAGAATAGGTTACCATGAACTTAGTACCATGCGTGATCAGGAACTAGCACGGTCAGCAGTCCAATGGGCTGGAAATGACAGTATATATAAAGATGATTCAGTAGCGCAAACATTTTTGAGTCTTACTCCAGACGAACAGCGACTAGCTGGTATATACATGATCCAACATCTCATTACACTATATGAAAATCAGCAATCCGATCCAGGTCCATTGTATAATATATTGCAAGACTTACTCCTGAGAAGGTGGAGAGGCCTAGGTACCGATTTAATTAGTACCATTCTAGAACAACGTCACAAATACAGAACTTTCCTGACTCCACATTTTGTTTCTGTTCCACCCCCAGTAAGACAGCCATATCACCTAGACAGACAGAATCCCTTACGAGAAGTTCATCCCGTCCAGATTCCAGGGGGTACGCTTCAACGCGTATTCGTATACACTCCATTGACCAAAATGGAATTATTAGAAATGAAGAAAATAGTACCTTGTCACGATAAAGATCCGGCAGGTTTTCACCGTGAATTAAAACACATGTTACTCATGGGAGACTATACGTATCCCGACATTCTTAAAATGCTAAAGGTATTGTTGCCAGCAGGAATTTACGAAAAACTGAAAGAAAAAGAATGGGAGGTGGGAGATAAAAAGATTATTTGGACTGAATTAGAAGACGAAGAAAATACACGAACTCCAGGTATAGGTCTTGGGGACAAAACTAAAGCATTACCAGGATTATTAGTACAAGTCTTGCCTAGATTATTGTCAGTTAAAAAGGAAGACTGGGATGCAATCTCAGCCTGCAAACAGAAACAAGACGAAGACACTAGTGATTTTTATTCTAGATTCGAGAAATGTTTCATTATTAATAGTGGCCTGAAAACAAGTAGCGAATCATATCCACATCTTTTTGTGACCAAATTAGTTGAGAATTCCTTACCACAGGTTAAAAACAGAGTATTGAAAGTCGAAAGCACATGGTAAGCAAATACGCCTTCCCAAATGTTACAAATGTTACAGTATCACCAGAACAGGATTAGAGAGGAACACGATCATGAACAGAGACGTATGAAAGACACAAAAATGAAAGTACTAGTTGCCCAGTCCGTCCCAGCAGATGGTCAGAAGAGGGGTAACACACAGACTAATCATTCTGCAGCGCCTGTTAAAGGGAATTGCAATTATTGTAAACAGCCAGGTCACTTCATAAATGAATGTGCCGTTCTAAAATACAATATTGCTACAGGCAAAACGAAAGAAAGACCGCGTCCGCCTAGACCAGAACACGTTCCACAGAATACGACACAGAATACGCAACCTCCACAGAATGTACAACAACAGACAGTAGCTGTACCCCAACCCCAACCCATTGCCGCAACGCAACATGTCACACAGCAAATGTACCAGTATGCACAGTCAGATTACCCCGATTATCAGCAGTATACATGAAACAGCCTAGAGAGGGAGGTTGGCTTGCCTCTTATCGAGGTTCCTGTAGATCAAGATGGTCCCTATGTACATAGTCAGGTATTAGGGAAAGACAGAAAATTTTTGATTGACACAGGGGCGAGCAGAACTATCATTAGTCATGACGAGGTTCCAGGGGCACCCCTCTCAGGCTCACAGAATGTTTCCCTTGGATTTTCAGGAAAGCCTATTGTTAACGAAGTATCAAAGCCAGTTCCCCTTGCAGTTGGTCCATTGTCCCGTACTACTGATTTATTACTTACGAAATCATGTCCAGAAAACTTGCTTGGTATTAAAACGCTGAAAGCTCTAGGAGCGGTAATATGTTGTTCTCCGGAAGGAGTGAGATTATTTTTACGTGACTTTAAGGGTCATTATGTGTTGAGAGATTTTGATCCAAGATTGAAAAATGTTCCACAGCATTTATGGGCGCAAGGTCCAACTGATGTAGGTTGTATGCACATTACTCCCTATCGTGTCACACTCAAGCAAGGTGTTGTACTGCCCCGAATCCGACAATATAAATTGCCACCTGAGGCTGTAGCAGCCTTACTGAAAATTATTGACGAACTCATTGCCCAAGGAGTAGTTGTTGAAACTGACTCCAATGTATGTAATTCTCCAATCATTCCGATTCTTAAACGAACTGACCCAAATGCACCTCTAGTCTACAGATTGGTGATCGATCTTCGAGAACTCAATAAATGCATCGTACCACAGTACCCAGTAGTCCCAGATATTTCATCACTATTGACTGCCATTGATTCCGAAGCTGCGTTCTTTACTGTAATCGATCTTAAGAACGCCTTCTTTAGTGTCCCCATTCATCCCGAAAGCCAATACCTTTTCGGGTTCTGTTTAAATGGCCGAAGCTTCAAATTTGCACGTGCACCTCAAGGGTTCACGGAAAGTCCTAGTATTTACAGCCAAGCACTGAAAAGACAACTAGACAGTATTCACATGCCTACTGACACTGCTCTACTGCAGTATGTTGATGATCTGTTAATCACAGCACGGACCGAACGTGATTGCGAGCGCGCGTCACTGACAGTCTTGTATTTTCTGGCCGAAAAGGGGCATAAAGTGTCCCCTTCGAAGCTACAATTCTGTGCCCAGCAAGTGGTATACCTTGGACACTTGCTGTCCAAGAGGGGTAGACAGTTGACACCAGATCGTATCCAGTTAATTGCACATCTGCCACAACCCAAGACACAAAAGGAAGTACGGGCTTTTATTGGCCTCACTTCGTACTGCAGACAATGGATTCCCCAATATGCATTTCTAGCCAAGCCACTCATACAGTTGACAACACAGGAGGCAGCGACTTCGACTGTCCTCCCTTGGACTCAGGAACATACGCAAGCTTTTAATGACTTGAAGAAAGCTTTATGTCAAGCACCAGTTTTAGCGACACCATGTTACAGCAAACCCTTTACACTTTTTGTCACAGAACGCGATGGCACAGCATTATCTGTTCTCACACAAGATCAAGCAGGACACCATAAGCCTTGTGCTTATTTTTCTAGTACATTGGATCCAGTAGCCCAGGCCTTGCCTGCGTGCTTAAAATCAGTTGCAGCAACAGCTCTAGCTATCAGACAAAGCGATTCAATAGTGTTAGGACATCCCTTGACAGTACAGGTCCCACACTCCGTACAAGTTCTTCTGAACCGAACCCAGACTCAACACTTGACCATAGCACGACTGACAGGTTATGAACTGACACTGTTCCAGCCACACATAGAAATCAGACGCTGCAACATACTCAATCCTGCCACATTGTTACCCTCGAGTACAATTGATCCAGCACCACATGACTGTGTAGAAGTCATTAATACAGTGACAAAGCCCCGACAAGACTTGACAGACATTGCATTGCCCGACCCAGACCTGACACTTTACGTGGATGGTTCATGCATGCGAACAAGCACAGGAGCGTTAGTGGCCGCATATGCAGTGACCACTGAAACTGAAGTCATAGAAACTCATCGTATTGACACATTATCTGCCCAAGCTGCAGAGCTCATCGCTCTGACCCAAGCCTGTATACTAGCCAAGAACAAGAAAGTAAACATATACACAGATTCACAGTATGCATTCGGAGTCGTTCACGACTTCGGTGTTCTTTGGGAAGAGAGAGGTTTTTTAACTTCTCACGGTACCAAGATCCAGCATGGTCCCCTCATTCAAGCCCTGCTAGAAGCAATACACTTGCCTACAGCCATAGCCATTATGAAGTGCAAAGCACATACTAAAGTCACCGACACTATTTCCCAGGGCAACGACCTGGCAGATCGAACAGCCAAACTTACAGCTCAGACAGACCTACCGATTAACATGACAAAGACTGAAGTAACTTCACTGACACATTGCCTGACAGTTAAGGATCCCACACTAGATGTACTCGACATACAGACACATGCAACCCCAGACGAAATCAAGAAATGGACTGAACAAGGAGGGATCCAGACAGATCAGGGATGGATGACGAAGGGAAAAGCCACATGGTTCCTCCCCGACTCTATGGTTCAAATCATCATTAACACAGCACATAGTCCAGCACACTTAGGAGAGAAAGCCATGTTAGACAGTTTACAGAATCTTTGGTTTAATAAACATTTACGAGCAGCAGCGAAACAGAAAGTGCGTACCTGCATGATCTGTTGTCAGTTCAATCCAGGCAAAGGTGTTCCCGTGGAACAAGGTGGATTCCATCCTCCTGACCATCCTTTTGAAGTCCTCCAGATGGATTATATCCAGATGGACAGATGCCGAGGATTCAAGTATGTCCTCGTAGTCGTATGTGCTCTTTCCCGATGGACAGAAGCATATCCAGTCCCCGATTACACTGCTGTAACAACTGCCAAACAGCTGGTCCGTGAGTTTTTCCCACGATATGGTTTGCCCCGTGTCGTGTACTCTGATAATGGACAGCCATTCTCGTCCGAGCTTATGAAACAGGTATCACTCCTGTTAGGCTAGCAGTGGAAGTTCCACTGCGTCCGACATCCCGAAGCCGCAGGTCTCGTTGAGAGACATAATCAAACCCTGAAAACACGCTTAGCAAAAGTCTGTGCAGAAAAAGGCGTAGATTGGATAGTAGCCCTGCCAGTTGCCCTCTTTTACATGCGAATGGTAGCTCATTCTAGAACAGGATTGTCCTCGTATGAGATTGTTTTTGGTCGTCCCCCGAATATGTGGGGTACGCCTATGCCCAGACGAATTACAGATGTTGAAAGTACTATGCTGACAGATTACTTGGCCTCCTTGATGTCTGCACTACAATCTTGTCGTTCACAGGTCGCGGCTGCCTTCCCAGACAACACCCAAGTAAAACCGCATGAAGTCGTCCCCGGCGAGTTTGTTTATGTGAGAAATTTCGACAGGAAATGTCCGCTGGAACCCAGATGGAAGCAGCCAAAGTTGGTGTTGATGTCAACGAGGACCGCAGTCAAGCTGGAAGGTCGCAAGGGATGGCTGCACTCCAGCCACATTAAGAAATTTCACGGACTGTGTCCAGAGACTCCGATTAAGGAATGCCCACTTTTAGATACTGACTCTAAACTCCCCCTGCTAGAGAAAACTCCCCAACAGGAGTATCGTTCCAGGTTGAGGTCTAGTAAGTCAGACAGCGTTTAATTGTTTAAGTCCCCTTCGGGTGAAGCGGTTAGACAGGTTTCTGACATAAATAAGATAGACCCAAGTAGTCAGAGAGATAGGCGTAGCGAAAAGAGGAAACAGTACTGTAAAGTTTTGCACAGCAGATGCATTATCGCATTAATTTTCATGTTTCTTCTGAGTCTTACGATCATATGCATAAGTTTAATGCTACATGTTTTCTTTCCTCTTGATTCTCATGTACATGCTTCCTCTAATGATACTGTAGAGCACACTTTTAGTGACCTGCCTCCCCATGAATTATCCTATCGTTTAGCAATGCGCAACAATACATTCATCCGTATGTTACACCATTCTCACCAGACCAGCAATGCCACCAATTGCTGGGTATGTGGCCGACTCCCTCCCTATCAGAAATACAAGGGAGCTCTGCCCCTCTTTCCTTATCCGTTCACACAAAATGGTTCGTGTGGTGCATGGTTTACTTTAATGTCTTCCCTAGATAGTAAGTCCAAGGTTTCCCAAGGCAATTGGATATGGGGGAACCTGAATACAGTTATGAATAAAATATGTTTCCCAGACAAGGAAGGTCTTCCCCAAAGGACAGGGACCGATCTAGAAAATGAAGTGTATGGATTAGGTAATTTTACACTTAACCTCATGATCCTGAATGTGCAGTCTGAGACTAATTCGGACTTGCCGTTTATTACAGTTTTGCCAGTAAAAGGTGAATTATGCGTCAGAAAGAATGGTTCAGTACATCTAGGACACAGTGATTGTAATACTGTGGTCGAATTCAGTGATAAAGGAAAGTCTACTTTCAAAGCTTCCCGCCATTCCTATTTCATATGTGGTCAAACAGCTTATGTACGTCTGCCATTAGATTGGGATGGGACGTGTTATATTGCGTTCCTATTGCCACCTGTTTTCCTAGCCCCGCCTGATTATCATAGAAATCCACATCTTGTGCATGTAAGACAGAAGAGAGATCTTCCTCCCGTTATTGATTATTCTGAATCATCATGGGATCAGTATAAGGATTATATTAAAGGATACTTTTGGTTCATAGGTCCTGTTCAAAACAGTAAGATAATTCGAAGATTAACTAGAACATTGGAAGGAGTAGTGAACGAGACTACTTTTGCTTTAGGTAACCTGACCGAAGAGCAGTCTGCTATGAGACTTGTTGTCCTTCAAAATCGCCTTGTCCTTGACGTCATCCTGGCCGATAGGGGCGGGGCTTGTAGAATCATCGGATCCAGTTGTTGCGTGTTTATTCCTAATAACGCGCCATCCGTGTATAAGGCCATAGCAAGGCTCCATACCATAGCTCATCAGATACACCAGAATCCAGACACCTGGACTTGGTCCGGTTGGCTATGGAGTGTGATATCCGCCTGGGGATGGAAATTGTTATTATTCCTAGGAATAATATTGGTCATAGTATTCAGTTGTTGTCTCGGTCTGCAATGTGGGCCAGCGATTTGCGGCTTGTGCGCCACAGCTTGTATTCCCCGTCCAAATACACGTTCCAGAATAAAGAAAGAAGAACAAATGATGCTTTACGAACACATAGATGGTCTGATGAATATAGATGTATCCTAAAGGGTGTTGTAGGGTCCAAGGAGGGAATGAGGTAGTAGAAATTTTCAAGTAGCTAATGTGTCCCCCACTCGCACCCTATCCATGCACCCATGTTCCTTGTATGTCGTGTAACTTCTGTTCCGTACATGCTAGAAAGACGCATATACTTTTGCGTCTATCCTTAACATGTCAGCTATCCAGTCATGCAAGAAAATCCCGTTAATTAGGCTTCTAGGCCTATGGTGCCAACGTCTTTACATGGTGCACTTCTGAATCTCGCACACGCTTTCTCCATGTTTCCTGGCCCAGTCGAGCTAGGCCCTTAAACGAGGCCCCGAGCCTCATCTCTCCTGTATCCGAAAGCTGTATGCATCCCTGACCCCTGCCTTTCTTCCTGCCAGCGAAGCGGTGCCCGGCTCGGCCTGCTTGCCTGCCAAAATCGTATCTTGCCTACAGTTATCTGCTCAGCCTCCTCGAAAACACATTCCAGTCTAGTGAAATAGGTAAACATATTCTCGGCTGCAGAGCAAAGGGCCCGGCCTTCCTGTCCTCCTTGCAAGTGATTTACTGAACCCGTTACCACGGTAGGCCCATGGCTCCGCACATTACACCAAGACACGTATGCACGCACTAGCATTCAGTATTGAACGGCCTCTGCCCGAGAGACCTTTTACTTCAGACACTACATCCTCCAAACATGAGATACCAGATATGTTATAGGTACAGGTTGCCCTGACACCCCAGACACCAGTCTCCTCCACTAGTGCTAAAGTCAAAGCCCCCAGTTCTCCCCAGTTACACGTCATGCTCAGTTGCGCGCGCATCCAGGTCATAGGTTTCTGCTGATCCTGCAACTTTCTCTATGCATCCACCCACATGTGACGTTTCTTGTGACGTTTCTCTGACATGTACAGTGCACGCCCATGTGTACGCCTTTTTACACGCCTCCTGTTACGCACATGTGTTCTTATCTCTCTCTTTTCACCTGTTACGCCTACTGTATTGGTTTCAATTGTACCATTTTACTATATATAATGTGTAATGCTAATAAAACGTTGATTGTCCCTTCCTGAACCTTAGTGGTGATGGAACATGATATCCGACCCTCGAGGATCTTTCATTAAAGCCCGTATGACTCAGATCCCACGGACTCTGCCTCTCATTTGATGAGCTTCCTTATTGCTATTTAATTGTATGGAAAAATGATACGGTAAAATTAATTTACCACAAATACAGGGCGCTAGGCAGGACTCGAAGAGGAACTCGGAAGCAAAGAAAGGGGGCGTGGTCACGTCCAAAGAACAGTAAGCCAAGCAGCGGCTTACATTGGAGACAGCTTTTTACGTCGACTGGGGATCGTCTGTAAATTACCAAAAGGTTAGATCATACATCCTATCCCCTAACTATCGTCTATTCCTAACAATAAATGCACAGCTGAGAGCATGCACTCCAGCGAAGGACGATGCCAGAGCAGCTGGTGCGTTGCACTCATCAGATAAACAATGCATAGCAGTAGCCGTTATCCTATATAACACACACAACACACCTGGACCCCCTCAGAATGTGCCATCCAATTGGAATTTATAGTCCCTTCTATAAGAATAGGATAAGGTATCTAAACACAATGGGCCAGATTCACATAATTAACATAAGTCAAAATCCTAAACTTACTACCGTTTTGGTATTCACAGAAGGCACTTACTCATTTTGGTTTTCACAGAAGGCACTTACTCATTTCAGTATTCACAGAAGTCATTTAGGAGTCTTATAGTTAGTATTCCTAACTTTACTACTCCTTAACTGAGAAAAATCCTAACTTTAACACTTTCGGTATTCACAGAAGGCATTTAGGAGTCCTAAAGTTATGACTCCTAACTTTAGGACCGTAATGACTGAAATTCAAATACCGTCCTCAAAAGCGTTACGAACCCCAACTTTACTCAGCACATCACTAGACCCACCCACACCGCCAAACACTTCCTGGCCTCTCTCTTCTCCACACTAAACAACATCAGAGTCAACAAACCAATGCCTATCACCTGAACTGACAGCGCCCTTTTGAGTTTCAAGCTCACCATCCTAGATTACAGGAGATCCACCACCTCTGGACAGGCGGCCGCGGCTAGAAGAACATCTCGGAGAAGGACTGGGCATCGGCCCTCTCAATACGTCTCCCCAAGCACACCAGCAACCTAACGGAAGACATCAAGAACTTCAATGAATAGATCACCACCTGCACCAACAACCTGGCCCCCCTCAAGCACATAAAAATCAAGATCACAAAAGCAAACCAGCTGGTCCACAGAAGAACTGTAGATTGTGATGCAGCACTGTAAGCACCTGGAAAGCAAGTGGAGAATGATCCAAGACACCGCAGACAATGACGTCTTCTAATCTGTCCAGACATGCCTCCACCTGCATGTCTGAAATGATAAGTGAACAGCCCACACCAAACGCATCGAAGCCAGCAACAACAGCACCAAATAAATCTTCTTCATAGTCAGCCACCACCAGCAACATCTCCCCTTAAAAGACCCAATGCAACAAACTCTGTAACTTCTTTTGGAAGACGATCACATCCACCTTCACCAACTTCAACCGGCAAACTGACTCCAGCAACTTCGCAGCAAGTCTTCTAATCTCAGCTGAAGAATGGAACTTGACCATGTAGAACGCCATCTCCATAAAAGAGACTGCTGCAACCAGGAATACCATCTACTGTGGGGCACCCTAGAGCCTTGCCCCCACCACACTTTCAACAAAGGTCTAACCACCGTCAGTGACGTCCTCACTACCATCCTGAAAGACTCCATCAATGCGGTCTTCTTCCCAGAAACCCGGAATCAGGCAGCTGTCACAGCCCTGCTGAGTAAACCCTCTGGGGACCTCACCAAACTCTCCAACTACTGACTAATCGCCCCCCTATCATACATGGCCAAAGTCCTAGAGAAAACCATCAAGAAGTGTCTGACCAGCTACTTCGTGAACCACCAGCTCCTCAAGGCCACCCAGAGCACGGAAACAGAGCTCATTGAACCTACCTACACCATTTGCATGATCCTAGACAGAGGAGAGGGTAAGGCCGTCATACTATTGAACCTCTTGGAGGTGTGTCACATGATACCACATCTCATCCTCTTCAGGTGCCTTCACAAGGAGGAGATTCAAGGACCTGCATGCAATTGATCTGCTCCTTCCAGATAAAAAGAACTTCGACAGTTAACCTGGCATCATACTCCTTGGAAACCGGAAATCTCATCTGCAGAGCACCTCAAGGTTCACTCCTCAGCAGAACACTATTCATCACTTAAATACCCCACCAGCCAACGCCATCCATATCCACAACATCAATATCCTCTCCTTCACTGACCACACACAACTAATACGGTCCCTCTCTGACTAAATCCACAACACAAGAAACAAGTTCACTTCCCGCATGATAGAAGTAGCCAGAACGATGTCCATGGGACTCCACCATTCAACCTACGACCTACTCCCACCTCCAGCTTGTGCACCAGCAACCTAGAGATCATCATCAACAAAAAGGTGGATATGTTCGCCCAGGTCAATGCCGTCACTGCTTCCACACCCTAAAGAACATTTTCAAATAGCTCCCGAGAATCACCAAAAGACCATCATCCACACACTCATCAACAGTAGTTTGGACTACAGGAACTCTCTCTATGCAGGAATCATCCAATAGCTCACCAGAAGGCTGCAAACCACCCAAAATGCAGCAGCCAGGCACATCCTCAATCTCACACTCAAAACACATATCACACCTCACTAGCTCCAGATACAGAGGCGCCCACAGTTCAAACTCCTTACCCACACATTCAAGACACTACCCAACAAATCCCTGCCTACATTAACAACTGCATATCCATCCATCAACCCCCTATGCACCTCTGTTCAGCCAGAATCATACTCAGACACATCTCATGCATACACAGAAACAGATCCAGGTCAACTCTTCTCATACATCACTCCTACAATGTGGAACGACTTCCCTCAACACATCAGAGCCTCCTCCTCATTTCTTGAACTAAGCAAGAAGTTGAAGACATGGCTCTTCAAAAACATGTCTAGAGCTGGGACAGATTGAGGTGGTCTTGGGTGCAAAATTAATGCAGCTTAAATCTTTTTTCAATGTATTATTATTAGGAATTTGTTAGACCCAGCGGTTGGTGTGCATCTAAGCCAGGCAGAATCCACTGTCCTAGATAGGATGAGGATGATACACTTGTCTGATAACCTGCGCTCGCCCTTGGATAGCTTGGCACAGAGCAGTCAGGCTTATCCTCAGGGTCAAAGTGTAAAGTGTTGGAACAACCCTCAACCTCGCAACACTCTGTGGACGCTACAAAAAGACTCCATACAGTATGTATACAACACTGGTCTTTGCATTCCACGCACATTGAAATCACAACAACATACACATTGCATATATATTTTACAGTTATATCAAATGTTCAAACTCTTCCATTAGCAGCAGAACGGCATTAACATATATATAATTGTCCAAAGCGTTCGCTTGCACCATTATCCCTTCAGCCTTGTAAGCAACATACACACAATACAAGCAATCCCTTCCACATTAAAAGCAACAGAAACATATATCCAGGCTGTTCAGAGGTATTCCACTTTTCCGCTAACACATTTGCATAAACAACAACATTGCCATTATCGCGTACTCCGTATACTTGTAATGGTCAAGAAATCACAGCTTCTCTCTTCACCTTGCGACTTAGCCCCTCCGCCACTCAAACTACACCAGCCAACGATACAGATTGCCCCTGCTGTCGACACTTTGATTAGATTAAGGGACCACCTTAAGAGGAAGGAAAAAGTTACACGTTTTCGTCCATCCAGATTAGGTCCTCTGGCACCTAGTGGCACCTTCACGAGTGCAGGATCACTATCCTCCCCACAGGAAAAATACTGCAACACAAGAAGCTGGCACGCCCCCAATTTGGAGAATGATTTCACCTCCGGCAGAGGTGGGAGCTACAGTTGCTCCAGGGAGCAAGTCATGGGTGCACACAAGGCACGACAAGACCTTTCAGTCACGCTATCCTTAACAACATAGGGCCAGATGTAGGTAAATGAGATTTACCGATTTTTAATTACCGAATTTTACCGATTCGGTAATTAAAAATCAGTAAATCTGAGGGGTGGATATGTAGGAACATCCAGATGTTCCTTTTACCGAATAGGTAAATATCTGTATTTACCGATTCGGTAAATACCGATCGGTAATGCCCCATTCATTCCTATGGGCTTTGAAGCCCATAGGAATGAATGGGGCATTACCGGTCGGTATTTACCGAATCGGTAAATACCGATTCTGACAAGGGTGCAGGGGGTGTCACTTTGACACCCTCTAGCACCCCCAAAAAAAGGTTCGGGGGCCATGTGGCAGGCATACCTGCCCTAAGGGCAGGTCTGCCTGTCATATGGCACAGGTGTGCATGCACACATGTGCATGCACACCAGAATCGTTATTTTACCATCAAATAGTATTTGATGGTAAAATACCGATTCTGTAATGCTTGTGGGACTCAGAAGAGTCCCACCTACATATCAATTTTACCGAATCGAAAAAAATACCGATTCGGTATTTTACAGAATCGGTAAATTTACCGATCGGTAAATTTACCGATTCTGTAAAATACAGGGCCCTACATCTCAAATTGCATTTACTGGTCGGTAACGCCCGAATTCGGCCGTTACCGACCGGTAAATGCCTTCCTACATCTGGCCCCTAGTACCTTGTGGCGTGGGCCTGGAGAGAGGGAGCGAGTGACCTCAGACTGAGGCTGCGATGTCAGGCACTGTTGTCCTCTCAATCTGGTAGTCGGACACAGTCTATGCTGCCAGCTTGGCTATCGGTTGGCTATCGCAGACTGTGCAAACTTCTCACAACACTGCTCAGAAACCTAACGCCTAGTAATACTAAATAGCAGAGGTGTCCGGCTGAAAGCTTGAGCCTCTCAGACTCATTAAACGTCCCCTGCACTCATTGAACTTGTCACTCTATAGCCACCCCAGGTGTGCCACTGAACTTTACCAGCTCACTCTACGGCACAGTCTGATGACTGCACACGTCGGAAGGGTCCTTGTACCAACCGGTGATCATTTCCACATGTTTACCCCTCACCCTGCGCGGTCCTTACGAGCTTGTGGAAACAGGGAGACCTTTTCTATCCCTGGGAACTCGAGCCCTAGGAGAGTGGTTGGGGACCTGGGTCACAACAGTTGCCAATTAGCTGCAGGCCAGCAGCATCCAGGCAAAGTCCCATTCCTAGAGCACAACACAGATAATCCAGGTGCAGCCCCCGCCCCAATAGTTCTTCTTGTTGATGTCCCAGCATCAAACCAGCCTAGTATGTTTCCAATCCCCAAAGCGTCTCTAACTACTAAAGGCAGAGCCCCAGTGGTTATACCCACAATGACCTATGAAGATGAGATCAGTTGAAAAGGCCACCTTTCAAAAGCACGGGCCCTCTCTAAATGTTGTCATGTCTGACATCCTACCCTGGGAGGCTTGATCAGTATCTTTAGTGGGGCCACAACCCTGCCACTTGGAATGCAGGTGCCAATTCCAGCCCCTCTTAATCAACACAGGAAGACCCCTCAGAGTGAGAGGTCTACAGTATACCTTGAGCCCTTGGTTTACGGCTTTCTTATCAGAAATGCACAGATGTAGCCATCCCCCCCAGCAGCCACCTGTGAATTGGAGACAGGTGGATAGGAATACAGAGCCATGAGTACAGACATTCCCACTTTCCCAAAGTGGTATTTCCACCATCATAATGTTTAATTCCCTCACACCGCTGGAGCAGGTTCGCCATTACGAACTCATCGATATCAAACACTATACGGACACTCTTCAGCATACAGGAAATCCAGCTCAAAAGCCTTTCCACAGATCCCTCAGGTCAATCCAATACGAGGAGCAGGCCCTACTGTAACAAACACACTACTCTGTGCCATTCACTACCAGTGTATGTAGAGCACACACACACCTGCCCTACCCTTTACCAACATCGCACCCTGTCCCCAGGGAGTACTCAGATATAGCAAGAGACATGCAGAACCTTGGCAAGCGTCTTCTTAAATGCCAAGCCTAGTAACAGTAACCTACACACACAGGCCCCGTCATGGCCAATCTGTGGCACATTTGAAGAACTACCTCCGTGGGTGGCACAACCAGTTCTGCAGGCCCACGGAGGAGGTGTTGAGTTACATGCCCTAGGTATGTCTTACCTCTAGACAATGGACTTACAGCTAACACAATTTAGCCAATCATGTATACACTAATCATCAGTATGTATAGGACAAGCACATCAATTTGGCACTGAATGGCAGTGTAAAAAGCGATCAAAGTCCTTAGGCTATTACATAGATCAGCGGAAAAACCAGGAGGGACAAAAGCAAAAAAATTAAAAGTTGAGAGAAAGCACCCTAGAAAGGGCCACCTCCAACAGAATTTATTAAGATTGGTATGTTTCATACAAAGGTAACACAGATCTGTGCAGTATGTGCATAAACACATTTATAAAGGAGGACGGTTGGAACCTGGGACCTCTTAACTATCTCACTTGAGCTGAGATTGGTAACCCGAAAATACATTGATCCCTCCCTTTGGATCATTTACACCATTCGGTGATTGGGATTAAATCCCAGATCCAAAGCTATGAAGTTGGTTCAAGTATTGGTACCACTGAACAGCACATTCCTCCTATAACACTTGAAGACTCACATTCACGTCACACTTAAATCACATTTTTAGCTCCTAAAATGTAATTCAACTTTTGGCAATTATTGTTCCTTCTTTCTGTCTTTCTTTCACATTTTGGCCGATATCTATTAAGTACTTTTCTCCATCCTTCGTGTGTTTTCTCTCTCTATCCCTTTTATGTCTCTTCTCTGACCTCTTCTTGCGTTTTCTGCTTGCTCATCTTGTTCTCCCCTTCCTGCTGAAGTGACAACTAGAGCAGAATGACTATATGAGTCTCTTGGAATACTTCATGTAGACTCCTATATCATAGCACAATCCTCATCAACACACCGTTGATGAGAGTGTGAAGCATCCTCTTGCAGCATTGTCATACAAGTAGCCCAGGGTGCTTGCGGCAGTCACATATTTGAAAGTTGTGCTGAAGTCTCACTCAAAGCTGCCTAATTCTTCCAAACTATGGGGAAGAACTAGAACTTCACATGTGACTTTGCTTAGACGTCTACAGAGTGCCGAGAAGTCCCTGACTATTCTGCACCGAGCAGACCCTCTTACAACAAGTGATCATAAAGATTTTGGTACTGTGAGGAGAGGCCAAGAAGAGTGACTGACAGTCCCGCCAACGTCTGCTAAGACAGACACAATTGAAAAAGACACACTGTAGACTCGCCTCATACACACACACACACAGCCTGTAAAGACAACTCTACCCTGTTCAGATGCACACACATCCAACCTGCAGAGGTACATTAAAAACACAGACACGTACGTTCCACTGCTTGAAGATGCATTGTAGTGACACAGAGTGCTGTAAAGTGCAGTGTGAACAGATGTGTCACAGTCCAGTAATATGCAGTGCAGCATGCACAGATTTCTCATAGTGCAGTGAAATGCAGTGCAGTGTGCACATATTTCTCACAGTGTATTAAGATTCAGTGCAGTGCACATATCCTCTCTTTAAAACAAATGATGATGACAAACACCCCCAGGGCCAGATGGAAAGCCCCCCCCAGAGGTCCCTGAATAGAAGAGCCTGGCTACTGGCAGAGATTTCCTCCAGGATTATTCAGTCTACTTCTACAATCACAGCACAGGGTGCTGACATTCTCCTACCTGGGCAGAAACCTGTGCAGACATTTCCAGGCTCTCTCCTCCTCCTATGGCTGGGGTGGGGCAGGTGCAGATTTAGGATCAGGAGAGGTGGGGGGGCTGTGAGGGTCTGAAGATGAAGATAACTGCACAGACAGACAGGGCGTCCTTCCTCCTCTGCAGCAGGCTGGACACAGAGGGAGAGGCAGGAAGTGACGTCAACATCTGCTGCTTGTACTGTCTCTGCCACCGCTGACCTGGAACAGGAAACACTTCTCCCTTTCATACAATGTGCTCATTGTATTAATCTTAGCAGGCGAGGCGCGCCCTCTGCTGGCTACTTAAAGAACCATCACATCCGGTCGAGTGAATATACACAAAAAAGCATTTTGTGGCAGGAAATATCTGGGTGTTTAGAAGTCACAGAAATGAATGTTTTTAAGAGACACACAGTCCTTGTACAGGGTCTCACCCTTGGTTGATGCTGTAAAAAAGTATTTACAGCTTGTCTTCATATGACAATCTTCAAAAGAATGATGCAGAGGACTACAGAGTATTTACAGAGATTGTCAAGTGGAAGTGGCAGTTTATATTTCATTAAATATGAGAATATGTGTTAGTGGTGCAATTAAACTTGTCAGCTTATTCATTTTTAATTTTGTTTTTGAAACACTTTATTGAACGGGTTTTTCAAATGCACATCATGGTACATAGCAAAGTAAATAGAGAAAAATACCATGCAACTTTAAACACCAGACCAAATACTGTGTGGCATAAGTCATATGTCAAAGTGAAAATTAAAAGAACAGATTTTTCCTAATCTTTCTATGTTTTTGGGTTATTTCTTATCATAGCCGCCAAGGTTTCAGATTGCTATGATTGACATTTCAATGACTATGAGTGACACTTTCTGGACAGTATTTTGAAGCAAAGAAGAAAAGGAAAGCATATAAATATCAGACATTACACCCATCTGAGCAACAAGAAATTAAAAATTAAGTGCTGCAAAGCATCAGAAATGGAAGGGCACCAACCTAGTGCCTTAGCAAAATAAAGTCAGAGTCACAACACTACTGTTAACTGCTGCAACTAGTCAAAATAACTAAAACACTCCAAAAACCATTTATAAGCAATAGCTGTTTGTTTGTTTTTCAGAGTTTTATATAGCGCGAACTTGACCCGGTATTGGGTATCAGAGCACCTTACATAGCACCAGTTGCGTTGCATGAGGACACATTCATCATTTTTGGTAGGCATTAAGTAATTTTCTCAGAATGACAGGATGTTCAGCTTCATTGCCGAGACTCGAACCCAGTTCCCCAGATTCGAGGGCGACCGCCCCAGCCTTTAGGCCAACTATGGTTTCACCATTATTTTTCGCCATGCATGCCATGGTGTAAAGCTGTTCCTGTGACTGATGGAGCTAAATCTGTTTGTCTATTTCTGTATTACACATGCAACACAAATGGTGTCATTCATAAGGATATATGCGGACTGCTGTGATTTCTGTCTCGAATCAGGAGTCACGCTGGAAGTGAGAGGAGCTCTCTCACCTGGTGGTTGTCACCAGCTTCAAAGTACTAGTGTTGCCAGGAGACAGCAACAATTCCAGGGGCCCGGGCAGGTAGGAAAATTGAACTAGGGACATGTTGCCACAGCCTCGGATACCTGTTGGGATGACGGGCCAGTGTTCTACGGGCATAAAAAGACGGGGAGCTCAAAGCAACGTTACACCCGCAGAAAAGCAATTAGTCATTCCAGCTTTCACCAGCCTTAGTACACCCACTGGGCCCTAGGCTTTCTGCTGGCAATCAATTGAGGCAAAGGAGGAACATCACTGGCCAGGCGGCTCTCTCTGTCCCATGCAGGACCCGGGTCCAGTCTTGTAGGATGTGAGAGGGCCGACACAGATTTCCGCTGCCTCACCCTTCATAATTATAGTTAGCTAACAGTAGTCCAGGTCACAGACTGGCAGGCTGCTGTATTTCAAGAGACACTCATTGACAACTCACAGAAGCAAAATAAAAAGCATTCATTATAGCTGAGATTCTGACTGCCACGTGAGCCGGCGTGCCACGCGCCCACGACCTCAGTTTAGTTGCATCAGTATGGCCAGCCCTCCACGTACTATGCATCAGGCGTTAGACTAACGCATTTCAGTGTGGTGGTCCACATCACGTCACTGAAATGCGAAATCACGCATTATAGCGCCTCCTCAGCTGCTATAATCCACCATGACTGAGGGGCAATGATTGTTGCACGCTGTTCCAGTTAGGTTTCAGGTGTGTGCACATGATCTGCTCCTCGCAGCTCTCTACTTTGTTACAATATATTGGGACTGGACACACCACGGGCCGATACGATTTCGCATCATTGAGGAGTCACTACCCAATGGACCCTCCAGTCTCCTTTTTTGTTTCGGATTGTTCAAAATTATATTAGTATTTATTTGAAGAGATTGTGATAAGTTATTGGTTCCAATAGTTTTATGTCGATCAACTACTATTATAGGGCTACTTTGATATACCAGGTTTGTTTGAGTTAAGGGCATAGGTTCCACTCCAGAGTTTACATTTTAAATTTTTACTGATGCTTCAATTGGAAGTGGTGCACCCGATGACAATAACTGTTGAGCAACTCCCGACAATAATTCAGATGAACTTAAGTCCCCAGGCTGCAAATGTGAGGTTAAGGGGACAGTTAACTGTTCCAAATCAGTTATTTGCCCCCATTGATTGGCCGATTCTTCCTTTATTTTAGGTATTTGATCCACTTCATATTTTCAGGCGCACCTAATCCTCGATTTGATCTTGTTATTCTTGTCTCATTCAGCGGTTTAATTGGAGTTTGCAGTTTACATATATCTGGTTGTATAGTTAAAATGGCTCCTATTAGGTCCTTCATGAAGTCAAACTTATTTGGAGTTTCTTTGGTTTCCCAAATATACGTACCATTGGAGATATTAGCAGCTGATTTTTCCCTGCTAGTTTTACTTCCATTTTATTTAGAGATGTTGAGGGTTGGAGTTGTTACTTATCCTTATTCCATTTTTAATAGTCAAATTACGGGACGCTCCCCCACAGGTTTCCCATCAACAAAGTGTGGTGTATACAATCTACGTGTGTTCACCATTCTGTAAGACTTACATGAAGACGTTAGGTAGTTTAATATTAGCTACAATATTGACAGCCGCCAGCTGATACTAGATAGGAACCCAGTCGGCCCTGTAGTCGGCAATAAACAGATAGGATCTCGGGTATGTCACCTAGTTGGTTCCCCTTCACACCTGAGGGGAACCAACCAGGTGACATACCGTGAGGAGAACTCCCGCCAAAATTAGAAACACGAGAACCCTCATCCCCCCCAAGACCATGGGGCACAATTTTGCTACCTTATACATACTACATGACAATGCTTGATCGTATGTATTAGAGCATACTTATTAGTTGCAGCGCACTTTCATTTTTAATTTCCTTTGACTACTTGAACGTAGGTCATTTAGGAGTGGCGTACACAGGGCTGGTCCTGACGAAGAGCTCTGGGGAATACTCGAAACATGTTGACGTATACTAGGGATTCCTAACCCATTATAGCTAGGTTTTTCCAGTATCTTACCCCTTTTTAGACAAAACAACTAGGAGCAAGAATAAAATTATTTCGCCCACTCGCCTCTGTCCACTCCACTACACTTTTGCACCACACATTTATAGTCTTCACTAAAGTGCTCCTACGTAATTCTGCAAGTCGCAGCACGCCTCAGTTCGTGGAGGACTGAGATGGCCCCTATGATGAAGCATGTCCCCAAAGGGGAAACCCTGGGGAGCGAGGGGACTCAAGAAAGAATGTTTTCTTTCCTGCTGATTTTCTGACTCACATTGAGTGAGAATCTCTTCCACCTTTGGCTGGTTCTTCACCCGGTATCTCGGGTTTTCAGGTTTACCATTGCATTAGGAGGGTGGACCTAGCATATACCTCTACCTCCCCCTTATTTTTCAGATTCAAAGAAGAGAAGAGCCTGCCGTGGGTGTAAAACTGTCAGAAGACTGCAGTGATAGGGGAATGGAGATTGAGAGAGGCTGTTGCACAAAGAAAAGGAGACAGCAACAGAAGAAAAAGTGCCAGGAAAGTAGCAGTGAAATAGAGGAAACAAGAGCTGAGATAGCTGTAACTATGGGACACAGTTGTGCAAAGTAGAAAACACTGCTCAGAGTTGGTGACCAGGAAAGACAGCAGTTGACAGAAAAATAACTGGATTGAAACTGTATTTCTTGAGAGAGACTACTGTACAGACGAATAAAAGTATCTTCCCAGCTCAGCAGTTTAAGAATTTCCCCACAACAGTTGTAATGCCTTTGTGAATACAATTCATGCACTGCTTGAAAGATTGCTTGAATTCATTCAATTCAGGCTAGGCAGTGAGCCTCGGTTCCTCTTTGTGGTCGTGGCACCTTACTACAATTTGCACTGAAATATTTACAACAGTAAAACGTAATTCAATCAACTGGACTGACCGCTCGTTTTATTAACACTGGTGTTCTTTATCTATAAAAAAAAGTCTAAATTGTACTGTAAAGAAATAGGTGCTTTGAATTACTAATGTGGCTTCTCAGAGTAGTGTTGAGATTTGGCTATCATTTGTTTTGGTGTAAAGCAATTTAGGACTCCTCCTTCTAGGACCTCCATTCTGGCAACCCTCTGAATTCGTCAAGCGGAAGCAGCCCATCCTCTTCTCATTTTTTGACTTTTGATATAATTGGAATTTTACCCCCTTACATCATGCCTAATGCACATCATCACTTTAGTCCAGTGCAGAATCCCCTTCCTAGACAAACTTAGCTCTAAACTATAATGTGGTGCTGTCTGCATCAAGCATTGTATCATCCGTTAAGAGGGAGAAGCAGAGAAATGAGCAGGAAGAAGGAATGGGCAGAATGCAGATTCAGAGCATATCAGTTTGTATGTCAATGTTGGGAGAAAATGTGTACCAGACAGAGAATCATACATGCATTTGTGAAATAAACATTCATCCAAGGGTTTTTTGGTGCTGTATTACAAATGCACAGTACCCAACTCAGTGGTACACATACTCTGGTCACTTTATTTTCCTTAGGGGTCTTATTTTTAATAACAGCTTAGATTTACTTCTGCTCCCATTCAGAAATCCTGGTATTGCTAACTGTCTGTTGAGTATTCGGTTTATGTGATTGCTGTTTACGAAGTGCTGGTAGTAACTACTGTTGCATGTCTGCCAGATAGGAACTGTAAATATTAAGAGCAATTTGGAGAAATCACATATGTGTGTGAAAGAACAGGAGAGCATATTTCAAAGGTGCACACAAAGAAGAATGCAATATCTTAAATTTTTCAACAAAGTTGGTTTATTCGATTTACTTTAACAATGTAAGTAGGGAAATGTCCCTCCTAAAGGTGGAGAACAGCATGTCTGAGATGAAGATTATTTTATGGCAGTAATTTTGAACCGTGCTTATTTTTTTCCAGCTTGGTATTTCTCTACCTCCCAAATTAAATTAAGTTGAACATCTCACTATTATAAGCCGGGACTTTTGCAGGAGTAACATATTTCAAAATACAAGCATGTAAATAAAACAGCTTGTGCTTTTTTTTTTGATAATCAACTTTATTGATTTAGCAAAAACAGAGAAAATTCATAGGTTGCAGTTCAATGGTCTTCAAAGGGAACAGGTCAGGGATGATGGATGTTACAGGTAGGGTCGGTCCATCAAAGTCCAACACAGCAGTTTGATTGGTGGTTACATCATGAAATAGAGCAAAAGGAAGACAGTTTAACATGGTGGCTTCATATTAAACCATTTACCCCACACTTTGTTAAATAAGTCCGGGCATCCTCGGGCCTCGAATAGGGCCTCCTCCTGGATCCCACACCAGTCCACTCCCTTCCTCCATCTCCACACAGTGGGTGCCTTAGCTTGTGACCAGTGCGCTGCTATGTCCCTCTTGGCCACCGCCACAGCCGTCCCCAAGAGGCGCTTGTCCATCCTAGAACCATCTAGGCCGTCAAAGACCCCCAACAACATACGCAGTGGGTCGTGTGGAACCTCCCACCCCAGGGCCTGCGTGAGATCCAGCTCTACCCCCCTACAGATTGGCGCCAGCACTGGACAATGCCATACCATGAGATAAAATTGGCAGAGGCCGAGGCACATCTCGGGCACTCTGAAGAGGGTCATAACTGGACCCGGAATAGCCGTGCCGGGGTGATGTATGCCGCGTGGAGGTAATATAATTGAACAAGGCGCAGCTTGGAAGACGTGGTCAGGATTTTGAGCACCATAAGGGCATCACTCCCGTCTGCCTCTTCTAGGTGGCCTAGCCATTCCTCCCAGCGGGCCCTGAGTCGGTCTAGGGAAGCGGGACCATTATTCACTAGGGACCGATAAATGCGGGACACTCCCCCTCTGCCCAGATTCCCCATCATTACCTGGGCCTCCAATGGACTGAACTCTGGAAGGGAAACAGGGGGCGAGACATGCGTGTAGAGGGCGTGTCTTAGTTGTAAGTACCAATAGAGTTGCGAGTGAGGAAGAGCATGACGTTGCTGTAGGTCTGCGAACGAGCGGATGTGATCCCCCACCCGGACATCACTGAGCACCGAAACTCCAATGAGATCCCACCTCCGGAACCCCCGCAGGGACAAGACCTCCCGCATCCAAGACCCCTGCCAGAGTGTCGTCTGTCGAGTGAGTTTACGGTCCCACCCCACATGCCTAAGGGCTGTATACTAGGCCAGAAACACCGTCCTAGTGTCCGGGGCCTCGCCTGTGGCACTGAGCTTCCATACAGAAGCGCCTGGACCTGTGGAAAGTCCAACGCAATTAGTTCCACCCGATAGGCAGGGTCGGACCAGCCGCCCGCGAACCAATCATGGATGACGATAAGTTTCATGGCTAGGTAGTAGAGGTGAAGATTGGTCACCCCCATACCTCCGTCAAAGGGGGGGGATGCGGCAGTGTGCCAGGGATACGTGCAATCTCCCGCCTCCCCAGAGAAAACGGGTGAGGACCCCGTCACATTCGCGGAACCAACTGCTCGGAAGGTGGATCGTGATATTTTGCAGTATATAGAGGAAGCGGGGGAGGACTGTCATTTTGAATAGTGCACTCCTGCCCAAGGGGTCCAGGGGAAGAGTCTGCCACTTCTTAAGGTCTGCCTTCATCTGATAACCAGGGGTGTGACGTTCAGGGCCCATTCAAGCTCCGGTAGAAGAGCAATCCATAGGGCAAGGTACTTGACCGAGTGCCTCCTGACGGGAATAGTTGACTGCCAGTCATAGCACTCCCTGGAAGGATGCAATAGGACCAGAGTGGACTTGGCTGCATTGCGACGAAGTCCGGAGACCTCCTCAAAAGCCGAGAGGACTTTCAAGCACCTTGGGCCAGAACTTGAGGATCCGCTAGGTATAGCAGCACGTCGGCAGCATATAGGGCTATCTTGTCCACTTGGTTCGAGTCCCAGGCCCAACCCCGAATGAGGGGGTCCTAGCGGATAAATGCCACCAAGGGCTCCATCGCCAATGCGAACAAAAGTGGCGAGAGGGGGCACCCCTAATGCGTGCCCCTGCGGATCGGAAAGGCCTCGGAGAGCTCTCCGTTAATGAGCACCCGGGCTCGGGGGTTGGTGTAGGGGACCTTGACGAGGCGGCGGAACGAGGGGCCAAAACCCATCTTGTCCAGCACGTCCTGCAGGTAATCCCAATTCACCGTGTCAAAGGCCTTCTCGAAGTCTAAAAAAAGGAGGGCTAGGTATGGGGTTAGCCGGTCACGGTGGGCCAGGGCCAGGTGGAGGTGACGAATGCAGTGATGGGTGCCCCTAGCCGGCAAAAAACCCGCATTGGTCGGGATGAACCAGCTCCTGGGCCAAGACAGTGGCGAAGAGTTTAATCTCTGTGTTGATCAGCGAGATCGGGCGGTAGTCTGCACAGTTCAGAGACAGCGGCGGCGACGGCTTGCCCCTGCTTGCAGGACCGGTCGCCCCACACAACGCGCGGCTCCCCCCCGTGAGTGCCAGGACCCCTGACCCCTCCGCTACTGCCGTGAGCCCTCAGCTGCTCCCTCGCTCCAGCTGAATGCCTGCCTGCCAGGACTGTTGCGAGTGACTTGTGCCAGTTTCTTTGTTTTTTTTCTTAGCCTGTGCCCCTGTATTCTTTTTTCAGTGTCTCTGTTTCTGTCTTAGCTGTGCCCTTGTAATTTTACCATCCCCGTGTGCCCCCACCTGTTTCCCGCCACTTCTCCCCCTTCCCGCCGCTGCTCCCCTGCGGCCCGCCCCCTTTTTTTTCTGTACCCCGCCCATTGGCCACCCCGCTCCCGCCTCCCAGCTGCTCCTCCCTCCCACTTGGCCATTTATGGAGGTCGTCGCACGGTGGTGAGCTGTGACCTTGCCCCTGCTTGCAGGACTGGTCGCCCCACACACCGTGCGGCTCCCCCCGTGAGTGCCAGGACCCCTGACACCTCCGCTACTGCCGTGAGCCCTCAGCTGCTGGCTCGCTCTAGCTGAGTGCCTGCCTGCCAGGACTGTTGCGTGTGACTTGTGCCAGTTTCTTTGTTTTTTTCTTAGCCTGTGCCCCTGTATTTTTTTTCCAGTCTCTCTGTTTCTCTCTTAGCTGTGCCCTTGTAATTTTACCGTCCCCGTGTGCCCGCGCCTGTTTCCTGCTGCTTCTCCCCCTCCCCGCTCCCCGCCGCTGCTCCCCTGGGGCCAAACCCCCTTTTTTATTCTGTACCCCGCCAATTGGCCACCCCGCTTCCGCCTCCCAGCAGCTCCTCCCTCCCACTTGGCCATTTATGTAGGTCACCGCATGGTGGTGAGTTGTGACCTTGCCCCTGCTTGCAGGACCGGTCGCCCCACACACCGCCCGGTTCCCCCCGTGAGTGCCAGGACCCCTGACACCTCCGCTACTGCCGTGAGCCCTCAGCTGCTGACTCGCTCTAGCTGAGTGCCTGCCTGCCAGGACTGTTGCGTGTGACTTGTGCCAGTTTCTTTGTTTTTTTCTTAGCCTGTGCCCCTGTATTTTTTTTTCAGTCTCTCTGTTTCTGTCTTAGCTGTGCCCTTGTAATTTTACCGTCCCTGTGTGCCCGCGCCTGTTTCCCGCCGCTTCTCCCCCTCCCCGCTTCCCCCTCCCGCCGCTGCTCCCCTGCTACCCCGCCCCCTTTTTAATTCTGTACCCCGCCCATTGGCCACCCCGCTCCCGCCTCCCAGCTGCTCCTCCCTCAAACTTCACCATTTATGGAGGTCGCCGCACAGAAGCACAGCGGACGTGTGCAGCGGGCGCGCCGATTATGCGCCAAAGGAGCGTCAAAGGCAAGCCCCTCTACGCCCGTCCGCGCCTGGACCACGGCCAGCGCCAGGACCCCTGGTCCTCGATGATGCCAACGTTCCCGACGAACTTACGACGCTGCCACCTTCAACGCACTCAATGCCGGCCGGAACCCCGCTTGCTACCGAGCCACCCCGAAACCCACCCACGGACCCTTCACCTGCCAGGCCTGCCAATTCACCTGCCTCCGAACCTGCACCGCACTCGCCAAGCCGAGCTCAAGCGACAACTACCTCAAGTGCATCCTGATCAACACCCGCTCCGTCCACAGGCACGCCGTCGAACTCTGGAACCTTCTCGACTCAACATCTCCAGACGTCACCTTCCTCACAGTAACATGGATGAACGCCTCCTCAGCCCCCGACATCGCCATAGCCATCCCGGAGGGCTACAAGATCACCCGAAGGGACCGCGTCAACCAAACCGGAGGAGGCATCGCCATCGTCCACAGAAACAGCATCCGCATCACGACCAACTCCGACGACACCCTCACCGCCGCAGAGCACCTTCACTTCCAGATTCACACCGACCCCAAGACCACCCTCAGAGGCACCCTCATCTACAGACCCCCGGGACCACGCACACAATTCAGCGAAGCCATCGCAGACTTCATCAGCCCGCACGCCCTCACCTTCATAGACTACATCCTCCTAGGGGACCTCAACTTCCACCTGGAGAACAACAAGGACTGCAACACCGCCGCCCTGCTGGACAACCTCGCCAACCTCGGACTCAAGCAACTGGTGAACACCCCCACCCATTGCGCCGGCCACACGCTCGAACCCATCTTCTCCTCCAGCAAGCACATCTCCTTCAGCCACTCAACCGGACTACAATGGATAGACCACAGCTGCGTCCACTTCAACTTTAGGAGAACCACGAACCACCACCACCCGCAACAGGTTCCCCGCAGAACCTGGAGCAAGATCACCGCCGACCAGCTCACCACCGCCCTCAGCCAGAACCCGCCCACCAACATGACGGACCCCAACGAAGCAGCCCGCAACCTCACACAGTGGCTCACCAACTGCGCCCACGAACTCGCACCACTGAAGAATCCTCCTAGCAGACCCGGCAACAGGAAAGCCGCGTGGTTACCAACAACCTCAAATACTCCAAGAAAAACTGCTGCACCATTGAGAAAGCCTGGCGCCATGACCAGACAGTAGAACACATGACCGCCTTCAAGAACGCCACCCGCAAACACCACCAGCTGATCCGCACCACCAAGAAGACAACATTCAAAGAACGACTGGACAATAACACCCACAACAGCAAGGAACTCTTCAGCATTGTTAAAGAGCTCTCCAACCCCAGCGCCTGCAACAACGACATCACACCCTCGCAAGACCTCTACAACTCACTCGCCTCGTTCTTCCACCGCAAGATCGCCGACATACACAACAGCTTCGGCGAGCTGACCACGCACCCAACCATCAAACCAACACCCCCCAGCACCACCCTCTGCACCTGGACCCCTATCAGCACCGAAGACACCACCCACCTGATGAACACCATCCACTCCGGCTCCCCTACCGACCCCTGCCCACACCACATCTACAACAAAGCCGACTCCATCATCGCACCCCAACTCCGGAACATCATCAACATCTCCTTCGCATCCGCCACCTTCCCGGAGAGTTGGAAACATGCCGAGCTGAGCGTACTCCTGAAGAAACCCAACGCGGACCCCACGGACCTGAAGAACTTCCGCCCCATCTCGCTCCTTCCCTTTCCAGCCAAAGTCATCAAGAAGACCGTCAACAGACAACTCTCCACCTTCCTCGAGACCAACTGTGGAAAGTGAGCCCATAATCCTAACGATGCCCAGGCCGCTGGCGCAAACCGCCTCTCAGTTCCCATTCTGAATAATTACCAAATAAAGAGACGGGCGCTGGGAGCAGGAATCAAGAACAGAGTTTATTTCTCATGAGGAGAGCATGTCATTTCGGACACGAAACACAGTGTCTTTCGGGAGGTGCTCTAACAAGTGAGCGTGAGACTCCGGCTTTTATACATTTGCAGAACATTTGATGATACAATCAGGTCAATGTGTCGCAAAAGGGAAACATTCCTATAATCCTCGTGATGATCCTATTCCACATACATTCACAATGGGGACCCTTGACCTGCTGATAAGAGGGGAGGGCAATCATGCAGCTGAGTGTGTCGTAGGATGTGTGCGCCTGATCATGGCCCAGGGGGTGGGGTGGCTAGGCATACAATAAGGGCAGTAAATGGTATCTCCTGGCTTAGGCGATGGCCTCGGACATGTGTGGTCAGCCGGACTCGGGGGAAGGGGTCATCAAAGGAGTGGTATTCAGGCCTGCGTGGACAATCGAGCGTGGAGGGAAGGCTCGTCAACAGAGGGACATTCATGGAAGGGGAGGAGGTGCTGGTCAGGCGCGGCCGTGACTCGCAAGGACAGGGCTTTGCGGAAGAAGAGGGTTTATGACTTGTTCATGTGAGGAGAAGGAGGGGGGACGGGGTGCGTGCAGGACCAGAGCCGCGCAGAGAGGGAGAGAGAGAGAGAGAGATCTTACGACCTGTACATGGGGGAACAGGGGCAGCCAGATACAACTGGGGGGGGCCATGTCAGCTGAGGCGAAGGATGCTTCTTCGAGAGGGGAATGGAGAAGGCCTGGGTCAAGCAGGAGGGTTACCTTTCACATCAGGGTCGCGCAAAGGGAGCGGGTTTCATGGCCTATACATGAGAGAGGGGGTGCAAGATACGCGCAGGAGGGAGGCTGGGGAGTCTAATGGGTAAAAAGGGCCATGGTGCCTAGAATGGCCGTACATATACACAGGGGTACGGGTTCTTACTGGTAGGGTGATACGGTCAATAATTTACAGTATCCATGGTGCTCACAAGGAGAGGAGTGGGAGAAGAAGGGGAATGAATGCTGTCTATGTACATCGAATTTATCAGATTTCACAGTCGCCCCTTTTTACATAGCAGCAATCATTTTTACAGCTGATGACATTACAGGCAGGCAAGCATCGATGACGAATTAGCACTTTGTCGATACTAACATGTGGCGTACAATCATAGACAGTTTAAGGTGAAGGGAAGAATGCAGTACATACGAAATTACATTTTCGGTGTGTTCCTGACAGTTAAACGCATTACATAGCACAAGGCTTTCGGACTTAAAAAAAACGTGACCAATGGACCGTTTTGACCAGGCAGTTGAGAGCGGAATTCAGTTCGATACACAGTATTTCTTCGTCACAGTGTCTTTTTATCAGCGAGCCATCACTGGTAGGCTCTAATCCGGGTACTTTCGGTGGCGCTGTTGAGCACCGGCGATGGAGCTACGGGTCCAGCTCGGTTCCATCCTCACGCGTTGCAGGGTGCGGTCAGTCCTCTGCTGTTAGACCACAGTCCTGTTCCCTAAACAGTCCGTTTGGTGGCGCCTTATGCTCGGCACCTATAGTTCTATGGCAACACCCTCTTCCCACATAATTGCAGCTCTTTCCTTTGGCAAAAAGTCACGTGGGGAGGTGGGTGGATGTCGTTCAAACAGTCAATGGGAGAAAGAGTGAGCGGAGTTGGGTCAGAGTTCCTGGGACACACAAAAGGGACCAAGGGAGCAAAGGATAACAAGCAGGCAGGCCCATCAATCGGGCCCAAAGAAGGGGGACGGAGACTCCAGGCACACGTGGGTTAGCAGACGGAGGGCTTCAGGTCGGCCCGTCATTTTTCATTTTCCACGTTGAAAGTGCTGTCTCGTCCGTATCTTGTTGCTCTGCAGCTCCACCTTTGGTCGAGGTCGCACGTGTCCCAGGATCTGTAGCCAGGCTGTACGTCACATCCGACCCATCTCCTTCGGTGATCGTGCATCTTTGAATGAGTACAAGACAGTGTTTTAGAGAAATGGCAGAAGAAGATATCTACGCATGTGAATTCCTCCCTCAATTTTTCGCATTTGAGTCCTTATGGTCATTGGTCACAGTCAGAGGTCTATTACCAAGCAGTGCATGTGTCAGCATTCCTACTGAGTTTATGGCAGGTATATTCATTGGCCCATTTATGATTCAAGTAAGGACAAGATAATATTTCCATCAACTGTGCATTACATCATTTTCAACATTAGCGCAGCATTTCCCTTCAGAACCGGCTAACATTTTCAGACAGGGCGGGGGTGCTATCGTCGAGTGTCGGGCAAAACAAGATATCCTCAAGGGTCAGCAGCTACCCATGGTCATTATGTTTATACCGGGGACAACGGAAGCGGTTCTATCAAAAAGTGGGGCGGGGATGCCTCGGGCGCTTGCGCTTGGGTGCAAAGGGGTGGGGTAATCTGGGTATTGGGTGTCAATCTAGGCGTTTGGCGTTCGCCTCTGAAGAACAGACATAGGATGCCACTGACATATAGTTCCCCTATAAATGGCCTGATTTGGGGGACTTTAGTCGTCTTACCTGTCCTTTCCTTCTTAGCCAATTCAAGTTCATTCATTTTGCAGAAAGGAGAGGCAGTAACATGGCAAGATACAGTCATTTTAGTTTTGGTCAATTTCGCTGAACACCTTCGTGTTCAAATACGTATCAAATCGGAGTGGTGCCGGTGGGGCACAATTTTACCAAAAAGATGGACAGAAAATAGGGAGGCTCTCAAAGAGAGTGAGAGTCGTCCGCAGTCTAAACGAGCCATTCGGTACACGTATGACATGTAAGGAGAGAGAGAGAAAGAAGGGTGGAGAGAGAGACGTGTACGAAAATAGGTCATTTAGTGCGTTCACAACACGGAACAGCAAAGGTCAGGTAACATGCAGATATAGACAGAGGGGAGACATATATTCGTACGTTACACACACACAAACTCAGACAGGGAAGACGGCACATGTATTACACATAGACAAGACATTCACAACAAGGCGGGAAACAATTGTTAGTCCACAACATCTGCTTTTTATATATTTATCCTACATATCTTTACTATCCTATTTATCTACGTGCTTAGCTCTTTCTGCCTTTCCCCCCTTTTTCTTCTCGTTTGTCACGCCTGTGAGCGTTCCCAATTACCAATACTCACACCTCCGTTGGCTGATTCGGAAATTAACCTGGTCATGCTAGTTACCCATGGTTGGATCTTAAACCATTTTTCTGTTCCCTCCTGTGGTGGGAAGTTCTCCAGGCTGAGGCAACGGCAAGTATTGATCGGAAAAACAGTCGGACAGCTTGGCTATATCTGCAAGAGTGTGAGAAAGGGAGTAGTGCATTTTGAACATCGGCGACATTTCTAACTTCCTAGACGGGTGGCGCCGTGGCAACCCTTATACGTACGATTTTCTTTGTCCTTTCCCTACCTATTCAAACGTCCGGTTACATTATTTAACACGTCCTTTCTAGTCAAAATTTTGTTCGTCATTCAGTACCTGTCCAGTTTCTATGTCAGTCCATCCTCTCAGTCGCTATGTCCTAAGGAAGAACAGTCATGTTAAGTCTACGTCTTTTCTTTTAAGAACCTATCGTTATAACGACTTCACACATATTCCCTCTTTTCCTTTTTCGTCGGTGGTCTGACCGTCGCTCTTCCACACTTCAGCCGACGTTCCGACGTGACCTGCAGAAGGGAGGGAAAAGAAGGGGTGGGGGTGGCAGCATTCAAAGTACATCAGCACGTAGGAGCCCGGAAATGTTTTTACTTACCACATACTCGACCCATCTTCACGTACCGCCTTTCTTTACCATCTCGGCGTTTAAGCCCAGATTTGACCAGTAATGTCAGATAGATAATCATTGGCGAACTGCCTATCTACATGAGTTACTCGGTCGTAACCCTCTTTTGATCGGGTACAAGGGTGGCGGCCAGGTGGCATTTCTGTGGTGTCGTTTCAGGGCTTCTAAAGCACCTTTCCGGCCGCCTGTCACACATAGTGTGGCTGCTAAATATCGGGTCCTTTTTAACCTTTAGCCTTCATCATACTTTCTCGTTGCTCATAGTAGTAATTCATTCAAAACTCATTAATGCAATCCGCTACAATGATGCTTTCGTTTCCAAAATACCTTTAATAAAGAGGGTTGACACATAAATACAGGCCTACAACCCGGTGGGCTAGCCACGGAGCAGATTGGAACTGTGCATGGGAAGAACGAAGCTAGTGGCAGTTCATTGTATAAAGTGCGGCAGCGCAATAAAATCATATTAAACTCTCCTACAGAGCAAGCATGATGCATGTCAGTAATTCATCTTAAATACGTTCATAAATACATCGTCCAATGATCATTCATTTATACCAATTCATTTCCCAACTCATAAACAGTACCCACCCTTAAGTCAATTCATTGTTCAAGCACATACTCAATACCCTTCATATTTACTTTCATTATCCAAACGTTATATATATCTCGGTGCAAAAAGGTTGCGCGATCAGGGTGCAACAAAGTTCATTAAAAACGTCACATTTCGCGTCGGCGCCATTTTGGGTGGGGTCAGGCGAGTTCTAGCATAGTCAGAGTGTCTCTAGTCTCGCAAGGTTGGCCCAGAACTTTCCATTGGCAGTTCAGAAAGTCTCGTGCAATGTGGTTAACAGTCTAACAATATGGACCATGAGTCAAAGAGTGGGAAGGGCGGCAACAATTTTCCTACCGGGTCTTTCTGGTGTTCCTCCGGAACTGAACAAGCCTGTGCCGTGGCGGCATCTTAGCCATTTCCGATCCAAGTCTGGTGCCGGCAGGAGCAGCACCGCTGTCGTGGTTCCCAGCAAAGGGGACGGGGGCACCCATGCAGGGGGTCGGGGGCCCCCCGGCTCTTATAGAATCTTCAAGGTCGAGGAGAGGCGATATGGAGCGTGTGCCCGTCCTGGGCAGAGGACCTCTTTTTGATGTTGACCCTTAAGCGAAGAGCGTTGGGGTGTCGCTGGAAGCCTCCACCTGGAGGGAGGTGGGGGAGGGCCGTTCGCGGCACCTCCCCCTTCCAGCGACCCTGCGCCGTTCCCCGGCTCCATAGTTTTCGACATCGGCCATGCCAGCCATTGATGATGGGGGGGGTGGTCGGCGGCTGAGGCAAGACAGCCCCCCCCTTTCCCTCGGCGACATGTGGCGGGACTACCTTCGACTCTCCAGGGAGCGTGGAATGTGGCAGGACTGCCTATACCTATGAAGGCAGGCGGTGAATTTGGCATGTGGCGGGACTATCTGA
Source organism: Lissotriton helveticus (assembly GCF_964261635.1). Classification (NCBI taxonomy): domain Eukaryota; kingdom Metazoa; phylum Chordata; class Amphibia; order Caudata; family Salamandridae; genus Lissotriton; species Lissotriton helveticus. The sequence goes on along the minus strand of NC_136057.1, from coordinate 48,904,666 downwards.
TTTGCCGCCGTTCTTGCCTTGGCTTCGGCTCTGGACCAGCAGATGATGGCATGCGGCGAATTTGAAATGTGGCGGGACTACTTGATTCGCCGCCATTGTCGCCTTGGCGTTGGCCTTTGGCAAAAGCCGGATCGGGTGAGAGAGAGGGGTGGTCGGTGGCCGAGGCAAGACAGCCCCCTCTCTCCCCGCGGCCTGCAGGGCGGCAGAAGGGAGAAGACGGAGAGGTCCTTGTCATCCCTTTTGGACCGCCTGCCCAACATCGTCTCCTTCTGACCGTGGGCAGGCGAGTCCCTCGTGCCTCCAGGCCTCGCCTTCCGGATGGGCGTAACCGCGGACCTGTTGCACTTCGGGAGCTTCCGGAATGGGGGTAGGTACCTATTGAGTTGTTTCTATTTCATGTGACCGTTATTTGGGCGGGGCGGGCAATGAGGCAGACATGTTGGGAACAGGAACAGGCAGTGAAGCCTAGCTACCTCGTGGCTATGTTCTGATATCGAATCTTTTCGCCTTTTTACATTTCTTATTACGAACTACTTCTAATGTTTCTTATTTTTGGTGAAGTCAAAAGCTCATCAGGGGGTTACTGACTTGGCCTGATTTCTTTTTATTTTTCTTTCTCTTCCTTAGCGTGTTTCGAGCTAAAGCTTTTTGTTAGTAGGGAACGGTGATCACTTCATATTTTTATGTGTCCTTTTCACTAGGGGGGTACATCTGGACGGACCAGACGAGTCCCCTCCAATAAATGGTCCGGGGTGGAACGAGATTATCGATCAAAAGGGGAACATATATTCCTTCATTAGGGTATCATCCTGGACAGACCGAGCGATGTACTTCCACTTACTAGGGTAGCCTCCTGGACGGACCAGTCGGTCTATTTCTACTAAATGGCCCATGAGTAGAGAGCATATGTCCTCCATAAGAGTAGTCTCCTGGGCGGACCATGCGAGCTACCCCACAATAACCAACCAGTGGGGAGTGGGTAGGACTGACGAATTCACAAAGGGGCATAACCTACCCTTTTCTACTTGCAAAGACTAGACAGAGTGTTTCTATTTTACGTTGTTTGCAAATAGAAAATACCTCAAACGAAACAATTCCTGGAACAACAATGTCCAGGCAACCAACCAATCAGTGGGGAGAAAAACAGGCATGACGGATTACAACGGGGACAAATGTCTGCATTACCTGCCCTTCGCTATCCAAAAAGGAAGACAGAATATTTCTACTCGTCTCAGTTTGTAGACAGGGAAGATCTCAAAGAGCAACAATCGATTATTAATCGATTTCAAACAATCAGTGGGGAGAAAAGTAGGCATGACGGATTACAACGGGGACAAAAGTCTGCATTACCTACCCTTCTCTATCTGCAAAGAGGGACGACGTTCCTATTCGCCGCTGTTTGCAAACAGAGAATGTCTCGTTCTCACAAGAGAACCAATATGTCAAGTAGCCCTCAAAGCTAAATGAACCAATACCAACCAATACAATATCAGTATACAAATACCGATTTCAATACAAACAATCAATCAATCAGGTGGATAGAGCCACCCTACCAATCAGGCGTAAAAACACCCTACTTAATCTTACCCGGACCGGACCATACGGACAGTTCTTCGACTCCTTCCTCCAGCGCCCGATCGTTCTCTTACTCCATGTAGCATACCTGTGGGATTCCAGTCAGGACAATAGGTCACTCAAGAGAGGTCCGTTCAGAATTGGTGAAGTTCTGTCGATCGGCAGCCGGGCTAGGGCCCTCTCAAGGCAGGCATACCCCGATCATTTTAGACGTTCACTTTTTCGTCTGGATCTCTCTTACCGAACCCTATGTCACTGATGGACCCCGCGTTGGGACGCCAATTGTGGAAAGTGAGCCCATAATCCTAACGATGCCCAGGCCGCTGGCGCAAACCGCCTCTCAGTTCCCATTCTGAATAATTACCAAATAAAGAGACGGGCGCTGGGAGCAGGAATCAAGAACAGAGTTTATTTCTCATGAGGAGAGCATGTCATTTCGGACACGAAACACAGTGTCTTTCGGGAGGTGCTCTAACAAGTGAGCGTGAGACTCCGGCTTTTATACATTTGCAGAACATTTGATGATACAATCAGGTCAATGTGTCGCAAAAGGGAAACATTCCTATAATCCTCGTGATGATCCTATTCCACATACATTCACAATGGGGACCCTTGACCTGCTGATAAGAGGGGAGGGCAATCATGCAGCTGAGTGTGTCGTAGGATGTGTGCGCCTGATCATGGCCCAGGGGGTGGGGTGGCTAGGCATACAATAAGGGCAGTAAATGGTATCTCCTGGCTTAGGCGATGGCCTCGGACATGTGTGGTCAGCCGGACTCGGGGGAAGGGGTCATCAAAGGAGTGGTATTCAGGCCTGCGTGGACAATCGAGCGTGGAGGGAAGGCTCGTCAACAGAGGGACATTCATGGAAGGGGAGGAGGTGCTGGTCAGGCGCGGCCGTGACTCGCAAGGACAGGGCTTTGCGGAAGAAGAGGGTTTATGACTTGTTCATGTGAGGAGAAGGAGGGGGGACGGGGTGCGTGCAGGACCAGAGCCGCGCAGAGAGGGAGAGAGAGAGAGAGAGATCTTACGACCTGTACATGGGGGAACAGGGGCAGCCAGATACAACTGGGGGGGGCCATGTCAGCTGAGGCGAAGGATGCTTCTTCGAGAGGGGAATGGAGAAGGCCTGGGTCAAGCAGGAGGGTTACCTTTCACATCAGGGTCGCGCAAAGGGAGCGGGTTTCATGGCCTATACATGAGAGAGGGGGTGCAAGATACGCGCAGGAGGGAGGCTGGGGAGTCTAATGGGTAAAAAGGGCCATGGTGCCTAGAATGGCCGTACATATACACAGGGGTACGGGTTCTTACTGGTAGGGTGATACGGTCAATAATTTACAGTATCCATGGTGCTCACAAGGAGAGGAGTGGGAGAAGAAGGGGAATGAATGCTGTCTATGTACATCGAATTTATCAGATTTCACACAACGGATCCCTCAACCCCTCACAGTCCGGTTTCCGAGCAAGCCAAAGCACCGAGACCGCCCTCATCGCAGCCACCGATGACATCAGGTCCCTGCTCGACAACGGGGAAACTGCTGCATTCATCCTCCTGGACCTCTCAGCAACCTTCGACACCGTATGCCACCGCACCCTGATACAGCGCCTCAGCAACACCGGAATCCAAGGAGCGGCCCTGGAGTGGATCATCTCGTTCCTCGACGGAAGAACCCAGAGAGTCCACCTCCCCCCGTTCCGATCTGCGGCAAGCGAAGTCATCTGCGGCGTTCCGCAAGGATCTTCACTCAGCCCCACCCTCTTCAACGTCTACATGAGCCCTCTCGCAGCCATCGCACGCCAACACAACCTCAACATCATCTCCTACGCCGACGACACCCAGCTGATCCTCTCCCTCACCAACGACCCCGCCACCGCCAAAGCCAACCTCCAGGAAGGAATGAAAGACGTCGCGGAATGGATAAAGATCAGCCGTCTGAAACTGAAACTCGGACCATCTACCTCTGCCTGGGACGACTCCTGGTGGCCCCCAGCCCTGGGCACCGCACCCAAGCCAACAGACCACGCACGCAACCTGGGCTTCATCCTGGACTCCTCCCTCACGATGACCAAGCAAGTCAAAACTGACTCGTCATCCTGCTTCAACACCCTGCGCATGCTCCGTAAGATCTTCCGATGGATCTCCACCGAAAACCAGGAAGACGGTCACCCAGGCCCTCGTCACCAGCCGTCTGGACTACGGGAACACCCTCTACGCTGGAACGACAGCCAAACTCCAGAAAAGACTCCAGCGCATTCAGAACGCTTCAGGATAACTCATCCTGGACATCCCTCGCCACAGCCACATCTCTGCCCACCTGAAAGACCTGCACTGGCTCCCCGTCAACAAGAGGATCACATTCAGACTCCTCACCCACGCACACAAGGCTCTCCACGACACGGGCCCGAAGTACCTCAACAGCCGCCTCACATTCTACACACCCACCCGCCAGCTCCGATCCGCCAGCCTCGCCCTCGCCTCCATCCTACGAATCCGCAAATCCACCGTTGGAGGAAGATCCTTCTCCTACCTGGCAGCCAAGACATGGAACTCCCTCCCCATTCACCTACGGCTGACCCTGGACCATCTCTCCTTCAGGAAACAACTCAAGACCTGGCTGTTCGAGCAGTAGCGACCCCCCCCCTCAGCGCCTTGAGACCCTTACGGGTGAGTAGCGTGCTATACAAATTCTGTTGATTGATAACCACTATCGTGGCCAAGTCCGACTCAGGGGGGAAGGTGCCAGTATCCACCACATGGCGGAAAAGATCCAGCAGGCAAGGGGCCAAGATATCTCGAAAGGCCACATAGTACTGCTGCGGGTACCCGTCGGGACCAGGCATCTTACCGGGGTGCAGGAGGGAGATGGCATCCTGAACCTCCTCTAGGGTGACGGGGTGGTCCAGAGCTTCTGCAGTGTCCTGGGGGATAGAAGGCAGTCAGGTACCAGTTCCGTCCATCAGAGTGGCCAGAGGTGCACCCGAGGGTCGATCAGCATAGAGGCGCGCATAGAAGATAGCAAAAGTCTGAGCTATGGCCGCGGAAGCCACGTGAAGGGTTCTATCATTTGAGCGGACCTCCGGAATAATACAGTTGATTTTAGGATAGGACACCAGATTGTGAAGGAGTTTACCGTTCTTATCCCCCCACCCATAAACCCGAGCCACCAATGAGCGCCAGAGCATTTTGGTCGACTCCAGTGAGATGCGGCGGATCTCCTCACGAAACGCCGCTAGTTGCCGGGAAGAATCCTCCCGCTCGCCAGAAGAGTGTGCAGCTTCCAACCGCGTCGCATGGGACTCCAGCAGTACGAGCTGGGCCATCTGCTCTGATCGTTTCGCGTGTACCAAACCCCTGGCCACTCCTCGGACCACAGCCTTGCCTGCCTCCCACAGCATCCCCAGCGAGAGAACCGAGCCCTCATTGGTGGAGAAATAGTGGCTGAGTTCCTGGCCAAGGGATTCTACCAGTTCCGAGGAACCAGGCGTTCAGCTGCCAGACCGCACGCGGATCCGTCGAAGAGGGCCCGAGCCGGAGGGAGACAGGAGAGTGGTCAGACAGCCCTGTGGGCAGGATCGCAGCACTAGAGACCAGCTCGCAGTCGGTAGCCGGCAACAGGAAAAGGTCAATGCGGGAGAGGGATATGGTGGGACACCGACGTATGGGTGTACTGATTTACGCAGGGGTTCCAGACCCGCCACACGTCACAGAGGCCTAGGGCCGAGGTCCAGCTCGACAGGGATTTAGCAGAGGCGACACGGGCCTCGGATGGGGTTCCTGTCGTATCAGGCAGGGGCTGCAGGACAGCATTAAAGTCTCCCCCAACCACCGTAAGACCCTGCGGGAGGGAGTAAAGCACCTGTGTAAGATGTCGGAGTGTTGGAGATAGGAGGGCAGGGGGAATATAAAGGTTCAGGAGGTTTAGGGGGCGTCCATTCAAAGTACCAGATACCACCACATAGCGGCCCTGTACGTCTGTCTCGGCAGCAGCCAGGGTAAAGGGAAGGCCCTTCCTGAGTAAGATAGCCACCCCCTGGGTGCCCCAGCTTGTACTTTTAATATAAAATTGTGGTACCCGCACAAACATGTTCCTTATTTTCATAAATTCAGGGTGTGTAAATCTGGTGTCTGCTATCGAAGTTTCAAAAACAGTTTGTTACTATTTTTTCTTCTGAGAATGGTGATAGTGGGGCTGGCGAGTCGAACCTGTTCAAGGCTTGTTTAAATCGAGAGTCAGGAAGAAAATGATCACCCTTAGTCTACATTCATTAGCTAGCCATCAAGAGCGCTTCTCCTGTCAGCAGGAGATTCCTTTGTTTTGCGTGCCCCTTAAGGCCCCCTGTGGAGTGAAAATGACACTGCGCGTGGCCGCACAGGCACGCAGCTTAGAGGGAACATAGAGCCCAGGTAGAAGGTGGACATGATGATGCCGCAGTCAGAAGCACCCAATAGGATCCCAGGGAGAAGGTGTTTACCATGACGCCACAGTCGGCAGCAAGTGTACAGAGACACAATAGTTTTACATACGTCTTTATGCAGCCAAAGAAGGCTGCACACTGCTTCTACATGTAATCTGATTCAATAGCACAGCCTCGGAGGGTGGCACACTGCTTTTATGAAACCTTTGATGCAACATTACAGCCTTGGAGAACTGTACACTGGTTTTGCACAGAACCTGACAAAATGTTGCAAACTTCAAACCAAGGTCTCTAAGGAAGAATGGATTATAAAAATAAATTGGAGAATTTTGGAAGTTGTTGGGAAGAATCTCTCACTATTCCCTTCTGTTTAAACAGAGGTCAGAACCTCAGGAACCCTCACAATAATGACCGACATACCTGGAGCCGTTGGTGAATGTACATCGACCGTCCACCCTACTTATGGTAGGCATTCTAACCTACTTGTTTCTCTTCTGGAACACAATGAAAAGACTGGCAGTCTCAAACAGAAAAAAATCTAGAAAAAATTACCTAGACTCCCTTGTTGAAAGCTCTCAGTGTATCAAGTAGATTATGTATTGGTTTTACAAAAAGCAAACGCTCACTTTAGGAGCAATACCAAAAAGTCTGTTGGGCAACGTGTGAAAAATGTTAGCAACTCAGCAAACTTTAGGTGGTTTTAGAGGAGCTCCTGTTGCTCCTCTGAAGACACAGGGATGGCCAGGTTGGTGGAGATCGCTAAATATGGTGGATGGTAGTCCAACGGGGTAGTGGAAGTTGTTACACCTTTTACTCTGGCAGACTGTGGACCACCTGTCGAACTATAAATGAGCAGGAAAGTCTTCAAATGTAACTCAAAATAGAAAAATTACTAAAGAAAGATGGGCTGGATTCAGGGCACTCTATCAAAAATGGCTTTAATACCAGCCAAACCAACGGCCCACCCACCAGCCCTGTTAAGAGTTGGACGGATTGTCAGCCTTTCATCGGAAATCCCATTGGGTCTGTCGATGGAAAACTTCTTCCGAAGAAGAGAGGGCTCTTGAACAAAACCCATCAGACATTATTAGATAAAGCAGCGCTACATAAGAACCTTAAAAAAAAGACAATTTTGTATTTGACAAATTCATGTTTAAATCTCTGTTGTATTTTATGGATTATTAACAAGAGGACTGCAAAGATACAGACATATTTTAGCTTTCCTAAATAAATCAGGTATTGATTGGGTAAAAACTACTGAATAGGTTCCCAAAAGAGAAGTGAATCCCAGATCTCAGTATTACTGGTAGCACTTCTCTATTCATTAACAAAGAAGGAGAGGTAGAACCATCTCAAGCAAAGAACCGCTTCTCACTCTAAGAGAAGGCACACTGGGGAGAATCGTCTCCTCTGATACAGCCTGCGCCAGACTCCCAGCTGAAAGCAGTCATGCTGTCGAGATTTGACCCCTCTATTGCCAAATAAACTATGCTTCTTGCTGACATCACAAATTATCTTTATAGTTTAGTGTTAGACGGGACCTGGAGGGTCGGCCGAGGACAAGGGGAGAGGCCTCCGGGGAGAGCCGTCTCCTAGCAATCGTACAGACAAGTAACTTCCCCCCCACAGATGGACACCACACAAAGATAAGGTTTAACGCTTTTTATATGTAATTCTTGAAGTAAGGTAAGACGGTACAGTGAGATCAGGATACGAGGATCCTCTCAATTCTAGTCTTTGGCAGGGAAAGGGGGTAGCGGGACAGTCTTGTTACCAATCTGGCATGGAGGTGGAATGATGATAGCTCACAATCCTCGAGCTCGGCGTTCTGGAAGGTCGGGCCGCGGCAGCGCCAGCAGGTCCCGAGGAGGTCGTAGATAGCAACGGGCCGCGGCAGCGCCAGCAGGTCCCGACGAAGATGGTGGTTGCAAGGGGGCCGCGGCAGCGCCAGCAGGTCCCGACGAGGACGTCGGTTGCAAAGGGCCGCGGCAGCGCCAGCAGGTCCCTACGAGGATGAAGGTTGCAGAGGGCCGCGGCAGAGCCAGCAGGTCCCTACGAGGATGAAGGTTGCAGAAGGCCGCGGCAGCGCCAGCAGGCAGGACGACAGTTCACAAGGCAGGGCTGCGGCAGCGCCAGCAGTCCGTCAAGGATGAGTTCTTCACGGTGTCTCTCGACTCCAAGATACAACTGCCTTCCTGCTCTGGAGCTGCCTCAGTTATAGGTCTGGCACCCTTTGATGTCCGGACCCTCGCGCTTGGAGGTCGGGAGGTCCGGGATGAGGGAGTCCAGACACCCAGCAGGGGGGTGGAGCCAGCGCCCGGGGAGGCTGGGGGCGATCGGCACCTGGCGGGGGAGAGCCATCGACACTCCTCTCTCCCATTGACCTGCCAAGTGGTCCGTTCACCTCCTGGATGGATGGTGGTGCCGGGATGTCGGGGCCTGTCCAGGCCCAGGGTTGGGGTCGAGCTGAGGCCACGCGGCCTCGTGGTGCAGTGTCCAAGATGGCGGCTGGGCCCGGGCAATGGTGCTGACGGTGGCCCGGGCCAGTGACACAGAGATGTTCAAGGGCAGGCGTCCCGTAGGGGACAGATTGCGGGTTGCTTCTGTGGGTAGCACATGGAGAGCTGGTGTCCGGGCTCCGTCATGCGGGGAGGGAGCGAGCCCTTCCTGGGGCCTGTCCAACATGCGTCCCCCCCAGCTGAAGGCGGGGAGAGTCACCCGTCCTCTTGGGGACTCTCCTCGTCGAGGCGGCAAAAAGCGTGACAGGCCATCCGCGTTGGCGTGGTCTTGGCCCGGGCGATGTTCCACAGTGAAGTCCATCCCCTGCAGGGAGATGGACCATCGCAACAGTTTGGGATTCTCCCCCCGCATCTGCATTAACCATTGCAGGGGGCGATGATCTGTTTGTACCCGAAAGTGGGTACCGAAGAGGTAGGGACGGAGCTTCCTGAGGGCCCACACTACTGCAAAGGCCTCCCGCTCGATGGTACTCCAGCGCTGTTCCCGGGCCAGCAGGCGTCGGCTGATGAAGGCCACTGGTTGGTCGACTCCCTCGGGGTTCAGTTGGGAGAGGACGGCCCCAATGCCATGGTCTGAGGCATCAGTCTGGACGATGAACTCACGGCTGTAGTCGGGGGCCTGGAGCACAGGGGCGGTGCACATGGCGGCCTTCAGCTTCTCGAAGGCCGCTTGACAGTCCGGGGTCCAGTTGACTGTTTTTGGGTGTTTCTTGGATGTGAGTTCCGTGAGGGGCCCCACAATGCTGCCATAGTCCTTCACAAACCGCCAGTAATATCCGGTGAGCCCCAAGAAGGCTCGTACCTCGGTTTGGGTGACGGGGGGCTGCCAGGACTGGATGGCAGCGATCTTGAGCTGGAGAGGGGCCACCAGACCGCTCCCCACTTGGTGCCCGAGGTAGGTCACGGACCCCTGGCCAATTTGGCACTTGCTGGCCTTGATTGTGAGGCCGGCTCGTTGAAGGGCCTGCAGGACCTCTCGGAGGTGGCGGAGGTGGTCTGCCCAGTGGCGGCTGTATACCGCGATATCGTCCAGGTAGGCGGCGCTGAATTCTTCGAGGCCCGCCAATACCTGGTTCACAAGTCGTTGAAAAGTGGCTGGAGCGTTTTTCATGCCGAATGGCATCACTGTGAACTGGTAGTGTCCATCCGGGGTGGAGAAAACGGATCGTTCTTGGGCCCTGGGGGTGAGGCCGATCTGCCAGTAGCCCGCTATCAGGTCGAAGATGCTCAGGTAGCGGGCAGCCCCCATGCGGTCAACCAGTTCATCTGCTCGGGGGATGGGATGAGCGTCGGTTCGGGTGACAGCGTTCAGACCCCGATAGTCGACGCAGAATCGGAGCTCGGGGGTGGTGCCCGGGGCAGCCGCTTTGGGGACCAGTACGACTGGGCTGGCCCAGGGGCTGTCTGAGGGCTCGATGACTCCGAGTGTGAGCATTTTGGCGACTTCTTCTTGGATGCAGGCGCGCACCCGATCTGGTACTCGGTACGCCCGGTGTCGGATAGGGGGACTGTCCCCGGTGTCCACGTCGTGAAGGCAATAGGGGGTGACCCCGGGGGTGAGGGGAAAACAGGTTTGCAAACTGCAGCAGGAGGGCCCGACAGTCTTGGCGCTGCTCCGGGGTCAGGGCATCGGAGAGTCGGACCCCGTCCACCGAACCATCTTTTTCACGGGTCCTCAGCAGGTCAGGGAGGGTCTCGGAGTCTTCTTCCGCCCCACTGTCTGTAGCCATCAGTAGGCTGAGCTCCGAGCGCACGAAGTGTGGTTTGAGTCTGTTGGCGTGGAGGACCCGGAGGGGGTTCCGGGGGGATTCCATGTCGATGAGATAGGTGACAGGGCCCTTGCGTTCGATCACCTTGAAGGGTCCTGTCCATTTGTCTTGCAAGGCACAAGGCTCGGTGGGGGACATCACCCACACCTGCTGACCAGGCTCGAACTCGATGGAGGAGGCATGTTGCTCGTACCATTTCTTCATGTCCTCCTGACTGGTCTCAAGGTTGGCTTTAGCGATCTCCCTGAATCGCCTGGTCTGATTGCGGAGGGTCAGGAGGTACTTATAGACGTCTGGAGGGATTTTCAGGGGGGCCATTTCCCATTCTTCTTTCACTAGGCTGAGGGGCCCTCGGACAGGGTGTCCGTACAGGAGCTCGAAGGGGCTGAAGCCGAGGGACTTCTGGGGGACTTCTCGGTAGACGCAGAGGAGGCACGGGAGTAGCACGTCCCACTGGCGGCGTAGGGGTTCCTCTAGCCCCATGATCATCCCCTTGAGAGTGCGGTTGAACCGCTCGACCAGTCCGTTTCCTTGCGGATGATAGGGGGTTGTGAATCGGTAGGTGACTCCGCACTGCTGCCAGAGGAATTTTATATATTTGGAAATAAAGTTTGTGCCCCTGTCGCTGACCACCTCCCGGGGGAAGCCCACTCGAGAGAAGATCCCCATCAAGGCTCGGCCTACCACTGGTGCTGTCACAGTTCGAAGGGGAACGGCCTCGGAATAGCTGGTGCCGTGGTCCACCAGGACCAGGATGAATCGGTGCTCTTGTGCTGTTCGGGGGTCCAGGGGCCCCACAATGTCTATTCCTACCCTTTCGAACGGGATGGTGACGACGGGGAACGGTTGCAGGGGTGCCTTGAGTTTTCGGCCGCTCTTTCCGCTGGCCTGGCAGGTGGGGCAGGCCCGGCAGTGGTTGGAGACGTAATTTCGCATCTTTGGCCAGTAAAAGTGGGTTACCAGGCGGTTGTAGGTTTTGTCTTGCCCCAGGTGCCCAGCCAGGGGGACATCATGTGCCAAGTTCAAAAGGAAGTCTCTGAAGCGGAGGGGCACCACCAGCACCCGACTGGCCCCCAATTCCGCTATTCTTTGCTCGCTGTACAATAGGTCATTGTCCCAATAGATCCAGTGGGCCCCTGCGGTGTCTCCCGCGCTCTGGGCGAGTGCTTGCTGCCGGAGTCCCTCAAGGGAGGGACAGGTCTTTTGCTCCTGCCGGAATTGTTCCTGGGTGGGCCCCCCCTCTTGACGCCACTGAGCCAGGTCTGGAAGGTCTTGGGGCTGAGAGGGCCCTTCTTGGGTTTGTTCTGGGGGGGTCAGTCTGGACGGTGTCTTCCTCTGGAGTGATCGGGGAGGAGGTGCTGGCCATTCGGGTTCTTCGGGTCTGGGGATGGCGCGGGCGGCCATGGACCGGGTTGTTACGCATGCCCAGTCCGGGAGGCCCAACATCCCCAGGTGCTCTCTTCTTTCAACGGCCGCCCACGGGGAACTCTCGAGATCGTTCCCAAGGAGGCAGTCCATGGGGGCATCATCGCGGACAGTCACTTTTAGCATGCCGGACACTCCTCCCCATTCGAAGGGGACGCAGGCCATCCGACACAGGCTCTCAGAATTGTCGGCCGATCGGACGGGGCAAAGAACGTTTGGCAGGATTTGTTCTGGGGCCACCAGGTGACAGCGGACGGCCGTCACACTGGCCCCCGTGTCACGCAGGGCTTCGGCCTTGCGCCCATTTATGTTCACCCACTGGCTGTATTTTCTGGTGTTGGCGGGTAGGGGGACCCGCGGGATCATGTCTCTTCCCCCTAGGCAAGCTAGGACCATGGCGGCAGGTTCCCACTCGGGCTGCTCCTGCTCGTATGCTTCATGTTCTTCGGAGATTTGCTCTTCTCCTAGGGCGGCGGCAGCGACCTGGCGGGGCCCGGGAGTCTGATTCTTTGGGCAGGTCGGGTCGCTGGCATAGTGGCCGATTGGCTGGCACCGGTGGCAAGTAACGTTGGCGCGGAACCCTGGGCGCATCGGGGGGTTTCCCCGACCGGCCGGGGGCGGGGTGGTATTGGCGGGAGCTGCCGGGACGGCATCTCTGCCCCGGCCCTGGCCTCCTCCTCCTCCTCGGGGACGATGGTGACCTTGGCTGGTTCTGTTCTGCTCGGTTGGCCCACTCCGGGCCACTCGGGTGCTTTCCCATCGGTCAGCCTCGGCGGCGAGCTGCCGTGGTTCAGTCAATTTACTGTCGAGGAGGTGCTGCCTGAGCTCGACAAAGCAGTTGTTGGAGAGGTGCTCCCACACAATGAGGTTGAAGAGTTGCTCGTAAGTAGTTACGTGGCTCCCCTTTATCCATCCCTCGAAGGCTCGGCTGAAATAGTTCACATATTCTACCCAGGTCGTACCCGGGATCCGTGTGCAGTCGCGGAACCTCTGACGGTACATCTCGGGCGTGAGCCCATATCGAGTGAGGAGAGCGGCCTTCATGTGGTCATAGGACGTCATCTGATGGTCCGGGAGCTGTAGCAGGGCATCGCGGCCTTCATTGACGACCCTCCCCCATAGACCGGCTCCCCAGTCACTTCGATCGATCCGGTGGGAGGTCATGGCGATCTCGTAGGCCTTGAACCACTGTTGTATGTCGTCGTTCCGATAATATTCTCGGACGACATCTTTAGGGATGTGGACCTTTGGTTCTGTAGCGCCTGGGGGGCGCGGTTGCTCGGGCACCCCTAGTTCTTTGTTCTGTTTCCGCATTTCTATCTCTGCGAGCTTGCGCTCGTGTTCGTATGCCAGTCTTTTCTCTTCGAGTTCTCTTTGTCTTTCCTTTTCTTCTCGCTCTTCTCGGAGCCGTAAGTGTTCTAAGTTTATCTTTTGTTCTGCCAGTTTCAGTTCTCCGTCCAACTTGAGCCGTGCCAATTCTAATTCGTGGAGTCTGCTTTTTTCTCGTTCTTGGATCTCTTCCCGGGAGAGACACGCTCTTCTTTCTTCGGTCGGAGTGGTGTATGTCTCTGGTGCTTCGGCGTTTTGGTCCCGGGGTCTGGCGGTACCTGTTTCTGCCCAAGATTCTAGGGCGTGTTTGAAGTCCTCTTTCGTGCTCAGACCTGTGGTAGCAATGCCTAGTTCTATGCAAAATTGTTTTAGCTCTCGATGGCTGTACTCTTCTAGTTTTTCCATCTGGAATTTCTCTGTGGATCCGCTCTCTTTGGTTGACATTGTGGTTTAGTCGTGGGGTGAGTTACTCTCTGTACGATTACGCGTTGGTTCGGATCGCGCCGCTGGCCACCAATGTTAGACGGGACCTGGAGGGTTGGCCGAGGACAAGGGGAGAGGCCTCCGGGGAGAGCCGTCTCCTAGCGATCGTACAGACAAGTAACTTCCCCCCCACAGATGGACACCACACAAAGATAAGGTTTAACGCTTTTTATATGTAATTCTTGAAGTAAGGTAAGACGGTACAGTGAGATCAGGATACGAGGATCCTCTCAATTCTAGTCTCTGGCAGGGAAAGGGGGTAGCGGGACAGTCTTGTTACCAATCTGGCATGGTGGTGGAATGATGATAGCTCACAATCCTCGAGCTCGGCGTTCTGGAAGGTCGGGCCGCGGCAGCGCCAGCAGGTCCTGAGGAGGTCGTAGATAGCAACGGGCCGCGGCAGCGCCAGCAGGTCCCGACGAAGATGGTGGTTGCAAGGGGGCCGCGGCAGCGCCAGCAGGTCCCGACGAGGACGTAGGTTGCAAAGGGCTGCGGCAGCGCCAGCAGGTCCCTACGAGGATGAAGGTTGCAGAGGGCCGCGGCAGCGCCAGCAGGTCCCTACGAGGATGAAGGTTGCAGAAGGCCGCGGCAGCGCCAGCAGGCAGGACGACAGTTCACAAGGCAGGGCTGCGGCAGCGCCAGCAGTCCGTCAAGGATGAGTTCTTCACGGTGTCTCTCGACTCCAGGATACAACTGCCTTCCTGCTGTGGAGCTGCCTCAGTTATAGGTCTGGCGCCCTTTGATGTCCGGACCCTCGCGCTTGGAGGTCGGGAGGTCCGGGATGAGGGAGTCCAGACACCCAGCAGGGGGGTGGAGCCAGCGCCCGGGGAGGCTGGGGGCGATCGGCACCTGGCGGGGGAGAGCCATCGACACTCCTCTCTCCCATTGACCTGCCAAGTGGTCCGTTCACCTCCTGGGTGGATGGTGGTGCCGGGATGTCGGGGCCTGGCCAGGCCCAGGGTTGGGGTCAAGCTGAGGCCACGCGGCCTCGTGGTGCAGTGTCCAAGATGGCGGCTGGGCCCGGGCAATGGTGCTGACGGTGGCCCGGGCCAGTGACACAGAGATGTTCAAGGGCAGGCGTCCCGTAGGGGACAGGTTGCGGGTTGCTTCTGTGGGTAGCACATGGAGAGCCGGTGTCCGGGCTCCGTCATGCGGGGAGGGAGCGAGCCCTTCCTGGGGCCTGCCCAACATTTAGGGAATAAATCACATTTAAGATCGCCTTAAATGCACTCAGCAGTCAAATACCATGAATTTAAAAAAGTGTTGTTTTATTATGTATCAAAAAACAAATCATTGTGTACATTTCATAGCATCATGATTCTTCTTGCTGCATAATTTAGTTCATGTTAACTTTGAAGTAAATTGAGTTTGATCCTGGTACACACCTCAGTGGTGTGGTTTTTAAAGTATCTCGGATGTCCATACATTGGTGGTGTTTGGATATGTATCATTAATACAGATTTATAAAGTACTGGGTTTCAAATGTATTATGCCACTAATGGCCGTACAAACCCCTCGTTCCTAAATATAAATTCTCCAGTTTAGAACTTGTTGCTGTTAACGTGAAAGTAAAGTGAGTTTGACCCTGGAACAAACCCCTGTAGAGTGTTATGTATAAGTATGGATGTGATGAAGAGCAGTCTTGTTGCTGTTCCTCACTGGCTGGGTGGTGATGGTTTTTTCCCTGTGTGTGTTCGCTGGTGGCTCCTGAGGGTTGATAACCGACAGAAGCTCTTAACACATTCAGTGCAACGGTACGGTTTTTCCCCTGTGTGTGTTCGCTGATGTCTCTGTAGGTTTGATAAATGACTAAAGCTCTTCATACATTCACTGCACTGGAATGGTTTTACCCCTGTGTGTGTTCGCTGATGACGTCTGAGTGTTGAGGAATCACTAAAACTACTTCCACATTCATTGCAATGGTATGGTTTTTCCCCAGTATGTGTTCGCTGATGTGACTGGAGATGTGATAACTGACTGAATCTCTTCACACATTCACTGCACTTGAATGGCTTTTCCCCAGTGTGTGTTCGCTGATGAATCTTGAGTTTAGAGGAAACACTAAAACTACTTCCACATTCAGTGCAATGGTACAGTTTTTCCCCTGTGTGTGTTCGCTGATGTCTCTGTAGGTTTGATAAATGACTAAAACTCTTCATACATTCACTGCACTTGAATGGTTTTTCCCCAGTGTGTGTTCGAATATGTTTTTGTAGCTCTGATGACCCACTAAAGCTCTTTACACATTCACTGCACTTGAATGGTTTTTCCCCTGTGTGTGTTCGCTGATGACTCCTGAGAGTTGAGAAATCACTAAAACTACTTCCACATTCATTGCAATGGTATGGTTTTTCCCCAGTATGTGTTCGCTGATGTGACTGGAGATGTGATAACAGACTGAAGCTCTTCACACATTCACTGCACTTGAATGGTTTTTCCCCTGTGTGTGTTCGCTGATGAGTCCTAAGAGTTGAGGAATCACTAAAACTAGTTCCAAATTCATTGCAATAGTATGCTTTTTCCCCCGTGTGTGTTTGTTTATGTACTTGGAGATCTAATAACTGACTGAATTTCTTCACACATTCAGTGCAATGGTACGGTTTTTCCCGAGTGTGTGTTCGCTGATGAATCTTGAGTTTAGAGGAAACACTAAAACTACTTTCACATTCACTGCATTTGAATGGTTTTACCCCTGTGTGTGTTCGCTGATGACGTCTGAGTGTTGAGGAATCACTAAAACTACTTCCACATTCATTGCAATGGTATGGTTTTTCCCCAGTATGTGTTCGCTGATGTGACTGGAGATGTGATAACTGACTGAATCTCTTCACACATTCATTGCAATGGTATGGTTTTTCCCCAGTATGTGTTCGCTGATGTGACTGGAGATGTGATAACTGACTGAAGCTCTTCACACATTCACTGCAATGGTACGGTTTTTCCCCTGTGTGTGTTCGCTGATGAATCTTGAGTTTAGAGGAAACACTAAAACTACTTTCACATTCACTGCATTTGAATGGCTTTTCCCCTGTGTGTGTTCGCTGATGAATCTTTAGTTTAGAGGAAACACTAAAACTACTTCCACATTCAGTGCAATGGTACAGTTTTTCCCCTGTGTGTGTTCGCTGATGTCTCTGTAGGTTTGATAAATGACTAAAACTCTTCATACATTCACTGCACTTGAATGGTTTTTCCCCAGTGTGTGTTTGAATATGTTTTTGTAGCTCTGATGACCCACTAAAGCTCTTTACACATTCACTGCACTTGAATGGTTTTTCCCCTGTGTGTGTTCGCTGATGACTCCTGAGAGTTGAGAAATCACTAAAACTACTTCCACATTCATTGCAATGGTATGGTTTTTCCCCAGTATGTGTTCGCTGATGTGACTGGAGATGTGATAACAGACTGAAGCTCTTCACACATTCACTGCACTTGAATGGTTTTTCCCCTGTGTGTGTTCGCTGATGAGTCCTAAGAGTGGAGGAATCACTAAAACTAGTTCCAAATTCATTGCAATAGTATGCTTTTTCCCCTGTAAGTGTTTGTTTATGTACTTGGAGATCTAATAACGGACTAAAATTCTTCATACATTCATTGCAATCGCAGGTTGCTTCTCCTGTGTGTGTTTGCTTATGGTTCTTAAGTAACAATGACAAACTAAAGCTCTTGCTGCATGTGTATGATTTTTCTTTCTTGGTTGGTGTCTCTGGGTCCGGTTTATATTTGTCTGCATCCCATGACTGCGTTTCCTGAGGAGATGACATGGTTGATAAAGCACTTGTGTTATTCTCACATTCCTGGTATGTGTGTGGTATTTTGGATGGTTGATTTCAGATTTCACAATGAAATACAAGACTCACCAACTAGATATATTATCATTTTGGCAAGTAAAGCTTCTTTGGAGGTGGGTATGTCTTTAGATTGCGTAATAGTTTTGTGTGTTACTGGTGTGTTACGGGTAAAGATTAGTCTTCCTTCTGGTCGATGCAAATTGGGACAGTCTGTTGTAGATCAAAGACCCTCTCTTTCTATTACCCTTCAGTTGTCTGCCATTGTATTTTTCTCTTCCTCATGTGGTTTGGACAGAAAGAGTTTACAATACACCTAGCACGCTGAATGGTAGTCTGCCACCAATGCAGGAAGCAGAGCAATGCTGTATCCACCTCATACCAAACGCATGATCAAAGCTGGTGGTGGAGGCCTGTTTATACAGGAGGCGGTTTGTCAGTGTTGTTGCCTTAATTTTCTAGAGGTCATTCTTTATCCTGCTGCGTAGGTGTGCACAGCTCAGACTCTTAGATCCACTGAATTGCTCTGGACTGCTTCTTCCTGGATCTAAAAGGTTTTGTTCAGGGTCCTCAGTCTCGGACTGTGCAGATCTTTCCTAGAATATTGGAGCTCATTTTTTCTAACCGCTTTTTTCAGATTTGCCAGATTACTGTCATTATTCACGATCATTTGTGCATTCAAGGCTGGTTTCCTATTGGATGTAAAGAGATTTAAAATCACTAAATGGAAATGTAAGAGAATGTGAATACACAATATTTAACTAGTTGTAAAAGACATCTCTTCTTTACCATTTATGAATGTTACCAAGAGATATTTCACCATATACAGATATTTAACTGAATCTTTCATTGAACATGTCACTCTTACTTACTTCAGAAAAGGAGGAGATTTTCCAGTGTTCACAGAGTAACTTAGTACAGAAAGAGTACACATGGAGTGCCCACTCGCCAGAGGTACAGCTTTAGGAAGATGCAACATGGCCAAGATTTCATTTAAAGAAGATGGGATTGTGGAAAAAGAGATGGATCAGGATGTGTTGCTGTCACTTCAGTTTCAGGAAGTGTATAACAACAGTAACCCTTTCAAGTCTACATGACAAAGAAAACTCTTCAGGAAGTATATAATAAAGGTAAAGCTTCAGGAAGTATATAAGAAATGTAGCTTCATTCACACTCTTCTTGACAATACGTTCCTGTTCACACTGGAGCAGCTGAAGTTCCAACTCCTGTCTTTACTTTTCTGTTTGTTAAGTTATCTTTGCCACTTTCCTGGGGTTGGTTCAAGCATTCGTGCGAAGATTGCAGCATTGATTATAGAGATTCCATCACAGCCAGTAATAGAACTGCGATATCTCTGCTGCCAATACGGGTCTGCTTTTTGTCTTTTCTACCTTACAAGTGTATCTGACTTAATGTCTTCCGTGTGGTGCCAGCATGCTACTCTGTGGGGGGATAGGCCATTGGCAGAGTGGGACAAGATGTCCGTTGCTTGAGGGGGAGTGCAGCATTTACACCTTTGGGCATTTCTTACATTCAGCTTCACCTTACTCCCTGTTTATCACCTTCCATACTCCCTTATGTCTGCGTACTTCGTTAACAGGGTTCATTGACAGTTAAAGCAGGGAAGTGACTCGATGCTCACAGAAGACATCAGGTGAAAGTCTGATAGTCGAAAGGCCATGTTTGGCAGTACAAGGATCACAAGTGTCATTAAAGAACCTCCCCTGGGGCATATACATGTAGGAAGGGCACAGGTCGCTACTTATGAGGTACCAACAGAGCAGGCAAACGTAGGTAAATGCTCCATTTTGGGTCTGTTTCAGGCCTTTACTGGGCATTGGTGTGCACTGTATCTTATTACCGAGGCTCATAAGGGCACTTGCTGCATGGGTGTTACCAATTTGACCCTTTACAAGAAGAGAGCAGAGCCTTAGAGAGCACAACACCTGAAGGCTGCCTGCCTGAAGGGAAGGTGAGGGTCCAGGTGTCAGGCAATATCAGCAAAAAACATAAAAGGATTCTAAAAATCACCCTGCTTCTTAGGCGTACCCACAACAGATCCAAGGTGCACTTGCTATCAGTCCACCCTCTCAAACTCAGATTCCCTTTCCGGTGCCTCTGGGACTACAGCTGCTTCTAGGCCCCCTTCCTGTCATTGTGGTTTTCTCTGATACAACATTGGTTGCAGACTTGAAGATTGATTTGGAGTTTGGCAGAATGGTTATTGCATCACAAATGTGACAGATATCCCAGTCCATCTTACTACAATTGTCACAGGATATAATGCACTTCTAATATGGCGGACGTGATACCTGTCACGCATGTGATGGAGTAACCTGTCCGCCAAAATCTAAATGAGACCCTTGGTGTACATTGTTTCCAATGTCTTCTAAGTGTCACCACAAGCACAGACCATCACCTGAATCCCCTCCCGGCATCAGCTAGTCATTGGTAGCACAATTTAGATGCCAATATCTTAGAGCAGAACCAAACTAAGTGCAGAATTCAGCTCTGAAGCCGTATGTAATGAAATGTATCTACAATTCTCTGAACTGACCAAAACGTGCAGACTCCTCTCTAAACAGGTTGCCCAAAGGGAGGTGATGCCCACCTACATGGGCCTAACCTACACCATACCGCAGTCCATCAACCGAGCCCTAATCCGCAACATTCATCGCCAGTGGAAAAAAGGCAAGTTTGAAAGGCCCTTCAAAGGTGTCTTTTCAACTCCCACAGCTGTCAAGGTCAAAGGGAAAGTCATAGTACCACTTGTCAGATATTCTATCACTACCATCAAATGAATCACCAGAACAGACTCTTTCCAATATGAACTATGAACACTTTGGGGACAGACGCACCTGTAGGGCTTCCCCTCCGGACTTTGCGAACTTTGCAGATAGGAGCGCCCATAGATCTCCCCACCCCGGATTTGACATCAAATCTATGTCACCTTACAGGAACAGGTCAAGTTTCAGCAAAGGACACCAGGTAAAGTGGTCCAGACTGTGTCTCAGGATCTTACCCATTTAACCCACAACTTCACTACACACAATGATTACATAGCGCTCTATTACACAATACCTGGTATCAACCGATGATCTAAGTGGGAAGCAAAGCATCTACCCGACTCCTGTTCTGTTTGCTAATTGATACCCCATGCAAAAGGTTCATCATTGTGCCTCAAACACTTATACCGAAGATGAATAAAAGCCAAACTCCAGCCTAACACCACAGCACCACAGAAAGTCACAGTGAACCTAACCAAGTACAATATCATACCCAAAGTCCTTTACATCCTGACACAGCAGGATGAGAACCAGTCCCCGTTAAACAAACTAAAAAAAGGAGCAGAAATGGTATTGGAACACAGGGCCTAAACAGAGCCCCCCACAAGGGCTTCTTGGAGCTCACCAAGACATCAGCCCAGTGCATTAACGTGTCAGCAAAGGCATCAACCTGTTGACCAAGGCAAGCCCTTAGTATAACTGGAGCAGTATTTATGAACAACAAGTAGTACCCCAATGTTCAGTTAACCTGCAGAGCCATCAATTTGGGGAACAAAAGTGGGGCGGGTTGAATGACACTCTACTGACCCAATGCCAAGACACCTGGAACTCAGAGGCAGGAAGGTATACATGATTAGAGGGTAATGGGAAGCTCATAGTGGTCAGGAGAATACAAGTGTATTCCTTGTGTTTTCGGAGGAAGGGGATGATACCCATAGAGGTAAACAGCAATATGCCAGAGTACAACCTGTAATAAGGATATGTAGTGGGGTACCTTGATGGACTACTACTGGCCATGCGGCAACCACACCTACACCCTGCTAATCCCAGGCTGGCGTGGGACCTGGTCACTGGTCACACTCTACATGCCTAAATTGGTCATACCCAGTGAAGGTCTTTCTGCACTTCATCACCTCATCAGCAAAGGCACCACGCTTCTACACAAATATGCAAAACAAGGTCAGCTGAGTCCTTTGGTTAGGACAGATTCAAGGACATTGCTGAAGAGCTTGGCTCTTCACCAATCCACAATAGGTATAGGTTCAATCCCCTCTTCACCGGCAAACCAAGACCAACACTCGGTGGCTGCAGATCATCAGGTGGGAACTGCTGAAAATGATGAACACCACTGAAAATGGTCAAAACGCAAAGATAAAATGCGTGCCTTCTGCCTCATTGGGATGTAGAACCAGTATGTTTTGGACTTAATACCACAACGGAAGGGGGTGTATGCGCCAAGATAGGTACAGTATGCTGTACCTTCATGCCCATGAAAGACCTTGACAATGGCACACTGTCAATCGCCTTCCAAACACTGTACAACCTACAGCAGGTCATTATTAAGGAAGGAGGTGCCCCAAACATAGAATGGTTCACAGGTTTGTTTACCTGGGTAGCAAGGTGGATCGCAGGCCTACGTAAGGCCTTGTTACCAGTAGTTGTAATCTTGCTCTTGCTGTGACGTACCCTGCAACTAATATGGGGCTGCGTGAAGAAAGCTACCCTGAGGGGGAATACACCGGATTAGGACACCCAATGCCAAGGGAAACACTCACACCACAAGCTAGAAACAGGAACCGCGTATGCACAAGACACAGATACAAACAGCCGGGGTAGTAGTTGATAACTCAATTCGGGGGGTGGGGGATGTTAGATTCAGGTTTCATTTATAGAAAGGACCCGCTCTTGTCCAGCACACCACAGAACAACTGTTGCCTGCGCTACCTAAATTCACCATATAACACTTGTTACGGTTCCAGAGTTACCGTTTATCAGATCAACATAGCACAGCTGTTCTCTGTTCATCCCGAGCACTTCATGTGATGGAGACACCAGATATGGAACAAGTCTCAACACACCTGGAAGACTGCAGCAGTAAATCACATATGGCCCCAGGATGTAATACCTAAAGAAACAAGTCAGATGCACACACTCAAATCCAACAAAATACACAGCAGAGAGCCTGTATTCTGGCCAAGGACGATAGCAGAGCAGCCGGTAAGTTGCATTCATCACATAAAGCCCAAACAATGCCCAACAAAGCGTTACCCTAGATAACACACCCAGCCACCTGGACCACCTCAGAATGTGACTTCCAGTTAGTATTTATGGTCCCTCCTATCAGAGTGGGATAAATTATCTAATCACAATATTTATGACCAACTGGACTAGTACTTCCTGCCCAAAGTGTGACAAGTTTCACTTTATTGCACCCGCTGTACAGTATGAAGCAAGCCACGTACCTAATGCAAAGTGAATTTCAGCACGCAACGGTAAGAGATGTGGCTGCTATTCCTGGCCATTATTGTTTAATTAAACTTAACTTATTCCTGATTGCTAAGCTTTGCGGTTTCCACATTATCCGTAGTTAAGGAACATCTATTTTTCCTTTCTGATGACATGGATTTACAAGATTTCTTGTTGAGTCCTAGGTCACCACATACTAAAATATTTCGATACGCCACTTACAATAAACTGTGGAAGCTGCTGAACGCTTAAGACAAATTGACAGGATTCATTTGTAAAATGCATTGGCTGATGTGGACAATGGCATGACTGCATTGTCAACTCACATTTATTCTTTGAAAAATATTATATTGTATAATATGCATTTGATGTTATACTTAATGACACGTCTCTCTTACAGCATAAGTAAAGTCAACTGAGAACGATTATGTAATTGAGTGGAAATTGTAGGTTTTAAAATCAAACAGTGTGCCTTGGAAATATCTAAACGCAACTGAATTGTTTTTGCCTTATAATTTAACATGCAGACAAATACTGAAGTCAAAAAAAGATGTACGATAACCTGTTCTACACAGGTTAAATTTGTGATACATCACAGTCAGGTAAGCAGGATAGGGTATCCCAAGGTATCTGGTAACGGGTACTTCCGATAAGCTCTCAAAAGTATAGGTACTGTTAGGTAGGAGTAGAATAATATATTCATATAACAACATAGTAATTTTATAATGGTTGAACCTATTGCACAGATTCAGCTGGTAAAGCAGAACTGTGCGTTAGGATGACAGGACGTCAGAGTGTAGGGACGGAGTCTCTCTACAACGTCTGTACCTGTTGGCCCAATCCTGCTAGCTCACAGTGCCTCATCTGAACTCCTAATCTTCCCAGAGTAACAGTGGATTTTGGCAACCTCAAACACGACCCTCTATCCCAGGGCACTGTGGAAATGGATCCTCCCCTTTTGTTACTCACTCACTCACTCATGCATGCCCATAGTGAACATTAAAAAAACACAAAGAAAGTTTACAATACATTTATTAAAACTATTGTAGTGTTTTATGAAGCAAATGTGCTGCGATCATTAGGCAGATGCAACTAAACAAATTAATTATAATAAGTACCAGACTGTATAGGACAAACATCCCAACCATGGCAAATTATATATCTGTCTAGTTCTACCCTTATTTTGTGAGCACAGGGATATATTTGCGATCTCTGGGATTGGTCTAAGACCCCAGACATGGCGTATGTAGTTAGGTGGTCCGCATCATGAGTGTAAACTTAGTTTAGGCAGGGTTGCATGTCAGACACTGCTGTCGTTCCAGAACAGTCCCCTCTGCCGAAATTCTCCTCTCTGCCTCCGTGGGGACTGAACACCATTTATAGGATAAAACTATTGTGCAGGAGATGCAGTTGTGTGACCGTGTTATGTCTAAATAATAGGTGATATTACTAAATGAGCAGAGAAAACAGTACACCATCTTTTTATGTATTCTAGATGACTTTGTACAAAATATGTAGACGAAACCCTACGAAGAGTCCCTGAATAACAAACAAGATTTACAGCATATTCTCAAAATAATATCGCAAACACAAATGTGCTATATATGGCTATGGAGAGCAAGCAGGGGCAGCCTAAAAATGACTAAAACGCAAAACTAAGGGAGTGCCAAAGTGGTTCCAAAAAGGAAAACAGCTCAAACTGTTTATCTTTTTCACCATTCTTGTAATGCTGGTTACACTGCTTTGTTTTTTTTTTACTAATAATTGCAGCACACTCTTTTCATCCAATATTACAATTGTTTCAATAAATGTTTGAAAAGCCAATTTGTATCTTTCTTGTGTCTACCTTGGGCATGCAAAAGTAAACAACAAAAGGATAGATCTGTTTTTACGTAAACAAGTGGTCATGTTTGTGGTTGCTGATAGCATGATATGATATGATAGGAGACATATTGCGTGCAGCTACTCCAGGGACGATGCACCGTCTCATTACATTTCAATTGCACTTTTGTTAGAGAATAAAAGACTGCGGTAAGACAGGTTTTAACATGAGAGTTCTCCAAATCTGTTCCCTTAATCCAGAAGAAGAGCAACTGTGTGTCATCTGCGTGGGAGATCACTTTTGCTCCTAATTTTACTGCTAGCTGGATCAGCGGGGTGAGATAAATATTAAAAAAAGGGTGGGGCTCAACGCGAATCCCTGAGGGACTGCTGTATCCACCTTTTGAGGACTTGCAGAGCAGGGGAGAATTCAGATTGTATTGTTTCTGTTTTCTAAGAAGGATTTTTACCAGCTCCAGGAACCCTATCACTCCTATCTCCTGAAGACGATGTAAGAGAACTGCATTCAGGACTGTGTCAAAAGTGGCCCACAGATCCAAAAATATGAGTGCAGCTATACTTCTTGTGTCCAGGGTACCCCTAATAAAAATAGATACCTCTACTAGAGCCGTTTCTGTGCTGTACTGGGCCCTGAAGCTTGATTGACTCAGGTGGAGAAGCCCATTAATCTCCACATATTTCTACAGTTGTCCATTTACCTGCTTCTATAGTATCTTGGAAAAAGCCGCCAGCATGGAAATGGGCCTGTAAATAGATGGGATGACAAGATCTGCTATTGTTTTTTTTAAAGGGGTATAATCATTGCCTGTGCCCAGACTCTGGGAACCATGGCTGTTCCTAGAGATGAATTAAGAATTTTATTGACCAATGGATTCATGATGTCAGCCCCTGCAGCTGGCAGTTTAAGGGGGCATTGGTCAATCAGGGAGCCTGACTTAAGTTTTAAGAGCCGTAAGAGATCCCTTCGAAGAGATGGCTTTGAAGGAGCTCAGTTTTGGGTTGCCTACAGATAACTTCATATTTGGAGTTACTACATCAGTAGACAGTATTCTGTCAGATTCCTGAGTGCTTCCTTGTGTTCCCTTAGTCCCAATTTCTGACAGAGAGGAATAATACAACGCCTCCTTTGGGACAAGTAGATTGGGAAGAAGAAGATAATGTGCTCAATGGTTTCTTTTTGATCCCCACAGGCCGGGCAAAGCAACTCCTTTGCACATGGTACACACTCCCACTTTGCAGTAAAGGCCCGGACAGGTAAAGTTCCATACCAAGTAGACATGCCTGGAGGAGGCTCTATTTCGTCTAGTCACAATGTACAGATAACCCTAGAGTCAGCGATGCAGAAATGCCATTATGTTTCTTCAATGGCTTACAGGCAAAAAAAAGATCCACTTTAAAATTATCTGTCTTACTCATCAGGTCTTTTACAGAGTGCAAAGGCAGCCCAACCTTGCAAATCAAAACATACATTTGTTAGTAACATTTAAAATCTAGTCATCATCGTGTAGATTTACACGATTATTGTCATTATTCAGAATCATTTGTGCATTCAAGGCTGGTTTCCTGTTGGATATAAAGAGATTTATCACTAAATAGAAATGTAAATACACCATATTTTACTATTTGTTAAAGACATCTCTTCTTTACCATTTTTTAAAGTAACCAAGAGATGTTTCCCCATACACAGATATTTAACTAAATGTTCTATTGAACATGCCGCATCTTAATTCGGAAAAGGAGGTGATAACTTAGTACAGAAAGGGCACTCACGGAGCACCCATTCGCTAGAGGTAGAGCTTTAGGAAGACACATATGGTCAAGATGTCATTTAAACAAGAATGCCAGCAGCCTAATGGAAGATATCAAGAAGACATTGTGGAAAAAGAGATGATCAGGAGATGCTGCTGGAAATGCAGTTTTACAAAGTGTATAACAACTGTAACTCTTCAGGAAGTACATGACAAAGGAAACTCTTCAAGATGTATGTCATAAAGCTAACACTTTTTTTCTTCCTTTTTTCATGTCACCAATGTATTTGTCATGTATATAGCGCACTGTTCACTTCACTATTCACTCTGTCACTCTCTCCCCACGGTCACTCATTGTATTTAATTTGTATTTGTGACAGCCAGCGGTATTCAATACCCTTTACAATATATGATTGAATCTATCTCTCTTGTTGGTGTGTTCATTTCTTTGTATGTGCTATGAATACTCTTTGGTTCGTTAAAGTAAATATATTACAATTTGCACCTGAGCATGAGGAGATTCTCTCTAGTGCCAGTTTGCACAGGCTGCCTATCCAGTGGGGATAACCTGGAGTGCCCATTGCCCGAGAGGAGGTAGAAATTAATGTCACGTCTACCACGGCCAATGAGGGGTTGAGCGAGAAGCAAGGTTCAATGATGTGATTGACCCTGGTTAAGTACCATGACCAGAAGCCTTCTCATGGATACATCTACGGTTGCTTGGACAAACAGATCAAGCTTGATGTTTTTGTCATTAGATTAGGCTGAGATTGTCTTTGTGACAGAATCTCTGCAAATGTTCAAAATCTTGAAGTACAAGTCCTGCAGAAACCTTGCACTCACTAGTCCTGAGTCTGACTGGGGTATACTTTGGCTGTTGGTAAAGAGTATGGTATCACAGGAGCCTGGATGTGTATTTCACGTAGTATTCTAGACATCAAGTAAACAACCAGAGAGGATGCAACAAGTTCCCATCTGAAGAAGGTGACCTTCACAAGGACTGAGTACATTGTGGAAATGAAGAAAAAAAAATGTCTTTTCCCCCTCAGATGTTCACAAACTAAATGAGCTTCTAATTGGGTCAGAGATTGAAGCATTCAGCACTGGGTATCCTCAAAATATTTGGAAGCATTAAAGTGAACTAGCCAACCTATGTCTTTTCATGTTAACGACAAAGTGAATTATCAGAAGCCAGCAGTCCCAAAGTAAAATGCAGAGGAAAGATTGGAAAAGGCTTCTCTTGACTTTGATAATATAGAGATATAGGTCTGTGTAACAGAAAGAATGGACATCAGAACGAATCTAGACTTGAGATTATCATTGACTCCAGCACTTTCAACCCTCATGGAGACCTGCACTTTCATCTAGAGGACCGTAAGGATTCCAATTCAAATACCCTCCTCAAATGCCTTGAGAACCTCGACCTTACTCAGCACATCACCAGGCCCACCCACACAGCTGAACACTTCCTGGACCCTAACTTCTCCACACTAAACAGCATCAATCTACAAATCAACGCCTATCACCTGAAGTGACAACACCCTTTTAAGTTTCAAGTTCACCACCCTGAATCACAGGAGAACCACCACCTCTGGACAGGCGGTCGTTGCTGGAAGAACATCTCAGAGAAGGACTGGGCTTCTGCCCTCAACGCACGTCACCTCAAGCATACCAGTAACCTTGAATGAAACACCACCTGCACCAAGAACCAGGCCCCCCTCAAGAATACCAGCAACCTAACGGAAGACATCAAGAACTTCAATGAATGGATCACCAACTGCACCAACACCCTGATCCCCTCAAGCACACCAGCAAACTAACGGAAGACATCAAGAACTTCAATGAATGGATCACCACCTACACCAACACCCTGGACCACCTCAAGCATAACAGCAACTAACGGAAGACATCAAGAACTTCAATAACTGGATCACCACCTGCACCGACAACCTGGCCCCCTTCAAGCACAGCAGCAGCAACCTAAATGAAGACATCAAGAACTTCAATGAATGGATCACCACCTGCACCAACACCCTAGCCCCCTTCAAGCATACCAGCAGCAACCTAAATTAAGACATCAAGAACTTCAATGAATGGATCACCACCTGCACCGACACCCTAGCCCCCTTCAAGCACAGCAGCAATCTAACGAAGACTTCAAGAACTTCAATGAATGGATCACCACCTGCACCGACACCCTAGTCCCCCTCATGCATACCAGCAGCCTAATGGAAGACATCAAGAACTTCAATGAATGGCAAAGACTCCACAAGGACTACAGCAGATCCTAAATGATTTTACTAAGTTTTGCAGTGACCGTGGTTTGGATCTGAATGAGAGTAAAACCAAATACATGATCTTTAGAAAGGGAAAAATTATACTTAAGACAGGTGTATCTGGGGAATAAGTTAGAAAGAGTTGAGGCTTTTGATTATGTGGGTATACGCCTCTCATCTACCCAAAAATGGGAACCTCATATAGAAAAGGCTAAGATGCAGCTTATTCATCAAACTGCAAATCTGAGTAAGATACATAGTAAAACGGAGACCAGGCAGCTAGCAGCCGCCCTTGAGATATATAATGCAAACATTTTGGGGGTGTTCTCTATGGGGCAGAATTGTGGGGCACTGGCTCAATTACTTCTCTTACTTCTCTATCCTCAATAGAACATCGTTTTATAAGGTTTCTGTTGGGCCTACCTGTAAATACTCCCTTAGTACCATTATACCTTCATCTAGCTCACAGACAGTTAGCATTTAAAATCAGCTATAAATTACTGATGTTTTGGTATAGATTGTGGACGATTTATATTCTTATAGGGAGCTCATCTAGAGCTCCTAAAATTTCCAAAAAACACTTCTATACCCTGGTTCAAGTCCCTAAGAACTATATTGGAAAGGCTTGATTTGATGAGCATACCAGCAACCTAACGGAAGATATCAAGAACTTCAATGACGGGATCACCACCTACACCGACACCCTAACCCCCATCAAGCATACCTGCAACCTAAACGAAGACATCAAGAAGTTCAATGAATGGATCACCACCTGCACCAACACCCTGGACCACCTCAAGCATACCAGCAACCTAAACGAAGACATCAAGAACTTCAATGAAGGAGGAGGAGCTTGGAGCTCGAGCAATATGGCCGCGTAGGCACTCGGCTCCTCCGAGCTTCGTCTGCCAGCCTACCATCCTGTCGCCTATCCTGTCCCCCGAGCCCAGGGACCGTTGCCGGAAGCTGCGCAGACCGTCGGGGCCCGATTTCGGAGCTTCGGGACGGCCGATGGCCGGAGTTTGGCCCGTCTCGATTTGAGGCCTGTGGATCACCGAAGCCGGGACCTAGAGTTGCCGCTCCGCCCGCCACCGAGTGGCATAACATCGGGGACCCAAACCGGAGGTCGCCGGTCGGGCCCGTCGGAAGTGTTTTTCGGATCTGCAGCAGCCCCCCGCAAATAAGGCCGGTGAGGAGTGATTATACCACATAACGGTGGTGCGGAGCCGGGGATGGCAGGGGGGTTGACCCAGTACCTCCCAGGTCGTCTGTGCCTGTGCCTACGAATGGGGAAGTCTGTGTGACTGTATGGCCGGGTGGAAGGTCATCGCCTTACCGGAGAACTCCGTGGAGTGCACTAATGCTGGTGTAGAGCAATGACTGTGTGAAGTGTTTGGAACACGCCGTGGCAAATTACGGATGGGCAGGGGCTTGTGTTGACTCCCCCACTGGCGTAATACCGGCTTTGCAGTTCCTGCCAGAGATACGACTGCTTCTGGGATATTGAAGTGCCCTCATTGCTGGCGCTACGTGGTGGGACCAAGAACTGGGCGGTGTGTTCGCTACACGTGAAGTGTCGATTGGGCAGGGTGAGGAGAGACATTCATCTGATGGGCGACTTGCCCCGAATTTGGTGTGGTCCATTGGGTCTCCGAGAGTGTTTACCTGCAGGCTGGGATCTAATGCTTTGAACGCCTGGAACCCCCCTATCCCAAAGATGGCGGTTACGTTACGAGACATCATGGCGGCCATAGCTGACGTTCGGTTCTCCCTGGACACGCAATTTGCAAAGCTGAATACCGCACTGGACACAGGATTCATTGCACTCCACCCGACAAGAGCAGTTCACGCCGGGGTTGCTGAGAGGGTCAAGCCTCAGTTCGTAGCGCCATTTGTGATTGTTGACGGCGTGTTTCAGACGCAACTGGACATGTTCATACTTACATCTTCCCACGGTCTGGTTAAGTATGAGCACAGTAACTATGTAAGCGGGGCCTGGCGATCTGAAGACTGTCTCTTGGGGGTCCCCCAGGGATCGCAGGGGCCGATGTCGGATTCATTGTTCCCGAACTTCGCGCGGGTGCTTTGGACATTTTATCGAACACTCTCTGCTGTGTGTTGTGATCTGATGGTATGGTGGGACAGAATTCACTCTCGCGAGCGTAAGGGCCAGGGTTAATCTAATTGTACTGCGATTGTTTATTATGGCTTTCATTGATAACTCGGACTCACTAATATGTTGCTAATGGGGGGTGGGGCGGTCCCTTCTGGTCTCCTCTGGTCCGTCTACGTTTCCCCATGGACTACTGCATATTTGTGGTATGCTGTCGGGGGGGGGGGTCCTCTCTAATAGGCTCGGGGGGGGGGGGAAGAAATTGTATAATTGTATGCTATTTTTCGCTCCTCCTCCACTTCCTCTCTATTTCCTTTCTGTCTCTTTCTATATTTCGGGTCTCTATTAGGGCGACAGGCATGCTGTGGGGGGGAGGGGGTAGGCCATGGCCTTCTGCGGGTGTGCAGGGTGGGGGGTTGGTGGGTGGATGTTTGTTCGGTATTTGTTTCTATGGCCCTTTAGTCTCTCTTTAGTGTCGTCGTCGTTCATGGTCTCTGCAATCTGTTTAGTTTTGAGGGGTGGGGTTTGGACTCGCTATGTGCCGGGATTGTGCTTGCATTTCTCCTGTTCTGAGTATCCTGCCCCCCGATATTTTCTTCGTATCTGTACAATTTGTAGATATCCTGATTCGCGTGCAGTATTGTAGGACTGTGTGCGACTGTGAGACACCTTTTTTTAGTTTCTTATTTGAAAATGAACCTCTCAAATCCTGATTCAAGTTGGTGCACCCGATTACAAGATCTGCTCTGGTATTTTTATGACCCCGGATTCCGAGCTGGTATAACTTACGTATTGCTTGCTGTACTCTTGCTCAGCCTAGTGGCCGGCCGGGTTGGTTGTAGGCCCATACTTGTAAATGCTTGTACTACTAATAAAGGTTCACCAAAAAAAAAAAAAAAAAAAGAACTTCAATGAATGGATCACCACCTGCACCCCCTCAAGCATACCAACAAAAACAAGAAATCAAGATCACAAAAGCAAGAGCAAGCCAGCTGGTACACAGAAGAACTCAGGGTGGTGATGCAGCACTTTAAGCAACTCTAAAACAAGTTGATAATTAGCAAAGACACTGCAGACAACAACGTCTTCAAATCGACCCAGATCTCTGTACTGAGGCGAATGTATGACATTGTTCTGCATTCTATCCATCAACTGTTGTTTTTGAATTTGTCACCCCGAGTGGGACGGGTATGCCCAGGCTTGGGTCCCATGCTCTCCATGCCAATGGAATCAAGCCATCCCGGCTGAAGAGGGGTGAAACCCCGAAACCGGTCCTAGGATGCTGGTTTCTAGTCCAGGGAGGACCTGGCTTGGCAGTTCGGGCTAGACTGTTTCCATGAGGTACAGGGTCAAGACTGATTTGCATATGGCTGGGTTCAAACTGGAATGGCGAGCAAAAAAACAATGGATTTAGGCCCAGATCTCTGAACTGGGGTGAATGTATGACATTGTTCTGCAGTGTGTCCATCAACTGTTGTTTTTAGGTCTCCGCCTGCGAAAGACTGCACACATGCGCAGTCTCACTGGGGAGACTTAATGGGATAGAGTGAGTGTCTCTAGCGAGGTTAAGCCCCGCCCCTCTTCTCCATTGGCTGGCCTCCTAAACGGTGGCCAGCCATTGGAGAAGAGGTGCTAGTGACGTTCTTCTTTTAAATTCTTTCGATCTAAGCCCCGTCCTTTTCAGATTGGAAGGCGTGTTTTCCTGCTGAAGTAAAAGGTTCCTTATCTTCTTTATGGGTCCAGATGGCCCCATAAAGAAGATAAGCAACCTTTTAAGTAAGCAGGAGAACACGCCCCCCAGTCTGAAAAGGACGGGGCATAGAGAAACTTCCATCTGTGCCAGCTACCTCGCTGTAACCCGAGCTCTCTCAGACCTCATTAGCTGTGACATTTCCTTCTCTCACGCTCAATTAGACCCCAAAAGGCCTCATTTGTCCAATTTGCACACTTGGTTACAGAGAAGAGCATGGGGCCTTCACGTTTGGGACTCTTGCCCAGGCTGTGGCGCGCGCTGCACCCCCGATGGCTAGATCTGTGTTGCACATCAGTCTCACATATAGATCACATGACCACGTGCCCCTGGTTGCACTGCTATGAGTATGACGCACGTACAAACAGATGTGATGGTTGGCTAAGATACGGACGCGATGTCGCAACCATTACAGGACTTATAATCAATTGAGCGTTACATTTCTGCAGCGAGTAAATCAAGTTAATGCCACTACAGCATGTGTTACAAAAGGTGGGATTATGGAAAGCGATGTGTGCGTATTCCCTGCGGCACAGGAGCTCACAGGCTGACACACACCTCCGAATGCGTGCACGTATGCGTACACTCAGGTGAATATAATACAAAAAGGTCTTGATGTTTTTCCCCAAGAAATTTGTCGCTTTTCAAAAAACAATATTGCCGTTAGTTCCTGGTCATTTTTTTGGCGCACATTTAATGGTGGAGCTGACCACGATGTCGTGGCATCGCAACAAATGCACCTTGTCCCCGAGCAGACTCCTATTACACTACAATGTTCTTGAATCGGGTTGAACTCAATTTACTTCTGCGTTAAAGTGCACCTACAGTTACAGACACACAACCAAGTACAATCGGTCGATGTAAACGCCCATGATATGAAAAGGCAACCAAATTGAGAAAGCACCTCGAGGCTCCTACTAATGGTAGAAAGCGCTGTGGAAATGCATGTGCCAGAGTAAAGCAAGGAGTACTTGTTTAGTCCACCGCTGCTCCGACATACGTGAATGTTTGAGTATGTGCATGTGTGAGAGAGGGTCAGACTTTCGCTTACACCGGCACTTTTCACTCAGGATTCGTAACATTGGGAACTATTTAATATTTTCAACAATCAGTGCCCCTGCTGGTTCTCTATTATCCTTCTATAATAACCTTTGCATTTTTGTCTTGCATTCTTAACTCAACCTATTGCCTTTAGCGCAATAATAAATAGGTTTATGGATTTATTATGAAAATTAACAATTGATAGGGCACCTAAACTGCGGAGTGTCCACTTTAGATTGGTTCAGAGACGTATACAATATTTTCCTCGGGCACACGCCATCTCTTTGAATAGGCCTGGTATTAGAGTTGGCGGCTTGCAGAAGACTCAACTAGAGATAGGGTCACACAACGGTGCAAGCCCAGCCCAGGGTCACACAGTGTCGCAGTTCCAGTCCAGGGTCAAGCGGAGTTGCATGCCCAACCCAGGATCACACTGTGGCGCAAGCCCACCCAGGGTCGAGCAGAGTTGCATGACCAGCCCAGGATCACACAGCGGCGCAAACCCACGCACTGTCGAATAGAGGCGCTGCTGCACAAGCCCAGACCAGGGTCACACAGTGGCGCAGACCTCCGAGCCCAGGCAGGGTCACATGTCTGCGGAGGTGTAGCTGGGAGTCCAGTGGCTTAGGTCCAACCCCAGAGGGCGCAGCGGCCTTTGCCCAGGCTCACACACTGGTGCAAGCCCTGCACAGGTTGCAATTATGTCGTAGGCCCAGTCCAGGACACAAAATGGAGCAGACCCGTGCCTGGGAACTCATAACGGCGCAGACCTACCCCAGGGCCCACTGCGGGCTCAGGTATTGCATGGGGAGCCTGGAAGAGGATATGGGAGCACAACTGCTGGGGCTCAGGTTAAACAATGGTGCCGGGTCACACCAGGGCCGGACTGACTACTGGGCGTTTTGGAATGCTTACGGCGCAGGGCAGGCATAGGTCACACAACGGCGCAGGGCCAGGCATAGGTCACAGAACAGCGCAGGGCAAGGCATAGGTCACACAACGGCGCAGGGCCTCGGTCACACAGTGCCGCAGGGCCAGGTCAGGGTCACACAATGGCGCAGGGCCAGGGTCACACAACGGCGCAGGGCTAGGCCAAGGTCACACATCGGCGCAGGGCTAGGCCAGGGTCACACAACGGCGCAGGGCTAGTCCAGGGTCACACAACGGCGCTGGGCCAGGGTCACAGAATGGCGCAGGGGTAGGCCAGGGTCACACAACGGCGCTGGGCCAGGGTCACACAACGGCACAGGGCTAGGCCAGGGTCACACAACGGCGCTTGGCCAGGGTCACACAACGGCGCAAGGCCAGGGTCACAGAACGGCGCAAGGTCAGGGTCACACAACGGCTCAGGGCCAGGGTCACACAACAGCGCAGGGCCAGGCCAGGGTCACCCAACGGCACAGGGCCAGTGTCACACAATGGCACAGGGCAAGCCCAGGGTCACACAAGGCCAGGGCCACACAACGGTGCAGGGCCAGGGTCACACAACGGCGCAGGGCTAGGCCAGTAACACAACGGCGCAGGGCCAGGGTCACACAACGGTGCAGGGCCAGGGTCACACAACGGCACAGGGCCAGGCTAGGGTCACACAAAGGAGCAGGGCCAGGCCAGGGTCAACCAGTGCCGCAGCGCCAGGGTCACACAACGGAGCAGGGCAGGCCCGGGTCACACAACGGCGCTGGGCCAGGGTCACGCAACGGAACAGGGCTAGGCCAGGGTCATACACCGGCGCTAGGCCAGGGTCACACACCGGCGCTGGGCCAGAGTCACACAACGGCGCAGGGC
The DNA here is from genome assembly GCF_964261635.1 of Lissotriton helveticus. Classification (NCBI taxonomy): domain Eukaryota; kingdom Metazoa; phylum Chordata; class Amphibia; order Caudata; family Salamandridae; genus Lissotriton; species Lissotriton helveticus. Next base: position 48,869,555 of record NC_136057.1, on the reverse strand, counting down.
TAGGCCAGGGTCACACAACGTCGCAGGGCAGGCCCGGTTCACACAACGGCGCAGGGCTAGGCTAGGGTCACACAACGGCACTGGGCCAGGGTCACACAACGGCGCAGGGCTAGGCCAGGGTCACACAATGGCGCAGGGCCAGGGTCACACAACGGCACAGGGCCAGGGTCACACAACGGCGCAGGGCCAGGCCAGGATCAAACAATGGCACAGGGCCAGGGTCACACAACGGCACAGGGCCAGGCCAGGGTCACACAACGGCGCAAGGCCAGGGTCACAAAATGGTGCAGGTCCAGGGTCATACAACGGCGCAACGCTAGGCCATGGTCACACAACAGCGCAGGGCCAGGGTCACACAACGGCACAGGGCCAGGCCAGGGTCACACAAAGGCGCATGGCCAGGGTCACACAACGGTGCAGGGCCAGGGTCACACAACAGCGCAAGGCTAGGCCATGGTCACACAACGGCGCAGGGCCAGGGTCACACAACGGTGCAGGGCCAGGGTCACACACGGCACAGGGCCAGGCCAGGGTCACACAATGGCACAGGGCCAGGCCAGGGTCACACAAAGGTGAGGGGCCAGGGTCAGACAACGGCGCAGGGCCAGGGTCAGACAACGGCGCAGGGCCAGGCCAGGGTCACACAACGGCGCAGGGCTAGGCCAGGATCACACAACGAAGCAGGGCCAGGGTCACACAACGGAGCAGGGCCAGGGTCACACAAAGGCGCAGGGCAAGGGTCACACAACGGCACAGGGCAAGGGTCACACAACGGCGCAGGGCCAGGGTCACATAACGGCGCAGGGCCACACAACGGCGCAGGGTCACACAACGGAGCAAGGCCAGGGTCACATAACAGCGCAGGGCCAGGGTCACACAATGGCGCAGGGCCAGGGTCACACAACGGCACAGGGCTAGGCCAGGGTCACACAACGGCGCTGGGCCAGGGTCACACAATGGTGCAGGGCCAGGGTCACATAAACGGTGCAGGGCCAGGGTCACACAATGGCGCAGGACCAGGGTCACACAACGGCGCAGGGCCAGGGACACACAACGGCGCAGGGCCAGGCATAGGTCACACAACAGCGGAGGGCCAGGCATAGGTCACACAACGGCGCAGGGCCAGGCATAGGTCAAACAACGGCGCAGGGCCAGGCATAGGTCACACAACGGCGCAGGGCCAGGCATAGGTCACACAACGGCACAGGGATAGGGTCACACAACGGCACAGGGCTAGGCCAGGGTCACACAACGGCACAGGGCCAGGGTCACACAACGGCGCAGAGCTAGGCCAGGGTCACACAACGTCGCAGGGCTAGGGCAGGGTCACACAATGGCGCAGGGCCAGGGTCACACAACGGCACAGGGCTAGGCCAGGGTCACACAACGGCGAAGGGCCAGGGTCACACAACGGCGCAGGGTCACACAACGGAGCAAGGCCAGGGTCACATAACAGCGCAGGGCCACACAATGGCGCAGGGCCAGGGTCACACAACGGCACAGGGCTAGGCCAGGGTCACACAACGGCGCAGGGCCAGGGTCACACAATGGTGCAGGGCCAGGGTCACATAAACGGTGCAGGGCCAGGGTCACACAATGGCGCAGGACCAGGGTCACACAACGGCGCAGGGCCAGGCATAGGTCACACAACGGCGCAGGGCCAGGCATAGGTCAAACAACGGCGCAGGGCCAGGCATAGGTCACACAACGGCGCAGGGCCAGGCATAGGTCACACAACGGCACAGGGATAGGGTCACACAACGGCGCAGGGCTAGGCCAGGGTCACACAACGGCACAGGGCCAGGGTCACACAACGGCGCAGAGCTAGGCCAGGGTCACACAACGTCGCAGGGCTAGGGCAGGGTCACACAATGGCGCAGGGCCAGGGTCACACAACGGCACAGGGCTAGGCCAGGGTCACACAACGGCGCAGGGCCAGGATCACACAACGGTGCAGGGCCAGGGTCACACAACGGCGCAGGGCCAGGGTCACACAACGGCGCAGGGCCAGGGTCACACAACGGCGCAGGGCCAGGGTCACACAACGGCGCAGGGCCAGGGTCACACAACGGCGCAGGGCCAGGGTCACACAACGGCGCAGGGCCAGGGTCACACAACGGAGCAGGGCCAGGGTCACACAACGGAGCAGGGCCAGGGTCACACAACGGAGAAGGGCCAGGGTAATACAACGGCGCAGGGCTAGGCCAGGGTCACACAACGGCGCAGGGCTAGGCCAGGGACACACAACGGTGCAGGGCCAGGGTCACACAACGGCGCAGGGCCAGGGTCACACAACGGCGCAGGGCCAGGGTCACACAACGGCGCAGGGCCAGGGTCGCACAACGGCACAGGGACAGGGTCACACAATGGCGCAGGGACAGGGTCACACAACGGCGCAGGGCTAGGCCAGGGTCACACAACAGCGCTGGCCCAGCCACAGCACTGCTGCACCAATGGAGGGAGGACAGATGGACTCTCTCAGCTTTACGGTGCGGTTCTGCGGGTGGGTTGATCTTGGCAGAGGGGCTTGGGTTTCACTCGTATGTCAGTGCACTGATGGGTCTGCTCAATTACTCGGCCACCGAGCCCTGCGCTTGAAACCCGTCCCGTTTTACTGCCAGTGGATTCAGAGAGCTCTCGAGGGCCCTCTGTAAAAACTGAGATAAAGACATGTTTACATGAAGCCCAATTACAGCCGAAATGAAACAACAGAGAGCCCGGGAGGGCGCGAGGTGTTTGCTCTCTCGCGGAGCAGACTTAACTGAAGGGTCCGAGTCACGACCTGCACCCGCGCATTTACTCCAGCACAAATGTTATCTGTTGTGTATCATGTCGCAAATAAAGACGCATTTTGAGTCCGATTAATGCAATTAAAGATCAGGTTCCGCGTTACACGTAACAAATAGGTGTTATAAACTAACATATAGTTAACTGTGGATTGTTAGAATTTCCCCCTTATGAAACACACTGGAGGGCCCCAGGGGAAGCAAAGACGCAGTCTAGTCTTCCCCTGGGGTTGTTCGCGCAGGGAAGGGCCAGGCTGGGGGGGGAAGGTTGTGGTTTGGGGGTGGGTAAAAGAATGCAGGAGAGGAAGGCGACTTCCTCTTCCTGCATTCTGGCATTGCTGGGTGGGAATAGTTTTTTTCAAAGGGGGTCGTTTTGGGCAGATTTTGTTAGGTGGTTTTAGTGAATTTACTCACAGGTTTGCGGAGGACGTGTTGCAGGCGACGGTGGAGCGGTGTATGACTGGAGCCACTGGTCAGTGGTGAGGTGATTGGCGTAGTCGGGCTGATTCCAGCGTGTGGTGGTATGTCGGGGATTTCTGCGGAGGCGGTGCGGGAGGCTTTGCGAGTCCTGGGCAGGGCCAGACGGGAGGACTTGCTGTGTCCGGGAGTATTGAATGAAGCATGGGTAGGCCTGGAGCGGACCCCGCAGACGGCTCCCGCGGGGGTGTCCGCTGCTGTAATCGCCTGCCTGGAGGAGCCGACTCAGGCAGGTTGAGGCACGCCGGGTAGGGGGCGGGGCGCCTGGAGAAGAGGAGCGTCGCGCGGAGGCTGGCGCAAGAGCCTGCTTCCGCGGCTTGTGTTGGCAGCATCATGGCAAAGTGAGGCGGGCACCGGGGGGGGGGGGGGGATGGAGGGGAGCACAGGACGTCCCCCCGCTGAGCGGAAGTGAGGCCTACACGGCGGTCGTGCCCGGAGGGCAAGGTGCGAGTGGCAGGGCTGGGGCTGCCGGTGGGAGGAAGGGGGCCGTTCTTTCGGGAGGGCATGTGCCTGGGGGGCTGTTCACGAGGGGGTAGAGCGGGAGGTGGGTAGCGACGGCGAGGAGGCCGCCTGTGTGTGGAGGGTGGGGCCCTGGGGGAGGGGGTGGGGCCCCTGGATCTTTCAGTGGGTTTTCGGTCCAGCCCCCCAGTAAGCCAGGGGGCTGGGGGGAGGTCCCCCAACGTGGGCTCGGTGGAGGTCAGGCCTGGGGGTGAAGGGAGTACTGCGGTGGACACCCCTTGGAGGAGCATGCAGGGTGTAGGGCCCAGGGGCTACTGCCTACCTTTGTTGGGCAGATGGGAGGCCATGGATTTGGAGTCTAAGATTAGGGAGCAGAGGCGCTTGGTTCAGGAGGAAGATGCCCGGTGGGCAGAACTCGAGGCCATCAGGGCTAATGTTGTTTGGGAGGAGGAGATGGAGGGCCCTCCTAAATCTACCTCGGAGGAGGAGTTTTAGGCAGAGCAGGCGGACATGGAGAGAGTTGGTAGGGCCTGGAGGTGCACCGGTGGGGGGTAGGGGTACCAGGCAGGGGCAGTTAGGGATGGCCAGAACGGCGGCGAGGCCTGGCAATGCTAGAGCCCGCCCGGGTTGGAGCTGACAGAGGTCAGCAGAGGGTTGGCAGGTTCAGCTGGGTGCAAGACGGCCTCTGGACGCCGCCTTGAAGCAGTAGGGGAGTCTGCGGCGGCTCTCCCTCCATCGTGGGATCGGGCACCGGCGGCGTGTGTGGAACGGGCGATGGGGAGTGGTGTGCAGGTGCAGAAGGGTGTGAAAAAAGCGGTACGTGAGGTGGTGTGGAAGCCGGTGGAGGGGGGGAAGGAACAGAGCAACAGTGGACTTGGTGTCTTGCAGGCCCCTCGGAAGAAGTCTGGCAAAGCGAAGGTGTCTACGACAAAACACAGCAGCTCGGAGCGACGGCCGGGAGTGATGCAGTCAAATCTGGCAGGTGAGGGCGATTGGTGGGCTGCTTGGGAGAAGGGCCCGAAGGAAGGCAGAAAGAAGGCGTGCAGGTTGGTGGGAGTGAGGGAGGGGTCTGTGAGAGAGGCAGGGGGAGTGGGGGCCGGGGGCAAAAGGCAGGGGTGCTTGCGTCTGCAACAGGTAAGAAGGTGGTGATGGCAGGGGTGCAAACGGACAAGCTCGGGAGACGGATGACCGAACGGATGGGAAGGAGGACAAAGACGGAAAGGGGGAGGACAAGCATCAGAAGAAATTGCCCTATATGGGCATGGCCATGCCTTTGGGGTCACACTTATCCGAGAAGATTAAGGGTAGGATTTGGTAAACATGAATACGTAGATGTTTTCAAGCTGCTACACAGGGACGTACAGGCGAAGGAGGGCTCGAAAAAGGAGGAATGGGAACAGACTAGGCGGCCCAGGGTGCCAGTGAATATGGAGAATTGGACGTCTGCCTTTTTAATATACGCAAGTATCTACTGTGAGAAGCACCTGGATAGGGCTATTCCTCTGTTAAAATGCATGGACATTATCAGAAAGGCTCGGTTGCAGTTTGGGGGTTTTGCCTGGCTGAGCTATGACGAGAAGTTTAGGGCCCGGGTGTTAGCATTGTGGGTCTCTGGTTGGCACAGGTGAGTACTTGTTACAAGCAGGGACCTCTCCTCTAGTCAGGGCAAGGGACTTACTTTTAAAAATAATCCCTGCTCACCCTCTAGGCAGAGTGGCGCGAGCAGACAAGGCTAAACTTCAGAGCGTTATGGGTTAAGCATTTATGACCACATACAGTAATTCAATGATACACCACAAATGGACACCAGTATAGTTTTATATAAAAATAGGTTTTCTTTTTATAGGCTTAGCACATGATCCAAATACCGTTTCCAAATGAGGCCACAATACTATTAGAAAGGCAAAGTTTTACGTTAAAATGCGTGTCTTGATGGTTCCTGCGTGCCGCGCTGTCTGCGCGGCTCTCTTGTGTCTTAAGAGTTAAAAAACGTTGCGGACACGCTGGCCCGATGCGCACACAGTCAGGGGCGACTCTCACAGTACCTTGAAGCTTGTAGTTGTCGACGCGGATGATGCGGCAGGTGAAGATGTCTCAGGAGCGTGCTTTGGCTCTTCTCCAGTGCGGGCCCGGCTCGGGTAGATGCCTCGGTTCGGGGCGTCTGGGCAGGACTGCAGGGCGAAGCAGATGGTACGAGTCGTAGAGGCTTCACAATGCAGCGCGGGATGTGCGTCGTGCTTTTGAGCGTGATACCAACCCGAAGCCAGCGGCGCAGTACGGGGCGGCCTGTACGCTTCGAGCGTACGAGCCGTACTCTTCAGTGCGCAGCTGCGGGTTCGGTTTCAGGAGTGCGGCGCCAGGGGAGCCGGTACGCTTTGGGCGTACGGGGCAGATTCTCCTGGCGGTACGCTCCGGTCTTTAACTGCCAGCGGCAGGGGTGGCGAGACGAGCAGTGCGGCTCACAGTGGGATGGTGCAGCGGGGTGTAGGCGGCCCGGCAGTGCCATGGTGCGGCAGTCGTACAGAGCGGAGCCACGCGGTGCGGGCGGCCACGGCTGCAGAGCAAACAGGGTTTCGAGTCGCACGTCGATCGCGACTCCAGCGGCAAGGCAAGTTTTGGCAATGTCAAGCGGCTCTTGAGGCAGGAGGAGTCCAATATTCCTGGGACTCCATTCAGGGGGCAAGCTCACCCACAAGCCCTTGGAGATTAGGTTGAAGCACAAGTTCTGCAAAGTCTCTTTCAGTCTTTTCCTCTCCTTTCTCAGCAAGGCACCACTGCAGGCCAATCCCCCAGGTCAGGGACAGTACTCCTCCTTCGGCTTTTCCAGGTCCTTCTAGTCGGGCAGAGGTTCTTCGTGGTTCAAGCAGGATCTGATTTCTTAGGAGCAGGGCTCCTACCTTTATACTGCATTTCTTTTGTTCTTTGAGGCCAGGGGGCCTTTGCCTTGTTCAGTCCAGTTCTTGAGCACTTTGTTGTGGTGACTCTGGCTTGTCTTTTCAGTGTGCAGGGCAGAGACATCAGACGCTCCACAGAAGGTGGAGCCAGCATTGAGGTGGCAGAGCACAGCCCTATTCAGAGTCAAGGGGCACTCCTCCCACCCATCCTGGTGTAATCTTTCTATTCACCACCTGGCTGCCCAGACTGTCTCCTGGAATTCCCCAGCCCTGTCACTCACACAAACCAGACAGCAGATACACATCAGAGCAGAAGCGGGCTGAAATGGTTAGGCAAGCAAATACCAACTTTCTAAAAGTGGTATTTGCAAACACAGAACATTAAAATAAACTTTGCTAAAAGATGTATTTTATTATTCTGAGTTCAGGCATACCAAATTTGAATTGCTACCGTGTTCCCTGAGCCTGCTCGGATTATAGAATGTAATAATTCCAGCAGCCCATTCTGGCCTATGAGAACAGGTAGCCTTACAATAGTGAAAAACGAAAATGGCTGTAATTCACTATTATGACATGCCACACACATCAGGGCTTGTCCTACCTTATGCTTACAATGCACCCTGCTTTTGAGCCTACCATAGGGGTGACTCACATGAAGTAAAGGGAAGGTTTAGGGGCTGGCCAGTGTGTGCACTTGCCCAGCCAGCATGACAGTACCAGACTGCACGCAGGCTCTGCAATGGCAGACCTAAGACACATGTTACAAGGCTGCTTCTGTGGGTGGCACAACCAGTGCTGCAGGCCCATTAGCAGCATTTGGATTTACAAGCCCTGGCACTCCTGGTGCACTTTACTGGGGTCTGACAGTAAACCAAATAAGCCAATCATGGAAACCATTTACATATACACTTTATACAGGGAGCACTTGCACTGTGGCACTGATTGGCAGTGGCACTGTGCTCTGAGCAGCTAACACCAGCAAAACATATGAGGCACAGCAGCAAAAAGTGGAAGGGAGACTCATGCCAAGGTGCCAGGTCTAACACCGGGTTAGTGTGAATCCTGAAAAACCTTGGGGGTGAAATTGATCAGGAGCTGTGGATGGCATCGACACACTCGTCGGCCTCCACGCACACGGCTAGTGGGCTACCAGTTCCCTATCGGTCCTTTCCGTCGCGGCCCGCCCAGTCTGGGGCGGGAGGAGTGGTCACACCTACAGGGCACACAGCTCCAACAGCCAAACCAGGCACCAGAACGACTCGTGCCTGCTGGAGTTACAAGGGATATTGCTCGCGATACCCTTGTAAGTTTAAACACAAGTGCTCCAAATGCAGTGGCCGGCATGCGATCACCCAATGTTTCACATTGGCCACACCCTCAGAGCAATGGCGAACCACAAATGCGAAGGGTAGGGCCTACCCGGTTAAGGTGGAAGCGATGGCCCAGTGGCTCGCGTGTTACCCTGACAGGGAGGCTGCTTTAAAATTGCAGTGGGGTTTCACGGAGGGCTTTAGAGTGGGCTACCAAGGACGGAGGGTGCAGAGATGGGCAGACAACCTTAAATCAGCTAAAAAATTGCCTAGGATGGTGGCGGCCAAGTTGCAGAAGGAGGTGTTGGAGGGAAGAGTGGAAGGTCCATTTGTGGAGAGGCCCCTTGAGCATCTGATCATTTCCCCGTTGGGAGTAGTGCCAAAAAAGGAAGAAGGGGCTTTTGGTATGATACATCACCTTTTTCCTGGCCGGAAGGTCAGTCCGTCAATGACTTCATCGCGGAGGTAGACTCCCGGGTGCTCTATGCGTTGGTGGATGACGCCATTCGCCTAGTGAGGGTGAGCGGGCCAGGGGCGGAAATGGCAAAATGCGATATTAAATCAGCCTTCCATCTTTTGCCGATTGGTCCGGCGGATTTTGCTCTGTTGGGCATGCAGTTTGCGAGTGCCATCTATGTAGACAAGGTCTTTCCCATGGGGTGTACTATTTCCTGTGCGCTTTTCAAAGTTTTCAGCACATTCTTGCAGTGGGATTTTATTCAGAGTAGCGGGCATCGGGACGTGACGTACTACTTGGATGATTTCCTGTTCATCGGTAGAGCTCAATCGGGGGACTGTGGCAGGGCCCTGTCACAGTTCCAGGAGAGGGCACGGCATTTTGGAGTGCCCTTGGCACCGGAAAAAACTGCTGGGCCTAGCTCTTGCTTGACATTCTTAGGGATTGAGCTGGATTCCGTTCAGTTGAGTGCTCGCCTCCCCCAGGCAAAGGTGGAGGAAATCCGGGCATGTCTGCTGTGGTTAATTGGAGAGAAGAGGATTGCGCTAACGGGCTGTGCAGCAACTGCTGGGGTTTTTGAACTTTGCATGCCGGGTAGTGCGCGCGGGGCGGACGTTCTGCAGGCGGCTCGGCATGGCCATGTCGGGGGCAATCTTACCTCACCACAGTGTCCGGATCTCCAAGGGGGTGCGGGCTGACCTACGGACATGGCTGACGTTCCTTTCTGAGTTCAATGGGGTGTCTCTAGATTTTGTTGAGGAGCGGACTGTCTGGCAGATTCAGATCTACTCTGATGCAGTGGGAGCAGGTTTTGGCCTCTTTTGGGACGGCAGATGGTATGTGGAGGAGTGGCCGGCCCAGTGGTTGAAGCAAGGGAGGAGCATTGCAATTTTTCCCCCTTTTGGTGGCACTGGAAGTGTGGGGGGCGGAATTCCAATACAGATCGGTGTTGTTTCAAGTGGACAATATGACAGTGGTCGAGTTGGTCAACCGACAGAGGGCGAGAGACCTCAGAGTGCTGCATCTGTTGAGGGAGTTCATGCTACGCTGCCTGAGGTTGAATGTGATTTTTCGAGCCAAGCATGTCCCTGGAGCGAATAATGACATTGCGGATGCTTTGTCTCGTTTGCAGTGACAGCAGTTCCATAGGTTGGCGCCTGGAGCGGACCAGTATAAGACCAGACTGCCGGCCGGCATCTGGGCCTTGGGGGAGTGAGAGTGTTAGGACTGGTGGAGAACTCTGTGGCGGACTCAACGAGGCGGACGTACAGGCTGGGAAGAGTTTGGTTCATTTATGGGATGGCGCCAGGATGGGGCATGCGGAGTTCGTTCAGTCATTGAGCAGGGGGTGTTACATTTTGTGCTACACTGTATTGACAGGGGGCTGTCGGCTGCGACCATTGCAGGAAAGTTGGCGGGGTTGTCTTTCGATGGTAGTTTGTTTTTTGGTTTCGACCCCACGAAGGATGTGGTCATTGGTAGGATGCTCAGGAGTTGGGGTAGGGAGAACGGGGGGGAGGGGTATTGAGGGAAGCAGTGACTTTTGAATTGTAGGTCCGTTTAGTTGAAGTGTTGCCGTTGTGCTGTTATGATAGCTTTGAAGTTCACCTGTTTAGGCTGTGTATGGTGTGGATGTTTTTTGGGGGCATTTAAAGTTTTGGAATTGTTGGGGACAAGGTCCAAGAGTGGTAGGAGTTTTGAGGAGGTCAGATTGGAGATGGGGCGTCTGGGGATTTGGTTGGGTCAGTCCAAAACTGATCAGTTGGGGAGGGGTAAGGGGGTCTGGTTGTGTGCGAGTGGATGGGGGGGTGTGCCCGGTGACTGAGTGGAGGACTTTTGTGAAGCTAGTAGGGGCAACAGGGGGTGAAATTTGTTGTCACGCGTCTGGGGCCAGGGTTACGGCTGCGCAGCTGTTGGCGGTTTGCGCATGGCTGTGGGTAGGTTGGGTTTGAATCCGGCAGACTTTGGGACCCATTCCTTTCGAATTGGGGCAGCGACAGCAGCGGCAAGGTTGGGTTGGTCATGGGATAGAATGCGGCGGATTGGTAGGTGGAAGTCCCGGTGTTGTGAGGGTTATATCAGAAGTAGGGTTTTGGGCTGAGGCCGGGGTTTTTGGGTTTGAGGTTGGCTGCATTCCCGGATGTGAATTAATCTATTTTTCTTTCGTAGGTTACGTGGGCGGACCGGGGACCAAGACGGTCACATGGATTGTGGGGCATTCGTTTGCGCACAGGGCATCGAAATACGCAGAGCAGCAGGTGTACGACCGTAACCTGGGACTCAAAGGACATCAACATGAGGTGCACTGGTGGGGGAAAGGGGGGATGCGTTGGGGGGCACTATTGCAGTGGTTTGCGAAGATGGTCCCTCAGAGAGGATGCCCGGATTTGTTGAGCATTCATTTGGAGGAAAATGACTTGATTCAGCTTTCGGGTTTGGCGCTCTTGCAGCTGATTAGGAGGGATCTGGAAGTGATGAAGCAGAAATGATCTGGGACTTGCATTGCATGGACTGAATTTATTCCCAGGAGAGTTTGGAGAGGGGCAAACAAGCATGGGGCAGTCGAGAAAACTCGGAGGAAATTGAACAGGGCGATGAGGGCGATAGCCCACCCCGGAATACGGCTCGAGGAAAGATTGCTCTTTAGGGATGACGGAGTGCATCTTTCGACGCTTGGGAACGCCTATTATATGATGGAAGTGTGTGATGTGGTGAGTAAGCTGCGGAACGAGGCGATAGGGTGCCGCAGGGATGCTTGAGGGGACGGTGTTGAAAGATGCACAGTAGAACCCTAAGAGGGGTGGGGCAGGTAACCGCCCTAAAGGGGGTTCCCTGGTTGGCGGTATTTGGGAGGGGTCGGGGAGTCACTAGCGGGCGCACCCACCTCTCGTGGGGGGGAGGAGTGAATGATTGGGGGGCGACTGGTCGCATGCGAGTAGTGTCAGGATGCGAAGAGAGATTGGAGGGAAGGGATGAAGAACGGAATGTGGCATGGAGTGGAATGGAAGGAGAGGCTGGAGTGTATGAAGATGGAGTTGATGTTGGGGAGGGAGATTTATTGTTGATGATTGTTGTATTTTGCTGTTTGATGTTTGTGCAGCCTGGTCCTAATAAAATGGCCTTTTACGCTTAACAACAGTGTGGCCTGATTATTGCGCGATGGACGCTTGTGACTCACACCCATCTCTCGGCGCGTCTTGTGCCTGGGGTGTGTGTTGTAGTTTTATACATAGTGTGGCCCACCGCAGGATGCATGTTACCGCCACCATGTACCGTATGGAGAGCCTTAGGCCTTGGCTTTAAGGTGCATACCCTCTAAAAGAAGACAAGAAATAACCCCCTTTGCAATCGCCCCGCAGACAAGGATTGTGGGGGCAAAGACCGCTACTAGGGTGCAGCGCAGAGAGGCAAATACCGCACTCGGTCCAAATTCTGGGCAAATCACTGAATCTCCCCGTGCCTGAATGTGTAATATAAATACGGTGCTCTTGTAAAGCACTCCAATACCTTCGGGTCGAGTTCGCGCTATATAAAATATAAAACAAAAAAAGCATGCTGTTAAGGGTACTTCCTCAATAGGGCAAAACAAGTAATAATCATAAATGTGTAAGTGAGAAATCCTCAAAGCTACACTTCCACCTATCTACTGTCACACACTGCACTTTTTTTCTGAGGTGCAAGTTTTCACTACAGTGGGGAACAACGGCGGAACAACTGCAACTCAGTTTTTTTCCTCATCTTTACTGGTTCACGAGATTTACTTCCCAAATAATGCACTCGAATCCCCACGCTATACAATGGAAGTAACCCGCGGTCGAGAGAGTGTGAGTGTGAGTGTGAGTGTGAGTGTGAGTGTGGGTGTGTGTGTGTGTGTGTGTGTGTGTGTGTGTGTGTGTGTGTGTGTGTGTGTGTGTGTATATTGTAAGAGCTTGTTACATGTTGCGATCAAAGCAGATACTGTGCACCCAATCCCCCTGGTGACAGGCGGCACAGTCTAAGGAGGGGGGAGGGGGGGGGGGGACGAGATCTGAGATCAATTCTGTCAAATGCACTCTTGTTTTAGCCCTCTATCATGCGCTTCTCTGAGGCTATCATCAGGTGTCTTACAGTGTTGTACAAACCATCAACACAAAGGGGCAGATTTACAAGCTCCTTGCGTGACTTTTGCACTGCAGTTGCGTCACTTTTTTGACGCAACAGTGGTGTAAACAATGTAGCCTATTTACAACGTGATGCATCTAAGGAGATGCGTCACGTTATATAGCCCTCCGTCACATTATACCTGCGTCACGTATAATGTATGCAGGGTGGGCGTTCCCACGCAGGAAGGCCTCATAAAAGTGACTCCGTGAAATCTACAAGCCATTTTTAGGATGCCACTGCATCAACACTTCAAGCAGGTGTAAGTAGTGATGTGGTGTAGTGGGAATAGGCCTCAACACACATTGCTGCAGTTGCGTCGTGCTTGCGACATGACTCCAGCAATGCGTGACTTTTTCTGCAACAGATGCGTCAGAATTTCTGACCTATCTGTCAATCCTTCCGCCATGGTCACTGTATTGTAAATATGGCGTATCCATGGTGGCGCAAGCATTTTTTAGAGTGGCGCAAGGAAAGTGACGCATCTCTATAGATGCGTCCCTTTCTTGTAAATCTGCTCCAAGGTTTTCAAGCAGGCCCGGCCTGGAAACCCCTCCCAGGCCGGGCCAGTGAAAGGCCGGTGTGCTTGGGCTGTGTAAATACCTTGTAAAACATCTATTCTATCCAAAGTGTAAATCAGTGCTTTCCATCCCACATCCTTCAATACTCAGCACTCCCCTGAATCTGCTCCTCCTCTGTGTTCCTTGTGCACTAACTTACATCCCTGTGCACATCAAATTCACCCCCTTATGCATCCCCTCTTCCAAAATGAATTGTAAAGTGTGTGAGAAGTTGGCCCGATATGCAGCGTTCGCTATTCTAGCGACCACTATGCATCGGTCCAAACGACCCTTATGGTGATTGGTTGTAAGTCAACCTTAGACCAGCTATCCTAGTAGCGTGGATACGAGCAGTCTTCGGGCTAAACTCTAGAGGGCGTGTTAAGCCAGCTGTTATACCATCACATACCCCTTGAACACCAAGTGAAAGGACACCACACAAGTGTTATGAAAATAAACAGTATATTTATTAGAATCACAACAGCCCTGGACTCTTTATGAGGACAGGGTACTAAGCACAGAACAAAACTCTTAGGAAAATACTTCAAGTGCACAATTAAAACAAATGCCCGAGGGCACGGAAAGTTCTAGTGGTCTCGGGCGGACCCGATAAGGCAAGTCGGAAGCGAGGGACTCGGGACCCTAAAGTAAGGAGGCTATGCAGGCACCGAAATGCCGAAGTTACCTAGCCACGAGGGCTGCGGCTGCACAAGTCTTACAGGCGTCGGGGGTCTTCGCTGACGAGCCAGGAGCCGGAAGAAAAGGAGTTGCTGGCCGGCGACCAGTGGTGAATAGTTCGTAGTGATCCGAGCCTGGATCAGTGATCGATGATACCTGAAAGCAGAGGGGACCAAGTTCGTACTACTAGCCAGTAGTCAGAGGGTACCAGGAAGGCACCGGATGGCCGTCACCTCGACTAGGTGAGTGGGCGACGCTAGGCTCTGCAGTCTCACGGACCAGGAGGCGTTGTCGGCGACCAGGATGGAGGTGCGAGCTGTCCCACGAAGGTTGATGCTGTCGGCGTCGCTGGGCCCAGGATTGGGGCAACAAGCCTTGGCAGATTTCAGGGCCACGTGGTGGGCCTAAAATGGCGTCTTGAGTGGACCAGGAGGGTCCGGGGTGCTCCTCTCAAAGAAGGGAGCAAAGGCTAGTCTGGAGCAACCAGACCAGCAGCGTTGGTTGTCGGATGTCGTCAAAGAAGGGCACAAGCCAGCGGCTAGTGACCAGACAACGTGCTGAGCAGCGAGCAGAAGGGCCCCACGCAGATCGTGGAGATGCTGGGAGACAGCACTTCGGTGCTGGAGCTGCTCAGGGTCGGGGCTTCTCGGACCCCAGAGCACTCACCAGAGAATTGCTTCGGTGGTCGTGCTGATTAAGAAAGCGTGCCGGTTTTGATGATGGCCGGTCCCTCGAGGTCTCGTCGCACCCACAGATCTCAGCTGAGCTGACGACGTGGGTAGAGGTCAGAGGTGCCAGGGAAGCCGGTTCTCGTCGAGCTGGGCAGTCGGATTCCTGAGGAAGGACGTGCAGCAAACCGCAGAGTTCTTAGATGGTGCCTGCGGATGCAGGGTGACTACTCCTTAGCCACAAGGGAGAAATCTTGAGAAGAGTCGAGAGTTCCTTTCGTAGAAAGTAGTTCTTGATTCAAAGATGATGTAATTTTGGAGGGTCCCCGCTCCAGCCTTTATCCTAAAGAAAGGGGTGGGTACATGACAAGGTCCTGCCCTAGGGGTGGGACCAAGAAGGGGGGTAGTTACACCCCTCTCCCCTGCCGGACTTTCCCCAGGTCAGGGGCTGCGCGCCCCTGGAACTGGTTCTAACCGGCAGATGCGTAGTGAGCACCGGGGTGCCACTCCGCAGTCACCTTCTCGCAAAGCCCTATCTACCCAGAATACACCAACCCTGTCTGGGACGGTGCGAACACCGCCCTGGACAGGAAACCCTTTGTCCAAGCTCTCCGCGCTGGAAGGACTCCCAGCAGCAGGAGGTCAGACTCGTGTCTGTGGTGGCAGCATCCATTTTGTGGAGCTGAGGCTTTGTTTAACTTATACCAGGGTTCACAGTTACGTACATGTCGTGTCCCTCTAGAAGGGTGGGATGCTAACCTCGACGCCACAATTGGTGAGGGGGCAGCATCCCAATTCGTATGACACCTTACTCGACATGTCTTGATAACGCTATACCGAAGTTACCGATATGATACGCGTTATCATGGAACAGCCATTGGGTCTTGGTTCCGCAAGCTGCAACCGGGCTCGGCTCGTGCCAGAGCCCAATTCACACGGGTCCATGCACTCTGCCTTCAGGATTGTCAAGGCCTGCCATAGGAGTGACTGATAGGAACCCGGGTGTCCATTGTGAGGTTAGATATAGGGATACTATACCTAAAGCAACGAGCGAGTATGCTACGTTGCCCCAGCTATCGTGCAGCCAGTTGTGTCAGTTTTAGATGGCCATCCAGGGGTGGCATAATACATGCTTCAGGCCCTGGTAGGCCCTGGGTACACCGATGCCCTGAGTTACAGGGTCTGACAAGGTGGCCCAGTTCCAATTGGGTAATGCACTAAGGTACACGCATCAATTTAGTGAGAGAACAGCTAGGCTGTGGGTCTGATTAGCAGGCCCACAGCCCGAGAAAGTCGTAAACCAGTAAACCGAAAGCAAAAAGTTCGGGTGATCATAGGATTGCAGACCCTACTCTCCTACAAAGTGCACTTTCAACCAGAATGGCATTTTGGCGCTAAATAACAGATGTTTGTTGTAACGCGTCTGTTTTCCACTAATTAGTGTTATTCTCGTCTCTAGTGTGCAATTTACCTAGCGCCAAGACACCTGCGCCCAAAAGCGGTCGAAAGTGAACTGTGAGCTATACAAATACAGTTCTTATTTAAGTGCCTGGAACACGAATTCGGCTGCTCAGTTGAGGCATAAAAGTGCATTCAGAGTGAGTGAAATAATAGCCGAGGGGACATATTACCATGGCAAAGACTGTAAGAAACATTTAGCCGTGCCAAGGCTGCTCCCCGTCAGCCTGCTGGCACCAGCCCCCCACTCTCCGAAGCCCCTGTGTGTACCGGGGGGCATCGAACCCTAATGTAAATGTATAGGCATTTATATAGCGCACTACTTATCTGGAGGGTCCCAAGGCGCTTCGACCGCTGCGAAACCCTTCCTGGCTTCCCTGAGAGATGGTCCCTTAATGGGTATCTCCAGGGTGAGACCAGGCATCCCCGGCGGTCTGGTGGGGCCGTTAGTGAAGATGAGGCAAGCTAATGCCCAGAGTTGCCGAGTGTGAACGCTGATCAGAGTGGGCACCGAGGCGAGAGAATTATCGAGTCCGCTGACCCTGGTCCAGAAACCTGCCGCGCCGGGAATCGAACCCTGGTCCCCGGCCGTCCTCTGCTCTCGGGTCTGCCGCCTCTAACCAGTGAGCCACACTACTTCACCTAATGCGCCATCTGCCTCTAAAGGGTCTAAACACAAGCAGCAGGGAGGGGGCCACTTGCATGAAAATAACAGAGGGTGCAAGGACCCCCCCACCCCCGCAGTGCGCGTCCCCCTTCCACCAATAAGTGCCCCGCAGTGCCCGTCCCCCCAATCATTGCTCGTCCTCCCCTTCCCCAATCATTGCCCCTCCCTCCCCCATCAGTGCCCGTCCCCCTACCCCATCAGAGCCCCTCCCCCCTATCAGTGCCCCTCCCCCATCAGTGCCCCGCCTCCCATAGAAGCCAGGTTTCTGAGCGCTTCAAGGGAGGCGCCTTCCAGGCCTTGGACTGTGAAGGTAACTCAGCGGGTTGAGCGCACACTCAGGAGAGTGAGTGGGGTGTAACTGCAGGCCAAGACCTTCCCGAAACCGAATGAATTAATGTTGTCAGATAATCCTGATGCAGATTCTTGAGTCCATCGGGACGAACCCTTGAAATACACAGGAAGAAAGGAGGGTGAAATACCCACCCCTCACAAGAGCACGCACGTACCGAGGCCTTCATGCACACATTCATGTATGCATGAAGGAAAAGAAAAAGAAAGATCGATGGCCCAATCCTGTTCGAGCCCATCTCCAAATTTGTTGATGTTTTTTTGAAACCCCTTGTGGTGCAAGTACCATCTTTCCTACGTGATACCATGGACTTCATAAACAAAGTTGAAGGTCTCCCGTTTGATTCCTCCACCCAACTTCTTGCCTCAATGGATGTGTCATCCTTATACACACAAATACCACAACAAGATGGCCTAGACGTGATGGAACTGTATCTGGACAACCGACCACGCCCTCACAGAATCCCCACTGAGTTCATAATCTCTTTGGCCACTGTGGCATTGAAAAAGAACTTCTTTACCTTCGAAGAGGAAATGTTTCTCCAAATTAAAGGCTCAGCCATGGGCTGTCCCTTTGCCCCCGAAATGGCTATTTTGTACATGGGCCAATTCGAAGAAAGATTTGTTCTGAATAATAATCCCTACAGAGACCACATCGGACAGTGGTTCCGATATATAGATGACGTGTGGTGTGTGTGGAACGGAACATCTATAGAACTGGAAGAATTCCACACGTGGCTGAACAACAGGAGCCCGGATATTAAGTTCAGCTTGAGCTACCACGAAAGATCACTTCCATTTCTGGATGTCGAAGTCTCAGTGAGAGACAATATGTTGATGTGCTCTCTGTACCAAAAGAAGACGGACAAAAATAATGCTCTGCATTACAAGAGCTACCATCCTCGGAGCCTAAGGGATAATCTCCCTTATGGCCAATACCTCCGAGTGAGACGGAATTGTACCACCACCGAGCAGTTTGAGTTGCATGGCCAGAACCTTACTTCGAAGCTACAAGAACGGGGTTATCCCCAAAAACTTTTGAAGCATTCAATGAAGAGAGCCAGGTGGACACCCAGGGAACATCTCCTAGAAAAAAGATCCAGGCCGACGACGGAGAGGATGGTGTGTGTTTCCACCTTTGGACCCCATACGAACCAACTCCAGAAAATCGTCAGAAAGAGCTGGCATTTGGTGCAAGAAATCCTTCCTGATATAGGTAATCCTCTTTTTGCACTTAAGAAGAACAGGAGCATTGGCCAAATGATTACCTCTACCAGACCTCCATCTAAAAAGGTTTCTCAAAGCACCATCTTCGGGGCAAGTCCAGTCACAGGGCATCGCAAATGCGGGACTTGTTCGGTATGTGATCTTACGATTGAAGGCTCACTCTTCACGGATGGGAAGAAATTTTGGCGTCACAACGAACACACAAACTGTAAGACTAAATATACGGTCTATGCTATACTGTGTCCGTGCAACTTGCTATACATTGGCAAAACTACACAGGAGGTCCGTCAGAGAATTATACAACATCGGTCAAGAATCAACAATAAAACCATGACGGCCCCTATGGTTTCTCACTTTGTACAACAAAAACATTCCAGTCATGACATGAGGTGGACAGTGCTAGCAGTCATCAAGGGCGGAAATGGTGACCCGGATGTCCGTCTCTCACACAAAGAGGCGTATCTCATACTTAAGTTTGACACCTCTAATTCTGGCCTGAACGAAATGACTGAATCTACTAGCCTATGAACTGGAATTTTCTGGCTGAGCTTGGCTGTGCTCACATTATCTACCCCCTATCTTGTCTAAATGTATCTGTTCTGCACGTTGAGGCGACAAGGGGTGGTTGGGCAGAAAGTTTGTTTTGCAGCGTTCTGGTAGCTTGCTCAGGAAGGCTTTCTTTGATCCTTTCTTTGGTTCTGTATATATCAGCTGACGCACTACCCAGGTCTGCGTGCTGTCTTCTATGAGACTTTGTCCTAATATCATTATATGCACTGCACTCCCGTGACTCCCCGAGATTGTTCATTGTTGATGGTATTCCATATTCCCTGGTTATTTACAGTTGTTGTAATATGTGCACTGCTTTGTTATAATAACTTTCCTTCATGTGTAATGCGTTTTCTAGACTGTTGTAAAATCATTCCACTGTGATGACAAATTGAGCAAACGAGTACATTGTTACATTGTTGCATTCACCATAACTGCCGCCACCCACAGCACTATGCCCCACGTTGTGGACGTTACAACTACAACTTCCAGCATCCCTGGCGATCTCCGCCCCCAGGCCACACCCACCGGCCGTCCGACCGGATGGGTTCTTTAGCACTGTGTTTGGGCGCGGCGCACTATCGATTGACTGCACTGCCGCCCAGACCGCCGGATTCATTCCGTGCTCGAAGTAAGTGATGCGCGACTCTTAGACGCGTCTGACTCCGTTCTCGCTATACACTTTGAAACCTGAGCGAGTGACTAACGCTAGCCCGCATCTTCCCCGACAGGTTCCAGCTGTCTACACTAATCATTTGCTGGCGCGGAGTAACCTCTCTTCCCCCATTGCCTGGGTCTTCAGGTACGTTGTGTTTCTCCCGGGCACTCCAGTTTGGTGGGTGTCAGTGCATACTCGTTTCAATTATATTGACCCTAGATTCTATGTTTCTTACAATCTCCCAGATCCCACGTTGAGACGGCTCAACATGTGAGCTCTCTTGGACTCCGCGTGTGCACCGCGTTGCGGGCACTACACCCCATTTTCAGTCCATGTTGAAGCACAGGTAGGACCCGCTTTTAAGCACACAATGCGTGCACCTTTCATGTCTGTCCCAACCCCTTTCCCCTGGTTTGCCTCACTGAGCCCATTTTCACTTATTATTTCAGAAATTTCTCCCTGGTTGAGTCCTTCTGAACCACGACCAGTTTCATGCCTTGTGCAGGTAATTCTTTTTCTCTGTTCCCAGGAGTCGGAGCCTTATGCAATAGCTTCATGATAGAAACCTCTGACACCCACTCTATATGTCTTTTACAGAACAACAACCCCCAGTCCCTGTCCTGAAGAGAACCTGTAATAACGCCGGTTCGAAACGCGTCGACACCTCCACCCTGTGGCAAACCTTAAGGGTGACCCTAGGATAGAATTTCATCAATTACTTTGGATCCTAGTTGTGTCAACCCGTTATAAATTATTAACCACAGGATTGGTTGACAGGCAGGCACTTTATTCCATCTTTTCCCGCCTGTCCCATGGTCTCATATTTCTATGGACTGGTCACATGCTCTTCACCTGAAAGTTTTCTGCATTGTATAGAACGGCAATTGATTTTGTTTATTGATTCCAGTATTGCTTTGGTGTGTCTCGTTCACTCAGTTTGCTTGATGTATTCTTGTAATTGTTGTACATTTGTAAATGTTGTAAATTTGTATATAATGTCATTATGAATCCACTGTCGTAACAATTGTTTTGTTTGTGCTTGTGCTTTTGAATTTTGAATCTAAGTAAAAAGAAAAAATAAATTTACTTTGGGATCTGTACCCGGTTGTCACGTGGTATACATCAACTACGTGGTTGAACAATTGTTTTTGTTAAAATTTCCTGTCCAGCCACTTTGTTCTGTTTTCCTTATTGTTGAGATCCAGGCTGGGTAGTTGCTGGATCCAAAACCTTCTCTGTTCTCCAATCCTTTTCAGGCAGCGCAGTGAGAATCTGGAACTCGCTTCCGCCCCAGCTCCGGACCACCACCTCCTCCCAGGCCTTCAAAACTGACCTCAAAGCTCTCCTCCTCCAAAGAGACTTCCAAAGTTAATTCACACCCTCTCTACTATCTGAAGGAAGACCTTTTATTATAGAAAATTCTATTCTCCATGACTCTGGAAGTGCCTTCCCAGTTTGTTCTTGTGGTCTGAGAATCTGCTGTTTATTGCAGTATTATCCTTCTACCTGTGTCTGGTACTCTTTTGTAACATGCACACGTCACTTTTCTCTTGTAACACACTGTTTGCTACCTCTTACTTTTGGTTTGCTTTAGATACTTGCACAAGTGCCACCATTGCCTACGTAACGATTGTTCTTGTGTTTGAGTGTCCTCCATTTATTGCAGTATTATACCTCCACTTGTACTTTGTACGCCTTGATAACCTTCACAGATGTCACTTTTTCCTCCTGTAATGCACCGTTTGCTCCTCTTGTATTTGTTTGCTCACAATTGTCACCTTTGCCTCATGTAACTTCACGTTTGGTTTTGCAATTTGTAATGTTCTCCTCATGTATCATTACTGCTCCTATTGTGAAGCGCTCTGACACCTTCGGGTAAAGTCCGTGCTATATAAAAACGTATAAATAAATAAATAAATGTACACATTCATGCACACACACATTCATGCACACACACATTCATGCACACATTCATGCACACACACATTCATGCACACACACATTCATGCACACACACACTCATGCACACACACACATGCACACACACACATTCGTGCACACACACATTCATGCACACACACATTCATGCACACACACACATTCATGCACACACACATTCATGCACACACCTCTCTCCTTTCACGCACCTTTGATCGTGCTGGGGGTCGGTTCACTCGAGGCGAGAGGAGGGGCCGGGACCGGCTCAAGCTGAAGGACACGTGGCCCCCCCAGGCATCGCCGCCTCCATCCAAGGGCCCTGTTGGGGTTCTGTGGCCGCAGCAGAGGAAGCTGAAAGGGTGGAAGAGGGGGCAGAGCTGCCAAAGGGCAAACAGCTGTAGGGGCGGGGCGGGCTCGAGGAAGCAACAGGGGCTCCAGGGCGGGTCAGACGTCACGGCTGCTCCTGCAGGACCCTCATTCGAGGAAGCTCCCGCCCGCCAGGATACCCGCCCCTGCGGGTGATACTTGTGGGCAGACACCCAAGGTCAGCACAGGACGGTGGCAAGACAACCATGGGTAGAGGCCGGAAGTGATGTCACCATCCGGTGCTGGGGCTGTCTCTGCCGCCGCTGACCCGGAAGAGGAAGCTCTTCCCCTTTCATACAATGTACTCAGTAGAGTTCATCCCGAGGCGCGCCCTCTGCTGGCCACTGACGGAACCTCCATTCCCAGTCTCCAGGAGTGAATACATTTCACACAACAAACATTTTGTGGCAGGAAAGACCTGGGTTTTTAGATGTCACAGATATGAATGTTTTTAAGACATTACTAGTATGGATCATATGCTCAGCACCTGAAGCTTTGTATAGTATATTGTGTTAGATGGAAATTATTGGTTTTAATACTGCTTCTTGCATGTGTTTCATTCAGACTTGTTAACTTAACGATTTTATTCTGTAAAATACAAGTGTTGTTTTTATTGATTGCTTATATGGTTGTGTCTGACAAACCAAATAAAGCATTAAACCGAAGACACACACAGTCCAAGTTACAGGGTCTCACTCTCGGGTGCTGCTGCAAAAAAGTATTTACAACTTCACTTCACATCTTCAAACCACTGATGCAGAGGACTAAAGAGTATTTACAGGAAGCTGTCAACTGGAAGCGAGACTTTGTATTTCATTAAATATATGAGAACATGTGTTAGTGGTGCAATTAAACTGGCAGCTTATTGATTTTTTCATTTTATTTTTTGAAACACTTTATCGGGTTTTTCAAATGCACAGCATGGTATACAGCAACGTAAATAGAGAGAAATACCCTGACGTTTTTTTCACCAGATCAAATTCAGTTTGGTATAAGGCATGCTTTAATGCAGAAATTAAAAGGAAGATTCATTACGGCAGTGCCAACACGTAAGTGTATTGTTTTGGTTGTGTTTGCTGGCTCTGCCTATAGCCCCGTACACACTTTTCATTGATGACTAAAAATACCATGACATTTTATTCACCAGATCAAATTCAGTTGGGCATAAGGCATGCTTTAATGCAGAAATTAAAAGAACAGCCTGTTGGATTTGTTACTGCAGTGCCAAAACGTAAGTGTATTGTTTTGTTTGTGTTTGCTAGCTCAGCCTACAGTCCCGTACACACTTTTCATTGATGACTAGACATGTGGCAGACGTTGGTCTCTGCAGGTGCACAAGGCCAGGGTATTTCAAGTCACTCTTCTTTCATTTCACCACTGTCCATACTATCTCACTTTCCAGGCCTATGGCAGCAGGAGACAACTCAGTGCTAGCCTCTGGTGCCTCTCCACCCCCATCCTGCAGGCTTGAGCAGAGCCCACTATGACTCTGCTGTGTTTTTTATGCTGTAACCTCAGGTAGGGTTGACCCCTTTCCACAAGATGAATACTAACCAGTTGTTGTTTTAAGAGTCTGAAAGGCCTGGGTATGACACCAAATAAGACTTTAAACAAAATCAAATATATATACACATTTGTAACGTCACTTTTCTGCCTTAGTATTCTCTTAATTCTTAATCAGGGTATCATACTCCGTACTCCTAGGTGCATCAGGGTACTCAATATCTCCTTGTACTGTAAGGACACCGTTCTTAAGCCATTTTTCGCTCTCCTTAAACACTTCACAATCCACAACACTCACCATGATCTGATCATCCATACAGGGTCACCAAAAATCCTGCCTTACCCGTTTTTTGTCTTAGTTTGCCCTAAGTGCCCCTCATGATAATGTTTTTGTGCCTCAAACCCTAGGTGGGACAAACTTGTCATTTTGCATTAGAACTTTTATGTCACTCAGAGCTAGTTCATCCAGAATCTTAACAAATGGTCTCACAGAAGGACCAACCATACTCTCCCTACGCTCGACATGCACTACCATTTGTTCAACACTCTTCAAGACTACGTCCCGATCCGTGCACATAGCCCAAGGCATTAAGCGGGCAAGGTCCTGCCGGTGGCGCATGCGCTGGCTCAGGTGAGACCTAAAAAGCAGGTACTGAGATAGTTCCCTATCGGGCTCTCCATTATTGACCTTACCCTAAGGGTGAGAAAAAAATCTTTACTCTGCAGCAGTGCCATCCTTCACTGCCTTAATGTAACTTCAAAGAGCCTCGTTTTAGTTCTTTCACAGTCTCATTTCAGAACTGAAGCATTTTCAATATTATATACAACAAAGCTATAGTTGTTGCTTATTTATCTTATACAAATAACAACCAATGACAACGCCAATAGTCCTAGTTTGTTGTAGGTGTAATCTTTTATATATGTCAATGCAATGACAGTAGCAGCAAAATCTTCGTCTGGTAGCACACTATGCTTAACATAGTTTTTTAGCTTAGATTTTTTTAAGCCACACCCTTAATTACATCGACCACAGACCTTTGAGAGACCCTCCATTTTTCATCCCACTTAAGTCCCTGCAAACCCAATTCCTCAGCACAGACCCAGCCACGCTACATTCTTCCACATCGCACAATGAAACGAGGCAGACCCACTGTGACCGTTTTCCCCAGGACACTCCAAAGACATACAAAAAGGCAGTTAATTTGCGCGTTCTTCCATATTGATATGTGGGCAACCTTGTAAAAATACTCCTGAAGTCTGGAAGCGAGTCTAGCTAGCCTAACTGAGCCTGAACGAGTACCAACAGGACTTAAAACTTTCACCAAGGGTTTGTGATCGGTGCGTATGCAAAAATGTAAACCCCATAAATAGGTCCTAAAATGCTCGACAGAGCAGGCAGCTGCTAGGGCCTCGAACTCTATAACTGAATAGTTGCTTTCACGTTCCCTCAATGAGCATGAGGCAGAAGCCACAGTTTTTTTGGGTACCCGTCCGCACCTGGGATAATACTGCCCCCAAACCATGCGCACTGGCATACACCATTAGAAATGTATGAAGATGAGTGTCAAAAGGTGCAAGAATTCCCGCCTCACAAATGTCTCTCCTTACACGATCAAAAGCACTTTGCTGAGCATTGTCCTAAACCAATGAACACCCCTTCCGCAATAACATTCTAGATTCCTCAGTCTTGTTTGCAAAAGTAGGAAAATTAATTGTATAGTATTCGACCAAGCCCATAAATGAACGTAACTGGCCTTTATCATGTCAAATAGGTGCAGACTTAATAGCTTTCAAAAATTACATTTTAGGTTGGATGGCCTGCCCCAAAATCGTACGGCCAAGGTTTTCAATTTCCTCTACAAGGAACTTGCAGTTCTCCTTCCTTAAGGTAATACCAGCCCCCTTAGCCTACCTAACATAGACCTTACAATGTTGTTGTGTTCTTGAGGGACGCTCCAAAACACAGAATATTATCTTGGAAAAACGTTAGGTTTTCCAGACCCCTGAAAACATCGACGATAATCCTTTGAAGCAAAAGACACACATCTGATGGATGGAATGCAGGACAAATCAGAACATTCACCCCCAGTCAAGGGATCTGGGTTAAATCCATAATTCCTTTGCTCACCATGCCACCCCAGTTTAGAACTGGCCATATGCAAATCAGTCTTGACCCTGTGCCTCATGGGAACAGTCCAGACCGAACTGCCAAGCAATGTTTTCCCTGGACCGGAATGAAGCATCCTAGGACCGGTTTGTGGCTATCACCCATCATCAGCCAGGATAGCTTGACTCCAGTGGCTTAGTGAACACGGGACCCATGTCTGGGCATACTCTTCCCACATAGGGTGAACAGCAAAACAAACAAGATGATGGACGGAATGTTGCAGAATGGCAAAACATTCACCCCCAGTCACAGATCTGGGTTCAATCCATCGTTATTTTGCTCACCAAGCCACCCAAGTTCAGACATGGCCATATGCAAATCAGTCTTGACCCTGTGCCTCATGGGAACAGTACAGACCGAACTGCCAAGCCATGTCTTCCTGGACCAGAATCAAGCATTCTAGGACCGGTTTCTGGCTATCACCCATCATCAACCAGGATAGCTTGACTCCAGTGGCTTAGTGAGCACAGGACCCACGTCTGGGCATACCCTTCCCACATAGGGTGAACAGCAAAACAAACAATCAATCAATCCATCAATCCATCAATCAGTACACTTGTAAAGAGCGCTACTCACCCGTGAGGGTCTTAAGGCGCTGGGGGGGGGGAAGTGCCGCTACTGCTCGAAGAGCCAGGTCTTGAGGTGTCTCCTGAATGTGAGGTGGTCCTGGGTCAGACGTAGATGGGCGGGGAGGGAGTTCCATGTCTTGGCCGCCAGGTAGGAGAATGACCTTCCTCCGGCGGTGGTTCTGTGGATTCATGGGACAGTGGCGAGGGCGAGGCTGGCGGAGTGGAGCTTGCGTGTTGGAGTGTAGAATGTGAGGCGGTTGTTGAGGTATTCGGGGCCTGTGTCGTGGAGCGCTTTGTGTGCGTGGGTAAAAAAAGAAAAAGGAGGAGGCTGAACATGATCCTTTTGCTGACGGGGAGCCAGTGCAGGTCTATCAGGTGAGCTGATATGTGACTGTGGCGGGGGATGTCGAGAATGAGTCGGGCGGATGCGTTCTGTATGCGATGGAGTCTTTTCTGAAGTTTGATTGTGGTTCCTGCCTATAGGGCGTTCCCGTAGTCAAGTCGACTGGTGACGAGGGCCTGGGTGACCGTCTTTCTAGTTTCGGTAGGGATCCACCGGTAGATCTTACAGAGCATGCGCAGGGTGTTGAAGCATGAAGATGAGATGGCGTTGACTTGCTTGGTCAACGTGAGAGAGGAGTCCAGGATGAATCCCAGGTTGCGTGCGCGGTCAGTGGGTGTCGGTGCGGTGCCTAGTTCTGTGGGCCACCAGGAGTCTTCCCAGGTGGATGGGAATGGTCCGAGGATGAGGACCTCCGTCTTGTCTGAGTTCAGTTTCAGACGGCTGAGTTTCATCCATTCCGCAACGTTTTTTATTCCTTCCTGGAGGTTGAGTTTGGCGGTGGCAGGGTCTTTGGTGAGGGAGAGTATCAGCTGGGTGTCCTCAGCGTATGAGATGATGTTGAGGTTGTGTTTGCGTGCGATGGTGGCGAGGGGGCTCATGTAGATATTGAAGAGGGTTGGGCTGAGCGATGAGCCTTGGGGTACGCCGCAGATGATCTCGGTGGTCGTGGAGCGGAAGGGAGGGAGGCGGACTCGCTGAGTTCTGTTGGATAGGAAAGAGGTGATCCAGTACAGGGCTTTGCCTTGGATCCCAGTGCTGTGGAGGCGGATTATTAGGGTGCGATGGCAGACTGTATGAAAGGCGGCTGAGAGGTCTAGGAGAATGAGGGTGGTGGTTTCTCCGTTGTCGAGTAGGGTCCTGATGTCGTCGGTGGCTGCGATGAGGGCAGTCTCAGTGATGTGGTTGGCTCGAAATCCGGACTGGGATGGGTCGAGGGACCCATTGGCTTAGAGGAAGGCGGTCAGCTGCTTATTGACGATCTTCTCGATCACTTTCACCGGGAAAGGAAGAAGAGAGATGGGGCAGAAGTTTTTGAGGTCTTTGGGGTCCGGTATGGGTTTCTTCAGTAGGGCGTTGATCTCTGCGTGCTTCCAGCTCACTGGGAAGGTGGCGGACGCGAGGGAGTTGTGTATGACGTTCCGTAGGTGGGGAGCGATGATGGTGTCAGCTTTGTTGAAGATGTGGTGAGGGCATGGGTCGGAAAGGGAGCCGGAGTGGATGGTGTTCATAGCGTGGGCGGTGTCTTCGATGCTGATGGGAGTCCAAGTGCTGAGGGTGGTTGTAGGGGGCGTTGGTTCGGTGGCTGAGGGCGGAGTCTGGGCACCGAAGCTGTTGTGGATGTCGGCGATCTTGCGGTGAAAGAACGTGGCGAGGGAGTTGCAGAGGTCTTGCGACGGTGTGATGTCATTGCTGTTGGCTTTGGGATTGGAGAGCTCTTTTACGATGCTGAAGAGTTCCTTGCTGTTGTGTGTGTTGTTGTCCAGACGTTCTTTGAAAGATGTCTCTTTGGTGGTGCGGATCAACTGGTGATGTTTGCGGGTGGCGTTCTTGAGGGCTGTCATGTTTTCTGTCGTCTGTTCGCAGCGCCAGGTTTTCTCGAGGGATCTGCAGGATTTCTTTGATTCTTTGAGGTCGTCGGTGAACCATGTTGTTTTCATGTTCCCGGGCTTGCCTGGATGGTTCTTCAGTGGTGCAAGGACGTCGGTGCAGTTGACTATCCACTGTGTGAATTTGCTCGCTGCGTCGTCGGTGTCACTGGTCGTGATGGGTGGGTTCTGGCTCAGTGATGTGGTTAGCTGGTCTGCAGTGATTTTGTTCCAGCATCTGTGGGGGATCTGTTGCGGGCGGTGGTGGGATGTGGTCTTCTTGAAGGTCAAGTGGATGCAGCTGTGGTCGGACCAGTGTAGTCCGGTGGAGTGGCTGAAGGCAACGTGGCTGCTGGCAGAGAACACAGGGTTGAGCATGTGGCTGGCGTAGTGGGTGGGGGAGTTCACCAATTGCTTGAGTCCGAGGTTGGCGAGGTTGTCGAGCAGGGTGGTGGTGGTGTTGTCATTGTTGGTCTCCAGGTGGAAGTTCAGGTCCCCTAGGAGGATGTAGTCTGATGGGCGTGTGAGCTGATGAAGTAGGTGATGCCTTCACTGAATTGTGTGCGTGGGCCCGGGGTTCTGCAGATGAGGGTTCCTCTGAGGGTGGTCTTGGGGTCGGTTTGGATCTGGAAGTGTTGGTGTTCGGCGGTGATGAGGGCATCTTCGGAGTTGGTCATGACGTTGATGGTGTTCCTGTAGATGATGGCGATTCCTCCTCCGGTTTGGTTGACGCGGTTCTTTCGAGAGATCTTGTAGCCGTCCAGGATGGCTATGGTGATGTCGGGGGCTGAGGAGGCGTTCATCCTGGTTTCTGTGAGGAAGGTGATGTCTGGTGCTGTTGTGTCGAGGAGGTCCCAGAGTTCGACGGCATGCTTATGGACGGAGCGGGTGTTGAGCAAGATGCACTTGAGGTGGTGGTGGTTGTTGCCTGGTCTGGGTGGTGAGATGTAGGTTCTGACGCAGGTGAATTTGCAGGTTTGGCAGGAGAAGGGTCCGTGGGTGCTCTTTGGGGTGGATTTGTAGCAGGCGGCTGGTCGGCCGGTGTTGCGTGCGTGGAGGATCGTGGTGTCGTATCTCAGTCGGGTTACTTGGTTTCGGAGGGGGCCAGTGGTTCTGGCGCTGGGCGCGGTCCAGGCGCGGACGGGAGCGGCACGGCCACTGCGCGGCCTCCATAAGAAGGGCTAAGGGAGGGAGGAGCAGCTGGGAAGCGGGAGTGGGGTGGCAAATGGGGCACCAGGGGGACGGGGCAGTAGGGTGGTAGCAGCGGGAAATGCGAGGGAGGATGTTGCACAATGGCAAACCATTCACCCCAGTCACAGATCTGGGTTCAATCCATCGTTATTTTGCTCACCAAGCCACCCCAGTTCAGACATGGCCATATGTAAATTAGTCTTGACCCTGTGCCTCATGGGAACAGTCCAGACTGAACTGCCAAGCCATGTCTTCCCTGGACCGGAATCAAGCATCCTAGGACCGGTTTCTGGCAATCAGCCTTCATCAGCCAGGATAGCTTGACTCCAATGGCTTAGTGAGCACGGGACCCACGTCTGGGCATACCCTTCCCACATAGGGTGAACATCAAAACAAAGAAGGTGATGGACGGAATGTTGCACAATGGCAAAACATTCACCCCCAGTCACAGATCTGGGTTCAATCCATTGTTATTTCGCTCACCAAGCCACCCCAGTTCAGAAATGGCCATATGCAAATCAGTCTTGACCCTTTGCCTCATAGGAACAGTCCAGACCGAACTGCCTGTGCCGGCAGGAGGCAGGCCAGCAGGAGCAGACCGAGCAGTGAAGATGCAAGACCCGGGCCGGCAAAAAGATAGGTTTTATTTTTCTTAAATTATTGAACCCCCCGTCCCAACGCGACCCCCCTTCCCTCGTTACCCCTCGCCTGGGCGCCCCACCCGTGAGCCATGCTGGCCACAACTGTGCCTTTGGTTGAATCCTTCTGACATATTCTACCAAGCCAGGGAGAACCATCAACACACAATCCTCATTCTCGTCTCCCCAACTGAAGTCATTGGTAACTGCAGCATGGGATTTGGCAGACTCTTTACAAACCCAGGCATACTGACCTCTATGCCCACATCTTCTGCCCTCCTTGTTTGAAGTGAAACACCACTTTGAGTCACTGGTATGATAGGCACTGCAGCACCTGGAGCAACCCTTCGCTTTTGCCTCTCTCTGTGCTTGATTATTGTATTTGCTTGGTCTTTCCAACCGCAGCAACTTCTACTTCAACAGCCTCTTTCCTACTCCTCTCTTTCAAACAACCCTCCAATTCTTCAACAACCTTGGCAATGGAGATTACATCCTTTTTTCTGCCCACAGATGCTCCTGTGCTTTTTAACTCTGCCCCTGGTCTTGCCTGGTTTTTGAGGGCTGCTATAAAACTTGTAACATTACATTACAATATTTTCTTCCTAGGCAAACCTTTTTTGCAGACGTAGTTTTGTCTCCTTGAACACATCCTCGACAGGCTGACTGTCCCTACACAGCATCTAAGTTAAATATTTAAAAATATGATGAGCGGGGGAGGAGCTACGACACCAACCAAGATGGCCGCATAGTCTCCCGGCTCCGCTGACCTCCGTCCTACGCTTGCTTATCCTGTCGAATATCCTGTTCTCCTGCCCCGGATTCGTGTGGGTGAACTAGTCGGCACCCCGATGGTGCGACCACGGAATTTTTCGGATGATCTGGGGTGAAGTAACATCGAAAATGGTTTGAGGCCTAACTCAGACTGGAAGCCGGGGTCTCGATTGCTGGTCTACCCGGGTCCAAAGTGAACAACAACGGACTGAGGAGAGTGGTTGGGTCCGGTCCTTGGAACTTTTGAACATTTCTCTGGACTCTTTGGCAACCATCTGCTGCCTGGTGCTGTACCTGAGGTGAGGTGACGTGTGGCGCGCGGTGCTGCGTCGCGGCGGGCCCCGGCCCGGAGGCCCGGCACTAGCACCGCTGGTGCCCCGGGGTGGGGGTCCCGCCGCGCGTTGCTGCGTACTGCTGGCCCGTCCCTCACGGCCTGATTCTGCTCCGGCGTATCCTGCCCCGGAGGAGGTGCCTCTCTGTGGGGATCGTTATGCCGGCGGACGTGTTGAACTTGGCGGAACGGGCTCAATGTGGCCCTTCCTTGCGGATGGTAATGGCGGAACTTGGGGCGCTTCGCGCGACGATGAGGGCCCAGGTCAACCGTTTGCTGTCGGCAGCAGATGGGATCATAGGACCGGGAGCAAGCCCTGATTTGATTTTTGAGACCCGGCAGCCGACTTGCCTCCTGTTGGGCGCCCTAGTGGCGCGTCTGGACCCGGTGCTGGAAGCTGTGCCTGCCCCCGAAGAAATGGAACTCATCGTGTGTGCTGAGATTGATGACTCTCTTAAGTTCTCGGAAACATCGGTCCTACAGTTATCGGAACATTTCACTGCTTCCCCCATCCTGGACACTGTTGGCCTACACTACAATCTGTATTGGAACGAGTCGCACCCCCTCCCCAATCGGGCTCCCAAAATGGCGGATGTAACGATGCTTGGCGTCGGAGACAGGGAGGGACATCGTTTGTGCAAGCCGTGTGCGTTGGGATCTGCTATTCCTCTCCCATTTGCTGGCCCAAGCTTTGGCTACTACTGTGTGACTCTTGACTTTCCGGAGATGGGGCTGTACTTATTCGAGGGACTCAGCAACATTGATAGACGGGGCCAAGGCTGAAAATGTGGGTTGAATTGTTTACGATGGATCTATTGGTAACGGGACTGCTTCATTAACAGACGGATTCCGGGGCGGGGGGTTTGTGGTTCCCCCCGGGGTATTTTCGTAGGGTGGTCAACTTTATTCGTGCTGGCTTAGGGGGGCCCCCTTTGTTAGGGCGGGGGGGAGAGACCGGGAGCGCAGAGACTATCGCCCTCCTCCACTTCCCCGTTGGATGGGGTTTCCTTTCTTTCTTCTTTTTCTCTGTTTCTTCTAAATTTCGGGTTTGGTTCTCGGGCGACAGGCACACTGCTGGGGGGGGGCCGTAGTCATATGCAGGGGTGCAGGGTGGGGTGTTGGGGGAGGGGATTTTTCGTTTTTATTTTGTTTCTATGGCCTTTGTTCTCTTCTCTTATCTTTCTTTGTCTTTTTCTTTTTCTGGGTCAGTGCAGTGAGTTTCCTTTGGTATTGATCACTGCTTTTTAATCTGTGCCTCAATTTTCGTGGTGTTCTCTGGGTCTTAGGGCAGGTGACTAGCAGGCGCGAATTGACCGCAATATTCCTTCATATCCTGAACCGTTTGTTTCAGCGCCATTGATTTGACCGATTGCAGTTTACTGTTGACACGTTTACTATTCTGCCTGCCGTTTTTCGCTGCTGGGAAATTGTTCGGCACCTGATCCTTCCATCCTATATTATAAAATGAAAACCTTTAATATCCTGTTTTTCTAATTGTGCTGTTCAGTGACCAAGAGTACGTTAGCATGGTGATTCTGCTCCCTGAGGTGCTGCATGTGATTTAAAATGTGTTCTATGCCAATCTAACTGCTTAGCGGCCAGCCCCGGGGGTTGTAGGCCCATGCTTGTATTTGGTTGAAATGTCAATAAAGGTTTTAAAAAAATAAAAAAATAAAAAAATAAAAAAAAATATGATGAGCCTCCTTGCTACTGGTGTCTAATAACAACAATTTATTCCATTCAGGAGTGAATTCCAGCCCATCCAGTGCAATAATGTAATTATCAAACAGGTCTATCCACTCCTCTCCTTGAATGGAAGGTTGACCCTGTTGTGCCACAAATGGGGGTGGAATCACAATTGAGGAACGTGCCATAATTAAATGCCAGGGGAGCTCCGAAAGTGTTAATGTCTTGCTGGGTCTTGCTTGCCAAGGTATTTTCTTCTACTGAAAACCACTCAGTCTACTCAGAAAGAACCTTTCCTCTAATTTGTCCCATGAGACATGACTCCCCGTCTTCAGAAATGCCCCAGCCACAGAGCAGAAATGATGAATTGTCCTCCACAGTGTGCACTGACCCAAAATGGTAGGGGACTGGCTCCAACAGGCGCGTCGTGTAGAGAGCGGGCAGTCTTTACCAACACAAGACCAGATGTTTAGTGTGTGTGTGCCCAGCCAGGCAGCCTAGCAGAGGCCTTGTGAGGCAACAACGCTCAGCAGCTACAGCGGGCAAACATCGCAGGCGAGACAGTCTGATGCTCCCATTACTCACAGCAATCTCCGGTCACACTTCGGCCACAAAACACACATCTTGACAGACGCAGTCTTCACACATTCTAAGGCCAGCAGCGTAGAGCGCTTGACATGGCAGTTCAGCAGAGACCTCGGTGCATGAGGCAAAGTTACACGGCAGATACAGCAGGCAGACACAGCATGGCAGGTCAGCAGAGGCCTCGGTGCATGAGGCAATGTTACACTGCAGATACAGCAGGCAGACACAGCATGGCAGTTCAGCAGAGGCCTCGGTGCATGAGGCAATGTTACACTGCAGATACAGCAGGCAGACACAGCATGGCAGGTCAGCAGAGGCCTCGGTGCATGAGGCAATGTTACACTGCAGATACAGCAGGCAGACACAGCATGGCAGCTCAGCAGGGCCTCGGTGCATGAGGCAATGTTACACTGCAGATACAGCAGGCAGACACAGCATGGCAGCTCAGCAGAGGCCTCGGTGCGTGAGGCAATGTTACACTGCAGATACAGCAGGCAGACACAGCATGGCAGCTCAGCAGAGGCCTCGGTGCATGAGGCAATGTTACTCTGCAGATACAGCAGGCAGACACAGAATGGCAGTTCAGCAGAGGCCTCGGTGCGTGAGGCAATGTTACACTGCAGATACAGCAGGCAGACACAGCATGGCAGTTCAGCAGAGGCCTCGGTGCGTGAGGCAATGTTACACTGCAGACACAGCGGGCAGACACAGCATGGCAGTACAGCAGAGGCCTCGGTGCATGAGGCAATGTTACACTGCAGATACAGCAGGCAGACACAGCATGGCAGTTCAGCAGAGGCCTCGGTGCATGAGGCAATGTTACACTGCAGATACAGCAGGCAGACACAGCATGGCAGTTCAGCAGAGGCCTTGGTGCATGAGGCAATGTTACACTGCAGATACAGCAGGCAGACACAGCATGGCAGTTCAGCAGAGGCCTCGGTGCGTGAGGCAATGTTACACAGCAGACACAGCAGGCAGACACAGCATGGCAGCTCAGCAGAGGCCTCGGTGCATGAGGCAATGTTACACTGCAGACACAGCAGGCAGACACAGCATGGCAGTTCAGCAGAGGCCTCGGTGCGTGAGGCAATGTTACACAGCAGATACAGCAGGCAGACACAGCATGGCAGTTCAGCAGAGGCCTCGGTGCTTGAGGCAATGTTACACTGCAGATACAGCAGGCAGACACAGCATGGCAGTTCAGCAGAGGCCTCGGTGCATGAGGCAATGTTACACTGCAGATACAGCAGGCAGACACAGCATGGCAGTTCAGCAGAGGCCTCGGTGCATGAGGCAAAGTTACACTGCAGATACAGCAGGCAGACACAGCATGGCAGTTCAGCAGAGGCCTCGGTGCATGAGGCAATGTTACACTGCAGATACAGCAGGCAGACACAGCATGGCAGTTCAGCAGAGGCCTCGGTGCATGAGGCAATGTTACACTGCAGATACAGCAGGCAGACACAGCATGGCAGCTCAGCAGAGGCCTCGGTGCATGAGGCAATGTTACACTGCAGATACAGCAGGCAGACACAGCATGGCAGTTCAGCAGAGACCTCGGTGCTTGAGGCAATGTTACACTGCAGATACAGCAGGCAGACACAGCATGGCAGCTCAGCAGAGGCCTCGGTGCATGAGGCAATGTTACACTGCAGATACAGCGGGCAGACACAGCATGGCAGTTCAGCAGAGGCCTCGGTGCATGAGGCAAAGTTACACGGCAGATACAGCAGGCAGACACAGCATGGCAGTACAGCAGAGGCCCCGGTGCATGAGGCAATGTTACACTGCAGATACAGCAGGCAGACACAGCATGTGAAAAGTTAACATGCCCATTACTCACTTCGGCCACCTGACATAAATCTTGACTGGAAGCACCGACTTAAAACTCCTTTTCCAATGCTACCTATGTCTCAAAATTCCTTTAGATGTGACACACACCCAGCGGCTGCTGCTGGCCCCAGCACCGACTCCACTCACACCACAGACTGGTGTCATTCACAACATGTGGCGGGCGATTGTTGCCAAAATGTTGAAGTGACTGCAACACATTAGTTGTAAAGGTAGAACACCTTTAGTAACAGACACCAATAATGTAGGGTGATTTTCCCCTCCCAGGCCACAGAGCATCTTATTCGGGTAGAATCCTGCACCCATAACATTGCGACATGACATTGCATCGTGACATTATCAAGACCATGAACCCCGAGTACTACACAATGTAAGTGGCACAGCCTGATAGTGGGCCTATCACCTAGAGTCCAAACAGCACAGTGTGGAAAACTAGAATTCCAAAGAAAAGCTGCGCCTTTCATTATGAGACCAGCTGCCGCAGGCTACAATGTAAAATAAAGTTGTGCCGGTCACAAGTTTGAAGTCATGTCTTAGCACTATACAAGCATTTCACATAGGTGTAGCTGTCACCGTCTATCTTGTTATGAAATATCACAGGTAACAATAAATAAGCATATTTCCTTTTAGCTTCTTTACGATAGCTCCCTGCACTGTAAACAGACACCTGCATCTTGAGGGTGCTGTGCTGATTCGTCAAGCCTCTACTCCCAGAGTGTTATGTTCTGTATTGTATATTTTCACCCTGTACTGTGATGCTGTTTCCCCGCAACATGGATGATTCCACTTCTGGAATCTGGTGTGTGTGGATTCTGAGAAGCTCTGAAGCAGACAGTTGCCATCGGCCAGAGATCAGGCAGGTGCCGGGTCATTGAAAACAGCTGAATAAAGCTCTAATTAATGTTATCCTCAGAGTCCTGTCTTACAAAACTGGCAACGAGGATGGGAACCTGTTGAAGACGACACAGTGCAGAGGAAGCACAGGATACACGACCCTTCAATGCACACCTCAGGTTAAACAACAGCACAGGGTACACAACCCTTTAACGCACGCCTCAGGTTAAACAACAACACAGGGTACACAACCCTTTAACGCACGCCTCCGGTTAAACAACAGCACAGGGTACCTGACCCTTTAACACACACCTCAAGTTAAACAACAACACAGGGTACCTGACCCTTCAACAGACACATTCGGTTAAACAACAGCACAGGGAACACAACCCTTCAATGCACACCTCAGTTTAAACAACAACACAAAGTCAGATCCTATAAAAAATATGGCCAGAATAAGCAATCAGGTCGATAGGTAAAATCACAGCCAAGCCAACACATTCAGACTATCACCATGACGAGAATGTTTTCAAATATATGTGGGAACAGATCAAGAATGGAAAAAACAGTTACAAGCAGGCAGCAAAACTAGCACACCACATACTTAAATGCACGTTCAAAATTTGTATTGGCAAAATAGGAAAGGTTAAATATTGCACTGCTCACCATCAAATTATTGCTATGCACAAATGCAGAAAGAAATAGTTTGTGCAAATAACAAGGCATGCTAAGAAGATTGGTGAGAAATGATAAGGCATGCTAAGAGAAAAATTGGAGAGAAATGACACTGGTACACAAACCTAGTACCCAAGTATCCACCTGCTGGGAAGGAGAAGGTTATCAAACTACATAATATGTGCACAATCCTGGAGTACAAATGAAAATATTCCAAGATCTCATAATGGAGCTGAAATTCTTGCTTTCCAGTGGACCCCACATTTTTGCGTTTTAAAATCAGCTGTGTCGGAACACCAAGATAAAAATAATAAATTGAATGCTAAGAAGACATAACTAAATGACATTTCTTGGACATGACAGCCAGTCAGTCAGTCAGTCAAAAAGCTTTATTATCGGCTAAATGCCATAAAAGCACATATATACAATTTTTAAATACTTGAAATATGCCAATTTAAAAGAGGTACAATATAAACATGGTGCTAAAAAACAGTACACATAAAAGAAATTAGGGTATGGTGTCCTCCTAATAAAATGTAGGAGGTCCACTCCCACCATACTTTATATGATTCCTAATGGGTTAAAAACAATAACAATAACAAAGGTCTCACAGTTTGGCATTTTTGATCTTCGCGCTTCTGGAGCACCACATAGACAGGAGATATCTGGAGGTCACGAACACAATCAAGGGGGAAGTGTCATATTTTAAGATTCTATATACTTCCCTATAATCCCTGAGACCCGTATTCTTGCATAATTGTACAATCCATTTAGCTCTTGCCTTGGAATCTAAAGGGCAAAAGAGCAGAACATGCAGATCCGTCTCCTCACTACTTTCACACCCTGGGCATGTGCGAACTGCAAGAGGTACATTCAACCACTTATTGACGACTGCCCTAACTGGGGGTGTTCCGTGTCTGAATCGGACATAAAGTTTCTTCTCAAGTAAGGGCTGGATGTCATCCAGGAATTGCTCAAAATGATAATTATCCTTGACCTCCAGTAATCTATTGCTCAACTTACCCAAAGCAGGATTAAGTGCTAGAAGATCCATGTGATATTGTTTAAGTGCTTTAGCCAAAAACCTTTTAGTGGTTAAAGTGCATGTTTGCTCTGGGGAAAGCCACATTTCTGCCCTACCCAATGCGTGACAGAGCTGCTACACGTGTTTTAACCAGGGGATTTTCCCCACTCCCCTTATAGACAATAGATCCCTCAAGTCCTCTCTATAACTTATCAGCTCTGGAGTAGTCCAGAGTCGCCTCCAATACAACAGGGGACGGTTAGCTATAACATCCTGTATAGGGGCCAAACCCAGACCTAAACGTAATGGAATCAGAGGGGTACTCTGGGGAAGTCTCAGTAAGCGCCTAATGAAGCTATTCTCAGTGATGGACAGTGAGGTAACACTAGCGTGACCCCACAACTCTACTCCATAGAGCGCACCACCCCTCGCCTAGGCTCTATAGATTTCAACTGGTGGTCCCAGGATTTTAAGTGAGCACTCGTTATACACCTTTAAAATTCCACCAGATGCTTGAGCCAGCTTCAGGTTTGCTTTGGCCATGTGCGACCCCCCACTCCATCCTATCATTCAATGTTACCCCCAAATAATCAAATGTGGAGACTCTTTCCAGCACCGAGCCATCCAAATGGAGGTGAGGGCAATTGGTTGATTTAGCGTGGAAGACCATGTATTTGGTTTTGGAAAGATTGAACTCCAAATTTCTAGTTCTGCAGAAGGAGCAGAACGCCTCCAAAGTTCGCTGGATACCCATAGAAGATTTTGATAACAAAAGCGTATCATCAGCGAACATCAGAGCCGGTATCTTACGTGTGGCTAAACTTGGAGAATCTAAATCCCTCGCACCCAACAGATGGTCAATCAAACCATTGAGAAACAAAGAGAAAAGAGTGGGGGCCAACACACACCCCTGTCTAACACCCTTTTCCACAGGGAAGGGGTCCGAGAGCTCCCCATTCCTCCCGTACCTCACCTTCGCAAAGGTGCCTTGATGTAAACGTTGAAACAATTGGCACAAATATACTGGGGCACCCATCTCTAACAATATGGCCCAAAGCTTATCCCTCTGGACCAAATCGAAGGCAGATCGAAGATCTACAAAGATCAAATACAGACTGCCAGCTCCCATTGTCACCGTCTTCCAGTAGACCAACTGAAGTCTAAACAGTTGGTCGATGGTAGAGACCTTAGCACGGAAGCCCGC
Organism: Lissotriton helveticus; assembly: GCF_964261635.1. Classification (NCBI taxonomy): domain Eukaryota; kingdom Metazoa; phylum Chordata; class Amphibia; order Caudata; family Salamandridae; genus Lissotriton; species Lissotriton helveticus. Next base: position 48,830,954 of record NC_136057.1, on the reverse strand, counting down.
TTGGAGAGAGGTAAGGATGTGGTGTTCATCAATCCAACACTGCAGCCTCGTTAATAAAAAGTGGGCAAACAATTTCTGCAGGACATCAATCAGGCTAATGGAGCGGTAGTTTGCCGGGTCGAGTGGGGAGGCCTTTTTATAAATGGGGATGATCTCTGCACCCAACCATGTGTGGGGGATTTCCATATCGTGGAGGATGGCATTAAAATATAACCAAATATAAGGGCCCCAGACCTTCTGCTCGCTTAGGAATAGATCTCCAGGGATTCTATCCAATCCTGGAGCCTTCCCAGAAGAAAGCTCCTCAGGGCCGCCTGAATTTCCAACATAGTACAGGGTCAACCAATCAATCAATCAATCAATCAATCAATCAATCATCACATTTATATAGCGCACTACTTACCCAGAGGGTCTCAAGGCGCTGGGGGGGCGGGGGGGGAGGGGGGATCTGCTACTGCTCGAACAACCAGGTCTTGAGTTGCTTCCTGAAGGCGAGGTGGTCCTGGGTCAGGCGGAGGTGGGTGGGGAGGGAGTTCCATGTCTTGGCGGCGAGGTAGGAGAAGGACCGTCCCCCTGTGGTGGCTCTACGGATGCGGGGGACGGCGGCGAGGGCGAGGCTGGTCGATTGAAGCGTAGAAGTTGAGGCGGCTGTTGAGGTATCCTGGGCCTTGGCTGTGTAGGGCTTTGTGTGCGTGGGTGAGGAGACGGAAGGTGATTCTCTTGTTGACCGGGAGCCAGTGCAGATCTCTCAGGTGTCCGGAGATGTGGCTGCGACGGGGGATATCCAGGATGAGTCGTGCTGAGGCGTTCTGGATCCGCTGGAGTCTCTTCTGGAGTTTGGCGGTGGTTCCGGCGTAGATTGTGTTGCCGTAGTCCAGACGGCTGGTGACGAGGGCCTGGGTGACCGTCTTCCTGGTCTCGGTGGGGATCCACCGGAAGATCTTACGTAGCATGCGCAGGATGTTGAAGCACGACGAGGAGACGGCGTTGACTTGTCTGGTCATGGAGAGGGAGGAGTCCAGGATGAAGCCCAGGTTGCGTGCGTGGTCTGTTGGTTTGGGTGCGCTGCCTAGGGCGGGAGGCCACCAGGAGTCGTCCCAGGCGGAGGGTGAGGATCCCAGGATGAGGACTTCCGTCTTATCTGAGTTCAGTTTCAGGAGGCTGTTCTTCATCCATTCGGCTACCTCTTTCATCCCTTCGTGAAGGTTGGCTCTGGCGGTGGCGGGGTCGTTGGTAAGGGAGAGGATCAGCTGGGTGTCGTCGGCGTAGGAGATGATGTTGAGGTTGTGCTGGCGTGCGATGTCTGCGAGGGGGCTCATGTAGATGTTGAAGAGGGTTGGACTGAGCGAGGAGCCTTGAGGGACGCCGCAGATGATTTCGGTGGCTTCTGATCTGAACGGAGGGAGGCGGACTCTCTGTGTCGTTCCGGCGAGGAAGGAGATGATCCACTCCAGTGCCTTCTCCTGGACTCCGACGTTGCTGAGGCGTTATACTAGGGTACGATGGCAGACAGTGTCGAAGGCCGCGGAGAGGTCGAGGAGGATGAGGGCCGCTGTTTCTCCGTTGTCGGGCTACGCTCTGATGTCATCGGTGACTGCGATCAGGGCGGTCTCGGTGCTGTGGTTGGCCCGGAAGCCAGACTGCGAGGGGTCGAGGGATCCGTTCGTCTCGAGGAAGGCGGCCAGCTGCTTGTTGACGGTCTTCTCGATGACTTTTGCAGGAAACAGGAGCAGCGAGATGGGGCGGTAGTTTTTGAGGTCGGTGGGGTCAGCCGATGGCTTCTTGAGTAGAGCGCTGAGTTCGGCGTGTTTCCAGCTCTCCGGGAAGGTAGCAGTGTCGAAGGAGGTGTTGATGATGTCCCGCAGGTGGGGTGCGATGATAGCGTCTGCCTTGTTGAAGACGTGGTGAGGGCAGGGGTCGGTCGGAGATCCGGAGTGGATGGAGTTCATCGTGCGGACGGTGTCTTCGGTGCTGATCGGAGTCCAGGTGCGGAGGGTGGTGGTGGGGGGCGGTGGTTCGGTCGTGGTGATCGTCGGTTGAGTGCTGAAGCTGTTGTGTATGTCCGCGATCTTGTTGTGGAAGTAGGATGCGAGGGAGTTGCAGAGGTCTTGCGAAGGGGTGATGTAGTTGTTTTCGGCGTTGGGGTTGGAGAGCTCTTTGACGATGTTGAAGAGTTCCTTGCTGTTGTGGGCGTTGTTATCCAGTCGTTCCTTGAATGCAGTTTTCTTGGTGGCGCGGATGAGTTGGTGGTGTTTTCGGGTGGCGAGCTTGAGGGCAGTCATGTTGTCCGGTGTTGGGTCTCTGCGCCAGGTTCTCTCGGGGGCTCGGCAGTTCTTTTTGGAGCTCTTGAGTTCGTCGGTGAACCATGGGGCTTTCTTGCTGCCGGGTCTGCTGGGCGGGGTCCTCAGGGGGGCGAGCTCGTCTGCGCAGTCGCTGATCCACTTCGTGAGGTTGGTGGCCGCCTGGCTAGGGTTTGTTGTGCTGGTGGGCGGGTTCATGCTCAGGGAAGACGCGAGCTGGTCGGCTGTGATCTTGTTCCAGTTCCTGCGTGCAGCCTGTTGCTGGTGGTGGTGGATCGTGGTCCTTGCGAAGCTGAAGTGGACGCAGCTGTGGTCCGTCCAGTGGAGTCCGGTGGCGTGGCTGAAGGCGATGTCCTTGCTGGATGAGAAGACGGGGTTGAGAGTGTGTCCGGCGTAGTGGGTGGGGGTGGTCACCAGTTGCTTGAGTCCCAGGTTGGCGAGGTTGTCCAGCAGGGTGGTGGTGTTGCGGTCGTTGTTGTTCTCCAGGTGGAAGTTGAGGTCCCCGAGGAGGATGTAGTCAGCGGAGCAGCGGGCGTGTGGGCTGATGAAGTCGGCGATGTCTTCGCTGAATTGTGTGCGTTGTCCAGGGGGTCTGTAGATGAGGGTGCCTCTGAGGGTGGTCTTGGGGTTGATGTGGACTTGGAAGTGCAGGTGCTCGGCGGTTGCGAGGGTGTCATCGGTGTTGGTCGTGATGTGGATGGTGTTCCTGTGGACGATGGCGATGCCTCCTCCGGTGTGGTTGATGCGGTCCCTTCGGATGATCTTGTAGCCGTCTGGGATGGCGATGGGGATGTCAGGTGCTGAGGAGGCGTTCATCCATGTTTCCGTGAAGAAGGCGACGTCTGGGGCTGTGGTGTCGAGCAGGTTCCAGATCTCGATGGCGTGCCTGTGGACGGAGCGGGTGTTGAGCAGGATGCATTTCAGGTGGCTGCTGCTGTTGCTCGTCTTGGTTGGTGTAGGTGTAGTGCAGGTCCGGAGGCAGGTGAACTTGCAGGAGTTGCAGCAGAAGGGTCCGTGGGTGCGTCTCGGGGTGGCTCGGTAGCAGCCCGGGACTCTGCCGGCGTTGAGTGCGTTGAGGGTGGCGGCGTCGTACGTCCGGCGAGTGGGCTGGGGTCTGCGGGGGCCAGGGGTCCTGGTGCTGGGCGCGGTCCAGGCGCGGACGGGCTTACCTTTGGCGCACCTTCGGCGTTCAGTCGGTGCTCCCGCTGCGCGCGCCCGCTGCGCAGTCGCTGAGGGGGCGACATAAGAGGGGAGCCGGGAGGGTGGGTCAGCTGGGAGGCGGGGTCGCGTCCACCAATGGACTGGCGGGAAAACGGGATCGGCTTGAGAGGGCGGCCCTGCGGCGGCTGGGGCGCCGCTCTCGGCGTCAGAGAAGAACAGGCACAGCAAGGGTCCCTGGGGCAGGAGCGCGGAGGAGCGAGGGGGCAACCAGGCCAGAGGCGCTGTGGTCGCTAGCCAGGTGCGTGCGGGGTCCCCTTAAGAGGGGAGCCGGGAGGGCGGGTCAGCTGGGAGGCAGGGTCGCGTCCACCAATGGACTGGCGAGGGGCGGGAAAACGGGATCGGCTTGAGCGGCTTAAGCGGGCGGTCCTGAGGCGGCTGGGGCGCCGCTCTCGGCGTCGGAGAAGAACAGGCACAGCAAGGGTCCCTGGGGCAGGAGCGCGGAGGAGCGAGGGGGCAACCAGGCCAGAGGCGCTATCTTTTGCATCCAGTGCTCCTGAGTCGAATATTCCCTTTGTTAGGGGAAGTAAATCTACATCAGTTGGGGTATCGCTATGGGAAAACAAAGACTTAAAATGCAATATCCAAACCACTCAGGTTAGGTACTAATGCACAGGGACCTTCAACCGTACCTGTTCTAACTAGATTCCAGAAAGCCCTGTAATCTCGTCCATCCAGAGCTTCCTTTATGTTTGCCCATAATATTGCCTCCCATTCTGACTTAGATTCAGCAAGTATACTCTTGTAAGAGAGTCTAGCTGCTCTAATGCTCCCAACAGATCCATTTTTGACATCCCTAACAAGGGCACATTTAGCCAACCTACAGGGTTTGGTGTACCATTGGGCCTGGTTTTTTGGCCGCGGCCTCTTGTTAGCAGTGGTGTAAAAATAGGATGCCAAAGTAGTGATTAAATTGGAGTGGATGGTCCCAAACGTTTGAAAATAGGAAGAGTCAAAGTTTTCGACCGGGAGTTCAAAAGCCTCCATTAGGGAGCAGGCAACGTATTGGTATAGATCAGCTATTCTTTCAGGGGCTAGCACAAACTTGGCCCATCTTATGCGTCTGCCACCCATAACTGTAATTAGATTCGTATCTGAATGGGTCTCCAGCTCGCCCGGTCTATATTGGTAACCCAAGGTGTTTTTTAATTCTAGTGACAGAAGATTGTGATCACTGTCTACCCTTGGGATAACGCTGAAGGCCCTGATTTGAGACCAAAATTCTACATTGACCATTATATAGACAATGGTTGTGGCTTTCCCTATTCTATTATAGGTAATCTTACCTGGGACATCAGGAAGGAGTCTGCCATTACAAGCTCTAAGGGAGTGAGTTAATAGGAGCTTGTTAATCTGCAGAGCCATTAGCGACCAGCGCTTTGCCGGGTACATAGAGAATTCCTGAATGAGCCAAGTGGAATCCTCATCTTGAGTTACAGAAGGGATCCCGGCCAAGGGTTTAAAGTGACAATTAAAGTCACCACCCAAAATTCTATGTGTCGTGAGGGAAATAATGTGAGGAGCTCATCTAAAACATTTAACATAGAGGAACCCACCGTATGGGGAGTGGGTTGCAAATAAACATTAAAAACTGCCACACTCGTGCCATCCAAATATTTAAGAACAATACAAAGAATATCCGGAGAGTGGGATTCTATCACCTTCACTGAACAGCCCAAGTGCGTAGCTACCCAAATACAAAGTCCCCCAGAGGGTCTCCCTCTCAGTCCCTGTACAGCAGGTGTATAAAAAGCCGCAAAGCCCACCCTTATGGGAGCAGTCAACATCCATGTTTCTTGGAACAGGCACAGGTCGTTCTGGTCCACCAACTCTCCCCATTCTGGAGGGGCTGCTTACAACCAATACCGCAAGATTCCACGACCCAATCAATGCGCTATGGGATTCTTCCCTCGGAGGAGTAACTAGAGAAGTTGAAAACACATTAAAAGGGGGCGTTCTTGCCAGATTATCCGGCTGAGTTCCATATCCTGGTGGGTTTAAAATTGTGCTAGGTGGAATCGTTAATATTCCATCTTCCTGTACCCCCTAGTCCGTCTGGGGGGTCCCACCCTCAACCCTCTGGCGCTCCTCCACAGGAAACCCAGCTGCGTTAGAATCAGTTTCAGTAGGTCTTAGTGACTGATATAGTCAATCTACATAATTCAAGACACTGAATCTATTTACTACAGGAAGGTTGTATTCTACCGCCTGCATGCCTGAGAGGGGGTAGGTTGGTCCAAACCCAGCAGGGACTATTTCCCAAGAGTGAAAATACCCCAGAGGTAGTGGAATGATTGTACCCGATAGTCTATGACATCCCCAATCAAGAATATGTCTAACCACTCCAGGATCCCTAAAGTTGACAATCACACAATCCCCTCCAATATCCTTGGGTTTGGTCCCCAACCAGCCGACTCTTCAAGCAAATAAAATTTCAACCTGCCCCATACCCATTAAGGGTCTGTTTTTATTCAACCAGAAAATTATTTTATTCTTCAGCTCCGGGAATGTCTCACCTCGGTCACCAGACAGCAGAGGAACTCCAGTTAATATCGCCACATACGTAGAAGCCGCAGGAGGTAACTGGGGGCAAGGTAACGTTTGTTGAATATCCTTGCTAGGAGATTTCGGGACAGGCTTGTAGGGGGCCAAAACCTGGTCTAACTGGTTCCTACTGTTAACTTGAGGAATTAAATTTGGGTCTCTGGGGCAGAAGTGCCTATATCTAAAGGCGCTTCACAGGGAATAACAGAACTGGAAGGAGTGGTACTAGAAATTAGTTTAAGCGTATTCATCAGTTCTTATCCAGGTGCCAGATTTTTACATTGGGGGCCATTATCTATACTTAGTCCTTGGTTAGCCTGATTAATATTACCTAGGTCCACCGCCTCGGTGTTGCTCCCAGTAAAGACAGGTAACTGTCCTCCTCCCCCACCCTTGTTATTTATCAATGAAACAACTTTATCAATTCTGCTCATCAAGGGGCTGATTCACAGAACTAACAAGACAAAATCCTAAACTTACTACTTTTGGTATTCATAGAAGTTAGGATTTTGTCTTAAGACAGACTTAAGTCTGTCTTAAGTCTGTCTTAAGTCGGTCTTAAGACAAAATCCGAACTTCTGTGAATACCAAAAGTAGTAAGTTTAGGATTTTGTCTTAAGTTAGTTCTTTGAATCTGGCTCCAAGATTTTAAAAAGAGATTTGAAAAGCTGCTCCATTTGTATTTGGAAGTCTATTAGCAGATGAGTAGCCCAAACCGGAGGGGCTAGAGTGACGTTAGCAGGGCCTGGCTCTGTCTGGGGAGTATCTAGGGCAGATGGAATCGCCTTCGCAGGTTTATTATGTGGTTTCAATTTCCTAATTTTAGAACGACACTGGGGTGCCTTTTTAACCACCTGGGGAGCTATAGAAGGTGCAAGATTAATGGGAGAACAGACATCCGGTACAATCGAAGCACATGGAAGCTCACCTACAGGAGACACTAATGTAAAACCAGGAGAGTTGGAAATAGGTAGTGATACGTTCCCAGGTAGCAAGGGGGAAGCCATAGCAGGTGTAAGAGAGAGTCGTCTTTCTGTATTGACTATGGCTGATAAAACCACCCCAATAGCTCTTTGTAGCTTTTTATCAATCGCCCTCACACTAGGGGCGGGAACTGATAATGCTGCTTTTTGCCGTGTCAATGGGTGGGAGCTTAGGGGATTGGTTTTACCCATGTTACGACTTATGAGTATCTTAATCCTTCAACGTAACAACGTAACAATACTGTAAGATTTGATAATAAGAGTAAAGGAGGAACTTGAACTGTTCGCTTGGAGGTGAGAACACCTTTAATCCGCAAAGTCGATAACCTATAATAAAATACTACCACATAAAACCTAGCTTTGATTGATAAAAATGTTAAGTACCGGAATAATATGGCCCAGTCCAGTCACTGCCCATCACGAACAGGGACAAACAGGCCCGCCCTTGGTCCCGGGCTTAGTCCCGGCTTCGTCCCGTGCCGCTTCCCGCGCCACTGTAGAAGAGTGGCTTTTGTGCGTGTTCAGAGCGCCTCCCACACAGCGTCTCACCAAGTGAGTGAGAAGAGATGCACCGTGGGGGTGTAGTCCGTTGGAGGCAGCACGATATCCACCAAAGTTCAGGGAGAAGGCAAGCAACTCACCACCTCACGCCGCCTCTGCACATAACACCCCGCAGGGGGACACGCCACTTTCAATTTACTGCCACCCACACCGGTAGAAGGATTACAACGTTTTGTGCGCGTTCAGAGCGCCTCACACCGCGTCTCACCAGGTGAGTGAGAAGAGATGTACCGTGGGGGGTGTAGTCCGTTGGAGGCAGCACGATATCCACCAAAGTTCAGGGAGAAGGCAAGCAACTCTCCACCTCACGCTGCCTCTGCACACAACACCCCGCAGGGGGCCACGCCGCTTTCAATTTACTGCCGCCCATACCGGTAGAAGGATTACAGCACTTTTGTGCCTCCCACCGCATCTCACCAGGTGAGTGAGAAGAGATGCACCGTGGGGAGTGTAGTCCGTTGGAGGCAGCACGATATCCACCAAAGTTCAGGGAGAAGGCAAGCAACTCTCCACCTCACGCCGCCTCTGCACACAACACCCCGCTTTCAATTTACTGCCGCCCACACCAGTAGAAAGATTACAACGCTTTTGTGCGCGTTCAGAGCGCCTCCCACCGCGTCTCACCAGGTGAGTGAGAAGAGATGCACCGTGGGGGGTGCAGTCGGTTGGAGGCAGCACGATATCCACCAAAGTTCAGGGAGAAGGCATGCAACTCTGCACCTCACGCCGCCTCTGCACATAACACCCCGCAGGGGACCACGCCACTTTCAATTTACTGCCGCCCAGTCATGACAGCATAAATCCTCCCAATCAGGCAAAATGGTTCCCAAAACATCGCTCTATGTTGTTTGCTAGAGGAGATGGCAGTAGTAATAATCAAACCGACAGCCCATTATGACGTCAACCTCAGTGAGCAGGCATCGCACACTTGCCAGCAATTTAATACAGAGGCGGACACGTTCGAAATTCACCAGGGAATGTAAATGTAGAGCGCAGTTCCCAGCCCTCAAGGCTTTTTCAATGTGCTTACATAGGTTGTGCTGGCCCCTTTTTAATACTCTTCAGGTTACCGGCAGTCAAAATGAAGTGCAGAAAAACAAAATCCAGTGACAGCAGGTCCATTGCAAACTCACCACTGGCACAAAAAGGACGGTTCAATCCCATAAAATGCTGGTGTACAATTTCAAATAAACTGTCAATTCAATCCAATAGAGGGTGGTAAATATATGTTAAAGCACTACACATCCAAGCCAATGGAGGGCTGCCGGAAGCTTGTGGTCTGTTCTCCATAAACATTTGACGTAATTCCTGGATCCCCTTCACCTTTGAAGTATTCACAGCAAAGAACCATTGGCTCACTCCACATCAGAACAGCCAGAAAAAGTTTAAGTTGGTTCCAAAGTCACTTTACCTCTGCAGAGCTTGCTCAAATGTCCTAGGATGAGGCCATCTGATGGAAACTGACACTGGTGGGGCTCCCAGACACATTTTCTCTCAGCAGGCTTAAAATAGGTTCTCTTAAAAGTACTTCTAATGTCTCACCCCCGTGTTGCAGCAAACATGACTTCTCTTAAGTATTAGAAGTGACGTTTTTCTCACAGTAGGTCCTTTTCCGATTATCGCCATTGATACGATCCAAAGGAATTCGTAGCCATGAAGTAGGTTATACGTACATGGATTATTAGGCTTAGTTTCCGGATAATCAAGATGGTAAGTGTTAGAACTGGGGGTCTCAAGTTGGCAAAGGTATACACCTTTGACCAAATAGGGCCCCTTGCTTCCAAGTCAGGTAAAGGGGATTACACTACTGGAAAATCGCTTCTCACCCCCTTGGTAGCTTGGCACAAGAAGACAGGCTTATCTCAGAGGCAGTGTGTTAAGCATTTGTGAATACATACAGTAATGCAGTGAAAACACTACAGATGGACACTACACAGTTTTTATATAAATAAGTATACTTTATATAGACTGATCATACGACCATAAACGACAAAAATCCACAATTCTGTAATCAATAAGAATTGTTCAGGATAGCCGAAATGGTTCAAAAATAGGTTATTCACTTAAAAATAGTCTTTAGCAACAGATAACTCCAACGGGAGTTATCACGACGTCAAGATCAAAGAAATCCCAAACTACGGCGCTGACCGGGAGGTGCGCGGCGTTGGGCACGGAGTCAAAACAGACCCAAAAAGAACAGTACCTTGTAAAAGTGGAAACAAAGACAGCTCACAGCGTTGGGAAGAAGCGATGTCGTTGGAACGTTGCGGCGTCGGTTCTTTGCTTTCGGGGAGATAATGCGTCGGGAACTGGATGCTTGCGCAGGCAGGGGAGGTGTCAGTTCCTGACTGGAGAGGAGGTGACGTCACAATGGCGCTGAAACCACGGTTCCGTACGATGTCACGCTGTTGATGGATTCTTGACCACCCACGTTGACGATCGGCTCCGCAATAGCAGCAGGCATTGGGCCGGCGTCGCAAGTTGGAGCAGCGTTCACAGGTATGGCAGGCTTACAATGTTGTTCGATGGCATCGATGTGGCACGGCAGCCAGCGTCGGGTCCATGTTGCAAGTCGGAGCAGCGCTCGCAGCTTAGGTGCAGAATCCAGTGTCGCTCGCTGGTGTCGGTATTGCAGAGTCCTTCTATAGCACTAGAACAGCAAGTTCCAGATGCAGGCAAACAGAAGGGGGTGAAGTCTGGTATCCCTGAGTCTTAAGTCAAAAGGCAAGCTCAAATCAAGCCCTTGGAGTTATATCTGCAAGATGATGAAAGTTCTTTAAAAGTTCCTTCTCCTTTCATTGACAATGAAGAGACCACTGAAGGCCAACCCAGCAAACAGCACACTGGCAGGATGGCAGTCCAAACTCCTGCAGCTTCCTTGGTTCTTCTCCTTGGCAAATGGTTCGTCTTGTTCCCAGAAGTGATCTAAAGTCTTGGGGTCTGGGTCCCCATATGGAAGAGGTGTGGTGCTGCAGCCAAGGTGACTGACATCAGACACTGGGGCTCACAGTTCAATCCCAGGCACTGGCGGCAGGTCAGTACAGCACCATGTGACTTGGGCAATAGCTCGCTTAATCTTCTCGACGGCCTCCAGGGCCGGGATGCCTTCGGGTAGCTGTACGCTTTACAAATACCAGATTTATTTATATTTATACTCAAATTCTCTTTGTTCTCTGAAGGCAGAGAGGCATCGGCTTAGTCCAAACCAGTTCTGGTCAGTCCTGGAGCACTTTATTGACAAGACACCTTCTTTCCTTTCACAGTGTAGGCCAGGGACATCAGACACACCACAGCAGGTAGAGCCAGCATTGTGGAGGGAAGGCACAGCCCTGTTGAGGTCCCAAGTGCAACTCCTCCCACCCATCTAGATGCAGATTTCTCTATTCAGCACTGTGCTGACTCACCCTGTCTCCTGGAATCCCCCAGCCCCTGTCACTCAAACTCCAGACAAGGAATACACAACCTAGCAGAGGCAGGCTTGGATAGTTAGGCAAGAAAATAACTACTTTCTAAAAAGGAGTATTTTCAAACACAGAATGTTAAAACCAACTCCACTAAAAGATGTATTTTATCTTTCTGAGTTCAGGCATACTAAATTCAAACTTCTACCTAGTTCCCCGAGTCAGTTAGGATTATAAGATGTAATAATCAAACTGCCCATTCTGGACTATGGGGATCAGGTAACATTGCAATAGTGAAAAACGAAAATGGCTGTAATTCACTATTTGGACATGCCACACACACCAGAGCATGTCCTACCTTATACCTACAATGCACCCTGCCCTTGTGCCAACCTTAGGGGTGACTGACATGAAGAACTGGAAGGTTTAGGGACTGGCTAGTGGGTGCACTTGCCAAGTCGACATGGCAGTCACAGACTGCACACAGGCTCTGCAATGGCAGACCTGAGACACACTTTACAAGCTGCTTCTGTGGGTGGCACTACAAGTGGGGCAAACCCACCAGCAACATTTGATTTACAAGCCCTGGGCACACACGGTGCACTGTACTAGGGTCTGACAAGTAAATCAAATAAACCATTCATGGAGTCACTAATTAGTACAACAATTTAACATAGGGAGTACTTGCACTGTGGCACCCAATAGCAGTGGTACAGTGCCAAAAGCATCTAACCAGCAAAAATATCAAAAACAGAGGAGGCAATCAGTAAAAAACTAGAAGGGAGGCTCACACCAATGGTACCAGGTCTAACAGTAAGTAAGATAAGAAGTTCAGCCCCACCGGGAGCAGCATCGTTGCTGCTCAGCCCAAACACTCCAACTGTCTCCGTTACCCACACCAGGCACTCATGCATTCCACTACCTCATGAAGCATTCCAACACTCCACACATACCACATCCATACTAACTGAGCAGCAGGGAACAGGTAACTGAGGGAAAGGATGCATAATAAGGATACAAGTCATAACACGCCTCCTTACAGCAGCCATTGAGCTGAGAGGCACCCGGCAGTCAGAGGCAGGTTTGCTACATTATGCACTGACTCTGACACACTGGGCTCCAGCGCCATAAACAGAGGTATGTGTAGGAGAGTAGGGTCTGCAATCCTATGATCACCCAGATTTTTTGCTTTTGTTTCACTGGTTTACGACTTTCTCTGGCTGTGGGCATGCCAATCAGACCCACAGCCTGGCTGTTCTCTCTCTAAATTACGACATGTACCCTAGGTGCATTTACCAATTGGTACTGGGCCACCTTATCAGACCCTGTAACTCAGGGCATAGGTGTACCCAGGGCCTACCAGGGGCTGAAGCATGTATTATGCCACCCCTGGCTGGCCTCCTAAATTTGACACAACTGGCTGCATGACAGCTGGGGCAAAGTCGTGTAATCACCCTTTGCTGTAGATATAGTATACCTATATCTAAACCTAAAAATGGACACACAGATTCCTATCAGTCACTCCTATGGCAGGCCTTGACAATCCTGAAGGCAGAGTGCTTGGAATCGTGTGAGATGGTGCTCTGGCATGAGCTGAGCCTGTCTGCAGCTTGCGGAACCAAGTCCTAATAGCTGTTCCATGATATCGCATACCATATACTCTTAAGTGCATTATAATCCTCGCGGTTATATGCTATCTCTGGTATTGCTTTATCAAAACATGTCGAGTAAGGTGTCATACGAATTGGAATACTAACCCCTCGCCAATTCTGGCGACGGGGTTAGCATTCCACCCTTCTAGAGGGAAACGACATGTATGTAACTGTGAACCCCGGTTAAAGTTAAACGAAGCCTCAGCTCCACAAAATGGATGCTGCCACCACAGACACGAGTCTGACCTCCTGCTGCTGGGAGTCCTTCCAGTGGGGAGAGCTTAGACAAAGGGTTTCCTGTCTGGGGCGGTGCTAGCACCATCCCAGACAGGGTTTTGTGTATCCTGGGTAGGCAGGGCTTTACAGGAAGGTGACTGCTGAGTGGCACCCCGGTGCTCACTACGCATAGGCCGGCCAGAACCAGTTCCAGGGGCACAAAAACAACAGAAGCCCCTGCTCTAGGATAAAAGTAATTAGAACTCAATGGTTTCTGTTTGGTGTGTCTATATTGACTAAAGCACATTAACCATGTTACAGAGTTAGTACAATGTGCCCAGAAAGAAAGTTCGTAATGGAGTAGAATTCTTCTTAATGAAAACACTTTATTGTTCCTCTTGTTGTGGCCAACACGTGTTTCATCGCAGGGAAACAGACTGCGAATCTTCAGGGCCTTTCTTGCGAGAAAAGACGGGATTTAAGTGTTGAGGCCAAACGCCCAGGAGGGCGAGAGTGTGGGGAAAGCGCTATAGGCGCGTGGTTTATTTCATACCTTATTATGTTCATAAGGGGGCCATAACCGGGAGGAGAGTTGAATTACAGCTGTTACGCTCAGTAACGGAATACAGGCGGGTGCACCTGGTTAAGATTGTTCTCCCTCTTGTGGTTCCCGGCGCCGTTTGTCGTAGACGGTCCAGGGGCACACCAGCCCCTGGCCTGGGGAAAGTCCGGCATGGGAGAGGGGTGTAACCACCCCCCTCCTAGTCCCACCCATAGGCAGGACCTAGTCACCGGGCCAGCCCCTTTTCCTAGTATAAAGTTAGGAGCGGGCCCCCTTCCAAATTAGATCATCTTTGGAATCAAGACACGACTTTCTACGAAAGGACTTCAAGATTTCTTCTTCAAGATTCTCCCTTGTGACTAAGGAGTAGTCACCCTGCATCCGCAGGCACCATCTTAAGAATACTGCGGTCTGCTGCAAGTCCTTCCTCAGGAATCCGACGACACAGCTCGACGAGACCCGGCTTCCCTGGCACCTCTGACCTCTACTCACCTCTACAGCAAAGCTGAGAACCGTGAGTGCGACGAGACCTCGGGGGACCGGCTATCGGCAAGACTGCATGACTTCTTTACAGTACGCCCGCCGAGTGACCCTCTGGTGAGTGCTTTGGGGTCCGAGAAGCCCCGACCCTGAGCAGCTCCAGCACCGAAGATCAGCCCTCCAGCATCTCCACGATCTGCGTGGGGCCCTTCTGCTTTTTGCTGCTCACCGCGTTGTTTGGCTACTAGCCCGCTGGCTTGTGGCCTTCTGAACGACGCCCGACGACATCACCACCGCTGGTCTGGTTGCTCCAGACTGGCCCATGCTCCCTTCCAAGAGAGGAGCACCCCGGACCCTCCTGGTCCACTCCAGACGCCATTTTATGTCCACCGCGTGGGCTTGAATTAGCCAAGGCTTTGTTGCCCAATCCTGGGTCCAGCGACGCCGACAGCTTCATCCATCGTGGGACAGCTCGCTCCTCCATCCTGGTCGCCGTCAACGCCTCCTGGTCCGTGAGATCTGCAGAGCCCAGCGTCGCCCACTCACCTAGTCGAGGTGACTACCATCCGGTGCCCTCCTGGTGCCACCTGACTATTGGCTAGTAGTCACAAACTTGGTCCCCTCTGCTTTCAGGTATCGTCCATCTTCAAGATCCAGGCTTGGATCACTTCGAACTCTCTTCACTGGTCGCATGCCAGCATCTTTCCTCCAGGCTCCTGGTCCGTCAACGAGGATTCCCGACGTCTTTTGAGACATATGCAGCTGCAGCCCCTGGGCTAGGTAACTTCGGCATTTCGGTGCCCCAGCATAGCCTCACTATCCAAGGGTCAGAATCCACTTTCGTTTTTCTCCTACCAGGTCGGGTTCGCCCGAGAACACTAACTTTGCCTTTACTAGCTACCATAGACTTTGTCCCGCATCACGCGTGAGAGTGCACACTCTGCACCCGAGTCCCCTAGGGATCCTATTCGTAATCTAACGATTCTAAAGTCAAGTCCTAGCGATTCCAAAGCCTATTAGTACTGTACTTACCTGCTAGTAATTTCGCATTCCACTTCCAGAGTATATGGTTTTACGTGCCCCTCGGGCATTTGTGTATATTGTGCCAACTTAAGTATTTTCGTAAGAGTTTTGTTTTGTGCTTAGTACCCTGTCCTCATAAAGAGTACAGGGCTGTTGTGATTCTAATAAATACCCTGTTTATCTTCATAACACTTGTGTGGTGTCCTTTCACTTGGTGTTCAAGGGGTATATGTGTGGTAAACAGCTGGCTTAACACGCCCTCTCGAGTCTTTAGCCTTAGACTGCTCGTATCCACGCTACTAGGATAGCTGGTCTATAAGGTTGACTTACAACCAATCATCAATAAGGGTTGTCTGGACTGATACATAGTTTTCACTAGAATAGTGAGCACTGCATATCAGGCCACCTTCTCACAGTATGTCTCATTCTTCCTTTGTTGCATCACAGACAACATGACACAGAACATTGGAGATGTGGAATGCACATGTCTCACTGCATTCTCCTCTGGCTGTGTTCCTAGACGGCCTTCTTACTTTTTCTTTTTCTCTTGTCTGTATCTCCCTTACAATCAATCAATCAATCAGAGTACTTGTAGAGTGCCCTACTTACCCATGAGGGTCCTAAGGCGCTGAGGGGAGGGGGGGTGCTGCTACTGCTCGAAGAGCCAGGTCTTGAGGAGTCTTCTGAAGGCGAGTAGGTCTTGGGTCTGTCGTATGTGGGTAGGGAGGGTGTCTTGGCGGTGAGGTAAGAGAAGGATCTGCCGCCGGAGGTCATTCATTTGATGTGGGGGACATTGGCGAGTGCGATGCTGGCGGAGCGGAGCTGGTTGGTGGGGGTGTAGAGGCTGAGTCTGCTGTTCAGGTAGGCTGGTCCGGCGTTGTGGAGTGCTTTGTGTGCGTGGGTGAGGAGCTTGAATTTGATCCTCTTGACGGGGAGCCAGTGTAGGTCTCTCAGGTGGGGGGGGTGATGTGGATGCGGCGGGGGACGTTGACGATCAGTAGGGCGGAGGCGTTTTGGATGCGTTGTAGTCGGAGGTGTTTGGCTGGGATTCCTGCGTAGAGTGCGTTGCCGTAGTCCAGTCTGCTGCTGACGAGGGCCTGGGTAACCGTTTTTCATGTTTCGGTCAGGATCCACTTGTAGATCCTGCGGAGCATGCGGAGAGTGCTGTAGCAGGAGGAGGAGACGGCGTAGACCTGCTTAGACATGGAGAGGGAGGAGTCGAGGATGACTCCTAGGTTGCGTGCATGTTCGTTGGGTGTTGGTGCTGTTCCCGGTGTGGTCGGCCACCAGGAGTCGTCCCAGGCTGAGGGGGTGGGTCCGAGGATGAGTACCTCCGTCTTGTCCGAGTTCAGCTTCAGACGGCTGCTCCTCATCCAGTCAGCGACGGCCTTCATTCCCTCATGAAGGTTGGTTTTGGCGGTGTGTGGGTCCTTTGTGAGGGAGAGGATGAGCTGGGTGTCGTTGGCGTAGGAGATGATGTTGAGGTCGTGATGGCGGGCCACTTGTGCAAGGGGGGCCATGTAGATGTTGAACAGAGTCGGGCTGAGGGATGAGCCCTGGGGGACGCCGCAGATGATGTTGGTGGCTTCGGATTGGAAGGGTGGGAAGCGGACGCTCTGGGTTCTGCCGGAGAGGAAGGATGTGGTCTAGTCAAGGGCCTTCTCTTGGATTCCGGTTTCTAGGAGGCGTGTCTTTACAGTGCGATGGCAGACCGTGTCGAAAGCGGAAGACAGGTCCAGGAGGATGAGGGCTGATGTTTCGCCGTGGTCTAGTTGGCGCCTGATGTCGTCTGTGTCAGCGATGAGGGCTGTCTCGGTGCTGTGGTTTCGTCTGAATCCGGATTGGGATGGGTCCAGGATGTTGTTGTCTTCCATGTTGCGGGCCAGTTGCTTGTTGACGATTTTTTCGATGACCTTTGCCAGGAACGGGAGCAGGGAGATGGGCCGGAAGTTCTTGAGGTCTTTGGGGTCCGCCTTGGGCTTCTTGAGGAGAGCGTTGATATCTGCGTGCTTCCAGCTTTCCGGGAATGTCCCTGTTTCGAAGGATATGTTGATGACCTTCCGTGGTTGGGGTGCGATGTCTGCGTCTGCTTTGTTGAATACGTGGTGTGGGCACGGGTCTGACGGAGACCCTGAGTGGATGGAGTTCTTGACCTTGCGTGTCTCATCGTCGTTGACGTTGGACCAGGAGGTCAGGCGGATGGCGCTGGTGGTGTTCACTGAGGAGGCAGGGGAGGTGGAGTCTGGCGTAGTCAGGTCGGTTGTGGTGTTGAAGCTGTCGTGGATGTCAGCGATCTTGCGATGGAAGAAGTTGTTGGTGTTGGCGCTGAGGTTGGAAGGTTCCTTTACGATGCTGAAGAGCTCTTTGCTGTTGTGTGCGTTGTTATCCAGGCGGTCTTTGAAGGAGGATCTCTTGGCTAGTCTGATGAGGTGGTGATGTCTGCGAGTGGCGTCCTTGTGTGATTGTCCGGTGTGCATTTGTGGAGCCATATTTTCTCCAGTTTCCTCATGCGCGTTTGGAGGTCTGGAGTTTGTCGGTGAACCAGGTGGCTCTCTTGCTGGCGTGGCTGTTGGAGGGTTTCTTGAGCGGGGCGAGGGTGTTGGTGCAGTCATCGATCCACTGTCTGAGGTTGCAGGCTGCGGTGTCTGGGTTGGTGGGGTCAGTGGGTGGGTTCTGGGCGAGGGTGGTAATCAGCTGGTCTTCGGTGACTTTGTCCCAGCAGCAGCGAGGCAGCTTTTGGGTGCGGTGGTGCGTGGTTGGTTTCTTGAAGGTGAAATGGATGCAGTGGTGGTCAGTGCAGTGGAGTTTGGTGGTGTGGTCGAAGGCAACGTGGGTGCTTGTGGAGAAGACGGGGTCCAGCGTGTGGCCGGCGGTGTGGGTGCGGTTACGAGTTGTCTGAGGCCGAGGTTGGCGAGGTTGTTGATCAGGGTGGCGGAGTTAGCGTCCTTGTTGTTCTCGAGGTGGAAGTTCAGGTCCCCAAGGAGGATGTAGTCAGTGGAGGCGAGTGCGAGCACTGTATTAACATCTCTCGGCAAATTACTCTGCAACTCTCCAAGTCTGTCAGTGCTCCTCTAGATGTGTTGGGGAGGGCTCCATTCCTCAGTCAACAGTGGGGATAGGAGTAGGCCCAGGAAGAATTATAATTCCGCTAGCGGAGTTAGTGGAAATCAGAAACTCCTTGTAACGTGTTCCCAGTAGATTCCACCATTCGGCGAGTAGCAAAATTATAATTCTGTTTGCATGTACAAGACTTGTGTTGGAGTGCGCTGGCAAGTGCAATGAGATTTGCTGGGTGCTGGTGCGGCTTCCGCTTGCCACAGAGCCTACCGGTGCCACTTTTGTGATGCTGGCAAATGCCTGCTGCTGCTTCTCAAGCAGATTCTATTCTCTAGAAGTAGCTAAATCAACTAAAAAATATGTCTTGAGTGACTATTCTATTCCAATGGACAGTTCAGGTTGGTTTTTAGTGCGAAAAGTAAAGTGCCCTAGAGACTCCAACTTCCTGTTCAGCAGTAATTTGTCCATCTCCTGGTCACTTTTCATTTGGATTTTGAGGTGAAGGATCACTCTCGTTGTCTGCAATTTCTTGTGCATATATATCATTGGATTATGAAGGACTTTGTTTTTGTGATATCACAAATAAGTCCAAAAACGTTAGTATGAGGTGTTCTTTGATTGATAGACGGCATGCACCAGTATTTAGTTGTACTTTTATTCATTTTTTAAATTTGACTGTGGTTATGGTGGGTCACTTGGAGTTGCAGTAGGAGTCTAGTTATGTTTTGGGCATCTCATTTTTATCCTTTGTAGGCAGAAAGGTTACATAGATAAGTATACTTTCTCCATGTTGCTTACATTTGCACTATTAATTAATTAATGATACTATGTGGCCTAGTCTTACCACGGGCCATCCCACCAGTACAATTCATTGGGTATATGAAACAACGGTTTCTGTGGTCTATGTTACTAAATATCATTTAGCCCGGAGAGGTCATTGGATTAAATTAAAAATGTGGGTTTTACTTTGCTTTTTTAATGTATTTCACGTTTTGTTCTGCAAAGAGTGTATTTTGGTGGGGTAATACTATTTGATGTCTTGGGAAGATGTGTGTTGTTGTAAAAATGTTATAGCTCATTTAATCTTGATTTTTGGCATTGCTGAATTAATGCTGTGTCTCTGTGTTACCATACTGTCTTTGTCTGGCCGGTGGGTGTGTGTGCGTGTGTTTTTGCTATAGGCCACCATTTGTCTTTGTTCTCCATGCTGTGTGGCCGGTGACCATTTTTTGAAGCCAGCCAGTGTGCTTTTGCCATAGGCATGCATGTGTTCTTTGTTGTGTACACCATGCCTCCTTGCTTGTAGTTGTTGTTTGAACATGTGGCCGGGGGCCCTTTTGTGTAGCCAGCCAGTACTTTGGCCATAGGCCTCAATGTGTTCTTTGTTGTGTCCACCCTCCTCCTTGATTGTAGTTGTTGTTTGACCATGTGACCTGTAGCTATTTTGTGCAGCCTGCCAGTGTGCTTTTGCCATAGGTCTGCATGTGCTCTCCATCATGCCTACTTGCCTTTAGTTGTTGTTTAACCATGTGGCCGGTGGCTATTTTGTGTAGTCAACCAATGTGCTTTTGCCATAGGTCTAGATATGTTCTATGTTGTGTCCACCATGCCTCCTTGCTTGTAGTTGTTATTTGACTATGTGCCTGGCAACCATTTTGTATAGCCAGCCAGTATGCTGTTGGCGTAGGCCTGCATGCGTTCTTTGCTGTCCATGCCTCCTTGCTTGCAGTTGTTGTTTGACCATGTGGCCATTTTGTGCAGCCAGTGTTCTTTTGCCATAGGCCAGCATGTGTTCTTTGGTGTGTCCACCATGCCTCCTTGCTTGTTGTTGTTAGGTCTGGGCGTAGTTCGCTGAACTCTGTGAAGTTACAAAAAACTCTGCGAGTGGCAGAGTGCAGTGCGAACTGCAGGTTGTGCTGTATTCATCCGCTCGGGTAGAAATTCTACCTGAGCAGCAGCTCACGCTTGCAAACTTACTGTACGCGATCGCGAACGTACCGTTCCCAAGCGGGACAAAAACTCAGCTGCACATCGCGAAGCGGAGTTTTCTGCACTCCGTGAGCTCCGTGGAGTGCATAAAACTTGTAAAACTCCCTGAACGGAGCGAAGTTCACTGCCCAGGCCTAGTTATTTGATCATAAGGCCGGTGGCCATTTTGTGTAGCCAGCTGTGTGCTTTTGCCGTAGGCCTACATGCGTTCTTTGTTGTCCATGCCTCCTTGCTTGTAGTTGTTGTTTGACCATGTGACCGTTTGCCATTTTGTGTATGTTGTTTACACAAGCGCGGCCTTCCTATGTTGTGCTCATGCTCCTCGGTGCACCGTTTGTAATGGTTTAAGGTTGACACGTGTATGAAACTGCTGTTCACGCTCGTGTCCACCTTTTAGATAATGCGGATGGAGGTTGGCATTGTGGGAGGGCGCATGGGTGCATCTTTACTATGGAAGAGAGGGGAGATATATGTGGGTGTGAACGACGGTTGTCATTTCTCCAACTGGACTTACCGCTGTTAACCTGCTGAATAAAGATGTCGACTTAAAATTCCTGAGCCATCTTTCATTTGAAGCTAATGAGCCTTTGCTACAGGGTAGCCAGCCAGTGAGCCTTTGTCATAGGCCTGCAAGTGTTCTTTGTTGTGTCCACCATGCTTGTAGTTGGTTTTCGACCATGTGGCTAGCAGCCAGTTTGTATAGCCAGCTTGTGTGTGTTTTATCCAGTTTTCAAAGCCCTTTTCTATGGTGATTGATAGAAGGCTCTGCCATTCTTTTTTTATTTATTTTTAAATCTTTTTTTCCATGAAATCACTTAGTTTAACATGCTTGTGGATCATTATAGAATATGTATTATTTATGAAAAGTGTTCGATAAAATGTATTATATGCATTTGTTTCCCCCATACCTTCTTGCCTCCAATAGATTTCTCATAGTCCCCTAGTACACCAGCAATTATTTCCTTTTCTTTTTATTTAAAAGTTTTTTTTTCATGTTTGACATTTTCCCTCTACACCCTGCTAGCCATAGGTGCTTGCCACACATCAGCAATCCGCATAACATTTTTAAGGATTGTCATTAATCATTTTCCCCTGGACACTCTCCCTGCCATAGGCTTACACCAGCATTCATTTTTTAAGGATTATCCTTTTTCCCCTGCACTCCCCTGCCTGTCATAGGTGTCTCCCCTTTGATGCACATAAAGCAAACAGTTACAGTATGTGGATATCCTGGTTGAAATATTATATATGGTGATAGTGTGGTTTGACTTTCGAATGGAAACGATACACTATTGTTGTTCATTATTTCTGAGAAGATAACTTCACTAAATTATATTGTCTGTACTATGAATAATCAAACTGCAAAAATGCCCAGTTGCACTAAATGTTTTTCTTGCTTTTAGCCTGGTGCGCAACAGATAACAGCCACTTTACCTACAGCACAAATGGACTTGAACGCAACATGTGAGTCATTCTCTCTTCTGCTTGTGCAGCAAAGTGCAAACTGACAGAGCTTGAAGACAGCCCCAAAGACAGGTGCTGCCTAAAAAGGGGCCCAGGCGGGAGAGAAAAAAAAACACATTGCCTGTGCCACCACTGGCGTGACGACAAACACCTTTTTAGGAAACGTGGTGTGGCACTCCTACATCAATGCCACCACCCGAAACTAAGCCCAAGGCCATGTCTCCCAGCGAGGCAGCCACTGCCATCATGGCGACAAGCAGTGTGTCTGAATTGGATTTGTGTCAGCTGTAAACTAGTATCCAGTCGCCTTAGGAAACTGAGCAAAGTGAACAACAGGAGAGGCAGCCAGCTAGACATCTTTCTGAAGTACGAGGAGAACAGGAGGTTGAGCTTCCTGATGAGCATGATGTACCTCTTCTTGAACTATTGGATTTCTGATCTCCAGCCAAAAAAAAGAAAAGTTACTCCATCATCTTCTCCAAATTCCAATCCCCCCGTCTGATGATCGGGTCTGATTGGACCCTGGCTGAGTCCAGAACCGGCCATGAGAGACAAGGGAAAAATAAAGTTCCTGAAAGCCTTAGAATAATGGATGGGGATGAGGAGGAAGAGCCAGTCATAGTCATGGAAGCTGGCTCGGAGGACACCTACATTACCTGTCCAATGCAACCTGTTCCGAGGGATGTGGCACTGGTTCCAATACCACGGCCAGCTTCCATATTTGTAAGGAGACTGCTGAGACCTGCATCCACCACTACCTTAAAGTAATTGCTGTAGAGGAGCAGTCAACTTTTGTTTAATTCATAATCAAATATTGAAAAAGGTTCACAATTTTCAGTTTTGCTTCTTCATTCGTACATCCTTTATTAATTTTATTATTATTTAATTCTGTAAAAACATTTGCAGACTCCTTGAGTAGGCCTCGCAGAGCCCCAGGGGTCCTTGGACCACAGTTTAAAGACCACTGCATCGAAGAACAAATTAGGGAGGGACTATACATATTAAACAGAATCAAACTGCTATCCACAAAATTAAAGATAGTCGACTAAGTGCATTTAATTAAATTAGGACTTTCCATCATAGACACTGGGAACACCTGGGTTTTCTTGTAAGACTGGGACTACCATCATGCGATTTTAAAACTGCTTAAAGGAACAAGCATGAACAATTGGTTTGTAATGGAAAGTTTTGAAAGTGGAAACCAAAACCAATTTGCTGCTCTCACAATGTTCTTTTATTGGAAAGGTTTGGGAAGTCATGGCAGGCCTAGAGGAATGACCTCATGAAACAGGTTCTATCAATTCCAGATTGTTTCATGGACCACGTAACACCTCTGGAAAGAGTAGCAGAGGATACAGGACAATGAAGTTTCCTTAAGTAAATACGGACTTAAGAATCAAGCACTCAGAGACCCGATGTTCCAGCTTACTACTCTTTAAGACGTCTAGCTACACAGAGATTTGGTCGCTCAGGAAAGGCAGGATAATCCACTGCTGTTAATCGTTTTGTACAGCTGGAAATTGAGAACAGAATTCCAGGAGAACACTGCCTAGCCAAAACATCCAAAGGATTGCTGTCTGAAACACAAACTCATGGTCAGTTTTGCTGACAGACCCATCGGCGAGAGACCAGGAATCTCAAGCCAGGGATTTAACTCAAGAAAGACTATGTTACCACATCATAACATTTGATATTTTGGTAAAAGAGGTCTACTTAACCTTATTCACTTTTTAATAGTCAAATTACTGTATGCTTCCCCACAGGTTTCTCATCAATAAAGTGTGGTGTATACAACGGTCGATCTATGTGTGTTCACCATTCTGTAAGACTTACATGAAGACGCTAGGTAGCTTAATATAGTTGCAACAATAGTGACAGGGCCACAGCGCTTAATTGAGCGTGTCAGTTTGACTGAATTGTAACTTGTGATCTGTAACATTTTATTAACAACACATTATTAGTGAATCCTCATGCCCTTCTTTCTGTAGCTTCTGCGTCTCTCAATGGTGGTCAGAAACAGATAGGATCCCAGGTGGAAGGTGGACACTGATGTCGCTTTAAGCAGCGAGTGTTTGGAGACACAATGGCTTTACTTATGTCCTTTTGAAGCCTAAGAGAGCTGCACACTGCTTTTACACATCATCTGATTCAACAGCACAGCCTCGGAGGGTGGAACACTGCTTTTACACAACATTTGGCTCAACAGCACAGCCTTGGAGAACGTCACAATGATTTTACACAACAGCTGACACAATGCTGCAAGCTTCCAATCAAGGTCTCTAAGGAGAAATCTCCACTTTCAACTGTTTTACAAATTTGGAGAAACTGTTCAAATAAGGCTCTTTAATGAAACAACAGGAATCCTTGAAGGATAAATTGGTGGAAGAGGTTATCCCAGAAGGACTAAGCGTGGCCGTGGTTCTCATGTGTAATCCATCAGCAAATTGTATTAAACGGATTATAAAAAATAAATTGGAGAATTTTGGAGGTTGGTGAGAAGAAGCTATCACTGTACCCCTCTCTTTGAACAGAGGTCAGAACCTCAGGAACCCTCACAACAATGACTGACATACCTGGGGCCGATGGTATAAGTACATCAGACCGTCTGCCCTACTTATGGTAGGCATTCTGACCTACGTGTTTCTCTTCAGGAACACAATGAAAAGACTGGTTGTGTCAAACTGAAAAAATCTATGAAAAATGACCTAGACTCCCTTGTAGAAAGCTCTCAGTGTATCAAGTACATGATTTATTGGTTTCACAAAAAGCAAACTCTCACTTTAGGAGTAAAACCAAAAAGTCTGTTGTGCAACCGTGTGAAAAATGGCAGCAACTAAGCAAACTTTAAGTGGTTTTAGAGGAGCTCCTGTTGCTCCTCTGAGGACACAGGGATGGCCAGGTTGGTGGAGATCGCTAAACATGGTGGAAGGTAGTCCAACGGGGTAGTGGAGGTTGTTACGCCTGTTCCTCTGGCAGACCGTGGACCCCTGTCAAACTATAAATGAGCGGGAAAGTCTTCAAATGTAACTCAAATAGAAAAATCACTAAAGAAAGGCGGGTTGGATTTAGGGCACTCTATCAAAAATGCAACAAAGCGTTACACCAGCCAAACCAACGGCCCACCCACCAGCCCTGTTTAGAGTTGGACAGATTGTCAGCCTTTCATCGGAAATCCCATTGAGTCTGTCGATGGAAAACTTCTTCATATGAAGAAAGGGCTCGAAGAAAACCCATCAGACATTATTAGATAAAGCAGTGCTATATAAGAACCTTAACAAAAAAAAGAAAATTTTGTATTTGCCAAATTCATGTTTAAATCCCTGTGGTATTTTTATGGATTATTAACAAGAGGACTGCCAAGATACAGACATATTTCAGCTTTCCTAAAAAAAACAGGTATTGATTGGGTAAAAAAGACTGAATTAAGTTCCCAAAACAGCTGTGAATCCCAGATCTCAGTATTACTGGTAGCACTTCTCTCTTCATTAACACAGAAGGAGAGGTAGTACCACCTCAAGCAAAGAACCGCTTCTCACTCTGAGAGAAGGCACACTGGTGAGAATAGTCCCCTCTGATACCACCTGCACCAGACTCCCAGCTGAAAGCAGTCATGCTATCGAAATTTGACCCCTCTATTACCAAATAAACTAGGCTCCTTGCTGACATCACAAATATCTTTAAAGTTTAGGGAATAAATCACATCTAAGATCGCCTTATATACACTCAGCAGTCAAATACCATGAATTCTAATAAATTTGTTGTTTTATTACGTCTAAAAACATAAATTTCTTATTAACATGTAACATCTAGTCATCATTGTGTACATTCCATAGCATCATGATTGTTCTTGCTTTATAATAATTTAGTTCCTGTTAATGTTAAAGTAAATCCTGGTACACACCTCTGTAGTGTGGTTTTTAAAGGCTCTTGGATGTCCATACATGGGTGGCGTTTGGTTATGTATCATTATTACAGATCTATAAAGTATGGGGTTTCAAATATATTATGCCACTAATGGAAGTATAAACCCCTTGTTCCTAAATATAGATTTTCCAGTTTAGAACTTGTTGCTGTTAACGTGAAAGTAAAGTGAGTTTGACCCTGGAGCAAACCCCTGGAGTGTGTTATGTATAAGGATGGGTGTGCTGAAGAGCAGTCTTGTTGCTGTTCCTCACTGGCTGGGTGGTGAGGGTTTTTCCCCCGTGTGTGTTCGCTGGTGGCTCCGGAGGGTTGCCAACCCTCTGAAGCTCTTCACACATTCACTGCACTGGAATGGCTTTTCCCCAGTGTGTGTTCGATTATGTTTTAGTAGGTCTGATGACCTACTAAAGCTCTTTACACATTCACTGCACTGGAATGGTTTTTCCCCAGTGTGTGTTCGCAGATGACTCCTGAGAGCTGAGGAATGACTAAAACTACTTCCACATTCACTGCACTGGAATGGTTTTTCCCCAGTATGTGTTCGCTGATGTGATTGGAGATGTGATAACAGACTGAAGCTCTTCATACATTCACTGCACTGGAATGGTTTTTCCCCAGTATGTGTTCGCTGATGTGATTGGAGGTGTGATAACCGACTGAAGCTCTTTACACATTCATTGCACTGGAATGGCTTTTCCCCAGTGTGTGTTCGCAGATGACTCCTGAGATTTGAGGAATTACTAAAACTACTTCCACATTCACTGCACTGGAATGGCTTTTCCCCAGTGTGTGTTCGCAGATGACTCCTGAGAGCTGAGGAATGACTAAAACTACTTCCACATTCATTGCAATGGTATGGTTTTTCCCCAGTATGTGTTCGCTGATGTGATTGGAGATGTGATAACCGACTGAAGCTCTTTACACATTCACTGCACTGGAATGGCTTTTCCCCAGTGTGTGTTCGCAGATGACTCCTGAGAGCTGAGGAATGACTAAAACTACTTCCACATTCATTGCAATGGTATGGTTTTTCCCCAGTGTGTGTTCGCTGATGTGATTGGAGATGTGATAAAAGACTGAAGCTCTTTACACATTCACTGCACTGGAATGGCTTTTCCCCAGTGTGTGTTCGCTGATGTGATTGGAGATGTGATAAAAGACTCAAGCTCTTTACACATTCACTGCACTGGAATGGCTTTTCCCCAGTGTGTGTTCGCTGATGTGATTGGAGATGTGATAAAAGACTCAAGCTCTTTACACATTCACTGCACTGGAATGGCTTTTCCCCAGTGTGTGTTCGCTGATGACTCCTGAGTGTTGAGGAATCACTAAAACTACTTCCACATTCACTGCACTTGAATGGTTTTTCCCCTGTGTGTGTTCGTTTATGTACTTGGAGGTCTAATAACTGACTGAATTTCTTCACACATTCAGTGCAATGGTGCAGTTTTTCCCCAGTGTGTGTTCGCTGATGTCTTTGGAGCTGTGATAACTGACTGAAGTTCTTAGCACATTCATTGCAATTGCATGTTGCTTCTCCTGTGTGTGTTCGCTGATTATCTTTTAGGAGTGTTAACTGACTGAAGTTTTTCATATATTCATTGCAATTGCACGTTGCTTCTCCTGTGTGTGATTGCTGATGGTTCTTTAGTAGTGATGACAAACTAAAGCTCTTGCTGCATGGGTATGATTTTTCTTTCTTGGGTGGTGTCTCTGGGCCGGGTTTATCTTTGTCTGTATCCCAAGAGTGCGTTTCCTGAGGAGCTAACATGGTTGATAAAGCACTTGTGTTATTCTCACGTTCCCGGTGTGTGTGTGGTATTTTGGGATGGTTGATTTCAGAAATACAAGACTCGCCAGCTACATATATTATTATTTTGGCAAGTAAAGCTTCTTTGTAGGTGGGTAGGTCTTTAGATTGCTTATTAGTTTTGTGTGTTACGGGTAAAGATTAGTCTTCCTTCTGGAAGATGCAAATTAGCACAATCTGTTGTAGATTAGAGACCTTCTCTTTCTATTACCCTTCAGTTATCTGGCTCCACTCCCTTGTGTTTTTCTCGTGCTCATGTGGTTTGGCCAGAAAGAGTTTATAATACACCTAGCACGATGAATGGTGGTCTGCCATCATTACAGGAAGCAGAGCAATGCTGTATCCACCTCATACCGAACACATCATCAAAGCTGGTGGTGCAGGCCTGTTTATACAGGAGGTGGTTTGTCAGTGTTGTTGCCTTCATTTTCTTGAGGTCATTTCTTAGTCCTGTTGCGTGCATCCACTGATATGCTTCTTCCAGGATCTATCAGTTTATGTTCAGGTTCCTCATTCTCTGACTGTGCAGATCTTTTCCTGAATATTGGAGCTCATTTTTTCTAACCACTTTTTTCAGAATTGCACGATTACTGTCATAATTCACGATCCTTTGTGCATTCAAGGCTGGTTTCCTATTGGATGTAAAGAGATTTAAAATCACTAAATGGAAATGTAAGAGAATGTGAATACACAATATTTAACTAGTTGTAAAAGACATCTCTTCTTTACCATGTATGAATGTTACCAAGAGATATTTCACCATACACAGATATTTAACTAAATCTTTCATTGAACATGTCACTCTTACTTACTTCAGAAAAGGAGGTGATTTTCCAGTGTTCACAGAGTAACTTAGTACAGAAAGAGCACACATGGAGTGCCCACTCGCTAGAGGTACAGCTTTAGGAAGATGCAACATGGGCAAGATTTTATTTAAACAAGAAGGGATTGTGGAAAAAGAGATGGATCAGGATGTGCTGCTGTCACTTCAGCTTCAGGAAGTGTATAACAACGGTAACCCTTTCAAGAACGGTATCACAAACAAAACTCTTCAGGAAGTATATAATAAAGGTAACGCTGCAGGAAGTATATAAGAAATGAAGCTCCATTCACTCTTCTTGAAAGTACTTTCCTGTTCACACTGGAGCAGCTGAAGTTCCAACTCCTGTCTTTACTTTTCTGTTTGTTAAGTTATCTTTGCCACATTCCAAGGGATTGTTCAAGCATTTGTTAGAAGATTGCAGCATTGATTATAGAGATTCCATCACAACCTGTAATATACCTGCGATATGTCTGCTGCCAATACATGTCTGCTTTTTGTCTTTTTCTACCTTGCCATGGCATCTGACTTAATGTTTTCCGTGTGGTGCCAGCATGCTACTCTGTGGGTGGATGGAGCGTTGGCAGAGTGGGACAAGATGTCAGTGGCAGGTGTGTGCAGCATTTACACCTTTGGGCATTTCTTGAAATCAGCTTCACCTTACTCCCTGTTCATCGCCTTCCATACTCCCTTATGTCTGTGTACTCGCTCAGCAGGGTTCACTCACAGCTAAAGCAGAGGAGTGACTCGATGCACACAGCAGACATCAGGTAATGATCTGATAGACAAACGGCCATGCTTGGCAGTACCAGGATCACAAGCGTCATTAAAGAGGCTCGCCAGGGACATACAAACGGAGGAAGTGCACAGGTAGGTACTAATGAGGTACAAACAGAGGAGGTGAACATGTAGGGACATGCTCCTTTTTGGGTCTGTTTCAGACCTTTACTGGGCTGGGTATTGGTGTGCACTGTATCTTATTCCTACGGCTGACAGAGGCACTTGCTGCAGGGGTGTTTCCACTTTGACCCTTTACAAGAGGAGAGCAGAGCCTTAGAAAGCACAACACCTGGAGGCTGCCTGCCTTGAGGGGAAGGTGAGGGGCAGGGTGTCAGACAATATCAGCAAGGGACATAAAAGGATCCTATGAAACACAGCCGCAGAGAAGCGAAATTGTCAGCCTAGATGGAGAAGAGCCGGGTCTTCCACTGTTTCCGGATCAGTAAGTGATATTGACTCTTTCTAAGGTTAGGAGCGATAGAATTCCATCGGGTCAGAGCTTAGACATGGAAGGAGCAACCTCCTGTTCTGGCTCTGCTGTGACGAGGGATGAGGGCCTTGTTTAGATTGGCGGAGCGTAGTGTTCTGGAGGGCATGTAAAATTGCATCCAGGCAGCTAGGCTGGATTCTCCTTGCTTGCATGGATTTTGTGGGATATGGATAGGGCTTTGAACTTTGAAAGCTTTCTAATAGGAAGCCAATGGAACTTGCTCAAAAGTTGGGAAGCAGAGCTGAATTGGTTCAGAACAGAATTCTTTGAGCCCTAATAGAGATATTTGCAATAGTCCAGGAGCAAAATGACAAGGGATTGTACAATCAGTTGGCTGGATTGCCAGGAAAAGTATCCTATAATTGGTTTGAGGTTCCTTAGGATGCCAAAACAGTTCCCCTGCTGGAATCTTGACTTCGGTTTCAAAGGATGAAGAGCTATCCATCCATACCCCAAGGTTTTCTACCACCACTTTATGTTCGACGGGTACATAGTATTTCTGGCCATCGTTGATCACTGCAAAGATGGGTATGCCTGCCGAGCACAATTTAAGTTTTAAACAGTCGCTGTGCATCCATGCCACCACCACTATTAGACAGTTTCTATATTTGAAACAACCGCTGGTCAACTCTGCTGACAAGGAAATAATTAGCTGAGTGTCGTCAGCATACAACACTGGTGAGATTTCAAGGGAATTAACTACCATTACCAGAGGTCTGACGTGAATATTAAAAAGGGTAAGACTGAGCTCCAAACCCTGGGAGATGCCAGGAGCCAGTCCTCTTTGAGATGAGACGAAGAGGGGGAGGGGGATATAACTTGAAAAGGATCACTCCTTTAAAAAGGAGGTAAACCAAGCCAGACCTTTGCCCTGTACCCGCAGGTCAGTGAGGCGAGTTAATATTATTGCATGTGAGACAGTGTCGAAGGCCACGCTTAAATCTAGGAGTATTAGAGCCCGGGATTTGCCGGCATCTGTAGTACTGCAAAGGGATTTGGTAACTGTTAAAAAAGCAGTTTTGCTGCTGTATGATCCAGATCCACTTCGGGAACAATCTAATATTTGATATTGTTCTAGTATTTTGGTTAGGAGATTGTTTACATGTTTCTCCACATCCTTGGACGGAAATGACAGAAGAGAAATGGGTCAATAGTTTTCTGGCTGAGTGGCATTTAGTGAAGGATCACTGTGCGTGTTTCCATATTGATACTTATGTGCTCAGCGTGAGCTTGGCTAATTCTAGAAATATGGGTGTGACGCTCTCCTGAAATGTCAAAATATTATCAGGTTTAAATGGGTCATCTGGAGATCCAGATTTCACTTGACGCATTAAGGTGGAAATAGAATCTGCGTCACGTAGAGCCAATTGGTCCAAGGGAGCCCATTGCGAGTGGTAGGTCCCTGTGTCAAGAGAGACCGGTTTGACTGTTTTCTCACCCCTGTTAAAGTAAAGATAAAGATAATTGAACAAGCTTGCTGCAGTGGCTGTTAGAAGCTTCTGCTAATCCAGGAGTGGAGGTGGGTTTAATCAGGTTGTTCACAATAGAGAATATTTACATGCTTTGATGGAAGTCTCCGCCCATTCTCTATTGGAGTCTAATAGAGGCACACTCCTTTCGATAAACCTTGAAAAGGCAGAAGTGTCCAGTTTATGCTACTGCTTTCTCATTGTGGGGTTACCGGTAATGTTGTTTTCAACGCTAGGTGTATCAATGGTCATAGGCAACATATAATGGTTTGATCAGGTCACTAGAACAGGGGGAGCAGTTTGAAGGGTGGCCAGGTTGGAAAAAAAAGGGTCCAGAAGATGGCCGGCCTCATAGCTGAATGTTTTACTATCTGAGCTAATTGGAAAGTGGCCAGGTCATTAGTAAGGTCCTGGATTTCTTTATTGTTGAAAGATTCAAGTCTCCAAATATGCTTAAGTTGGACAATTGAAGTGAGTGCACTCTATTAGAGATTCCCTAGGGACGCAATGGAGCAGGGCCGTGGCACTGAATACAGTCCCCAGGCTCCACCGCATGCCGCGTCACTCTCCTGCGCCCGGAGGCGCTTAAAGGCAGCAGTGAGGTCCCACTGTGGGGGACACATCAGAGCAGACCCATGGCACTGACTAGAGCCCAAGGCTCCACCCCACGATGCATCACTCTTCCCGCGCCCAGAGGTGCTGTAAGGCAGCAGCGAGGTCCCGCTGTGGGGGCCGCATCAGAGCAGAGCCCGGGCACGGACTACAGCTGCTTAAAGGCAGCAGCGTGGTACCTCTGCATGGGCCAAGGGCAGACCCATCCATGTCCGTCAGAGCCCAGAGGAGGCTGGGCCCCCGTCTAACTTCTACACTCGCCCGTTACAGGCCCACCATGGGCAAGAAAAAGCTGAGAGCAACAGAGGAGGTAACTGTTACCTCTTTAAATACCTTTCTTGCCAAGGCAACATCAGCATTAGAAAAATAAATCGCACTCACAGAAATGAGAATTTCGTTAGGGTTAGGGACAGGGCATTCATCTAATCTAGTTGTTTCTCCAACTAAGGGGGGGTGTAAACAATATGGGGTTTTTCTTCCAGAATTACCGGCAGATCCTGTACCAACCCCGGAACATTCCTAGCCTGCCTCTACATTTAGTGGGAAACCAACTGACGCAACCTCCGTAAATGGTAAATGAAAAAGAGGCCATGCGACACTGCCCTCCAAGTGTCCTGCCAAACAAAATCAGGAAGGTTTCTATGCCAGCGAGTTCCACATGTATGAATAGCCAGCAACTTTCAGAGACTACATTTTCCTCATATTGGTGTGATCTTCTTGATAACTTTAAACAACTTTTGCAACCAATCTATGCCTGTTTAGATTCTACAGATAGCACCTACGGTCATCCCCTCCGATGTCTGTATAACTCTTAAAAAATTATAATTGTGAAACTCATAATTTGCGTTTTAATTGTGAAAACATGATCCTTGGTCGTGAGTAGGTTAAATCGCCCTCAAATTCTATTGGTCATCCTTTTGTTGAAAATCAGTGGCCCCCAGCAGGGATCCTATAGGTCCAGACCATGTAGATTTGGTCCCTAGGTGTTGCTCACCACAGGTGACCATACAAGATTCTATGGGTAAGGGACAATCACACGACTTATCAAGACCACAGGTTCAGGTAAATCCCCAGTCTACTCAGGCCCATAGCAGACCAAATCAGCAATACATGGACTTCCCTCCTGCAGCTTGTCACTATGTTCAAGTTTTAGTCAACGTGCCTTTACTGCGTCCCAATCTTAGGAATTCTTCACTTCAGCTGATGGCCATGGCTCAACACTTTGATATTTTGTATCTTTGAGTGATAGTTCAAACTCTGTCCTCGTTTCCAACAGAGTCTACTGGCCCCTCCACCCTGGCAGACCATGGGGCATATCATTGCTAACAAAAAAGTATGTCTCTTTCCCAAAATAACCGGGAATAAAAATAAATGTTATATGTTGCATGTTATGTCAGTCAATGTAAGTGTACAGTCAAAACAAGTGCATGGAAGATATGCTTTTAACAGAATCCTTTGTACAGGAACACCAGGAACAGACACAGACGGAATGCAATCCACTGTTTATGATTAGATTTTCTTTATTTTAGGAGCACAAGAAAGAACACACACTATTGCTTTGTTTATATTATATAGGCACTAACCTCACTATTGTCGAAAATAACGTGGCCTGCCCTGTAGGGCAGGCAATATGTATAAACATACAAACTATTTTTCTCTCCCTATCACAGATACTGCGGGTACAACGTTAACCGTATGTATAATTAAGAGACACACACACTAGGTGTGTTCTGTACTTATTTAAAGTCATTTTCGGTTCATTTACAGGAGTGGCATACATGGGGCTGGCCCCCATGTTGTCCTGAAGAAGAGGTGTGGGGGACACCTTGAAACATGGCGACAGGACGTTAGGAACCATGACCATATAAGTTATACATCCTTTGTCTAACCCCCTTTTTTAACATACCAACTAGAAGCAGGAATAAATAATTGAGCTCACTAGCTAGGTATTTTTAAATAGCTCTAATCACCACTCCACTATACACTGCATCACACATAGTTTCACAAAACCAGTGCTCCTACGTATCCTTCGCAAGTCGCAGCACGCCCCAAGCAGTAGATGCTCGGAATGGCCCCAATGATGAAGTATGTCACCTAGGGGCAAACCTGGGTGAGTGAGGGAACTAAGAAAATACATTTTCTTTTCTGGTAAGGCGAACCCAAAGTTTGGGGATACCCTGTAAATTTTCTCACTGGCTAGGTTCCCACGATCCACCATGCATGGATTTCTGTACTGATCTTTCCTAAATCATTGCCTCCTCAGTCTGTTCTTTATAACTATTATCAAATGTTTTCTGGTTTGGTACCCGTGGAGAGGGTTCACTTGGACATTTTAGATTCACTAAGCAGTATTACATCCTAACCAATTGACCCTACATCATCCTTCTCACCAGTACAGACAGCAATTTGGTCGCAGGAGTCCCTAAGTGATATAAAGATTTGCAATAACTTTTTGTACTGTTTAACTTTTTGAATGTCGCCTTTTAAGATCTATTTGATCGAAATAAAGGAAAATGAATGATATAAAGATTCTCTCTTGGAATATAGCGGGCTATGAAAACAAAAAGGATAATCAAAATTGGTATAAAGTGTTCACTGATAATATCTGCTTTCAGGAAAATTGGGCAGAGCAGTCTGTCTATGTAAATGGCTACAGCTCCTTTGTTACACCAGCAGTTCCATCAGCAGCAGGTAGATCTAAGGGGGGCTTACTCAGAATTGTAGCAAACACGATCACCCTATCTAAGGTGACCTTTATCAGTGACTCGACCCATTTTCATGTTATCGTGGCTGAAGGTTCTGGGAAAATTGATTTGTTACGCATTCATTATTATAATAATAATTTTAAGAATTATACACCGGTGACAGATTAGTTGGTGGGAATATTGGAATCTCTGTTAACATACCAAACATGTTCACTTTTTTTAATTTGGGCTGGGGATTTTAATGTGTACTGTAGCCCCAATTCGGACCAATGCATTTGTGGGGTAACCGACACTAATGATTCGTTGCTAGTCCCTTTTTTTTTTTTTTTTTTAAACGTTTATTTGGAGATAAGCAAGGAAAAAGGAAGTGCATACATGATACATACAGTTATAAATGGCTATTACAGTAGAACGAAATACTCAAAAGAGTCCTGAGTACAGAGTGGCACAGCAATCAGTATATATAGCAATAGTCAAATACACAGAGCATGTAGGAGAGTGATGATCCAGGACGCACAGGTAAACTGATGAGATGATACAGTATGGGCATGTTCTGTTAGCGCAAAAAAAAACCAAAGGAGAAACAGAAAAAAGGGCTAAACCCTGACAGGAGTGCGATCTCCATCTCTACCATCTAATTGACATACAAGGAAATACAGCCCCCTTGATCTCGCAGAAAGAGGATGCAGTCCAGCCCCCCCCCCAATACCTGAGGACCTGCAAATGTAGAATGATCTCTCAACCCACCGTGCTGAAGTCAACCAACCCCTACTCGGTCCTCATGTTCAGAATCAGAGTCCTGCACAGCTCTAGTTAGGAGGTACACCTGAAGCGGGCTCCAAAAGTCTTTGGGTCTGCACCTCACGGGCATCAGTTCAGAATAGACATTATATTGGTCCTGACAGTATATGAGGTCGTTCAACCAATCCTGGAAGCGCGGTACCCTGCCACGACCCCAGCAGCAAGCAACCCTACGCTTAGCCAGAAGCAGGGCCACGTCAACAAATCTACGATGAGAGGCAGGCACGTCATTAGAATAACCCAGCAACAACACCAAGGGGTCAAACGCCACTCCATCCTCCGCCATAACCTGCAGGGCCACATGGACCTGAGTCCAGTATTCCAGTACCCCCGCACAACTCCAAGCCAAATGCAGAAAGTCAGCACCTTCTGCTCGACACCTAGCGCATCTGTCATCCTCCGCTAAATGAAACCGAAGTTTCCTCGCCGGGGTGTAATAGTACCTCTGGACAAATTTGTAATGGATGATTTTCAAGTGACAACTGGAAGAAACATTGGCCGTAAGTCCACAGCAATACTTCCATTGCTCGTCAGTAATAGGGGCTCCCAGCTCAGCAACCCACTGCTCACGCACCCGATTGGAAGGGACAGAGCGCTGTCGGCGAATAGCACCGTATAGTTTCGACACCAGGTGACGCCCATCCGAAACCAACAGCACATGGAGGGGGAGGGTGACTTCCGGCTCCGAAGGGAAATCCGGTAGCAAGGCACGCATGCCCTGCCTCAGACGAACATAGTAAAACAGCTCCAAAGGGGAGCAGGCAGCAGCTCCAAAGAAATGAGCCTGAGTACGGAAGGCACCTTCATGAAACACGTCACCCCACGTAAGAATACCGAGCCGCCTACACAATCGTTGAAACCCCGTTTCCAGCAACAGAGACAAATCAGGATGATAGGATAGAGGCAGGGCCGGCGAATAAAGAAAGGAGACGCCCAGCAGTCGTGCTACCCGTTTCCAGGCATCCACCGTGCATGTCACCGTCGTTTGAGGCGTGTCCACATCCGACACCTTGCCCAATACTAACCCTTCCAGTGGGAGCGGATGGGCAACCCAATGTTCAGCCGCTATCTGGGGCATAAATGGCGTGGGGCGCATCCAGTGATAAGCGTAATGCGTTTGAGCGCTAAGATAGTAAAGCTCAAATTCAGGGACGTCAAATCCTCCATCAGAACAGGGTAGTGTGAGGGTAGCCCAAGCCACCCGCAGCTGTTTGCCCCCCCAAAACAATCGTATGAGCTCAGAGCGAAGTCTGCGAAAAAAATAAGCACCAGGATGATATGGAAGGTTTTGAAATAGGTACAGAAAGCGGGGCAAAACTACCATCTTGATAAGGGACGCCCGACCGGCCATGGAGAGAGGCAAGGACATCCATCTAGTGACGTCATCTGCCAGTTTAGTAATAGCCACACCATAATTAAGCCTGATCGTTTCTTCTCTGTCCAATGACACAACAATGCCGAGGTACCGCAGCTCCGAATCGCACCATTCCAAAGGGTAATCAAGAGGAAACCTACTCACAGCTAAGGGGGAAGAGTTGGGATTTCCGCCAGTTGATATGGACACCAGAGACACCCCCAAAAGCAACCAACTCTCGCAAGAGCGCATTAAGGTTGTTTTCAGGATCTTTCACATAGAGCGTGACATCATCCGCATACAAAGAGATCCCGACCTGACGCTGAAGACAATTGAAGGCGCTCTGCTGGTGTAACTGACGAATCCTGCAGGCCAGAGGCTCAATGGCAATGGCAAATAGGAGGGGCGAGAGGGGGCATCCCTGACGACTCCCCCTTGTAAGAGGGAACGGGGGGGATAGCACCCCATTCACCACCACCCTCGCCATCGGTTCAGTATATAAGAGCTTAACCCATGAAATAAAGATCCGAGGAAAGCCCATCCGACAAAGTACATCAATAAGATAGCCCCACTCAACGGAGTCGAACGCCTTAGTGGCATCAAGGAAGATGGCGGCGACCGGGATATCTGGAGCAATGGTCGAAATAAGGGAAAACAAGGTACGAAGATTGTGGGAGGTAGCACGACCAGGCACAAACCCCGACTGATCGGGCAGAACAATAACAGGCATGAGCTCAGCGAGTCTCACCGCCAGGACCTTCACGAGTATTTTTACATCGCAATTGAGCAATGAGAGGGGCCTATAGGAACCCACATCCAGCGGATCCTTACCCGGCTTGAGCAGCGACGTAATAGCGACCTCCCGCATGGAACACGGCAGTCGCCCCTCCTCCAGGGACTCCTCAAAAACCTCGCGGAGAACGGGAGCCATAATGTCCACATAACACTTATAGAATTCAGCAGGAAGGCCATCCAGACCAGCGGCCTTCCCTTTATTCAAAGACATGATGGCATTCCTGACCTCCTCCACCTCCAGGGGCCTACCTAAGAACGCCCGATGATCATCCGACAACCAACAAAGTGCCAACTCATCAAGAAATCCGCCATATCGTGTCTCACCAGCCTGCTGTGTCGTGTAAAGGTGTGCGTAATGGTCAATAAAGGTACGCTGAATCTCCGCAGTGTCCCGACAGCGAGTGCCATCCGGCAAAACCAATTCCAGCACGTCCGACCCATGCCTTGGATGTCTAGTAAGGGCAGCAAGGACCTTACCGGGCCGCTCCCCCTCACAGTACCTCCTCGCCGTCCAATACTTCCCCCTATGTTTAGCCTCCCTGGCGGCCTCCTCCTCATACTCGGAGAGCTTGGTACGGAACTGGCTCAAAAGATCGGGATCCGAGTCAGCCTGCATCCTGCGTTCTAAGTCACGCAAGTCACCCTCCAAGCCCCCGAGAGTCCGAACAATCAGTTTAAGCATTCCACACCTTTTAGAGATGGTGACTCCCCGGATCGTAACCTTGAACGCCTCCCATATAACCTCGATACTGTCGACAGAACCCTTGTTTCTGGGGAAGAACGCCTCCACCTCCTCGCCAAGCTCCTCCCTGAACACAGGGTCAAGCAAGGCAGTCGGAAAAAGGCGCCAAGGCGGGCGCGGCCTGTGCAGCCCGGGAACAGATAGAACAACCTTCACCGGGCAGTGATCAGAATACGTACGAGCAAGATGCACAGCCTCCCGCAGGCCAGCCACCAACCCCCTAGAGAGAAACACATAGTCCAGCCTCGCCCATGAGCGCGCATGTGCAGTGTAATGCGTGCCCTCCTTAGTGGCAGGGTGAGAGTACCTCCAGCTGTCGATCAGCCCAGCCTCCTATACCACCCCACGCAGAACTTCTCTAGCTTGCACATTATACTGAGGACTCCCGTCCGATCTATCTAACTGAGCATGAAGTGCAAAATTGAAATCTCCCCCCCACACGATGTAAGTGGCATCTACAGCAAGCACATGGCCCCACAATGTAACGAAAAAAGTTGGCGTATCAACATTGGGAGCATAGCAATTAACAAACAGCACAGTGATCTGCCCAAGCCGCCCCCACAGTAGCACATAGCGCCCCTCAGGGTCTCCCATAGATCCCAGTTCTTGAAATGCGAGCGATCTTTTAACAAGGATAACAACCCCGCGAGCATAAGAGGAGTATGAAGCAAACATCCTGGCCGCAGCCCACCTCCCACCAAAGCTAGGAGAAGGTCCAGGTCGCAGATGCGTCTCCTGGAGGAGGGCAACATGAATAGCATGCCTGTCCAAATACTGGATCACATTACGACATTTCCTGGCATCATTAAGACCCCGTACATTCCAGGACAAAATTGATATCTTGTCTATAATGACAGTCGACATTAGCCATATTCAGGGCCCCACAGGACCCAATGAGCAAGGGCTGAACGTCCGACTCCCAGCAGCAGCCAGCAGCAGGACACCAACTCAGGACGCAGCCGTCCCACCACATACACTCCACACACATCCCAGCCATCTCCAAACCATGCAACCAGAACCTCAACAACTCCCCCCCAGCAGCACCATCCGTGGAACAGGCACCCAGGAAACACATCGCGCAGCACGCAGCAAACACAGCTCATCCGGCCCACAACCCGCACACACGTTCCACGTGTAGCGTGCTCACCACCACGCGGTCGCCAGAGATGGCGGCCGTTTCTCTCAGGCTCACAACGGACGAAGGCAAGGGCCCCAGGACCAATGCCGCCCAAAATAAAAATGGACCAGCCGAAGCAGCGGGCTCGGAGCCGCGCCTGCACACACAGACAGCAATAGCAATCCACGCATCGACCCATGAGGCCCGGGCGAGCACGTGTCGTCAGCATCATCCCCACCCCACCCACCTGATGACACCCCAACTATCAGGCCATGCAAACCCCCACCCCCCCCATTCCCCAACACACATCCAGTCAACCAACAAAGGACTAGAGTCCAAACCAAAGGTACAAGTGGGGTACACCCTCCGGGGAACCCTCTAGAGGTGCACGACACCACTCCCACACACCACGCCAGTGTCCGAGCCAACGAGTCCCAAATGGCCCCAGGCGCAGCGCGGGGGAGGGGGGGTGCCCAGAGCGCGAAACCAAATAGCACCAACCTGCGGTTCCATACCGACCCCAAGAAACGCCACCCATACATACAATTGCAAACAGGCAAGGTAAGGCCCCCGCCACAAAAAGCGGATGGCAGCTAGGCCTCCAATGCAGTTAAGGAAGTCAATGCAAAAGACATAGGTCTATAATGTCTCAATACAAAAAAGAACAAGGTCACCCCAATCAGGCGACCTCCTCCTCAGCCGCCGAATGTTCACCCTCAGGGTCTCGGTCGCCTCCTCGATCTGCAGCCGCTCGATCGCGCTTGAGGCGCTTTGCAAAATCCTCAGCATGCTGTGGGTTAGTGAAAAAGTGTTGCTTAGCCTGGTGCGTCACTCTAAGCTTGGCAGGGTAAAGCAAAGCATAGTCTACCTGCAGTTCCCGAAGCTTCTTCTTCACCCCCAGGAACTTACGGCGCTGGTCCTGCACCATCGGCGTGAAATCGGGGTACATGGTGAAAGACACCCCATCAAAGGAGAGGGCCCGTTTGGTGCGGGCAGCCTGGAGGGCAGCGTCCCGGTCTCGATAGTTTAAAAGACGCGCAATGATGGGGCGCGGTGCGGCTCCAGAGGCCGGCCGAGGCCCCAGTGACCGGTGTGCTCTCTCGACGATGAACTGGGACGAGAAAGCATCCGCACCAATGGCGCCCACCAGGAGTCTCTCCACATAAGTTTCCATCTTTCCAACATTCGTGGACTCCGGCACACCTACAATACGAACGTTATTGCGCCTACTCCTCGCCTCCAACTCCTCTTTCTTAGCGGCAATCACCCGCAATATATTATCCATTCTCGCCAGCTGGGTGGTATGACTGGCAGCCGTGTCGTCGTGGTCCGAGATGCGCTGTTCCGCCGTTGTCAGGCGTTCCTCGTGCACGTCTAGCTTCTGGACCACCGCATCCATGCGCGACGATATTTTGTCCACCTTGTCCACTATCGTGGCAAATCCCTGCCTCATCTCCTGCATCATCTGGTGAAAGTCCGGAGTTGGTGGCTGCGGCACAGTATCAGCGACAGGCGGGGGGGGGAGACCGCGAAGTCCCAGCCTCCTGGAGCAGTCGCGTTCCCCTCCTAGCCACTCCAGAGTCATAGGACAACTTAGATTGTTTAGTGTCCGGCTTCCCCATAATAAAGCGCTAGCAGCACAGCGGGGCACCAGTCAAGAAGAGTTAGGCTGCAGGCCGGCCCAAGTTCTCGGCCAAACGCCGAAACACGGGGGCACAAGCAGGCATGTACGCCCCGCCACTCCCAGCGAAGAAAAATGGCCGTCTCCGCTCCAAGGCCAAAGGGGTTGCTCTCCAGGCGACAAGACGATGATCCGCTGTGTCTCCGTAAGCAATAGTTCCTGGGCAGGCAGATGTAGGAGCCGAGAAGTCAGTTCAAGGACAGGGGAGCATTCAGCAGCATGCCCGGCCAGCAAGCAGGCCCGGTGGAGAGAGGTAGAGCAGGGCCTACACCCCACGTGTGAAGCCGCGGGCTAGCGTGAATGATGACGCCGGGCCACGGAGCACCCGACCTCCAGAGCGCAAGTCGGGGAAACTCGGAGCCCTCGTAACTTCGGCCAGCAACCTCCGAATGGAACAGGAGTTGGACCGTGGGTGGCCAGTCGGTATCCCAGTAGAGCTATAGGGTCAGATCAGGGCGCAGCGATGGTAAACAGGATCCCTAGGCGGATAATAGCTCCGGGCAGCAGGAGCCTCACGGCAGTGCGGCCATTCTGCAGTGCGCCCTCTAGCGCCCCCCGCTAGTCCATTTTATGCATCATAACTACGGAAACACTTCAAACATTTTTTCATTAACTTGTGACCTAGTTATAATAAACCTGTATCACCGCATGACTGGTCAACCCCTCCTCACCTTTCATCGTACAGGAGTTACCTCGACATCTGATTTTACAATTATTCAGACTAATTTTAAGAGATGTATTAAGTCCTCCATAGACGAGTTGACAGGGTTCAGTGATCATGATTTCCTTCTTTTATGGCCTCTTTATGCTACGTCAAGCTCTATATTTACCCCAAAAAAGGATTCTGAATAGGAAAAATGGATGTACTCTTAATTGAGAGAAAATTAACCCTATTTCCTTCCTCCCAAAGGTTGTAAAGGAGGTGTTACCTGACATTGAATCCTGCTTAGACACCAACACTGATAGTCATCAAGTAGCAATAGCATTTAGTAAAATTTAAACATCTATAAATTCTAATCTTTTACATCCATCTACATGAAACACTCCATCGATGATAAGGGGGTTTGAGACAAATTGCTCAAAGGCCTCCAAAAATCTTCGCACTGCTCTTAAAACAAGTCCCAGAAACAAAGATATGATAAGGAGCTATGAGCTGACTGTAAGACAGCAAGGGTGGAGAGAAAAAAGGAGTTACGGGATGAAGGATGGGTAACTTTGTGTGAGGCTTCGAGGAGTAAAGATAGCATCGTATTTTGGAGGTGGTAAATGCCCCTTTTCTGCAGGATCAGGGCGGCCCCTCTCTTGATATTCCTATAGATCAATCGACCTGGGTGTCTCTCTTCCAGGGCATTTTTAATGTAGAGATGGGTAGCGCTACAAAAAAACCTTAGCACTTGATGACTGCCCATCTGGGGATGGAATTCTCATTAGAGGAAATTGAGCTTGCCCTCTCTCAATCGCCTGCCCCAAAGGCAGCAGGGTCAGATGGGGTTCCTCTGGATATTTTTTTTGTACATAAAAATGTATGGGCTCCACCCTTGACCCAAGTTTTTAATACTGTTTCCCAAGTGTGACCCCCCCGGTATCTTGGAAATAATCTGTGATTATCCCCATAAATAAGAAGGGGGATCCCTTGAATCCTGCAAATTACCACCCAATCTCCCTGCTGGATAGCGCTGCCAAACTAATGGGGAGATTGCGCCTAAATAGACTGGAGGAGTGGGCATTTGTTATATAATGTTTTAGCTGAGACACAATACTAGTTTAGAAAGGGGAGGGGTACAATCGACCACGGACACAATTCACCCTTACTTGCAGCAAAAAATGTTTGCGCAAAAAAGGGCCCGTTTTAAATGGCTTTTGTGACTTGTCCGCTGCCTTCGACTGCGTAAACCACTCAAAATTGTGGGTTCTTTTGGAGTCGATGGGAGTAAACAACTCCATGATTCTTTTTACTAGGGAGACTTCTAGAGAGGAAGGGGCAGTAGTCAGGTTTGGTAAACAGGAGAAATGTTCGGAAATATTTAAAAGTTAAAAGGGGGTGCGACGGGGGTGTGTCCTTGCCCTCTTTCTTTTTTTCCTTGAACACCAATAAATGTAATGAAGTTTTGACCGCGCAGGGGAGAGAGGTTCCCTCAGCAGGAGGCTTATGGCTGTCTGCTCTCTTCTATGCAGATGATGCGGTTTTGATGGCCAGGACACCTCTGGCCCTACAGCGCTTGCTTGGCTCTTATTCAACTTTCAAGGCGGAACTGGGCCTGCTTGTTAACAAATCAAAAACCTTTATTATGATAGTGGGACTGGGAAGGAAAAAGTGTTTTTCATTCCATCTAGATGGGTGTTCTCTGGAACGGGTAGAGTCCTTTATTAGGTTGAGCCTGAGCCAGCGTGCAGGCACTGCTCTGCGGAGATCTGTGGTAGTTCCGTACGGTTCGAAGAGAAGCTTCGCTCTTGTTGCCATTTATATCCTCCCAACGATACAACTAATGTCCCGCATTTACATTCCGGTGTTGAAGAAAATTGGGCTTCTCTGAGGAACAAGGCTCTCCAGCTAATTAATTCTAAAACTATATTGGGTGGACCACTATTTAGGAGTTTTAAAATGGCACGTAGAATTAACTGGATAGGCAACTCTCGGGTCCCGGAAGGTTTTTGCAGTCAAGTGTCTCACACAAGGAATGGGGGCAACCTAAAGCCAACTGTAAGTGGCCCTGGTTTCTTGGCAATACCAGGGGTTTGTGTTAATGTTGAGGCTTCTTTAGGTATGTTAACAACCATATCCCACCTACTCCATTACCTAACCCCGAGATACGCCAACCCAATAATGTACCAAGGGAACCCTGTCCTACTAATGTACCAATGGAGTCCCGTGTAGCTCTTAAAATAGTTTCATGGAATATAGCGGGGCTTGTAAGCAAACTTGCTACCACTGAATGGATCTCATTCATTGATGAGCTAGATATTATATTCCTACAAGAAACATGGGCAGTGGACCAGGTATTCTGTGAGGGTTTCATTAACTTCTCCAAACCAGCGGTACAGGGTGAGAGGGGTAGACCAAAGGGGGTTTACTGATCTGGGTTAAACAGCTGACAACTCCCCGGATATTGTACTGATTAATGTTTATTCTAGGGGTCTGCAAGGCGGCAAGCCATCTTATTATTATTATTATTATTATTATTAATTGTGTTTTGTTAAGCGCAAACAACCCGGAGGCCTCGTAGCGCTGAGTATAGTCTGACTAATGTGAGCTGAAAAGACCAGGATTAGATAAAAAGAAGAGTTTTCAGTTCCTTCCGGAATTTCAGAAGGTTAGGTTCGCTGCGAAGGGTAGCAGGCAAGGAGTTCCAAGCCTTGGCGGCGTTCCAAGATAAAGAGCGCCCACCCCACCTGGTACGTTTGATTTTGTTCATTGTAGCCAGGAACGCTGTGCTAGATCGCAGTGATCTATGGGGGAGGTAGGGGGTCGCTAAAGAACAGATCATTGCTGGTGCGGTCTTCCACATGGCCTTGTGCATAATGCACATAGATTTGAACAATACTCTGGCCTTGATGGGAAGCCAGTGAAGTTTCTTCAGAGCCGCTGTGCCTGATTCCCGCCGGTTAAGGCCCAGCAAAAGGCGGGCTGCCGCATTTTGGGTAACCTGGAGCTTCCTTGTTGTAGAGGCACGAGCCCCGAGGTATAAGGAGTTCCCGTAGTCCAGGCGGGACAAGATAATGGCTTGCTCCATTATTCTACGGGCTTGAGAAGGGAGGAGTGGCAGCACTTTCCTAAGCATGCGCATAAGGCCAAAGCAAGTGGCGGAAAAAATGGTTGCTTGCTGTGTGAAGTTTAAATTTGCGTCCAGCCAAATGCCCAAGCTCTTTATTTGGGTTTTAGGTTGGGGCGGGATGCCCATGCATGGGGGCCAGTCCGGCAGAGGGCTGGGAATAATTGAATTGCCCAGAATCATGAGCTCCGTTTTCTCGCCGTTGAGCTTCAGGTGCGAGGTGGCCATCCACTGGGTGACCGCTACCAGGCAATTACTGAGATTGGGGGGGGAGGTATTGGACTGATTCATGGGTACGACC
Organism: Lissotriton helveticus; assembly: GCF_964261635.1. NCBI lineage: Eukaryota > Metazoa > Chordata > Amphibia > Caudata > Salamandridae > Lissotriton > Lissotriton helveticus. The sequence continues at coordinate 48,786,336 of NC_136057.1, read as the reverse complement.
AATTGTGTATCGTCGGCATAGGTCACATCTGAAACGATAGATCATTTAGATCTTTTTTAACGCATCACAGAGGCAAAAGTAATATTATAATTGCAGGAGAATTTAATTGTACTTATGAACCGTTGTGAAGACTTGAATTTTAGTTTTGAGGAGAACGAACAGTGGTCAATTCCACCACTGAAACTACATCCTATAAAAAAATGGACCAGGGCAGCACTCCAATTAAAAGCCTTCTGCTGGGAACACGGGCTACGAGCAGCAAATGGCCGTATAAAGTCTGACAAAGAAGGGATTCCGACATTTAACGATGGCCATCGCTCTAGTCGTATAGACTATTTTATTATAAACAAGGAAATGTGGCCAGATCTGTTAGACATGATGGTGGTAACCCAGCCCGAGAGTGATCACAACACAATCTGTTACCATGCGGGCTATTGGCCCTAATTGTAGAGAAGGCATGCCCATTTGTGCAGACTTTGTAGACTGCCTCTTAACTAATGATACCAGACGCCTTAAATGGTGCAAGGTTGTACTTGATCCTGAGAAACTCCTAGTCATGAGTAATCTAGTAGCAAATACCACTGCTACTCTCCAGACAGAGGCTGAATTTGGGTTAGCTAAGGACGGGATTACCCAGACCCACGAGCTTCTTTTTAAACAATTGAAAAGTTTTTTTTATTGTTAAAACCAAAAAAAGACCTGCTTCATCCACTACCAAGGCGGCACCTTGGTATAATTCTATTTCTCGCTCTGCCTATAAGTCCTTGGCAGCTGCAATTAGGAGTAAGGATAAGGCTCTATAAAAGGAAAAAGGCAAAAGGCAGGCATATAAGACAGCCAAAACCAAAGCAAAACGAGATTGGGATGAGGCGCATGGGGCTGAACTCCTCGAGGCCTGCTCGGGGAGGGACATGACGCGTTTTTGGCGCCTGGTCAAATGGGGGAGTGGGAATACTTGCAAAGCTCCCTTTAATCATGTGGAACCGGATCAATGGATTAGCCAATATAGAGGCCAATTTGCAAATGACCCGGGGGTCCAGGACTCCTTTGAAGTGTCAGTGTCTGTGCATTCTCCTCCCCTTAATATTACCAGTAAGGAAGTAGAAGCAGCCCTTCTACAAGTTCCAAAAGGGAGGGCTCCAGGTATTGACTGCATCCCTGCAGACCTTTTTGTACAAGACCAAGCACTATGGGCAACGTATATCCAATGAATGCCATTGATAAAGGAGCAGAGATTCCCACTTCCTGGGCAGGGGCAGTTATCCTTCCTATTTATAAAAAGGGGGATTCTTCCCTACTAGGAAATAACAGGCATATAAGCCTGATTGATTGCATTCAGAAGGTTGTGGCAAGAGTGGTCTTAGGTAGAATGCAGTCATGGATGGATGACTTTCACATCCTATCAGATTTACAAGCAGGCTTTAGACCATGTATTAGCACAGTGGATCAGCTGCTAAGGTTTATCCTTATTTATCAGCGTACCGTCACCCTGGGGAGAGGGTCTATTTATGCAGCTTTCGTGGACCTTAGGTCTGCATTTGACCTAGTTCCGCGCTCTAAATTGTGGCAAAATCTTTTTACGCTGGGTATGCCACCGGAAATCTTGGCCTTTGTTGTCAAATTGTAGACTTACAACTTTGCCCAGGTTAGGTGGGACAAGGCAAGTCACACCACTGAAAAATGTTTGGTTGAAAAGGTGGAAAGACAGGGGTGCGTCCTCGCACCCACCCTATTTTCTATTTACATCAATGGGGTACTGAATTATATTGAAAACTGTCCTACTGATGCCCCGAGCTTAGGTGGAAAAAAGATCTCGTAGCTCCTCTACTTCATATTTATAATGCTAAAATTAGCGCTTCAATCGTGTATGGTTCGGAGCTTTGGGCGTATGTGAATTTGGACACCCTTGCGGTGGCACAAAATATTTTTTTACGTTTATTAACGGGGCTGCTGCAATCAACTCCCCTGATTCCCTTGTATATGGACTTGGGGTGCCATTCTATTCGGGATATCGCCCGCTATAGATTAGTATCATATTGGAGAAGACTCTGGGTGACTCCCGAATTAGCCATCTATGCATCGCTGTGTTAGAAATTCGAGAAATGGATGTGAATAACAAAATTGAGTGGTTCATGTGTATTAAAAATTTTCATTATGAGATGGGTTTGGGCCGGCTATGGACTTCCCCTGCGGGCAGTCCTTTCCCTAGCAAATCCGAGCTAAAAGCAGCATACTGGCATTTGGTCTATTCTAGGCAGTTTGCTTCTTCCAGCAGTCCAACTTTGTCTAGCACCTTTCTACAAATTAAATCCAAACCCTCCTATGAATTGTATTGGTATCTAATTACTTCAACCCGTGACAGAAAACTTTTCCACCAGTTTAGAGTGGGAACACTGGCCACCAAGGATTTTACCTCTATGTGGTCTAACTTGCACACTAACTGTAGCAACTGTCCTTTCTGCCCGGGCAGGGTTGAAACTGTGGCCCATATTTTATTTGCTTGCCCAGCTTATCAAACCCCGAGAAGATATAGGCTGAAACCTGTGTGTCTACTAATGGGGACCGGGGGCCACGGTGAGGCTTACAGATTACTTAAAAACGCAGTGGATGGCCCATTAGTGATTGCAACAGCCAAGTTCTGGGGCTGGGTCTGGGTGATTCGCTGGTCTATAGGGAGGAATAGATAAACATCCTTCATCATTTAAATGTTATTGATTGATTGTTTTTGTATATGTCTTTTTCTCTCTTTTTATGATTGACTGATGCTCTTTACACCCATCAGGTCAACAAGAAACTAAAAAGTTAAGTGCTGCAAAGCATAAGAAATGAAAGGGCACTAAAATATCTAAAACACTCCTTAAACAATTAATAAGCAATAGCTGTGTCACCTATGGTTTCACCATTAATTTTCGCCATGCGTGCCATGATGTAAAGCTGTTTCTGTGATATCGACTGATGGAGCTAAATCGGTTTGTCTATTTCTGTATTACACATGCAGCACAAATGGTGTAATTCATAAGGATCTATGTGGACTGCTGTCATTTCTGTCTCGAATCAGGAGGCACGCTGGACGTGGGAGGAGCTCGCTGAACTGGTGGATGTCACCAGCTTCAAAGTACTAGTGTTGCCAGGCGATAGCAACAATTCCGAGGGGCCCGGGCAGGTAGGATATTGAACAAGGGATATGTTGCCACAGCCTTGGTTACCTGCTGGAGGACAGGACGGTGTTCTACGGGCACAAAAAGATGGGGAGCTCAAAACAACGTTACACCCTCAGAAAAGCTACGGGCTACGTAGCACATTGAAGATGTGGTCCCTCTTCCTGCCCCTGCAGACAACAGGTCTCATGGGATTTGTAGTCTTTTTACCATGCAGCTACAGGGGTTTGAAGTCCCGCGCTGTGGGACATAGTCCAGGGCAATATAGAGTGTAGAAGATGCGGTCCCTCCTACTCCCCAGCAGACAACAGGTCTCCTGATATTTGTAATTCCTTTACCAGACAGCTGCAGTGCTGTGGCATCCAGCGCTGCATTTGAGAGTCTGGCACTATATAGCATGTGGCCCCTCCTGCTCCATCGGCAGACAGACAGGTCTCCTGTGACTTATAGTTCCTTTAGCAGGCAGATTGTTGACAGTGCGAGTGGCTTTTAGTTGAAAATTAAAGCTTGGCACAATGGGGTGCTCTCCACACCAGGCCGAACAGGGCTTTTGGGTGATCAGTCATAGCTCCGATCCTGTGCTTTCCTGTCTCCTCTGATTCCGTACACTTGCATGGACACGTACTGACTGGGTTGTTACTACTTTGTCCTTTTACCATAGGAGAGCAGAGCCTCAGACAGCACAGTCCCTAGAAACCGCCCGTCCCTAGGGTCGAAAGCCAGGCTAAGGTGTCAAGCACAGGAAATACATGCCTATAAGAAACACTTTGCTTCGGGGCGGTCCCACCCCTGGTCCAAGGGTTCCTTTGCTATCAGTCCACTCTCTCAAACTCAGATGCCTTTAACAGCACCTTTGGTACTACAGCTGCCTCCAGGCCTCCTTCCTGTTATGCTGATTCTCTCTTTTCCCACAATGTAGGGTACAGACTTGGTATACATAATACCCTACTAAGAGTCTTTTCAGACACTGAAAGCCTCAATCTTATTAAAGACAGCATTACTCCTCCACTACTGTGACTTATAGTCATAATGCTGTCCTTGTTGATCAGAAATAAAGACTTGATAATAATTCTGTGTTTGTCGGAAGACTGAGGACGTTATCCTGACAATAAATACATACATTAAATAATGGTATACTCTAATCGTACGCTGAGACAGTATGCAATGATTAATGATACACAATATAAGTTTAAGACTCTTACATTGATTCAGCACAAGTATTGTCAATTAAATTAACCTATAAGAAACAGGTATAGCATTTCTCTTTTAGCAGAGTTTACATTTTTTCCCTAGAAGTTGAGTAGGAATTCATTTTTAAGATTCAAAGACCTTTTTAATGATACAAATTAACAAAATGAAACTGTTCCATTTAATAGAACTTGTATTGCTACTCTAATTAGGTAGTGGATATTCTGGGATTGCGCAAAATATATTATTGTTTAAGTCAATTGCTTTATGGAAAAATATTAAATATGAAAGGCTATATATTAAACAGAGACAAATCCTGTGAGAAAACTTTTAGTGTCATATTTTACTAAGAAAATAATCAAATTAAATGTGCACAGGTTTAAAAGAATATCATTTAAGTGATCAATAAAATCGTGTGGAAATTTATTGTAAATTTATACTATATATTTGCGATGTCATTCTTATTTACAACTGTTTGATATCTTTTCATGTTCTCTTTTTTGAGTGTTAATTGACGTTTTAATTATAAAATGTTTTGTTTGTGTATGTATTATGGTCTTGAAGATACGGTCTTATGTGAAGCAAGGTGAAACCTATGATAACCGTTTGTCTATCTGTCTTTTTTTGGATTGAAGATATTGTTTATGATAACCCAATAATCATGTAAACAATATTGTTGTGTTGCATAAATTAGGTAATATATGTCTTTCTATTTTTTTGATTGAAGATTGTTCTAATTAAATATATGTACTTTCAGAACGCTATATATTACATTTTCTCTGAAAATTGGGCCCTGAAGCATGTAAATAAAATAAAATGTACTCCCAAAAATATTTTAGAACCTTCTTTAAGGCTCTCATAGTAGATGTAATACTGTTTGAAACAAGACGGTGGGGTTATACTTGCTGGGTTTGTTGAAGTACATGCAGGGTCAATGGCTCTCCCAGTCTGGTTCTTTTATTTCCCTAAATAGACCATTTTAAGATTGAAATGTTAAAGACACAATACATTAGAGCGGCGGTTCTACACCTTTTTAATTCTGAGGCCCCCACTGAATCATTACTGCAATCCCGTCATTATTGCAATCCAGGGACCCTCGGCCTCAGCTATTTTCTTTTACTCGGACCTCAAAGCAATACTCAACAAGCAGCAGCATTGGCATAGCCAATAGGTCTAGCCTTTGCCACCTTATAAGCGTTTAGCCAGAGCTATTGGCTTTGCCACCTTATAAGTGTTTAGCCAGAGCTATTGGCTTTCCCACCTTATAAGGGTTTAGCCAGAGCTATTGGTTTTGTCACCTTATAAGTGTTTAACCAGAGCTATCAGTTTTCCCACCTTATAAGTGTTTAGCCGGAGCTATCGACTTTGTCACCTTATAAGTGTTTAGCCAGAGCTATCGGGTTTGTCACCTTATAAGTGTTTAGCCAGAGCTATCGGCTTTGTCACCTTATAAGTGTTTAGCCAGAGCTATCGGCTTTGCCACCTTATAAGTGTTTAGCCAGAGCTATCACCTTTGCCACCTTATAAGTGTTTAACCAGAGCTATCAGTTTTCCCACCTTATAAGTGTTTAGCCAGAGCTATCGACTTTGTCACCTTATAAGTGTTTAGCCAGAGCTATCAGCTTTGTCACCTTATAAGTGTTTAGCCAGAGCTATCGGCTTTGTCACCTTATAAGTGTTTAACCAGAGCTATCAGTTTTCCCACCTTATAAGTGTTTAGCCAGAGCTATCGACTTTGTCACCTTATAAGTGTTTAGCCAGAGCTATTGGCTTTGTCACCTTATAAGTGTTTAGCCAGAGCTATCAGCTTTGTCACCTTATAAGTGTTTAACCAGAGCTATCAGTTTTCCCACCTTATAAGTGTTTAGCCAGAGCTATTGGCTTTGCCACCTTATAAGTGTTTAGCCAGAGCTATCGGCTTTGTCACCTTATAAGTGTTTAGCCAGAGCTATTGGCTTTGTCACCTTATAAGTGTTTAGCCAGAGCTATCAGCTTTGTCACCTTATAAGTGCTTAGCCAGAGCTATTGGCTTTGTCACCTTATAAGTGTTTAGCCAGAGCTATCGGCTTTGTCACCTTATAAGTGTTTAACCAGAGCTATCAGTTTTCCCACCTTATAAGTGCTTAGCCAGAGCTATTGGCTTTGTCACCTTATAAGTGTTTAGCCAGAGCTATCAGCTTTGCCACCTTATAAGTGTTTAGCCAGAGCTATTGGCTTTGTCACCTTATAAGTGTTTAGCCAGAGCTATTGGCTTTGCCACCTTATAAGTGTTTAGCCAGAGCTATTGGCTTTGTCACCTTATAAGTGTTTAGCCAGAGCTATTGGCTTTGTCACCTTATAAGTGTTTAGCAAGAGCTATCGGCTTTGCCACCTTATAAGTGTTCAGCCAGCGCTATTGGCTTTGTCACCTTATAAGTGTTTAGCCAGAGCTATTGGCTTTGCCACCTTATAAGTGTTTAGCCAGAGCTATCGGCTTTGCCACCTTATAAGTGTTTAGCCAGAGCTATTGGCTTTGTCACCTTATAAGTGTTTAGCCAGAGCTATTGGCTTTGTCACCTTATAAGTGTTTAGCCAGAGCTATTGGCTTTGCCACCTTATAAGTGTTTAGCCAGAGCTATCGGCTTTGCCACCTTATAAGTGTTTAGCCAGAGCTATTGGCTTTACCACCTTATAAGTGTTTAGCCAGAGCTATTGGCTTTACCACCTTATAAGTGTTTAGCCAGAGCTATCGACTTTGCCAATTTATTTTCAGCCTGTTGTAGAGCAGCGCGGCTGCTATGCAGCATGATGAGAAGTTATGCTAAAAAAGTGCTATAAGCATTTTTGTTATCTTATATATAACCAATAAAACATTATGTACAACTGAACGACAGTCCTAAACCAGATTTATGGGGCGGTGCGGGAACAAGCAAAACTGATCCTTTATGCTTTGCCCCATTTCCAGATTGTAATCTCGGAACAGGAGGCAGTTACCATACCTGGTAAATCCCTCACCCTGGGCAATATTATTTGCTATGTGTGATAAATATTCCACCCTATTCTGCACAACGTGTGGTCGGCACAAAAAAACCTGCTGGAGAATATTTCTATATTTGTCGCTTGACAACGTTTAACTAAGATTATAAATGCAGTCTCTTTAGATACAATTTAGCACGTTATAGAGAAAATAGGAACTACCAATGTTTGCCTGGTTCTTAATTTATTGTGCAAACATATTTATCCAACCCCTGAATACTTGCGTGTGCTCTGCTGCCTCCACTGCACACTTCATGGCTCATACGGTAATTCTAGGCAGCACTTGCAATATACAAAAGGACCGGTTGCCTCAACAAAGGGCAACTAGGAGAAGCTCCATTTCAACATATTCTATGCTTGAAAGAAGCGCAGAAAAAAACCTAAAATATCAGAACACTTGCCTGGATGCGAGAACAATAAACGTAAAAGACAACAGACTACATCAACCTTCAAGTAATGCGAGACTTAGTGCAGTGCAACTGCTTGTTTAATGCCAACTGGTGAAATTATGCTGGGGAAAAACAACGTAAACAAACAAGACACCAATAACCAGAAAAGTTGTAACTGTAAGTAAGGGCTAGTGGGGTTAGTAGAGTTTGTAGAGGGGTAAATGTGTATAAGTGTAGAAGAGTGGTAGAGTGGTTAAGGGTAATAAGAGTGTTATTAGAGGTTTAGGAGTGTAGTACAAGGTTAGTTGGTTATTAGAGTGTTAGCAGGGAAGAAGAGGGGTAGTAATTGAGTGTTGTAAAAGTTTAGAGGGGTAGTAGAGGGATGTTAGATGGTTAGAGGTGTAGCTAGATAGATGGATAGACGGGCAGAGGTTTATAGGGGTTGAAGAGGGTTGTAGTGTTAATAGAGGGATAGTAGAGGGTTAGTATAGGGCTAAAATGGTGAAAGAGGGTAAGATGGAATTATGTTTAGAAAAGGGATAGTAGAGGAGTATTAGAGCATTAGATTGGTAGTAGAGGTGTAGTAGATGGGTATAAGTGTTGAAGAGTAGTAACGTCTAGAACAGGGGTAGTCGGCTATAATAGGTGTAGAGGGATAGAAGATGGAAGATGGTTAGAGAGGTTTAAGAGTGGTAGAGGTGTAGAAGAGGGAAAGAAGAGGGGTAGAGGGCTAGTGAAGGTGTAAAATAGGTGTAGAAGGATGCAGGGGTTAGAGTGTTTGAGGGGTAGTAGATGGATAGAAGGGTAGATGAGGTATAGAGGTATAGTAAAGGGGTAGAAGAGGGCCAGTAGAGGGGTACTGTTGTAGAGTGGTGGACTGTTACCAGAGGGGTATAGTAGTATTAGAGTTGTTGAAGAAGGTTAGTTCAGGGTTAGTAGCAGGATACCAAAGGTGAACAAGGTTATTTGATGTTTATCAGAGGGGTAGGATATGTTTAGAAAGATAGTGGTGTATTAAAGACAGTAAATAGTGTATCTTCACGCATGGTATACATTGCATTAAATATACATGTTTAAAAGCATTTAGCTAAAGTGCGTTCAGTTACTGACCCTTAAAAAAAGCCCCTGAATAACTATAGTGGCGCAGTCAGCAGAGGTGGTTAGTATAGCTCCTAACGTGTTTAATTTAAAAAAATGTTGTTTCCCTTAGTCGGTAAGTATTTCCTTAAATGAGAATAAAAAAATGCAACATGCAATGGCCGTCCAGCGTTAATAAAGTAAAATATGTGACAAAGTAGATTAAAAGCGACATTTTGTAAACAGTCCGTCTGAATAGTTGTACATTATTAGGCAAAGCTGATGTAGTAATATCTTAGGACGTGGCTGCGGGAGTTATAAATGGTGTCTTTCACTGTTCTGTCTTTTTTCGCTCATATTTGAAATACATGTGAAATGCATCTGCAGCACCATCTTGAAAAGTCTCTTTGTGCACATGAAAAATTGCTTTTAAAGCGGAAATAAAGCGGCAGCTGCAGTATTAAAAATGCCTTTTCATGTCTGCGCATTTCCGTTCTTTACTGCGTTAAATAAAGGGGCGGAGTGCGTGGAATCCCCACAGTGAACGCGTTTGTAAAGATCGGAGGAGGGCTCGGGTCTGTTTCTGAAGCTCGGATGGAAGGGGCGGTGTCTGTCACTGGCTCCATGGCAGAGTGGGAGGTGGGTTTGGGGGGGGGGGGGGGGGGGGGCTCCATGGCAGAGTGGAGGTGGGTTTGGGGGGGTGGGGGCGGTGTCTGTTGCTGGCTCCATGGCAGAGTGGAGGTGGGTTGGGGGAGGCTCCATGGCAGAGTGGAGGTGGGTTTGGGGGGTGGGGGGCGGTGTCTGTCGCTGGCTCCACGGCAGAGTGGAGGTGGGCTTGGGGGGTGGGGGCGGTGTCTGTGGCTGGCTCCATGGCAGAGTGGAGGTGGGTTTCAGAGGGTGGGTGGCGGTGTCTGACGCTGGCTCCATGGCAGAGTGGAGGTGGGTTTGGGGGGGTGGGGGCGGTGTCTGTCGCTGGCTCCACGGCAGAGTGGAGGTGGGTTGGGTGGGGGGGGGACCGTGTCTGTCACTGGCTCCATGGCAGAGTGGAGGTGTGTTTGGGGGGGTTCCACGGCAGAGTGGAGGTTGGTTTGGGGGGGTGGGGGTGGTGTATGGCGCTGGCTCCACGGCAGAGTGGAGGTGGGTTTGGGGGGTGGGGGCGGTGTCTGTGGCTGGCTCCATGGCAGAGTGGAGGTGGGTTTCAGAGGGTGGGTGGCGGTGTCTGACGCTGGCTCCATGGCAGAGTGGAGGTGGGTTTGGGGGGGTGGGGGCGGTGTCTGTCGCTGGCTCCACGGCAGAGTGGAGGTGGGTTGGGTGGGGGGGGGACCGTGTCTGTCACTGGCTCCATGGCAGAGTGGAGGTGTGTTTGGGGGGGTTCCACGGCAGAGTGGAGGTTGGTTTGGGGGGGTGGGGGTGGTGTATGGAGCTGGCTCCATGACAGAGTGGAGGTGGGTTTAGGGGGGCTCCATGGCAGAGTGGGGGGTGGGCTCCATGGCAGAGTGGAGGTGGGTTTGGGGGGGCTCCATGGCAGAGTGGAAGTGGTTTTGGGGGTGGGGGGGTGTCTGTTGCTGGCTCCACGGCAGAGTGGCGGTGAGTTTTGGGGGGGGGGCGGTGTCTGGTGCTGGCTCCATGGCAGAGTGGAGGTGGGTTTGGGGAGGCTCCATGGCAGAGTGGAGGTGGGTTTAGGGGGGGTTTCATGGCAGAGTGGAGGTGGGTTTGGGGGCGGTGTCTGTCGCTGGCTCCATGGCAGGGTGGGAGGTGTGTTTGGGGGCGTGGGGGCGGTGTCTGGTGCTGAGACAAAGGCAGAGTGGTGGTGGGTTTGGGGGGTGGGGGAGGGTCGGTGTCTGGTGCTGGCTCCATGGCAGAGTAGAGGTGGGATTGGGGGGGGTTGCATTTTGCCAGCATTATTCTTTTGCAGAGCTGAGGGGTGCGACTCTTGGCGTGTATATCGAGGCTGGGGCAGAAGAGAATAAACTGAGCCCTGAGAGCAAACACCCTGGGGTTCCGATGCAAACGGGGTTTGTGGAAAACATTTGTAAATCTGTGTAAACATTTGTGAGAAAAAATAAGGCACCGTGCAATGCCATGCTAAGGTGAATAAAGTAAACAAGTGACATGACTATGTGAAATATTTAGGAAAAGTACTTACACGATGAGGAAATATAAATTTTATGGTCAAGTTGTGTTCCCTAGCAAGTACCCCACCGTCTCCATGTACGAGTTAAAGTGCATGTAACTTCCCTCCTGTACCAGCTATGAAGACGCAAATACATTTGCGTCCAACGTTAACATGTCCTCTTTCAGACCCACCATGAATGGGTTGAATGGTCCGTTCCTAAGTATGCTATGCCAACGTCTTTTTGTAGTGTACTCCTACGTTTTTCAGCTCTGGCTGAGTAGGCCCTGAATCCCTGCCACCGAGCCTCTTTCCTGGCTTCTGACTCCAAGGGCCTCTGCCCAGGCTACCTCTGTTCTCGTGAACTCTGACTTACTTTCAGCGCGGCCCCTCGCGCTCGGCTCAGCCTGCTGCCTGCCAAGATCGACTATAACCTTCGAGTTATCTGTTTCCCTCCCCGAAAATACATTCCTGCCTGCTAGCTTCAGTAAACATCCTTCTTCAGCTGCGGAGCCAAAGGGCCGACCTGTCTCCATGCAAGTAATTCATAGCTTCTGTTGCCATGCTCCCCTGGAAGGCCCCGTGCCCCCACGCTTCTCATGCAGACACTCAGGCGCTTATACACGCACTTACAGTCAGTATAGAATAGCTTTTGCCCCAGAGACCTTTCCGCCCAGATAGCTTAGTTCCTAAACATCAGATATCAGATATGATAGAAGCACAAGTTGATCTGACATGCCAGACTTCTGTCTCTTTCCGTCAGTTCAAATGTCAAGTCCCCAGCACCCTCCGACTCCATGTCATGCACACGTCATGCAACTGCGCGCGCATCCAAGCTTCCGATTTCTGCTGACATTGCAACATTCCTGTTAGTGCCACCCCTTCTGTGACACTTACTTGTGACGTTTCAAGAACACACCTCTAGTTCACGCCTCTTGATTACGCACATGTACCACGTGTATACTGTTATCTTGTCTTCTCTCAGCTGTTACGCCTTCTATACTGTTTCCAATGGTGTAAAATAAGTATATAAGCTATGTACTGTCAATAAAATGTAGCGCTCTATCCCTTCTGACACCCTGTGTGGTGTTCAGAACATGATATCCTGGTCTTGACCATTCCTTTTTAAGGAATAAAACCCCTAAGAACTCTAGCACCACGGACTCTGTTTTCTTTCATTTCCGATTGAGTTATTATTGATTAAGTACTTACCTGCATAGAAATTAAGAGTAAATTATTTATTTACATCATTTTGGCGCCCGAATAGGGACCCCTCCCCCACCTCACGCGCCGGTTGGTGCGTTGCAACCTATGTCCCCTGCCGTCAGTTAGCCGGAACATACGCGTACCGGCAGGATTTCCTGCATCTCCCTCTGACCCACGGAGGTGGCAAGGACTGCGATCAGTACCCAGACGAGGCGGTGAGGAGTGCGGAGGATCCCGACCAGAGCCTAGCCGAAAGAAGCAAGGTCCGAGGTGTCAAGAGGCCCACCAGTCTTCCGAAGTTCTCCGAAGTTTTCCGAAGTTTTCCGAAATTTTCCGAAGTTTTCCGAAGTATCGAGTCGAGTCCAGTCGAGTTTTCCGAGGCCTTCTGTTTCCGTGCTTCCCGGTGAGTACCATTGCTGGGACGTATCTAGACGGGTTTGGGTACACAAGTCCGGTCTGCACTGTTTTTAGGCAGTGTATCTGTGCTGTTTAGCAGTACATCAGTTTTCAAGTTCTTGCACTGTTTTTAGGCAGTGTATCTGTGCTGTTTAGCAGTACATCCGATGTAGGGGGTAGTTATATATGTTACAAATGTCTTTTTATGTGATTAATGTTGTGGCATGAATGAGACCGTTTTATGTGTATTATTGTGTTTTCTGTACAAATAAGCCGTATTCAGTAGTAAGTAGTACCATTCAGTAATAAGTAAGCAAAATGCCGTTTTTCAACAAGTTAAAGCAGATAGGAACTAGGAAAGGGATACTAGAGGAAGAAATTCCTATCCCTCCTAGGGACACTCCAGGCAACTTTATGTATAATAAGCATGGCATAGATGCCATATTGTATCTAGAATTATGGGCCGAGTACACTAAACATCTAGACGAGAGACACAGATGGCCCGTTATCGGAACATGGGATGCCGAGTGCATCATGAAGGTAGAAGAAGCATTATGGAAAAAGAAAGCCAGACAATCTCAGAAGGACGCCATAGAATTTTGGCGTAAGGAAGCACATAAGCGTGCTGAAAGAACACTCCGTAGAGAAGACAGACTGAAAGAATCAGAAAAAGCTCAAGAAAACGAACTAGTTACCGAGGGGATCCGAGTAAAAACAGAACAAATAGATCGAATCCGAAATAGCCAAGCAAACGGCATGTATCTTATGGCCGAGGGTACACCTGAGGCCATGTCAGAAATACCGAAAAATCTACCACCACCATTAGTTCCAACTAAAGTAATGCATAAAACTACTAAAGATATATTCCTAAATTCTTATCTAGAGGATGTAGCTCCCGCTTATACCAATCTGCCTGTTCGAGCCCTGCCTACTGACAGGGACGGGAGTGGCACCCCGCCTCCAGATCATGTCCCGCCAGTACCACGACAGACCTCCCCCGCTCCACCAGCCCCGCCACTTCCCGTACCCAAAACTGACCTACCGCAATCACGTTTGCCTGATCCACCTAAACGACAAATTCAAGTTCAGATACAGACTCCACAGGGAGATAATGCACAAGCTTCCGCTTCAGGAGGTGCGACCGCGGGTCCTCAGACCCCGCCACCAACTCACAGATTCAATCTCAGAGGTATGCAGAGTCCTCTCACGTACAGGTCTCCCCACTTCTCTAATTCATCCCGCCTTGACACATTAAAAGAAAACATTTCAGTTTGCAGATATGATCCAGTACCCGGAAAAGACGATTTAATGATATTGGCATCACTACGGTTAAGATCTGCTACTGATAACCTGCTATGCTATGTAGGAATGAAGGAGCGTCTAGATAGAATATATGAGTTTGTTCAGACAGGGAAAGACCCTGACAGTATTAAGGATGCCATGGAGAAACAGAAAGTTGACATGCAAGCACAGATATTGCGATTTTTCATAAATTGTCTAATAAGAGAACGAGATAGGCCCGGAACAGATCAGAGTGAATTAGATGCATTGAGCAAGTGGGGTCAAAATATAGCTGAAGGAAAACACGACAAGGGGACTTGCATAGCCTCTATGTACAAGAAGATTAGGAAAGCAGTGATAGCAGTACACCAGAAAGAGAAAGAAAAGGTTTCCTCCGAGGAGGAAGAAGAACAGGAAGAACCCGAAAGAAATGTAGGCACCATAGCATATGTAGGTAAGGGAAATTACCTTAGGAAAGGCATCCGTCCAGAAAGTAAGAGAGTTTTTCTCTCTGCTTTAACAAATCCGAATTCTTCTGAACATCAGTTTCAGGAGACAGATAAAAGGCTTCGAGATCGAGTAGGGTACCACGTACTCAATTCTATGGATGAACAAGAACTAGCCCGATCAGCCATATTATGGGCCGAAAATCCAGACATGTACAATGATGATACTTTAGCACAGACGTTTCTGAACCTTTCCCCAGACGAGCAGAAATTAGCAGGTGTATACATGATTCAACACCTCCTCATCAAATACAGAAACCATCATTCTGATCCAGGTCCCTTACACGAAACATTAGAAGCACTTCTCATGGACAGATGGAGAGGTTTCAGTACCAAGTTAATACAAATAATTCTAGAACAACGCCGTAAATATAGCACTTTTGTAAACTCTGAATATGTTCCCGCCCCACCTCCAGAAAGGAAAATGTACCACATGCAATGTGGGGGTGGCATTGAGAGTCAGAACCCTTTACGGGAAGTACACCCAGTAATGGGTGAGGACCATGCTTTGAAGCGTGTATACGTTCACACGCCCCTGACCAAGTTAGAACTGTTAGAAATGAAAAAACTAGTCCCGTGTCATGATAAAGATCCTGCAGGTTTTCATAGAGAGCTTAAAGACATGTTACTAATGGGGGATTACACGTATGATGATATCATGAAAATGTTAAAGGTACTATTACCCACGGGTATCTTCGAGAAATTAAAGGAAAAGGAATGGGAGGTGGGGGACACAAAGATTGCATGGGCAGAAATAGAGGACGAAGAAAAGAAACAGATCCCAGGGTTAGGCCTTGGGGACAAAACTAAAGCATTACCAGGTTTGATAGTACAGGTTCTGCCCAGATTATTGACAACGAGGAAGGAAGATTGGGATGCAATTTCGTCCTGTAAACAGAAACATGATGAAGATACTAGTGACTTCTATTCAAGATTCGAGAAATGTTTCATTATTAATAGTGGACTTAAACCAAGTAGCGAGTCATATCCGCATCTTTTTGTATCAAAGTTAGTCGAGAATTCCCTGTTAGCAGTCAAGAACCGTGTATACAAGGTCGAGAGTACATGGCAAGCAAATACGCCATCACAGATGTTACAAATGCTCCAATATCATCAGAACAGAATTAGAGAAGAACAAGATCAGGAACAAAAACGTATGAAAGACACAAAGATGAAAATGTTAGTAGCTCAGACGGTCCCAGCCGACGGCCACAGAAAGGGTGGGACCCAGACAAGTCACACTACAGCTCCCGTTAAAGGGACATGCAATTATTGCAAACAACCAGGTCACTACGTACACGAATGCCCAGTTCTGAAGCACAACATAGAGACAGGTAAAACTAAAGAAAGACCGCATCCGCCTAGACAAGACCATAACCAGCATCAGTCTTCACAGAATGCACAGAATACACAGCCAATGCATGCTTCATCAGCACATACAGCACAGACAGTAGCGGTATCACAGCCACAGCCCATTGCCGCAACTCAGCAAGTTTCACAACAGATGTACCAGTATGCCCAGTCCGCTTACCCCGAATATTCACGATACACATGAAACAGCCTAGGGAGGGAAGGTGATTTGCCTCTTATTGAGATTCCTGTAGATCAAGAAGGTCCTTATGTACACAGTCAAGTATTGGGAAAAGACAGAAAGTTTTTAATTGACACAGGGGCAAGTCGCACAACAATCAGCCATGATGAAGTTCCAGGGGCACCCCTCTCAGGCTCACAGAATGTTTCCCTTGGTTTTTCAGGACAGCCTATTGTAAATGAAGTATCGCAACCAGTTCCCCTGGCTGTAGGTCCATTATCACGTGTTACAGACCTGTTACTCACGAAATCATGTCCAGAAAATCTGTTAGGAATTAAAACATTGAAGGCTCTAGGAGCTATAATATGCTGTTCCCCGGAGGGGGTTAGACTCTTTCTACGGGATTTCAAGGGTCATTATGTTTTGCGAGAATTCGATGTCAGATTGAAAAATGTACCAGATTACTTGTGGGCAAAGGGCCCAACTGATGTAGGTTGTATGCACATCACCCCATACCGTGTTACACTCAAGACAGGGGTTGTTTTACCCAGAATCAGACAATACAAGTTACCACCCGATGCTGTAGTGGCTTTACTGAAAATCATTGAAGAGCTTATTGCCCAAGGAGTGGTCGTAGAGACCGACTCCAATGTATGTAATTCACCTATCATTCCGATTCTTAAACGTACAGACCCCAATGCACCGCCAGTATATCGGCTGGTGATTGATCTTCGAGAACTGAATAAACGCATTGTACCACAGTACCCTGTGGTTCCTGATATCTCTTCCCTATTGACTGCTATTGATTCAGAAGCAACGTTCTTTACTGTAATTGACCTCAAGAACGCCTTCTTCAGCGTACCTATTGATCCAGAGAGCCAATATCTCTTCGGATTCAGTTTAAATGGACGCAGCTTCAAATTTTCACGCGCACCTCAAGGATTCACAGAAAGCCCCAGCATCTATAGTCAAGCACTGAAAAGACAACTAGATTGTATTCAAATGCCAGTTAACACCGCTTTACTGCAATACGTCGATGATCTACTGATCACCGCACGAAGTGAGCCCGAATGTGAACAAGCATCACTGACAGTTTTACATTTTCTGGCCGACAAGGGACACAAGGTGTCTCCTTCAAAGCTACAATTCTGTGTTCAGCAAGTTGTGTACTTGGGTCACTTGCTGTCCAAAGTGGGGAGACAGCTCACTCCCGATCGCATTCAGTTAATTGTAAATATGCCGCAACCCCAGACACAAAAGGAAGTGCGGGCCTTCATAGGCCTCACCTCGTACTGCAGACAATGGATTCCTCAATATGCATTTCTAGCTAAACCACTCATCCAGTTAACAACACAGGAGGCAGCGACTTCGACTGCCCTCCCTTGGACTCAGGAACACACACAAGCTTTTGAAGAATTAAAGAAAGCCTTATGTCAAGCACCAGTTTTAGCGACACCATGTTACAGCAAACCGTTTACACTTTTCGTGACAGAACGTGATGGTACAGCGTTGTCTGTCCTCACTCAAGATCAAGCAGGTTCACATAAGCCTTGCGCTTATTTCTCTAGTACATTGGATTCAGTAGCCCAGGCACTCCCTGCGTGCTTGAAGTCAGTAGCAGCAACAGCGTTAGCCATCAGACAGAGCGATTCAATAGTTTTAGGTCATCAGTTAACCGTACAAGTTCCACACTCTGTAGAGGTTCTGTTAAACAGAACCCAGACTCAACACTTGACTATAGCACGACTGACAGGTTATGAATTAACGCTATTCCAGCCACACATAGAAATCAGGCGTTGCAGTATCCTGAACCCCGCAACACTGTTACCCACAGTTATGACAGATCCAGCCCCACATGATTGTATAGAAATCATTAATGCAGTAACAAAGCCTAGACGAGATTTAACAGATGTTCCATTGACAAATCCAGACCTGACACTTTATGTGGACGGTTCATGCATGAGAACAAGTACAGGAGAATTAGTGGCCGCATATGCTGTGACCACTGAAACTGAAGTTAAAGAAACACACCGTATTGACACACTGTCTGCTCAAGCAGCAGAGCTCATCGCTCTGACCCGAGCTTGTATACTAGCCAAGAACAGAAATGTTAACATATACACAGATTCCCGTTATGCATTCGGAGTTGTACACGACTTCGGAGTCCTCTGGCAAGAACGAGGTTTCTTGACCTCTCATGGTGCCAAAATACAGCACGGTCCCCTCATCCAAACACTGTTAGAAGCAATACATTTGCCCTCGGGCATATCAGTCATGAAGTGTAAAGCACATACTAAGGTTACAGATTCTGTTTCCCAGGGTAACGACCTGGCAGATCAGACAGCAAAACATACAGCATTGACTCACATCCAGACAACTGATATGACAAAGCCAACAGTACCGACACAGTGTATGACAGTCAAAGATCCCGCCCTAGACGTTATTGATATTCAGACACATGCTACTCCAGAGGAAATAAAGAAATGGATTGAACTAGGAGGGATCCAGACAGATCAAGGTTGGATGACGAAGGGAAAATCTATATGGTTTCTCCCTGACTCTATGGTTCAAGTCATGATAAATACAGCACATAGCCCAGCACATCTGGGAGAGAAAGCAATGTTAGACAGTTTACAGAATCTCTGGAGCAACAAACACTTACGAGCAGCAGCAAAACAGAAAGTGCGTACTTGCATGATCTGTTGTCAGTTCAATCCAGGTAAAAGCGTCCCTGTAGAGCAAGGTGGATTTCATCCTCCCGATCACCCTTTTGAAGTCCTCCAGATGGATTATATCCAGATGGACCGTTGTCGAGGATTTAAATATGTCCTTGTAGTTGTCTGTGCTCTGTCCCGCTGGACCGAAGCATACCCAGTTCCAGACTACACTGCTCCGACCACTGCCAAGCAGCTGGTTCGTGAATTCTTCCCACGATACGGCTTGCCTCGTGTTGTGTACTCAGATAACGGTCAGCCATTCTCATCTGCATTAATGAAAGAAGTTTCTTTACTGCTAGGATACCAGTGGAAGTTCCATTGTGTCCGACATCCCGAAGCAGCAGGCCTTGTAGAAAGGCATAATCAGACACTAAAGATCCGCCTTGCCAAAATATGTCAGGAGAAAGGGGTCGACTGGATAGTCGCCATGCCAGTGGCACTATTCTACATGAGGATGGTCGCCCATTCGAGATCAGGGCTATCCCCGTACGAAGTGGTCTTCGGCAGACCACCGAATATGTGGGGGACGCCCATTCCGAAGAAAATCACTGATGTTGATTGTAATATGTTGACAGATTACCTTGCCTCCTTGATGTCTGCACTCCAATCATGTCGTTCACAGGTTGCCGCAGCCTTCCCGGACAACACTGATGTAAAGCCGCACGACGTCCGTCCTGGCGATCTGGTTCTCGTGCGCAACTTCGACAGAAAGAGTCCGCTGGAGCCCCGCTGGAAGTCCCCGAAGACCGTTCTTCTCACCACAAGGACGGCAGTGAAAATCGAAGGGAGAAAGGGGTGGATTCACACGAGTCATGTGAAAAAATTCTCTGGACTGAAACCTGACCGAGACTCGTCCACCCCCACCAAAGACTGTGTCGAACAAAAAGACTTTACAGAATCTGAACGAGAAAAAACTCCTCAAGAAAGTTATCGCATGAAACTCCGATCTAGCAAGTCAGACAGTTTAATTGTTTAAGTCCTCCCCTAGGTGAATCGGTTAAATAGTTTCTGACATGTATCCCCTAGATCGAGATAGAGAGAGAGAGAGAGAGAGAAGCAAAGAAACGTACATACTGTAAATCACTTCGAAGTCACTGTATAGTGACCCTATTAATATTGTTTATTCTAAGTATTTTTGTTATTGTTGCCAGCTTCCTGCTACCTACCTACTGGCCTATCTTCAAACGTGAACAATCTGTTTACAATGTCTCTGCTGAACACACTTTTAGTGAACTACCTGCACACGAACTCTCTTACAGACTTGCGCTGCGCAACAACACATTCATTAGTATGTTACACCATTCTCATCAGACTAATAATGCTACAGACTGCTGGATATGTGGCCGACTCCCTCCCTACCAGAATTACAAGGGAGCCCTTCCTCTCTTTCCGTACCCGTTCACTCACAATGGCTCCTGTGGTGCATGGTTTAAAATAATTAATTCCTTAGATCCCGATATTGCTGTTTTCGATGGAGGCTGGGTTTGGGGAAATCTGAACCTAGTCCTGCTAGATGTCTGTTACCCTGACAAGGAGGGACTCCCCACTCGAACAGGAACTGATCTAGAAAATGAAGTATATAGATTAGGTAACTACACCATTAGCCTTATGATCCTTACTGTAGAATCCGAAGCCGCACCAGTCCTGCCCCATATGTCAGTGTTACCAGTCGCTGGTGAATTATGTATCCGAAAGAAAGGTTCAGTACACTTAGGTCATAGTAAATGCACTACTGTGGTCGAATTCAGTGATCAGGGTAAATCGTCCTTCAAAGCTATCAGTCACTCTTATTTTGTTTGTGGTCATACCGCATACATACGCTTGCCTCCAGACTGGGATGGTACCTGTTATATTGCATTCCTTCTGCCACCAGTATTTCTAGCTCCCCCTGATTACCATAGAAATTCCCGACTCATACAGACCAGACCCAAGAGAGAACTCCCGATTGTTGATCAGACCGAAACAGCATGGGAGCAATATACAGACTTTAATAAAGGATTCTTCTTCTTCCTAGGTCCTGTCCAGAATAGTAAACTCATTCGTAGATTAACTAGAACACTTGAAGCAGTGGTACATGAAACTGCCTCCGCCTTAGGTAACTTAACAGAGGAGCAATCTGCTATGCGGGTTGTTGTCCTTCAGAATCGTCTTGTTATTGACGTCATCTTGGCAGATAGAGGTGGAGCCTGTAAGGTCATCGGGTCGAGTTGCTGTGTTTTCATTCCACAAAATGCGCCATCTGTCTATCAAGCTATTACCCGTCTGCATAAAATTGCAAATCAGATACATCAGAATCCAGGCACCTGGACTTGGTCCGGTTGGTTCTGGACAACGTTAACAGCTTGGGGATGGAAGATCCTATCCTTCCTAGGCATTGGCCTAGTCATAGTATTCAGCTGCTGCCTGTGTCTACAATGTGGACCGGCGATATGTGGACTGTGTGCCACTTCCTGCATTGAGCATTCCAGTTGTCTCTCAAATCGTCAAAGAAAGAAAGATGAACGAATTATGTTACAAGAACAAACTGATAGATTTATGATGATCGATATATCATGAAGGGTCCGTAGGGAACAAGGAGGGAATGAGGAAATATAAATTTTATGGTCAAGTTGTGTTCCCTAGCAAGTACCCCACCGTCTCCATGTACGAGTTAAAGTGCATGTAACTTCCCTCCTGTACCAGCTATGAAGACGCAAATACATTTGCGTCCAACGTTAACATGTCCTCTTTCAGACCCACCAGGAATGGGTTGAATGGTCCGTTCCTAAGTATGCTATGCCAACGTCTTTTTGTAGTGTACTCCTACGTTTTTCAGCTCTGGCTGAGTAGGCCCTGAATCCCTGCCACCGAGCCTCTTTCCTGGCTTCTGACTCCAAGGGCCTCTGCCCAGGCTACCTCTGTTCTCGTGAACTCTGACTTACTTTCAGCGCGGCCCCTCGCGCTCGGCTCAGCCTGCTGCCTGCCAAGATCGACTATAACCTTCGAGTTATCTGTTTCCCTCCCCGAAAATACATTCCTGCCTGCTAGCTTCAGTAAACATCCTTCTTCAGCTGCGGAGCCAAAGGGCCGACCTGTCTCCATGCAAGTAATTCATAGCTTCTGTTGCCATGCTCCCCTGGAAGGCCCCGTGCCCCCACGCTTCTCATGCAGACACTCAGGCGCTTATACACGCACTTACAGTCAGTATAGAATAGCTTCTGCCCCAGAGACCTTTCCGCCCAGATAGCTTAGTTCCTAAACATCAGATATCAGATATGATAGAAGCACAAGTTGATCTGACATGCCAGACTTCTGTCTCTTTCCGTCAGTTCAAATGTCAAGTCCCCAGCACCCTCCGACTCCATGTCATGCACACGTCATGCAACTGCGCGCGCATCCAAGCTTCCGATTTCTGCTGACATTGCAACATTCCTGTTAGTGCCACCCCTTCTGTGACACTTACTTGTGACGTTTCAAGAACACACCTCTAGTTCACGCCTCTTGATTACGCACATGTACCACGTGTATACTGTTATCTTGTCTTCTCTCAGCTGTTACGCCTTCTATACTGTTTCCAATGGTGTAAAATAAGTATATAAGCTATGTACTGTCAATAAAATGTAGCGCTCTATCCCTTCTGACACCCTGTGTGGTGTTCAGAACATGATATCCTGGTCTTGACCATTCCTTTTTAAGGAATAAAACCCCTAAGAACTCTAGCACCACGGACTCTGTTTTCTTTCATTTCCGATTGAGTTATTATTGATTAAGTACTTACCTGCATAGAAATTAAGAGTAAATTATTTATTTACATCAGATGTTACAAATGTCCGATGGGACTCCGGTCACGATTGTCCGGTGTAACAGGTGTATAAGGCGTCCTAAGGTGTTCTTTCTGTACCTTTGTAAAGAATACATGTGTTACCGTAAATAACAAATATTATGTTATGAGGCTCCAGCCTTAACTCAGATGTTGGTGGTTGAATAAGCAAAAACGCAGGGTTTTGTATAAATCCGGGCTGTGTGCAAAGCAGTATACATTCTGTGCAACCGGTATTTAAAAGGCAACTTTTGGCTTGTAAATGTTGTATATTAACCCTGACATGGTTCGCACGGGATCTGTAATATAGCAAATTAGCATGTTGAACTGCATTGCGCAGTTAAGCGTCCCGCTCAACACCGGTTATAAAAAAGCCCATACATAACTATAGGTGCGCTGGCAGCAGCGTCCATTTGCAAATACGTATAAATAGTGCAATCTGGGGTTAGATTTGCGCAATTGTACACGTGGCGTTGATGTCTCAATGTAAATAAAAACCAGGCACATCAAAGAACCGACAGGTATTGGGAAGGTGGGGGGGGCTGTGTTTGTTGCTGTCTCCATGGGGGCAATGTGTGGGGGCACTTTGCAGGCTTTGCACTTTGCAGAGCTGAGAGGTGCGAGAGGCAGAGACTTGCCATGTATCCGCGAGGTCTGAGGAGGAGGCAGGAAGGACGAGACAGACCCGTGAGGGGCAAAAGAAGGCTGTTTCCCCCACAGTCGAAATCCCATAATATTGGCAAATTACAACTTTGAAATATAACCTAGTAAATATGTTTTTCCAACGTTATATATTGTATTAACTGTGCATGTGGAAAAGCACTTTGCAAAATGGCGTTCAGTTAAGCACCGTTTCAAATGAAGCGCCCCTGGATATTTAGCGTTGCGCCAGCAGTGTATAAATAATGCTCTCGTTTACTGATTATAAGAAACAAGATTCGCTTGTTAGCTTTAATAGGAAGTTTTAGCTTCACAGGATAAAAATGTAAAGAAACCTCTTTTGTAGGTCAAACTCCAAATAAATAAACATTTCAATTACGGACAGAAAAATGTAGCTACTGTACTTACACAGCAAAAATTCTTCCGATAGTGGCTTGTATCGATTCTTCACAGTAACAGGTGTAGGAGTGTTGCCAAACGAAGTTATTTCAGTACCTGTTAACGAAAATAAAATAAATGATGTTATAAGGGGCAACCTTTGACACATATGTTGGCGGTTTCGATGAGAAAAAAGCACGGGGTTTATGTAAACACTGGTTTGGTGCAAAGCATTTTAAAAGCGGGGTAAACATTGTGTTACTGTAAACCTTTCTCTTGCAAATATGTTAAATAAACCATGGCATGGTTGTGCACCATATATTGTCGATTAAATGTGCATGTTTAAATGCATTCCTCAGATAAGCATCCCGTCCCATAACCAAGCCCCAGAATAACTTTAGGGCGCAGCCAGCATCGTAAATTGTTCCCTTTTGTGACCGTAATGTACATTTTCCGCGTGGTTTTCCTTAACAGGTAAACTCTTTTTTACATGTGAAATGTACGAATCGAACAATCAACGCCGCCCACGAGTAGCTGAGCTGCCAACTCTCATTATTCCGGTAAAAATGACGCTAATCTACTTACAGCAGAAAATAAAGTGTGGCTCGTACACTTTTAACGATTTGCCACTTGAACAGGTTGAGATAAAGTGTTTTCAAACAAAGTTATTTCCGTGCCTAAAAAAAAAGTACATAGCATGAATGCGAGTCATACAAACAAGGCAACATTGCAACACTAGGTACATTTAAAGTGCTTCGATGCACTTACCACAAAGCAAAGCTTGAAACCAGCACAGCGCCTCAATATGCCTCTGGGCGCTTCAGAGGAACTGTTGTGAGCTGAGGCTTGTGCGGAGTTTAAATAAGGGACATGTTACAAAGAACGGAGAGCGGGTACTCTGATTGGACGAAAGAGTAAAGTGCCCCCTGGCAACTAATGTCCCGATCAGCTCGGGCAGATGTGGCGTGAATGTGGCATGAGCGGAAACATTATCAGTTCGTGTGACTCTGCAAACATGGCAGAGGCTGATCCTGTGCATGGGGAATCCTTTCAAGGGTATAATATGTAAATATAGGGGGCGCCAGGAACCTACGGGCGGCGAGGGGGATGGAAGTGAAATGCAGGTGTGTGGAGTGAGAATGTGTCTAGGCGCTTTGTATGGACGGATCGCGCTGCGGGATCTCGGAATCTGTGTTAAAATAATGTCTGCGGTCTGAGTGTGTTGTGTCGGGCGGTGTGAGCCGTAAAACTAATATGAATCCGAGGGTTTCTGTTTTTATTTCAGAGGTGCAAATAGTGTGTGAAAAATATGCCTGTAATAATGATAGATAAACACATACAGCGTATGGAATCGCAATTAATGTTATAAACTAAAACAAAGTGTATGTGATTTAAGTAAACAAAACAAACATGATGGTGGTGAAAAGAGGAATAACTTGAGAGGGAAGCGATGACGCCTCTTGGACAGTGCACCCCTCTCTATGGCTTCTGAGGTCCCCATAGTCCCAGGAGTGGACAGAGCGTGTGCTCGCAACGCGCCTGGGCGCTGTCCTGCAGCGCTGCTGCCCACACCTCACTGGGCGGCCATCCTGTCTCCTGAGTGGTGCCCGGTGGCACGGATGACACATGGCACTGTGGACTAAGCCGTCCACACGGTGCCTGGTCGCTCTATCTGCAGAGCTGCAGGCTTCAGAGCTGAGCTGTGCGTCCTGGTCTGCTTCTAAGCGCTGTACAGTTGATGATAAGTGTACGGATTGCACATGGCACTATGGACTGAGCCGTCCGCATGGTGCCTGGTCGCTCTATCTGCAGAGCTGCAGGCTTCAGAGCTGAGCTGTGCGTCCTGGTCTGCTTCTAAGCGCTGTACAGGTGATGATAGGTGTACACAGGCGCACTGTGCACAGTGCAGGCTTCAGAGCTGAGCTGTGCGTCCTGGTCTGCTTCTAAGCGCTGTACAGTTGATGATAGGTGTACACAGGCGCACTGTGCACAGTGCAGGCTTCAGAGCTGAGCTGTGCGTCCTGGTCTGCTTCTAAGCGCTGTACAGTTGATGATAGGTGTACACAGGCGCACTGTGCACAGTGCAGGCTTCAGAGCTGAGCTGTGCGTCCTGGTCTGCTTCTAAGCGCTGTACAGTTGATGACAGGTGTACACAGGCGCACTGTGCACAGTGCAGGCTTCAGAGCTGAGCTGTGCGTCCTGATCTGCTTCTAAGCGCTGTACGGTTGATGACAGGTGTACACAGGTGCACTGTGCACAGTGCAGGCTTCAGAGCTGAGCTGTGCGTCCTGGTCTGCTTCTAAGCGCTGTACGGGTGATGATAGGTGTGCACAGGCGCACGTGGCAGTGATTGCTGTGGTTTCTGGAGCAGGTCTCCTGGTGGGGGGGGGGGGGGGGGTTCACCCCCTGTACAGAAGGAAGAGAGGAGACTGGGTAAGACCAGGCCCCCTCCTCACCTCCCAGCTGACCCGCCCGCTCAATGCTGGCCCCTGGCAGGTCTGTGTCTGAGGGGCCTCAAAGTGACCCTGAAAGGGCCATCAGTCCCGCATGGCGTGAAGACGGCGCCTCCGATGGCCCTGCTGCGCCGGGAGCCCGGGATTCACACCTCATTGTGAGGACTCTGCCTGTCCCCCCCGCCCCCCCCTGCCCCCCCCCCCCCCCCCACTGTGACCATCGGTCACATCAGGATACTTTGATGTCACCAGACTGACGGACGCCACCTGGGACAGAAAACAAGCATTGGCATTGCCAATAGGTCTCGCCTTTGGGCCCTTTTAAGCCGAGCATCTTTCTGTGGACACCGATCTGCATAAGCGGAGCCGCGCTCGGCTGTGAAGGGAGAATTGTCCCTTTGAGATCCAGTCTTTAGGAAGGCGGCTTCCTATTCCCTTAGTAAGAGTGAACAGAATGGCGGCGCCCATGCGAACAGGATGATAAAGACAAGAACGGATTGATAGCATGATGCTGCTACCCGTCTGTTAGCACAACACAGAGCAGCAAGGCGCTTTAGAGCCGCGAGGCGCTTTAGAGCAGCGAGGCGCTTTAGAGCAGCGAGGCGCTTTTCAATCAGTGGGAAGCAGGAGCTCGTAATATAGTGCGGTTTGATAGAATTTTCTATAGAAAAAGACGGCCCGAGCCTTTCTCCTCGTGGGCTTCCTACCCTCAGCCTGCTTTGGTTGTAGCACGAGCCATGTTTCCATTCTCATGATATTGTCAACTGCGCAGGGGTTATCAGTCCGGCGACAGGCACAGAGGGCTGCAGCCGGCCCGTTCCTCTGCCAGCAACAACGCAAGGAGGGATGAACGAGAGGGCATTTAAGAAACAAAACAAGCATTTGCAATGCAATAGGTCTCGCATTATTAAAGTTTGAGCTATTGGCATTGCTAAAGAATGCCTCGCCAATAGCTCAAACTTGAATAATGTGAGACCTATTGCATTGCAAAGGCTTGTTCTTTCCATGCTGGTATCCCCAGGATGTGATCCTCTGCTTCTATGGAGTGACATGAAGTGCCTGTGTCTGAGCGCGGACTCGGAGAGTTTGAAGTGTCTGTTTCCGCCAGGATTTCAACCCCACAGAAGCATCTTAAAAATAAACAAGCACTGGCGTTGCCAATAGGTCTCGCAGTAGGAAAGTTTGAGCTATTGGTTTTCTAAATGACATTTTATTTTTTTGTTTTGTGATTTACAATGCCCATACTTTTAACTTTTCGCATTAGGAAAGTTTGAGCGATTGGTATTGTAAATGACACTTTTTTAATTTATGTGTTGGTTTTGAAAATAGCAAAATTAATAGCTTTGTCAGTTACAATGTCAATAGTTTTAACTTTCGCAAATGTGACACCTATAGCATTTGTAATGCAACATGTTTTGTATTTACGTGACTTAGATGTATTGATATTACAAATAACAATGGCTTTTAATTTTGTAAATAATTAATACTTAAATAAAAGTTATTGTAATTTATAATGGCAATAGCTTAAACGTTTGTAAATACATTTTGTGAAGATTATGTTCAGTGTATTTTATTGTGATGAAAATCCAAGAACATTGCATTTGCACCTACACACACATACGTTTTGTAGCACTGAGTGGTGTGAGGGGGTGAGGGTGAGGGGGTGTGAGGGTGAGGGTGAGGGTGAGTGGGTGTGTGAGTGTGTGAGGATGAGTGAGGGGGTGTGAGGGTGAGAGTGTGTGAGGGTGAGGGTGTGAGGCTGAGTGAGGGTGAGAGGGTTGTGAGGGGGGTGAGGATGAGGGGGTGAGTGAGGGTGTGAGGGTGAGGGGGTGTGAGGGTGGGTGAGGGTGTGACGGTGGGTGAGGGTGAGGGTTTGTGAGGGTGAGAGGATGTGAGGGTGTGTGATGAATAAAAAATAAATAAAATAAAATACATTTGTATGCGCTTGCACAATGGCAATACAAAAATGCTCAATGCATAATGGCACGTTTGCATAAAGCAGAAAGTAAAGTCGGACATCAGCGAAGTAGCCATCTTTAAAGACAAAAGTATAGCCTTCTGATAAACGTAGTAACTACCAAAACACTTCTGTTCGCAAATATTAAAAACGCTGGGCAGTTAAAAAAGGAATAGAATCAAACATTATGAAATGTAAAATAAATATACACACTTAAAAATATGAAGACACTCGCTATTGAAGTTTTTCAATATAAGTTTAAGCCTGGGTCGTACTTACTCGAGCTTACATGTCGGCACAACCACAGTGCACACGGCCCTTCAACCTGATTGTTGCCCTGGTAACGGACGCCGCTGAAACGCTGCTGAAGGAGCAGCGGTGGTGGAATAGGCAGAATCCTGGTGAGGAATCCCAGGGGCAGACGGAGGATGGAGAAGGACAGCGGGTGGGGATAGATCCGGGGCAAGGGGTGAAGGGGTGGCATATGTGTATGAAGGGAGGCAGGAAGAGAGCGAGATACCTTGTCCTTTTTTTTAAGATATCCATTGATTTTTAAATAGAATGCGTTATTTATATAATTTGGTTAGTATTACAATTATTTGTGAGTGGTGCGGGGAGCATTGGAAACCCCCCGTAAACCACTCTGATTGCAGCCCAGCACAAGGGTAGCAATGAATGCTCGACTAAGTTATGGCAGCAAAGCTTCCGGGGGTGCGCTCCTGCAGATTTGAGGCCCCTCTCTCTGCTGTATGTGTTTGCAGCCCTCCCGTCTCCCCTACCGATTAAGGCGCCCCTTAGTAATCAACATACAAATAGCTTAAGTTGATGGACGATAAGTGATAAGTTAACATACATTATGTATGAGCGAGTCCATTGAAGAGAAGTGCGTTCGATATCCCGGCCCCCAGGTTTAAAGGCTGTCTTTTTCAACGCCAAAAATGAATTCAGTCCATTCGACGGGGTTTTTCGAAATTATATTTCCTTCAAAACATATAACACAAGTTAGGTTCGTCCCGGCCTCTTCTAGTGTCGAATCTTACTAACCTCTGCCACCCACTGGCAGCATTAGAAACCGTCTAGAGAGCTTATCAAATCCATCGAAGTACCGTGATTCTAGCCGTGCTCGGGTTTGATTAATTTAATGTACCTCCTGCAACGCGTGCTCGTTGTATTTTTCCTAACAATTTTTTTTATAATTGTCCTGCTAAGATGAATTTAAAGCTCTGACGCACACTTGCTACCCTACTGAAACCTCTCAAGCAATGCATCGCGAAAAGGCATTGTAAGAGTTCAAGGTATTACTTACATGCCGATATACCAGACACAAACTGGTAAGTGGGAGTGTCTAAAATATGCCGCCAGTGAAAATAAGTGTGGCACAGTAGGACATGTAATTTATAATCATTGTACTAGAAAATGCACAAAAAACCAAGACGGAGGGCATTGCTGTGGGGAGGGGGGAAGAGAAATGCGACACGGCAGGCAGGGGAGGGGACGGAGCGGCGATGAGGGTGTGAAGTAGCAGGGGCCTGCCTGATTCCTTGTCGGTCTTTTCAGTAGATAATGCTGATAAGCATCTTCATGCAGTCACAAGAAGGTGCAAGTAAGGGAACAGTGTTACGCGACAATAGGTTCTCGAATACAAAGTTTCTCAGAACAGGAAATCATGAGGTGTTGCACTCCTTCCCGCCTTAAGATGTAACTTCCTCTCACTTCATACAAAGAGTGCAGGTGTGTGAGGCAACTCCACTTTGCTGCCTAGGACGCCACCAGCAGATGGTGCAGGGCAGGAGCACATGGGCCCATTTGTTAGAGCGCAGGGCGCCAGCATAATGCAACATCACCATTTCAGCGCCAACTCTCTTTGGTGCCAGTTTGTATCAATGCCTGGACTACACACATGATATGAAAAGTGCATGATCTAATAGTCTACTGCTTGCATCCTACAGCCTGTCTGTGTGTCTGCCTGAGCAGAGAACATAATACAAGCAGGGTAGTGTTTAATGTAAATCTGTGAGTCGGTCTCCATTATGCATATGGCATAAATAATGCAGTTTTAGGAGGAGGCCTGTAGGTCTACCCAACCTGAGCACAGTATGGACACACATAGCAGAGAATTTAGAATCTGTCAGCGGACCACATGCCAATGATATGAGAGTGCTTTTATATAATCTCCTTCTGCGAACAGTGCGGTGTTAACATCCTGCCTGTGTATCAGTCTATGTAAATCACATGCTACAAACATGTTGTTCTTGGGGTGACCTACGTGTTTGCTTTCCATAACCACAGGCCACGTGCACATGAGGAACCATACACAGGCTGTGAGGTTGCCCGCAGAGTGTGTGTGGTTGCTTGACATAAGTATGTCCATGTGCCTTGCTGCACTAAGCACGTGAGACACACAGTGATGTGTTTACACTAGCGTCATGATACTAATAGATAAGCTGCGTTTATTCTAACATGATGCAATAACAATGCTGCGTGTGTTCGTCTATGTCAATCCCTGCAGTGTTTGCAGCCTGCCCGCCCACGCTCATCAGGATACAAATAGTGCAGTGTTAGCTCTGTATCTTGCTTACCCTAATCACATGATCCTTACAAGGGAACGATTTTCACTCTGTGAGGCTGACTTCCCTATGTATTTATATCTGCATTGCTGCACTAAGCACATTACACAAATAGTACAGTGTGCAACTGTGTGTGATGAGGCTGCACGAAGCACTTATGCAAAACAGAGTGTTGCAAGTCGGCCTGGGTGCCTGCTGTGCAAGCACCTGACACACAACGTGCAAACGGTTGAAGTGTTAAAACAATCACACCCAAAAGGTTTAATAGTAATACATGCCAATGTCGAGTACGAAGATATCACCAGGGGCAGTGTCGCTTTACTTTATTAAGTCCGCTGGGTCGATGTTTTGGAAAGAATGTTATTGTCTGACAAACCTGCATGTCGATATTTTGACTGTGACATTTCTCTAGAACACAGCCCGAAGTAGCCGAGAAAGGTGAGAAAATCTCTAGTCCCACCCATCAGGAATTCGTATGGTGGTCAAGAAAGGATGTCAACCCCACGAGCTAAAATGTGTTTAATAGTTGGCTCCTCGGGGGCTGCCAATAGTACCAGAGGACAATGGAAAGCAAAGGGCAGCGTGATCTTGTGCTAGAATTATGAAGCTATTGTTTGCTCTAACACGAATATAATGCTATTTTTGAGTTATCTAGGTATGCTGGCCTCAGACAGAAATTCATGTACTGACAAGAGGAAATAATAGCAGCTTTATGTGATTTCCCTCATGAGCGAGGAGGGGGTGCGAGGGATGAGTGAGGATGGGGTAGCAGGGGAGGGAACATGGCCTGGGGGAAGCTGGCTGGGGAGGGGGAGGAGAAATCCAAGTAAGGCTGTGTGCCGGGAGAGAGAGGGGAGGTGCTGGAGCTGGGCAACAGATGGCCGTGAAAGTTTATGGCCCAAAAGCGCGTGCCTGTGGCCACATGAACTCGAAGAAAACCGCACCAAAAAACCCTTGGTTTGACGAGTATTTTGAGCACTTGAATTCTCTCCATTAAGGCGAGACCTAATAAACCAGACATTCAGCCCCAGGCCTGACTTGACTTCGAGACTCTTGACTCCATCCTTCGCCTCACACACACTCCCCTCAACGGGAAGCATCATTAAGGTAGAAGAAAGCCACAGTAGGGGCGGGTATACCCTACAAAACAAAAACACTTTTTGGGCTTAGAAAGTTAACTTTAAAGCAATGAAAACGCCCATCTGCTGCTGATATCCTGGTGCAGTCCGCATGTCTGAAACCTGAGCGGGGCAACAAAGACACTCATCCTTCCGAAGTTGATCAAATGTGCATCGCTGTGGTGTAGTTCAATAGCGCCTACGAGTCACTGCGCTGTGAAGCCGAAGGCCGTGGCAGAAAACATTTGATAAAACACGTTATTTTCAGTCCCCTGTGGTACTTCACATCAGCTAGTTGCAAAACAACAGGCCAACCTGATATTAAATCGGCCAATTGCAGAAGTTTACACAATACCAGGACGAGGAGTTTCCCGGTGGGGTGGGGGTTTGAACTCAAAGTAGTAGGTCAAAAGGAACTGTAGTCAGAAACACCTCACAGCGAAGCTACTGTACTTGGGGTGGATTTAAACTAGAGGATAGCTCAAAGGGTTCAGTGGCTGCTGCGGGAAGCTTCTGAGTTTTAACTGCTGAAGAGCGGAGCCTGCTGAATTACAGTCCTGAGTTAGGGAGAAGTATTTGTATTTGTATTTTGTGGAAAAAAGAATACAGTTTTAGCTTTTTATACTGTCATTTGACACCCGAAACTATGCATTCTGGGAGCTGTAGGTTTAGCTCACTTGGAGGAACCAGGTGGACCTTTCACTTATTATTTTTCAGACAAATCACTGCTTCCTGGTGACGTCACCACAGTGTGCACCAAATGGGGGGGAGGTCTAAAAGGGCCCAACGCTAAATTCCCCGTAAGTGGGGTTAGGTACAGTTCAACCCCCTGTTACTGTTTCGACTAAAAGGGCTCAGACATGAACCCCACTGCCCTGTGCCCTATCGAACATTACACTTCCTTCATGTGTTCCCACAAATGAGTGGGAATGGAGGGAGACGCTACTGCAGAGTACAACGTGCAAATAAGGGGGCAGAGCCTATTTATAGCGGGGGGCTACACGAGGGCCCAGATGGAGAGATGAGATGGGCCATGTGAAAGAGCCCTGGCTGTTGACCCTGCAAATGAGACACAAGAGCAAAAGTGGGCGGGGTCTTTGCAGAGATGAAAGAGGAGCGAGAGAGGACCGCTCCTGTGTGCGGGAGAGTGGTGAATGGGGGATGGGCGATAACCACGCAGAGATAAAGGATTCTCGACGGCCGGGACAATAAACTGCCTGGAAAGTAATTGTTTACAGAGGCTGAAATGTAGCTCTGCTTATGGAAGGCTTATGAGCTAAAACGCCTGAATAATGTGGCATGCAATTTCCAAGCAGAGGCATACGGAGAATTCAGGGTTAAATACATGCTCCCGCTTGCTGGCAGATGTTATCTTCCCAGAAGCACTTAGCAAGCATGCTGTGAGGACCATGTGCACAACTGATTATGCTGCGCGCGGAAACCGTCTTATTTATAATTGCGTGGAATGGAGTGGAGAGTAGCAGAATGTTCAGCTGCTCGGCGGCCGCGACATTAAACTGCCATCTGCCAAAACGCATCAGCGGAGCCCACCAGCTTCCTATTTAACCTCTTTTCCCAGAGCACAGCGAGAAGAAGTAAGAATAAACGCTGAGGTGGCAGTCTCACATAATTATAGTGGCTGATAAAGAAAAAAAAATTTCAAAGCGGTCACATGGGTGGCTGGCCCTGAAATCTAAGGCTACCCTAAGAGAATCCCCCCTTCTGCAAGCAACTTACCATCATAAGATCAAACAAAGCTTATTGGCACCAAGAGGGGTATGTTGGGGGAAGCACAAGAGGGAGAGAACTGTAAATGTGGGGAGGAGAAATGCGAGACACAGCCTGGCGGCCGTGAAAGTGAAAGTACCGCCGGCCGTGGGCAGTGAATAATTAGGGGAGGAGAATCCCTTTGAAGCACGCACGGCCTCGCGGCCGTGAAAGAAGTATGAACAAGCAACAAATGCGTTTCATGTGGTGATGCGAGGCAGGCGGATAGAAGCACGTTCACAAGACCAAATGCAAATCCACATTTCTCAGAGCTTAGTTTAGCTCTTAGTTTAGCCCCAATAGTCTCGTCCTATTCATTCCTTGCGGAATGGAATAGGCGAGCCCTAAAAAGCAACCAGAAGAGGAGACGTAAGACAAGCAACAGACACACTCAGGAGGAAGCAACATGGAAAGAGTCGAGGGCGGGGCTGTAGGGGTTAGCAAATATATGTTAGAGAGCAAGAAAGCACATCTACTCCCAAAGTGTTGATCGAAAAATAAAAATAAATTGGTTCACGATGTCTTCTACGGAAGTAAACAAGCCATCGAATCAAAAGGATGGTAAAGACGCTCTGCACCAGGAGAGGGCAAACACAAGAAGAGGACAATTGGCAGGAGTTCGCAGCTACAGACAGCGAATAGAGAGAGATCTGTAGAAGAGAGCTGCGATGGACAGCGAATAGAGAGAGATCTGTAGAAGAGAGCTGCGATGGACAGCGAATAGAGAGAGATCTGTAGAAGAGAGCTGCGATGGACAGCGAATAGAGAGAGATCTGTAGAAGCGAGCTGCGATGGACAGCGAATAGAGAGAGATCTGTAGAAGAGAGCTGCGATGGACAGCGAATAGCGAGAGATCTGTAAAAGAGAGCTGCGATGGACAGTAACAGATTCACAAAACTCAACCCAGGCTTCCAACCCACACTGTCCTCCTGCCTAGGTCAGTGGCGTCCCCACGACCACGTTCTGCTGTTGTTGCCTGCTCTGAAGAATGACTTTCAGATGCATCATGTAACCTATGCAATGACCCATCTACAACCAAAGCATGGGCAGCATAAAATAAATATGAGGTGTAAACATAAAAGCATATTTCACTTTTTTTACCTCCCTAAAATTAAACCCTTTCTGGAAACAGAATTACTTTTTAAATACTTATGAAATAAAATGTACTCCTAACCCCGAAAAATAGAGAGTCAAATATTCCTTCTTCAAACCTTATCGAAAAATCAGCAATGGTCTTACAAGTGAAGTCTCCGCACTTTCAATGTCACAATACTCTTTTATTACAAGACCCTCCCTTTTAGAAGGACCCCGCTTCATCTTCGGAGCTGCAGTCTAGTGACGTCACTTGCCTGGCTGTCCCTATACGTCATGCCTGGGGGTAAAAGGGTGCTTTGGCTCGAACTGTCATTTCATATGTGCAACTCCTGCGCCACTGAGTCCAAAGTAACACAAATCTCACATACAAAAGGGTTGAAAGTGAGCTGCCTGCCTTTCTCGCCTTAAACAAGCTCTCAGTCTCGAGATCTTTATCTCTCTACACCTATAATATAACATTTCTGTTTAGGACCCTTATTCCGAGTGTGGAGAAGAATTCAGAGTCGAGTGATAATTATCGAACTGCGCTGTTTTTTTCGCGACAGATCTTGGCAGGTCAAACTGCCAGAATGTATGAAGATAAAATGTGACGTAAAAAGGCAGAATAAGAATTTTTCAGCGTGACAAATAACAAATCCACTGGTTATGCCTCATTTTACCCAACAAAACACAGAATCAGAAGAATTTACTCCACCCAGTAAACACCTCGCCTTGTGGAATCAGTATTCACTGTGCTTGCTAAACACCGCCTCCTTTTCTGAAGCCCCAACGGTCACAGTAAGGAAGGGTGAGCAGACTTACCTCCACTTCTCTGTCAGTACTCACGGTGTACAGGTAATGCCTGACCTTGGTAGCCTCTGCCTTGCCCGAAGTGGCCCAGGCTACGAGCAGCGCCAGGAGAACAGTGAGTGCTTCCAGGCTCTATCCGTGCTTTGTGCAGCTCTCGGATCTTTACTTATGGGGGCCTCACACAAAAGTCCAGGATGTGGTGGGCGAGGGGGTGAAAGCCACCGGCGTAGGAGCAGCACATGGTCAACTCCCTGACATACCCACAAGGAGGAAACATGCATGGGGTGCGCGTGAGCGGGAAGGTGCAGGCACCCCACAACATCTTTTGTGTGATACCTCATCCCACTGCATGCAGCCACACTCACACTGCATGCAGCCACACTCACACTGCATGCAGCCACACTCACACTGCTTGCATCCACACTCACACTGCATGCAGCCACACTCACACTGCTTGCATCCACACACACTCACACTGCATGCAGCCACGCTCACACTGCATGCAGCCACACTCACACTGCATGCAGCCACACTCACACTGCATGCAGCCACACTCACACTGCATGCAGCCACACTCACACTGCTTGCAGCCACACACACTCACACTGCATGCAGCCACGCTCACACTGCATGCAGCCACACTCACACGGCATGCAGCCACACTCACACGGCATGCAGCCACCACACTGCAAGCAGCCACACTCACACTGCACTGCATGCAGCCACACTCACACTGCATGCAGCCACACTCACACTGCATGCAGCCACACTCACACTGCATGCAGCCACACTCACACTGCACTGCATGCAGCCACACTCCCACTGCATGCAGCCACACTCACACTGCATGCAGCCACACTCACACTGCATGCAGCCACACTCACACTGCATGCAGCCACACTCACACTGCATGCAGCCACACTCACACTGCATGCAGCCACACTCACACTGCATGCAGCCACGCTCACACTGCATGCAGCCACACTCACACTGCATGCAGCCACACTCACACTGCATGCAGCCACACTCACAACGTTACCAAAACAAGCGCGCGTAGATCTGTGTCTAATGGGCTGGGTACCATGAGATATCCTGGGCCACTCAGAGTCTGATGAACATAGAGGTTTTGTTAATAGGTGCGGCTCACTCCTCAGCACCCCGCTCAGTCAAAGGAGGCCGCATCAAAAAGCCTGGCTTGCAGGGTGGTTTGAAAGAGAGTTAGAGCTTTTCATGTATATTTTGGGCCGTGCTCTGGACCTCGGTGGCACAGCTTCAAGTGATTTGATGGGTGTGCTGAAACGTGTACTTAAAGGTAGGTGGGATGGCATTTGGAAAAACTGGAGATTGCAAATAGAGATTAAGGCCTACACGCACATCAAATGTATATTTCTGCTGCTTTCATAGAACGGCAAAGATAAGTTATTTTTGACTTAGCAATTACATTCAAACTGAGATGCTAAACGAGAAGCATCATTTTTGCTTTCAGTGTTTTCCCTCTCGGCTAGATTTTGTTCTTGCCTTTCGCTCCAAATCACCCCTTTTAAATGCTAACAAGATGTGCAGTTCATGCCCCGCATTTCCATTCACAGTGCCACCAATGGAATCAGTATATGTGAATATCGAGCTCTCTAAAAATACTAAAAATTGGTATGTTTTGCTATTTCTAGCCACACCTCAACTCTGCCCACTAATCCAATCCTCTTATTACCGCCCCCTGAGTCTCCGCCCACAGTTCCCCTACTTTTTTTTCCCCACTTCGACCACTGGGGTGGAGGGAATCAGTAAATTATTAGATGCCCCCAGTGTCATGAAGACACTTCCTTACATCGAGTAGAAACCAATGGCGATTAGTTGGCGAAACAAATGGGGTGGAAGCTGAATTCACGGGGCACGGAATGTTAATTCCTTGTTTGCGAAATGTAGTTAACGCAGGATGAATGCACTGGAACGTTTAACTTCTGAACCAACCATTCATATTTACTGGTACCATCTCTTTTTGTCCAAACTATTTTAATATTAATGACCTTTCATTTCTCCCTTCCCCTCGAATGGAATAATCCCTTCTCCTTTCCAACCCTTCACCTTCCAAAGGCGGGAATGTCTGTATTTTTCTTAAATTGCTCCCTTTTCTCTTACTATTTGTTTTAATTGCTTCGTTTAAAAGCCAGCTTTAAGGCAATTAACTCCCCAGAGTTCAAGGGGACTCAGCCGAAGCCACCATCTGCATTTAACAAGCATTTGCAATGCAATAGGTCTTGCATTAATTAAGTTTGAGCTATTGGCATTGCTAAATATTGAAACACCAATTGCAACAAAAGTCTATTAATTGTAGGCCAAAAAAATGTGTATTTGTTTTTGTAGCAATGGTGGCATGCTGCGCTTTAGATGAATATGTTTAAAAGTAAAGTGCGCCATACTGCGATTGCTACAATAGGTAATTGTGGATGCGTTAACAATTGATGTGTGCATTGATGGCTGGTGGTGTGTGTGCCTGGTGTAAGTGTGCACTGCCAGCTGGTGGTTTGTGTGCCTGGTGAAAGAGTGCACTGATGGCTGGTGGTGTGTGCCTGATGAAAGCGTGCACTGACGGCTGGTGTGTGTGCCTGGTGGAAGTGTGCACTGACGGCTGGTGGTGTGTGTGCCTGGTGGTAGTGTGCACTGCCGGCTGGTGGTGTGTGCCTGGTGGAAGTGTGCACTGACGGCTGGTGGTGAGTGTGTGCCTGGTGAAAGCGTGCAGTGACGGCTGGTGGTGTGTGCCTGGTGGAAGCATGCACTGATGGCTGGTGGTTGTGCCCGGTGAACGCGTGCACTGACGACTGACGGAGTCTGTGCCTGGTGAAAGTGTGCACTGACTGTGTGGTTGTGTGTGTGGTTGTGTGTGTGTGGTTGTGTGTGTGGTTGTGTGTGTGTGGTTGTGGTTTTGTGATTGTGTGTGTGGCTGTATGTGTGGTTGTGGTTTTGTGGTTATGTGTGTGTGGTTGTGTGTGTGGTTGTGTGTGTGTGGTTGTGTGTGGTTGTGTGTGTGGTTGTGTGTGTGGTTGTGTGTGTGGTTGTGTGTGTGGTTGTGTGTGTGTGGTTGTGTGTGTGGTTGTGTGTGTGGTTGTGTGTGGTTGTGTGTGTGTGGTGTGTGTGTGGTTGTGTAGTGTGTGTGGTTGTGTGTGTGTGGTTGTGTGTGGTTGTGTGTGTGGTTGTGTGGGTGCTTGTGGTTGTGTGTGTGGTTGTGTGTGGTTGTGTGTGTGTGTGTTTGGTTGTGTGTGGTTGGGTGTAAGTGTGGTTGTGTGTGTGGTTGTGTGTGTGGGTTTGTGTTACGATCCTTGTGGGGACTTGGGTGTGATAACACACTCACGCTGTGGGGACTTGAGTGCACTGTGGGGACTTCAACCCAGGTCCCCACAAGGCAATGTCTTCTAAATGATAACAAATGGCTTCAGTATTATTATTATTATTTTTTGAATTTCTATTGCGCGACAGCTACCCACAAAGGGTTTCCCGGTGTAGATGAAAAAGACATCAACAGCAACGCCGGGAAAAGACTTATTTGTCAAATAGCCAGGTTTTAAGCATCTTGCGGAATTTGGGGTAACTTGCCTCAGTTTTTATCATGTTCAGTAACATCTGTGTCAATTTTTAAAACTTTAAAAGAAATTGCCTTGGGGACCTGTGTTTCACCAAGTGCGTTTATATTTGTGCTCAGCTCTGCCCCCGTAGACAGGTGACGGTACTGCAGTCTTAAACACACTTTGCATTTAAACACACATTGTTGACCAGAATCTCATGCTAGCAGCAGAAAGGACAGCGGTACAAAAGGGGGTGTTAATGGACGGAGCATCTGAACAAATCAAACACTCACACCCAGTCAAAAGATCTGAGTTTAATCCATCACCGTTCTTTAGCCCACTCTGCCACCCCAGTTCAGACATGGCTATATGCAAATCAGTCTGACCCTGTGCCTCATGGGAACAGTCCAGCCCAGTCCATGCCTTCCCTGGACCGGAAACAAGCTTCGGAGGACCGGTTTCTGGCATTCCAGCCGTCTTCAGCCCGGCTTGCTTGAATCCAGTGGCAAAGTGAGCAAGGGACTCACGTCTGAGCATACCCTGCCACACTTATGGAGGCCCAAAGCGGTACAAAAGGGGGTGGTAATGGACGGAGCATCTGTACCAATCAAACACTCACACCCAGTCAAAAGATCTGGGTTTAATCCATCACCGTTCTTTAGCCCACTCTGCCACCCCAGTTCAGACATGGCTATATGCAGAAAGGACAGACATTTCAAAGGGAAAGCTGCATAGACCGGTAATTATTCAAATATTTTCATGAAAATGAACCTTTCTATTTATTAATATTCATTTTTTATTTACATGAAGATATTTAATTTAGACTTTTTGTGTCTGAAAATAGTTTGTGGTTTATAAATATTGCTAAAAGCAATTAGGGTCAGGGTCGAAACCCAAAATACTTCACGATTGCCTTTTGATCCGTATCTGCAATTAAAGAATGATGGTGCACTGCTCTGAAATAGGATATAAACTGATCTGTTTGTTTTTTGCAAATACCCCTGCAGCATCAATGCCTTTTGTTACGGTTTAATGCTTGTATCAGGAGTTCAGAAATGTTATGTTGCTTAGCCTTTGTTCACATACTAATATGCACTATGGAATATGTTCTTTTAGATAACGGCTAGATGTGTGAGTGCCTAGAGCTGTATTGTGCTATGGACTACGTACTTGCAGACAGTGAACGGAAGCAATGTTATGCCCACAGCATGGGGAACTATATTTTTAACAGAAGAGGGATGTTTTTATAAAATGTGTGAACTTCTTAAAAGATACATTCGAATATCACAATAATATTTATTTTGAGTTATTTAAAGAGCAGAACAATATGCAGAGAATAGAGCGAGCACCAGAAATGTGTGATATGGGACAGTGCAGGAGGTGCGGATTACCATTGTGACAACTTGCAGTAGGTCAGCGCACCGAGCATCTTTTTTATGACTACAGAGTTAAACAGAATATTAGAATTTCTGACTTCACATGTATTATGTTAGAATTGTGAAAATTATGGGTTTCTTTTGAAGGAACTGATTTGATTATTTTGACTTAAACAAAATAGGATTAAACGATGAAGCTTGGCTGAGTGAACCACATTTATGTTCAGCCAGACTACAAACATGCACTGCTTTGTCACGATGACATATTCATACACCGAAGCCAAGCTGTGGGGAGAATTTGACTCCTACTACGGTACTTTACATTTCACGTTGTATGAACAATGCCAATTATTTAACGAAGTTACTGTTTGCATAGCGACTGAGACTGGTGCACAATCAGGCTGCCTACAGCCAGACACACACCTTTCCACCATAGTGCAAAGGTGTCTGTGTCATGTCTGTCACAGGTTATTTTTTCTGGAAGGCTACCCTTCCAGTGCAAAATGTTTCCCTAGACAAACTTAAAAAAATTCCCACTTTGGATGTGAGCTGCACTGTAAAGGTTTGGAGAAATAAACGCATTCCTCTTATTTACCCCGTCCTCCAAGATGCATTATTTGTTTGGGCAAACTCTGTCTAATATTGATAGCAGACAGGGTTTTACATCAAAAACCATCTTCATGTACTACCCATGGCACGCTCCCTCGATGCAAAGTGATGCAAAACATTGCATTGTGTTACTTACAGGCAACATTTCATGACAAATCACTTTTTGAGCAGGATAGTAAATTCAAAAAACACATTTTGTACTGGATTGCATCATTGTTTGTGAAGCAAACCCAGTGAAAAATGTTGGTACACCTGCCCATGTCCTCAAAAAGCAACATAGTCGATTTATAAAGAAAACAAATCCTTTCCAGGGGTCTATTAGGATGGCGGTCGGAAAACTTCCCCGACCGCCATGGTAGCGGGAAAAGATCGCCTGCAAGGACTGCGGCATAACCACCAGTCCTATTAGGATCCTCCGCAGGCCAAATCCAACAGGGGGGGTCGTATTCTAATGGTTAACATTGCGGTGGTCGCTGCCAGCAGCACCGCAGCGTTGTGAAAAGGAGCATGTCCTGATTCACCCTGCCTGTGAGACAGGCCCTGCACAGTGCCTGCACCTGGCACAAAAAAATGTAGGGAGGCCATGGGTACCCCCCCAGTGCACCCACCCCTCCAACACATGGGAGGCCCGCAATGGACCCCCAGAACATGTCTCCGCCACCCTTTCCATGGCGGTTCCACTGCAGCGGAAAGGCTGGCTACCGCCGGCATCATAATCGTGTAGGCGGTGCTTGACCCTGATCTGTCACAATTGTAGCGGTCCAGGTCCGCCCGCCAGGCAAGCGGGTGGACTGCAACTGCCGGAAAACTGGCGGGCGTAAAATCGCACCTCTGCGGTTACGACCGCAATGCTAATCGGACTGGCGGTTTTCCGGTTTTCGATCACGGGTGGATGGCCACCGGCAGTGGCCATCCATCTGCCATACTAATAGACCCCTTAATTATTAACATTTTAACTAATACAGGCAAAATTCCCCTTCAGATGATATCTTTATAAAGTTGCAAATTAGTCACAAACAGTAACTACTTAACCATGTCGGAATAAATGTAAGTAGCACTGCTTGAGAAATCGAGTTTCACAAGATTTGTATACATTTTTTAGTTACTTTTGTCATTGGCTTCTTCCTCCTACACATTTATTGGTTATCTTTCCAAATGTGTTTGTTTCACCAGGAGTCGTCCCAGGCAGAAGGGGATTGTCCGAGGATGAGGACCTCCGTCTTGTCTGAGTTCAGTTTCAGGTGGCTGAGCTTCATCCATTCTGCGACGTCTT
Organism: Lissotriton helveticus; assembly: GCF_964261635.1. Taxonomy (NCBI): domain Eukaryota; kingdom Metazoa; phylum Chordata; class Amphibia; order Caudata; family Salamandridae; genus Lissotriton; species Lissotriton helveticus. Next base: position 48,744,361 of record NC_136057.1, on the reverse strand, counting down.
TCATTCCTTCCTGGAGGTTGGTTTTGGCGGTGGCTGGATCTTTGGTGAGGGAGAGTATCAGCTGGGTGTCGTCGGTATAGGATATGATGTTGATGTTGTGTTTGCGTGCGATGGCGGCGAGGGGGCTCATGTAGATATTGAAGAGGGTTGGGCTAAGCGAGGATCCTTGGGGTACGCCGCAGATGATCTTGGTGGCTTCTGAGCGGAAGGGAGGGAGGCGGACTCTCTGGGTTCTGTCGGAGAGGAACGAGGTGATCCAGTCCAGGGCCTTTTCTTGGATCCCAGTGGTGAAGAGACGGGTTATTAGGGTGCAATGGCATACGGTATCGAAGGCTGTCAAGAGGTCCAGGAGGATGAGGGCGGTTGTTTCTCCGTTGTCCATCAGGGTCCTGATGTCGTCGGTGACTGCGATGAGGGAGGTTTCGGTGCTGTGGTTGGCTCGAAATCCGGACTGGGATGGGTCGAGCAAGTTGTTTGCCTCGAGGAAAGCAGTCAGTTGTTTATTGACGGTCTTTTCGATGACTTTGGCCGGGAAGGGAAGGAGAGAGATGGGGCGGAAGTTCTTCAGGTCATTGGGGTTTGCTGTGGGTTTCTTCAGCAGAACGTTGATTTCTGCCTGCTTCCAGCTCTCGGGGAAGGTGACTGATGCGAACGAGCTGTTTATGATGTTCCGGAGGTGGGGTGCGATGATGGAGTCGGCTTTGTTGAAGATGTGATGGGGGCAAGGGTCCGAGGGGGAGTTCATGATGTTGGTGGTGTCTTCAGAGCTGATGGGGGTCCAGGCGCTGAGGGTGGTGGTGGGGGTCGCTGGTTCGGTGATTGGAGGCTGGGTCTGGGGTCCGAAGCTGTTGTGTATATCTGCGATCTTACGATGGAAGAAAGTGGCGAGGGAGTTGCGGAGTTCTTGTGATGGTGTGATGTCGTTGTTGCTGGCGCTGGTGTTGGAGAGCTCTTTAACGATGTTGAAGAGTTCCTTGCTGTTGTGGGTATTGTTCTCTATTCGCTCTTTGAATGAGGTCCTTTTGGTGGAGCGTATCAGCTGGTGGTGTTCACGGGTGGCGATCTTGAGGGTTGTCATGTTTTCTGTAGTTCGTTCGCGGCGCCAGGTTTTTTCAAGGGTTCGGCAGAGTTTCTTAGATTCTTTGAGGGCGTCCGTGAACCATGGATATTTCCTGTTGTTGGACACGCCTGGGGGGTTCTTGAGTGGTGCGAGGATGTCGGCGCAGTTGGTGATCCACTGTGTGAGGTTGTGGGCTGCGTTGTTGGTGTCAGCGATCATGACAGGTGGGTTCTGGCTCAGTGATGAGAGGAGCTGGTCTGTGGTGATTTTGCTCCAGCATCTGCGGGGGATTTGTTGCGTGCGATGGTGGTGAGTATTCTTTTTGAAGGTAAAGTGGATGCATCTGTGGTCGGTCCAGTGTATTCCGGGGGAGTGGCTGAAGGAGACATGGTTGCTGACGGAGAAGATGGGGTCGAGTGTGTGGCCAGCGATGTGGATGGGGGCGCTCACCAGTTGCTTGAGTCCGAGGTTGGCAAGGTTGTCGAGCAGGGTGGTGGTGTTGTTGTTGTTGTTTTTTTCCAGGTGGAAGTACAGGTCCCCGAGGAGGATGTATTCTGGTGAGGCTAGAGCGTGCGGGCTGATGAAGTCAGCGATGGTTTCGCTGAATTGTGTGCGTGGGCCCGGGGGTCTGTAGATGAGTGTTCCTCTGAGGGTGGTCTTGGGGTCGGTGTGAATCTGGAAGTGTAGGTGTTCGGCGGCGGAGAGTGTCCCTTCGGTTGTGGTCGTGATGTTGATGGTGTTACTGTAGACGATGGCGATTCCTCCTCCGGTTTGGTTGACGCGGTCTTTCCGGGTGATCTTGTAGCCGTCCGGGATGGCTATGGCGATGTCTGGGGCCGAGGAAGTGTTCATCCAGGTTTCCATGAGGAAGGCGACGTCTGGTGCTGTTGTGTCCAGGAGGTCCCACAGTTCTACGGCGTGCTTGTGGATGGAACGTGTGTTGAGGAGGATGCACTTGAGGTGGTTGTTGTTGTTGTGAGGTCCGGTGGGTGGTTTGCAGGTTCGGAGGCATGTGTATTTGCAGGCTTGGCAGGTGAAGGGTCCATGGGTTTGCTTCGGGGTGGCTTGGTAGCAAGCAGCTGTTCGTCCGATGTTGAGTGCGTTGAGGGGGGTGGAGTCATATCTCAATCGGGTGCTTTCGATGCGGCGGGGGCCAGGGGTACTGGCGCTGGGCGCGGTCCAGGCACGGATGGGTGCAGATGGGCTTGCAACCCATCAACCAGTTGTTGATTGGTTGCACAGATTGATGCTGTGGTGGTGCTAAGTGATGTTGTGGCGGCGACGAGTGATGCTGTGGCGTTAAATGATGATGTGGTAGCGCCTAGTAATGTTGTATTTCCCCTGAGTGATGCTGTGGTGGTGCTGAGTGATGCTGTGGTGAAGCGATAGATAGAGTGAGTGCGATAGATAGACAGAGAGAGGGCTATAGATAGAGTGAGGGCGATAGATAGAGTGAGGGCAATAGATAGATAGAGTGAGGGCGATAGATAGATAGAGTGAGGGCGATAGATAGATAGAGTGAGGGCGATAGATAGATAGATAGAGTGAGGGCGATAGATAGATAGAGTGAGGGCGATAGATAGATGGAGTGAGTATGGGCGATAGATAGAGGGAGGGCGATAGATAGAGGGAGGGTGATAGATAGAGGGAGGGTGATAGAGGGAGGGTGATAGATAGATCGAGGGAGGGCGATAGATAGATCGAGGGAGGGCGATAGATAGATCGAGGGAGGGCGATAGATAGAGGGAGGGCGATAGGTGTGGTGAGGGTGAGTGAGGGTGAGAGAGTTGTGAGGGGGTGAGGTTGAGTGAGGATGTGTGAGGATGAGGGGGTGAGGGGGTGTGAGGGTGAGGGGGTGTGAGGGAGTGAGGGTGAGGGGGTGTGAGGGTGGGTGAGGGTGTGAGGGTGGGTGAGGGTGAGGGTGTCAGGGTGAGTGGATGTGAGGGTGTGTGATGGTGAGGAGGGGTGATCAGAGAGTTGTGAGGGGGTGAGGGTGAGTGAGGATGTGTGAGGATGAGGGGGTGAGGGGGTGTGAGGGTGAGGGGGTGTGAGGGAGTGAGGGTGAGGGGGTGTGAGGGTGGGTGAGGGTGTGAGGGTGGGTGAGGGTGAGGGTGTCAGGGTGAGTGGATGTGGGGGTGTGTGATGGTGAGGAGGGGTGATCAGAGACAGACAGAGGCAACTGGAGACAGTCAGAGAGCAGCCTAGACAGGGGAGAGAGAGTGGAGAGAGGGAAGAGAGAGCGGAGAGTGAGAGGGAAGAGAGTGGAGAGTGAGAGGGGAGAGAGAGTGGAGAGTGAGAGGGGAGAGTGAGAGGGAGAGAGCGGAGAGTGAGAGGGTAGAGAGAGGGGAGGAGAGAGTGGAGAGTGAGAGGGGAGAGAGAGTGGAGAGTGAGAGGTTAGAGAGAGTGGAGAGTGAGAGGGGAGAGAGAGAAGAGAGAGCGGAGAGTGAGAGGGGAGAGAGAGTGGAGAGTGAGAGGGGAGAGAGCGGAGAGTGAGAGGGAAGAGAGAGCGGAGAGTGAGAGGGGAGAGAGAGTGGAGAGTGAGAGGGGAGAGAGAGTGGAGAGTGAAAGGGGAGAGAGAGCGGAGAGTGAGAGGGGAGAGAGGTCTGACACTGAGATGAGAGCGGAGAGTAAGGGGGGAGGTCTGACACACACTGAAACGTGAGACGAGAGTAAGAGAGGTCTGACACTGAGACGAGAGTGCAGGGACGGTGACAGCAGAGTGCGCTCTGACTCAGAGGTGACAGGTGGGTGAGTGCGCCGGAGGTCGAGTCTCCGTCGATGGTCGGGGTCCGAGATGAGACAGAGGCCGGGACTCAGCAGTGCTGCGCTCTACCTGTTGCCATCTTCATATGAAAATGCCAATAAAGCGATTTAAACTGTAACATCAAATCCAAAGTATTACAAAGAAAGGCTGAGGATGATCACATTTTTTTCCCAAATAAAGGCAGCAAGAATCATTACCAGTCTTATCAGTCTGATTATATAGTTGTGGCAAGAAGACATTGGGCTCATGTAGTTATTATGATGCCATGATTAATTACAAAAACACTGACTTTCACTAGCGGTTGATGTGGGGGAGAGAGATCAAAGCAAGCCTCGATCTCGAGGGGGCATGAGCTGTATGGCTGCTTCATATGAAATGGACTATACAGGAACACGTGACTACTGCTATTATGACTGAGATGAATCTGTATGGCATCTTCTGTCAATGGCCACATTCCTTAACAGTTTAATAGTCCTGAAGGCAAGCCACTGAATCAAAGAACATAATTAGAAAAAGAATCAAAGCAGCTCTTCTAACAGACGGTACTAGAAAACTATGTGCTGGTGAAAGTCACATGGGAAATGTATTTCTAGTAAAACCTACATGACTAAGCAGGGGCAGAAGTGTCAAGTGTTCTTCCTAAGTGAGTGGGGGGGGGCACAAGCTGCTTCACTGCACGATGGGAGTGAGCAACGTGCGGAGTTCTTAAGTGTCAGGGTCGAAGTGTTTTAGCAAAAAGTACTGAAACACCACACCACGTTTCCTTCTTTCTTTTACAATCCTGTTGTCAAAGTGGCATTTTCAGTAACATGTATCCCAGAACGACTCATCTGGTAGACTGGATTCTGCATAATAAAGGATGAAATGAAACCATGCATATTTAAAAATGTATTCCGTGAGAACACGCATGGCAGGAAACACTACCATTTATGAATTCAGATACAATTCCACTATGACAAACTAAACCTGCTGGCTTTACAGCTCTCTGAGCAGGATTCGCTGGCCAACATGTATCTAAACAGACAGCTCTCAGGTGTGAACAAGCATTTACAATGCAGGGGAGGTGCTGGAGCTGGGGAACTGATGGCGGGGCAGAAATGCAAGTCACATGGAGAACGCGAGGGGAGGCAACAGCGACAAATGATTGCCACCAATTAGTTACTGAAGTGTTACTTAGAGCTGAGTAATGGGCGCAGCAGGCTTCATGGTAGCTACAGCCAGAGAGAGCAAAGTCCTAACCCAGCAGGTAGCCAGGAAGGAGGCCGTGTCAGCGCAGCCGCTGCAGCACTTATGGAGCCTGCCAGGGTGAGTCTCCTGCGCCTCCAATGCTGTCCTACCACCAGAGAAGTGGGACCCACAGCATAGACTGTGTCAGGGGCTACCCACTGCCCTGTAAACACACACACACTCCGTAACTGTAAAAAAAAAAAACATACAAATTCCTTTTAAAAAGAAGGCTCGCACACGCTCTGCTGGGGAATGGGAGAAAAGTAGAGGAAGCGAGCAACCGCAGGTTGGTGGTGGTGGGGGGGGGACGGGGTGGAGTCATGACAGAGAAGGGGCGCCAAGCTAAAAAACACGAACAGAGCATAAAGCATGCCACTGAATTGTTAGTTAGAGGTTAGTGATGGGCACGGCAGGCTCGATGGTAGCACCCAGCAGATAAGTGGGCGCTGTGTTGATTAAAACAAATACGGCACAAGCCTGCTGAAGCGGCCAGCATGTTACACAGCATTTCTTCCCCGCAACCTCTTAGGAGGTGCTGTGAAATACAGGCAGCGGGAAGGAGAAATGGAGAATGTGGGTGGAAAACAAGGAGAAAATATTAGCTATGGAGGAAAGCACCATAAGGGAGAATTAGAGGAGGAAGGAAAAGGGGGGAAATGAAAATTTCAAAGTGAGCAGGAAGAGGAAAGATAAGAGAAGAGTGCAGGAAGCAAGAAAACAAGAGAAACCATCGAAGAACACGTAAAGGAACAGGGAGGGGGGGAAAGAGGGCAGAAGTTAAGGAGCCAAAGAGGACGTTCAGGGGGGTGGGGGGGTGAAGCCTGTGGGAGGCTGATGCCTTTGATGTGAGACCAGGGGGGATTAGAGATGCGAGTCACGGCCTGTGGCCGTGAAGTGTGAACCAGTGGGTGAGATGCGAGTCACGGCCTGCGTGAAGTGTGAACCAGTGGGCAGGGAGGCAGAAGCAAATGGTAAGGGGAGCCTTTGATGAGCATGGCAGGGGGATAGAAGCGCGGTCACGAGGACGTGCACTTCTACAAATCCGGGTCGTAAAAAGTCAGTTTTGTGGATGGGTGGCATTAGGTCTCTCTGCGAGACCTAAAAACCACAAATTACAGCAAGAGAAATAATGCCACAACAATGACGATTTACAATTACGAATACCACTATACCAGACCCGGGGGCTCACCAGCGGCGGGCTCCAGGCAGCAGGGGGGGTCACGGACGCACAGGGGGAGCCATGCGGCATGTGGGGTGACCAGAGGTCAGGTCACAACCACTGCCGCGCAGCTTCCTCCATAAGAGGACAAGTGGGAGGGAGGAGCAGCTGGGAGGCGGGAGCGGGGTGGCCAATGGGCGGAGAGTTACAGAAGGCAAAATCGGGCGGGGGAGCAGCGGCGTTGAGCGTGGGACGGGGGAGGTCAAGAGGCGCAAGGGGAAGCAAAGGGAATAAGGGGGGGAAACAACAAAAATGAGCACAGGGAAAGAAACCAGACAGAAAAAACACAAATTACAGCAAGAGAAATAATGCCACAACAATGGCGATTTACAATTACGAATACCGCAATACCAGACCCGGGGCTCACCAGCGGCGGGCTCCAGGGGGGTTCACGGACGCACAGGGGGAGCCGTGCGGCGTGTGGGGTGACCAGAGGTCAGGTCACAACCACTGCCCCGCGGCTTCCTCCATAAGAGGACAAGTGGGAGGGAGGAGCAGTTGGGAGGCGGGAGCGGGGCGGCCAATGGGCAGGCAAAATCGGGCAGGGGAGCAGCGGCGGGGAGCATGGGGCGGGGGGGGTCAAGAGGCGCAAGGAGAAGCAAAGGGAATCAGGGGTGGGGGCAACAGAAATGAGCACGGGGAAAGGAACCAGAGAGAAAAACCACAAATTACAGCAAGAGAAATAATGCCACAACAATGACGATTTACAATTACGAATACCGCAATACCAGACCCGGGGGCTCACCAGCGGCGGGCTCCAGGCAGCAGGGGGGGGGGTCACGGATGCACAGGGGGAGCCGTGTGGCGTGTGGGGTGACCAGAGGTCAGGTCATAGCACTGATGTTTGCATTGAGATAAAGCACTGCAAACTCAAGTGATTTTGGTAAGTAGTAGACTACTTTGAGAATATCTGTCCTTTCCTTTAGTCAGTTTCACAAATAATAATGATTAGAATGGTGTGGGAGCTCAGTGGGTTAACATGCGCTCAAGAGATTCTAATGTAATGTCCATTTCCAAGTGTACATGTGTGGCTGGGCTTACTCCACCCTTGTCCCCTTGATACCATTGACTTATGTCGCGCAGTCATGTTTAATAATAGTGCTGAGAGATGGATGCACTTTAGGTAAATATCTATTTAAAAAGAGGTATTAGTAATTATGTGATAAAATTATATTTCAATATGCACTGTTCCTTGTAAACCTTGGCTGAGACTGACCACATTTTTAAAACCAAAAAACTGGGGCATACCAAATAAATACATCAGGCATAAGGAAAACACAAGAGGACAAAGAGGGGAAAGTGAAAATGGACTTTGATTGCGACAACAACAAAGAAAGTCAATTGAGAGAGGACTACAAGCAAGCGAAAGAGAGAAGTGACTTCAGCTCTCACTGTGAAAGAGAGAAGAGACTTTCAGCTCTCACTCAGACAGTAACAATCGGCCATCTTGGAACTGGGAGCAACCTCATCGATATCAAAACATCCTCACACAAGATTCACATGCAAACAAGGAAAGAAAAAGAGGTGTGGTAATAAAGTGTGGTAACAAAGTGTGGTAATAAAGAAAGAAAAAAAAAAAAGGGCTAAGATAGGAGCAGTTGACAAAGAGAAGTGAAAGAGATCAGGCAAAACAGTGGAAAGAGTAATGAGATCACAGCTATAATTTAAGAAAGATAAAAAGGAGGTCTCAGTAAAACCTGGAAGGACAGAAACGAGAAACACTTAAAGATCTACACGAGTTAAAGAACCATTATGTCGGTCAGGTACACAGAGCGTGAAGACATGAACGCGCAAGTAATAACATACCCACCCATGATTTCTAAGAACGCGGCAAAAAAGGTCAAACACAACTTACTAAAGAAACATCCTGAACAATTGTTCTTGGACCCCTCGTCTAACACAGATAGGGGCATTATCATAAATGACCTGATATTCTTCACTAGAAGAACGGCGACCTGGCGTAATGTCGTGACAAAAAGACTAAATATTGAAAATATAACCAACATCCCACATGGCACAAAAATTAGGAGCAAACCTTCAGCATGGTGCAGAGCTGTCCTAAACATAACTATATACAAAAATAGAATTGTACTCATCCAAGCAGCTGACAGAGAGCTAGTAAAATTTGACGAAGTATTCTCAGCGTTAAAAACAGAAGCAGAAAACTCAAGATCCCAGACACCTCGAACCCAACGAGTAGTCAATATAGTCCAGAACAGTTCTTCCAATACTGATGGCACACCAAACATAAACCGTCAAGATCCACCACAACCAACTCGCCAAGGAGAAAGACCTAATCATCAACAAAACATGACCCCACCTGATATCACGAATGACAAACAACTCTGTCACCAGAGAAGCCAACCAAACGGGCTGCCGAAACGAGCTAATCCCTAACACCGGAGATTTACCTGAAATTACAATGGCCATACCGGAGAAGGAGATTAAAAGGATAGGGTTATCTCCTAACCCGCGAAACAATGAGAAGAGTAAGGCACAAATAGAAATGCCGGTGCCGATACCGCATGACGCCACAACACCTGAAGAGGGGGGCACAGTTCCGAGTGAGATCGCCTGTGAAGATAACTACAAAAAGAACAGGGCAGAGGTTATCAACATTCCCCAATCTCCCTCGAATACGAATCTGGAGTCCATTAGATCTTCATCCACTAAAACACCCTCTACACCTAATATCATAGGAAGCAATGAAGACACCCCGAATAAAGTCAAGAAGCATATCAAAAATAAGGATACAGCGGTAAGACCGGTAGCAATGAGAAGAGACTTGTCATGGAGGAGGGAAAAATGTAGAACGAATACAGCCAGGTCTATTTCACATAAGAAATCTGCCCGAACATTGAAAGAAGTCAATGAGCTCATGAAACTAATATGCAACCTAGCACAAGACTCGATGAATGTTGCAAAGACAATTGAAAAAATCTGGGAGATGACGATGAATACGCACACGAAGGTCGGACAAATCCAGAATCTTATACTCCGACCCAACAGACCAAACAGGACCAATCCCTTAACAAATAAAGAAGCCCTGGCCTTACTTCAATCTTATGAACAACCGGCTCAGGGAAAGGAGGAGTATATCGAAATTGTACCTATTGATTCGAATAGAACGTCCAGAAAGAATGACAGGAAAGCAATCCACCACAACTTACAACATATTCAGGTAACTACAATCGACACTGGAAATGAAAACTCCGTTAACTCACAGAAAGCCCTGAAATGCCTACTTCTTAACTGTCGGTCGGCAACTAAACATGCGTCAGATATAGCCGCCCTCATCATCAACAAGGAAATCGACTTGGCCATCCTTACGGAAACATGGCTCAGTGAATCATCATCTCCTACCATTGATCTCCTAGTACCACCTCAATATAACATTGTCAGGTTAGACAGACCAAGGAAAGTGGGAGGAGGTATAGCGTGCATTCACCGGTCCGAGATTAAGGTCAACCAATTCCAATCTGACCCCATTGAATCCTGTGAATACCTTGGTCTTAACATAAGATCACTAAATAATCAAAGCTATAACCTGCATGTGTTCTACCACCCACCGGGAGAGAACACTAAGTTCACAGAGCAACTAATAGAGATTATAACTGCCAATTCTAACTCGGATGCCAACAACATATTCCTAGGAGACTTTAACCTCCACTGGGACGACAGCAATGACAAAATGGTGAACTCGATTAAAGACTTCCTCAATGAACTAAACCTTACGCAAGCATGCACCCAGCCCACTCACTCACAAGGAGCGACTCTTGACTGGATTATCTCAAGAAACCAAGAGACTTCAATCCTTGCTATAGACCCGTGTGATTGGTCTGACCATCACGCCATAACATTCGCGATACTCACAATGAAAAAGGGTAAGACCGTGCAACCCCGCAGGTGCAAAAAACTGATTCGAGACACAAAAGAAGCCAATATTGAATTACTGGTGGAAAGATGTGAGAAAGACCTGAAACCTCGTAACAACAGGCAGAATGTCAATGTCAACGAGCTGACGGATCATTACATAACCTCGATCCGTAATATAGTCAACGACACCCTGCCTCAAAAATTGAAAAATGTCTCAGAAAAACCAAAGAATCCTTGGTTTAATGAATCATTGAACGAAGACAGGCGAAAACTGAGAATAGCTGAAAGGAAATGGAGACAACATCCTTCCTCCCCTGAGCTGAAAGACCTCAGAAAAACGAGAAAACAATATAACAAAAAGATAATCAACACCAAAAAAGAATTTATAAGGGCTGAACTTGACAATGCCACAAACAGACCAAGAAAACTCTTCGAGATCCTAAAACAACAGTCTAATAAACTAGCCAAAACGTCCCAAGAGAGCTCAAAAACTCCCATAAGCTGCGAGGAGTTCTCTTCATTGTTCACGGAAAAAAACAAACTACTAGAAGATGAGCTCACAAGTGCAGCAGCTAACCTCATGACCCTTCCCTCACCTATAAATGAGGCCAAGGCGACAACTGAAGGCCCGCATACAAAAAATAAGGCAAATTGGGACACATTTGAACTATATGACCAGGGAAAGATCGCCAAAACGCTAGCAGAACTCAGACCGAATGACCATTATCAAGACCCTCTACCAGCAAAATGTGTAGGAGAAGTCAGCCACACCCTAATTCCTATCTGGACTGAGATAATAAATGCTTCACTTGCACAAGGAACCCTCCCTGACTGCCTAAAAACTGGGCAGGTAGTTCCCATCATCAAAAAACCGACAGCGGATGCAACAGACCCGAAGAACTATCGACCAGTGACCAACATCCCTCTACTTGCCAAACTTATTGAGAAATGCGTGCAGGGCCAACTGAGTCAGCACATCGCTAAGCTCTCATTACTAGATGAGTGCCAATCAGCTTCAGAACTGGGCATAGTACTGAAACGGCGATCCTGCATATTGTTGATGATGCCTTACAAGCCCTAGACCAAAATCATGCGTGCCTACTGATCCTACTAGACTTATCATCAGCATTTGACACTGTAAACCACGAATTATTGATGACCAGGCTACGTGACAGGATGGGCTTATCTGGAAACGTATTGAATTGGTTTAACTCCTTCCTACAGAACAGGACACAACTATTCCTGGTCAACCAAGTAATCTCCTCCCCGTGCCCTAACACAATAGGGGTCCCACAAGGCTCAACGTTATCCCCAGATCTATTCAACTTGTATGTTGAACCTCTCACGGAGATACTTCGTGAATCACAGATCTCCTATCACATGTACGCAGACGACACGCAAATTTATATGAAGATCGCCTGTCGGGATGACATTGACCTAATGAATGAAACATTAAAGCGAGCGTTACAATGGCTAACAGCTAATCATCTAAAACTTAATGCCGACAAAACAGAATTCCTACTAATATCACCTGCAAGGAGTCAACCAGAGGTAAAAGATTGGACTAAATTGGTAACGGCTCTGAACTGTACTCCGACCCTAATTAACTCAGCTAAATCACTAGGAATTACGCTAGACGAGAACCTTGACATGAAAGACCACATCAACACAATGGCCAAGAGTGCCCGTTTCCACCTGAACTATCTAAGAAAACTGAAACCCTTTATCTCAGAAGCAGATCTAAAACTGGCTATCCAATCTCTAGTGATCTCGAGAATTGAATATGGTTGCACCACGCTAGCTGGCCTACCAAAAAAATCCACTGCACCACTGAAAGCCTGTCTCAACGCTGCGGCAAGACTCATCACGGGAACGAGGAAATTCGACCACATATCTCCCCACTTAAAGGCACTAAACTGGCTACCCTACGAAGCGAGAATTAAAATGAAGATGGCCTGTATTACCCACAAAGCGGTTCACTACAACACGCCTAGATATCTAGCCAAGAAAATTAAGCTATCGGGAGGCAACAGACCAACGAGAAGCGCTAAGGAGTTGCTACTACGACCGGCCTTCTTCCGGAAGAAAAAGACCTATGACCGAGCATTCTCCGGAACCGCCCCCAGAGTCTGGAATTCACTCCCCCCCAACATCAGGGTGATTAAAAACACTGTAAAATTCAAACGGGAACTTAAGAACCACTTGATGAGTAAATATCCTACATAGAGATACATACCGAACATTAGTATGAACATTCAAGACAAAGAAGATCGGACTCATCATGAATATTCTGTAGATCAATTAGACAAAGACAATGAATCGATCAAACATGCGGCTACACACCTTAAGGTCGCCTCATATTTATGTAATCTCTACACTATATCTCACATCCATAATGATATAATTCTCTACTCTACCTGGTTTATCTATTTAATCCTTGCCACAAGCCATACCTAGCCAACTCTTATTGCTGATTACTCATGGAATTGCACTGATAATATTATGTAACCCTACCTCACCGAACCTGACGATATGACTGTGACATAAGCCAAGCCTATGCACCTCCTATGGCTAATATCACAGGCGTTAGGAATATATTTATTTAATCACCCTGATAGCATATCGCCTACTACCTCATATATGTGTGTCTATCATAATTTACTACTATAAGGACAATCTGTAATTTATAATCTTTTTCTTATGTTTTCTTATGTTTTCTTATGTTTTTTTCTATGTTTTCTATGTTAAGCGCTCTGATACCCACGGGTCTTGTCCGCGCTATACAAAACTCTATAAATAAATAAATAAATAAATAAAACCATAAAAGGGGAGCTACAATTTAGCAGCCACCATTGTCACAGAATGGATTACTGGGTAACCCTCACCAATATAGAACACGGATGGCATGGAGGCACTAAGCATACATTAAATGTAACTTTTACACACAGTATCATATTTAATGGCCTCATTTCTTATAAGGGCTCCTAACTCATCTTGCCCTGGTGCATGTTAAGTCTTCCTGTGTGTTTAGTTGACAATCTTTGAAAATCAGGATAGGAGCTGAATTCATAGATATTTGCCAGGACACATGCTGGAAAAACAGAACTTTCCTGGCAGATCTGGGATTTCTGGCACCGTCCCTTACTTGCACGAGTGTTTCATACAAACTGAGAGTTGTTCCTTCTTGCATAAACATTTGTATTCATAATAGATGCCACACTCTGCACTTTCAACAACATGCATGTCCAAATATAAAATATAACTCTTTTATTATTGTTCATAGCGCCAGTGGACTGTAAGTAAGACGTTGCTCTTTGTCATAGTTGCTGGTGCGGCTCATTTTAGACACTGGTTTCTTACATACGAGACAGCACCCCATACTGAATCCATTGCTAAAATATTACCAATGTGGAAATAGGAATTTGTGACAAAGTCCACAAAAGTATGGCCACCACAGCTGGGCTCCAAACATACAATCTTTTGTAGGAATTTGTTGATGCTTTGAAAAGTAGAGTAAAAAAATTATGTTGAGGCAGTCTGTGCAAGACAGTAGACCTGAACAAAATGTTTGTTATGCCGGCGTAATCCTTTCTGCTTTTTGCTTTATGCTTTTTACCCGAAATTAGACCCCTATGCCACAGGGAAATTTTCCATTTATATAGGGAGAAAAATCCTATTGTGGGAGTATTGGAATAACATGAACGAATAGAAAGAGAGCAGCTGCTGCTTGGGTCATGTGCAATGCACATGTCAAAGTGGACCTGATGATGCATTTCACACTAAAGGACAGATCTAAATACCAGCTTTGAAACTCATGTAAATGTGCCAAATTTCACTTAATTTTCCATAAAGTCCTCATTAATATGCAAATAGAAATGATATGAATTTTCAACACCTCTACCACAGAGGGCAAGCCATCCAGCAGGAATAATATAACTTTCTAACAACACAAGTCAGGCTGCAGCCCTGTAGGTAGCTCCAGCTTTAGCCCTTAAGCCCAGGTGAGACTATATCCCTGTGTCAAACTCAAACTGCAGGTCTGTGCCCACCTAAAACTGCAGGTCTATGTCCAGCACAGACTGCTTGTCTGTGTCCAGTTGAGGCTGCAGACCTGTGCTCAGCTTTAATGTCAATCCTGTTCCCAGCTCTGACCCAGCTGAGACTGTAGAACTATGCTCCGCTCAGACTCAATTCCCGTGCCCTGCCCCGACTATGGCTCTGTGTCCAACTCTAACTGTGGCCACGCACCAAACTCTTCATGCTGACCTGCAGACTGCAGACCTGTTACCAAACTGAAACTGCAGGTCTGTGCCGAGAAGAAGCCGCAGGCCTGTGCCCGGCTCAGGCTTCTTGCCTGTGCCTAGCTCTAGCTACAGTCTGTGCACAGCTCTGACTGAGGCTTCTGCCAAGATGAAACAGCAGCCCTATGTGCATCTTTGACTGCACACCTGTCCCCAGATCATCCTGCAGCCCTATGTGCATCTTTGACTGCACACCTTCTGAGGTTCCGTGACGATTTGAACCCGTGTTTTTAATGTTGTCGGAAAAACATAATATTGGTATCAGCGAACCGCAAATGATCCATTTAGCATATCCTGGTGTTTTCGCTATGCTACGAGCAAGAGCACTCCTGTTATGAACACATTTCTGATCTACCCACGGCATCCATCTTAGATCATGGCAGCCATTTTGTGTTTCTTGCCCTCACATACGCAATAACCTCTGATCACTTCATTTCGATTAAAGACACGTAGCCTTAGCCGAAGATTCACCTCTTTCATGACACGTGCACCTTAAACCAGATCACGCTGTAGCTGCATGACTCGACAAAGGCTGCCTCCTCTGCCCGAGGCCAGCCCAACTGAACTGGTTCTCGTGTCCATTGTCCCGATCATGATTAGGCGGCCGAAGCCGGTAGCCTTGCCCATTTACAACCCACAAACATCCCTTAGCCCACTTTTCTATCTTCCACACCTGGCTCCGTTCCTTTCTTTCTGAATCTTTATTAGGGGGAGGTAACGAAATTTACGATGAGGCGGTCCGGCTCTTGAATGCAATATTGACAAGGGATTGTGATGAACTAGTGGGAACCCCTCTTCGTAATGTTTGGCATCAGATATTATCGATGGTTACTGTGTAACGCCAAATATTTATTGTTTTAGACACAAAGGTTTCGAGAATGTATTACATGTAAAGAATTCGCCCCCAGCTAAAAATTTAGTATATAAGGAGCAACCCTCTTTGTACAAATCGAACAGGCTCCTAGAATCTGCCCATGTGTGGTTTCTGTGACTTCTGTGTCCCTGCAGTAATAAACCTTTGGTCTTTGACGCCACCATCGAGAAGCCCGTGTTTCTGTTCATTTGCGCACCAAGGCAGGTGGAACTCCGGGGTCTTTGGGTGTTGTTCCCTGACACCTCTGGACGGAACCAAAAAGTCCAGAACTCCAATTGGCGCCCAACGTGGGGGCGACGTCATTCGGTACCGGTCCAAAAGCCTGAAGAGTTCGAGAAGCTTCGTGTGAAGATTCCTGAGGGAGGCGCCCCACTTCATCGATCCCGGCATATCGCAAAAGTGGCCCGAAGTTCTCTTCCACGAGGGTTCCCGTTCAGGACGGCTGCAGTGGGCCGTTGCCTTGACCGTCGCCCTGTCTTGGACCCGAGGTGCAGCCCTTAGTACAGCGAAACGTGACGGGTTTCTCCTTGGTGACGTCTTCAGTGCCTCAGTTAAGTATTTAGTGGTTGCTAGTTGGTTACTTCGTGAGGGTTGTTAAAATCCTTTTTGGTTCTTGGTTTGGTTTCGTAAGATTATCACTGGTTGTTCTGGTTACGATAATCTATTTGGTTTAGTTTGGGTATCGATACATCAGTTCGTTTTGGTGGGCCTAAAAGTTCTTGGTTCAGGTGCACATATCTGTTTCGTGTTTTGTTTGTTTTGTGTTCCGGACTGAAAAATGGTAAGTCGGAGAAATTGTATGTTGTCGTGCTTTGGTTGCAACAGTGATTCACGATTGGAGGACTCATGTCTGGTTCCTCCGATTGGGACTCCCTTATATGACTTGTACTGTAAACATGGTGTGGGTCCTATATCTTATAATGAGGTGTGGGTCCGATACACTGAGAAAGATGGTGTCCTTAGTTGGCCACTGCATGGTAGTTTTGAACCCGAAATTCTTGATAATTTAGAAGCGAAATTGTTTAGGAAGAAAGCCCGGCCGGCAATGTTTGATTCTTTTCGTTACTGGCGAAAAGAATCTAAACAGAGAGAAATTAAGAGGTTAAAGAAAGAACAAAAAGAGCAAGAAGAGTTGACTCTGGAGCAAGCGGCTAAGCAGCTGCAAGATAAGGAGTGTGAGAAGGCCATAGAGGTGGCCATTAGAGAGCATAATTTGGCGATCGACAAGTGCTATCCTGCCTTGCCATCGAAAACAGCTAAGATACTAGAGGACCCCGAAAACGATCCTCTGTTGTCTTATCTGTTACGGTCACCTCCACCGTATGCACAAGGTGCTACGGCTCCACCTTTACCGAATGTTCAATTGCCGGTTGCTGGACAACCTGGTATTCCTGCTCCTGCCCCTCAGAATCAAGTTCCTGTACCTCCTGTGGTTAATGTAAATGTTCCTACGGCTCCTCCTCCTCATGGGTTGCCGACTTCTATACCTGTATCTGTATCGCTTACACCTACTGTTCCACAAAGTATTTTTCTCGATACTCCTACAGTTCCGCTATCTGTTCCTACCTCTACTGTGTTCTCTACGTCTGCGAGTGTGTTGACTCCGCTTTCTGTTCGTCGAAGAATCACTGATTCTGTTTCTAACATTCTGTCTCCTTTCTATAAAACTCTAATTAAGACTCCTACTTCTGACTCTGTTCAGAGACGCAGCCAGCATCCAAGCACTGAGGAACGGGGAATTTTAGATTCCACGGCTCTCAGATGGATTTCGAAGAGTAGGAGATATAGTACGAGAGACGTGCTAGATACATTTATGCAGTGGAAGGAACCAACGCAACGGTATGTCTTTGATGAGATGTGCTCGCTGTTACGTGAGGAGATAGAAGAAGATGATGTTGAATCGAATTTAGAAGACTTAATTAAGGTTCAGAAAGAGTTTGCTGCAGGTATGATAGTAGGTGATAATATAGAAGAAGCGATGGAACTGATCTTAAGTTTTAGAAATGATCCATCTCTTCGTTCACCAAGAGATTTAGAGAAAGGTAAGACGAAGCTGAGTCGCCAATATCCAATGAGGGAGGTTCCTCCGATTTGGCGCGAAGCTGTGCAAGCTGATGCTCTTAATGGTGTTGTAGCCGCTCCGGCGCAATTCCAGAGAGTATGGATACACATTCCGTGGAAGCGAGCCGAAGTGCTAGCAGTGAAACAGGCCTTGCCAGACCCGCGTAAGAATCCTGCTGGATACTATAAGGAATTAACACAGACAGTTGAGGCTTGCATAATGAACTTAGCGGACATTGATATGTTATTTGGTAATGTAGTTCCGCAACCAATTTGGGCTAAAATTCGTAGAGAGAATCATCCAGTTGCCCTAGGTGGTGATTGGGCAGCTATTATTGCAGCGGATGGTCAGCAAACATGTGGTGCAAAACCCGAACCCCTAATTGCTAATCTTCCAGGTAGGATAATAGACTTAATGAAGACTCTGATGCCCGCATTACGTGTTAATTGGGACAAGTTATCCGCATGCAGGCAGAAGAAAGACGAAAGTGTCTCCGACTTCTTCACGAGGTTCGAAGAGACTTTTGTAGATCATAGTGGTCAAGATATGAGCACAGAAGGAGGACAGAGACTGTTTGTCGATAAATTCGTGCATAATTTGTTACCTGAGTTATGCAATAAATTAAAGGATTCAGAGAGTGCGTGGGCTGTTTCTACAACTGCGCAAATACTTGCAACTGCACAGTATTATGAAAATAGGGATAAAGAGGAAAAAGAGAAATCAGACAAGAAAACGAAAGATTTAAAAACTAAAGTTCTTTTGCAACAGGCGTATCCGCCTCGCATGAATCAGACTAACACGCAGCAAGGTTCGTATCAAAGAACAGATTATAGTTCACCGAGGCCTCAATATCAGTGGAACCAGTGTGCGTACTGTAAGAAAGAGGGTCACTACAAGAATGAGTGTCCGATCTTAGCGCAAAATAATGCAGCAGCAGCTCAAAGAGGTCGTGGTGGTTTTGTGCAGAATTCTAGAGGTCGAGGGCGAGGTGCTATGCCTCCACAGACGAATGATCGTCCTTCCAATCACTTTGATCAACGAAATGGACAGTCAGCCCAGCAAAATAGATCTCAACAATATCTTGTTGAAGATTATTGTGAAGCGGATGAGGGATTTCAGCAAAATGGGTACTAGGACAGCCATGGACAGAGAGAGGGAGTAGTATCAGTTCCAGTGGATCAGAGTGGGCCTTATGTCGCAGTAGCAACATCAGGTGTAGTCGAACCGTTTCTGTTGGATACTGGTGCCGCAAAAAGTTCTATCATTCATGCGAAACTCCCTGGCGCACCTTTGTCTGGCTCAACAAATGTTTCCGTAGGTTTTTCAGGCGCCCCTGTTTACAACCCCATATCTGGCCCTTTGTCTATTTCTGTTGGACCGTGTCAATTGAAAGCACCCCTGATTCTGACGACGGGTTGTAATGAAAATCTGCTTGGTTTAGACTTGTTAAAATGCCTATATGCGACATTGTACTGTTCTCCGGAAGGGGTACAGCTTACATTGGGTAAAAGAATCACCTCTCCGATGTACTTGTCAATGGATGCACTCCCGCCAGAGCTGCGTTCACTCCCTGATTCTCTTTGGGCGACTGGTCCTAATGATGTAGGCCTTTTAGAAATACCACCATATGTAGTAACTTTGAAAGCAAATGTGAAATTTCCAAGAATTCCTCAATACAAAATATCTAGTGAAGGTGAGCGTGCACTTTTATTGATTGTGCAAGATTTAATTAAGAAAGGTGTGGTTGAAGAAACTAGAGGAAATGTTTGTAATAGTCCTGTATTACCGATTTTGAAACAAACTGATCCTACAAAGCCTCCAGTGTATAGGTTTGTCATCGACCTCAGAGAAGTCAATAAGATTGTGGTCCCGCAGTTTCCTGTGGTTCCAGACATTACTGCCTTGTTAACATTGATTCCTGCTACAGCTACTTGGTTTTCAGTTATCGACTTGAAGAATGCCTTTTTTAGCATTCCGATAGCCGAGGAAAGCAGAGATATTTTTGGCTTCTGTCTAGGAGGTCGCAGTTTCAGATTTAAACGCGCTCCACAGGGCTACTGTGAGAGCCCATCTATTTACAGTCAAGCATTAAAAAGTCAGTTAGATTCCTTTGTCCTTCCTCCAGGTTCTGCTCTAGTGCAGTATGTAAATGATCTTCTAGTGGCTGCCGATGACAAGGAAACTTGCAAAGCAGCTACGGTTTCGTTATTGCATCATCTGTCTAATTTGAATCACAAGGTATCACCTTCAAAAATGCAATACTGCTGCCAAGAAGTGACCTACCTAGGTCATCTCTTGTCAAAGGAGGGAAGGAAGTTGACCCCAGAGAGAATAAAAGCAATTACGCAGATGAGTGTTCCCCGCACACAGAGGGAAGTACGTGCCTTTTTAGGTATTACCTCTTACTGTAGGCAGTGGATCCCAAATTTTTCTCTTTTAGCAAAACCATTGGTAGCTTTGACTGGGAAAAATGTTCCGAGTCCGGTACCATGGTCTGATGAATGTCAAGAGAGTTTTTCTGAGTTACAAAAAGCATTGTGTTCAGCTCCTGTATTGGGTACTCCCGATTACAGTAAGCCATTCACGCTCTACGTTCACGAGAGAGAAGGTTGCGCGTTGAGTGTTCTGACACAGAAGTTTGGTGATAAACAACGCCCCTGTGCGTATTTCTCATCAACATTAGACCCGGTAGCTAGAGCGTTACCTAGTTGTTTGAGAGCTACAGCGGCAGCTGCGGCTTCCATTCGACAATCTGCTGGTTTGGTGATGAACAACATGCTAGTGGTCATGGTTCCTCATGCGGTGGATACACTCATGAACCGAACCAAGACACAACACCTTACCAGTGCGAGACTATCTGGTTACGAGCTGACATTACTAGCGAGTCATATTCAGATCAAAAGATGTAATGTATTGAATCCAGCAACGCTGTTGCCGGCTAATCAAGAGTCGAGTGATTCCGAGCCACATGATTGTTGTTTTAGAACGGAGGAAGAGACAAAAGGACGTATTGACTTAAAGGACATTCCATTATCAGATCCAGATGGCACGTTGTATGTGGATGGGTCATGTTTTAAATTGGAGAATGGTGATGTGACTGCTGCTTACGCAGTAACGACTTTGAAGACGATTGTGGAGACTGCAAGAGTGAGTCAGAATTCTGCCCAAGCTGCAGAATTAATAGCTTTAACCAGAGCGTGTGTTTTAGCTAAGGGAAAGAGAGTGAATGTTTTTACAGATAGTCAGTACGCATTTGGCGTGGCCCATAGTTTTGGCCGGTTGTGGAAAGAAAGAGGTTTCATTACGTCCCATGGGACTAAGATTCAACATGGTCAGCTAGTTAACGATCTGTTGGAATCTCTAACCTTGCCGACTGAAGTTGCGATTGTGAAGTGCAGTGCTCATAAAGCAATCACGGATGATGTTGGTCGTGGGAATGCTTTTGCTGATGAGACCGCTAAACAGACAGCTAGAGACATGATGAGTAGAATGTATGTTGCTACGTCCGCAAGGTGGATTGCTGAATCTGGAATGTGTGAGGATACAATGGAAAGTGTGAAAGAGATTCAGAAAGAGGCAACTGAAGAGGAAAAACGTGTATGGAGAGAGAGTACGGGCAAGTTGGATTCGAATGGGTGTTGGATTGATTTGACAGAACAGCAGCGTTGGATGTTGCCTAATGCGTATGTGCTTGCAGTGGTGACGATGGCGCATGGAGTAGCGCATATAAGTTCTAAAGGGATCTGTAAGATGTTGGCTCCAGTCTGGAAGAATGATGGGATCAATAAGTGTGCAGAGAGAGTGGTGAAAAATTGTATGGTACGCCTGATGCATAATCCCGGCAAGGGAACTCCAACTCCTGCTGGTCACTTCGCTCCTCCTTCCTGCCCCTTTGAAGTGATTCAGTTAGACTTCATTCACATGGATCGCTGTAATAATCTGAAATATGTCCTGGTGGTAGTTTGTGCTTTTTCCAGATGGATCGAAGCATACCCACTAAAGGACAATACTGCCCTATCAACTGCCAAAATTCTTCTCAAAGAATATTTCCCTAGATATGGTATGCCACGGATTGTATGGTCAGATAACGGAAGTGAGTTCATAGGGAAAGTTATGCAGAGTGTGTGTGCCGGTCTGAACATAAAACAGAAGTTTCACAGTGCAAACCATCCCCAGTCTGCTGGTTTAGTTGAGGGTTACAATGGCACCCTCAAACTAAAACTAGCCAAAATTCAAGCCTCCACAGGTTTGTCCTGGCCAGACGCACTTCCTTTGGCTTTATTATCAACGAGAGCAACTGTACATTCTAGAGTGGGGCTTAGCCCGTATGAGATCGTTTTTGGCCGCCCGGCAAATATTTGGGGTGTGCCGAGACCTAAAGAGTTTCGTTCTCTAGAATATCCTATGTTGATCGACTACCTTTACGACTTGACTGCTAAATTGAGTCTTATTCACCAACAGGTTTTCGATACATTGCCAAAGCCTCCGGAGAGTCCAGGGCATCAGCTGAAACCCGGCGACCAAATTGTAATCCGGAACTTCGCGAGGACGAAGAATCTTCAGCCCAGATACATCGGCCCTTTCCAGGTCCTGCTTGCAACGAGAACAGCAGTTCGTGTAGCTGGTCGCAAGCATTGGGTGCACGCATCTCATGTTAAGCGTGTACCTTTGCCACTTCCTTACGACGACTGGGTGAAAAAGTGAATTGGTGCCTCCGAATTTGAACGTACACCAAAGTTCATCCCTTTCAGCGATGCCGAATTGATTACTGACACTCCGAAATCTGACTCTCCTCCTGAAAAGACTCCTTTGAACTCTGAACATTTGTCCCCTGCATCAGAAAAACCTTTATCACCTGCGAAACTGAACACTGCAACAGCTACCAGTGATACGCTATTTGCCGATCAAACAGTACCTGCTAAGCAAAGATACAATTTACGACCTCGTAAAATGGACAAATAAAGCAGGCAACTGCCTATTGTGATATTTTGATATATTGAACTTTTGCCTTCAGCCAGGAAGTTTGCTATTGTTTTATTGTTTTTAAAAAATTGCCTTGCCGTCTGGGTAGCCGTAGGGTCGTGGCTGTGTGCCTAGTTGAATCTGCGGGGGTCTGACACAAGGTCGATCTTTCTGTTGGTTCTGGGAACTCCCAGGGCTGATAGAGGCATTTTCATCTACGTACACATCATCAGTGGTCGCGAGCGGATTGTAGAAGATGGAACTTCCTGCGCTGCAACGAGAAAATGTGATTTATGTTCGCAGAAACAGACTTTACAGAATTCTTCACAGCAAATGCTTTTTAATACAATGTGCCATTACATTTTTAATTGTTTTGATAACGTTGGTGGGTGGAATCGTTTTCGGTATGAGTTTGATTTTTGTGCCAGTAACTACAGTACCTCCCCTTAATCCTGTTACTTCTACTGTTTCCTCTATACACTCTTTTCACTCGTTTCCTGAACATGAGCAAGCTCGACGCTCAGAATTCATTAACAACACTTTTATACAGCTCTTGCACCAACACCAACTGGTAGTTAATACTACAGACTGCTGGGTGTGTGGCTTGATACCCCACACTATGGATAAAGGCATTCCCTATCTGGTTTTGCCTTTCAGCTACAATGGATCATTTCAGGCCCTTCAAACCATCTTTGCTTATGCCCTTGAAACCTATCCTCCGCGTCCACCACGTTCCACTAAATATAACTCTGCCAACAAAGCCTTAGTCCAGGGAATTATTGACATGATCAAGGACGTCAATAATACTCCATCATACCCTAGAGACGAATTGCGAGTATATTTAAGTTGGAATTCTTCAGAGTATCGCCTTAGTTTGGGAGAAAGCAAGCGTAAAAGCTCAACTCCAATCTGGGTCGTACCTCACCGAGGTCAGGTCTGTTTGCAAGGTAATGGGAGAAATCCGAGAGCTCAGCTAGGGAGGAGTGAGTGCGTAGAGACTTATGTGTTTCCGGCTAACTCTTCCCCTGCCTTC
This sequence comes from Lissotriton helveticus, assembly GCF_964261635.1. Classification (NCBI taxonomy): domain Eukaryota; kingdom Metazoa; phylum Chordata; class Amphibia; order Caudata; family Salamandridae; genus Lissotriton; species Lissotriton helveticus. The sequence continues at coordinate 48,720,983 of NC_136057.1, read as the reverse complement.
CTTACTGCTAGGGGTACCTACTTCATCTGTCGAGACCGAGCATATACATGGTTACCTGCTGACTTTTCAGGTTCATGTTATATTGCTCGATTGTTGCCTCCAACATACACTGCTTCATCTGACTACCACAGGACCAGAGTAGCGAGAGGTGTCTTCAGCAAGGAAGATACCACTGGTCAGGAAGCTGGAGACTTCTTCAAAGGCTTCCTTCCGTTCTGGGGGCCTATGGCCAATAGTAGAAACATACGTCAGCTAACACGGGTAGTTGAATCTACTATTACCAAAACTGCTGGTGCCCTTAGCAATTTGACAGCTGAGCTTCAGGCGGATAGACTCATGACGTTGCAGAACCGTATGGTTCTAGATGTTATACTTGCAGATCGAGGTGGGGTATGCAGAATGATCCAATCGAGCTGCTGTGTCTTTATTCCTAATAATGCTCCAACAGTCTACGAGGCGATCTCTAAGCTACACAAGATTTCAGACTCTATACACGTAGACAAGGGAAACTGGTCCTTTATGGAGTGGTTTTGGACTCTGATCTCAGCGTGGGGATGGAAGGTTCTAATGGTCATTTGTGTCATCTTAGTATTCCTCTTCTCATGCTGCCTGATTATCCAGTGTGGTCCAGCCCTGTGTAGCCTTTGTGCTGCAACCTGTTTTAGGAAACCACCTGCGTTTGGAGAAAAGGCACGAGAAAGGATGATGATACAACAGCATGTCACTGACCTGATGAGCATAGAACTAGATTCTGACATAGACTGAGTAATTGCCTATGTAAGGGCAAAAGGAGGGTCTGAGGTTCCGTGACGATTTGAACCCGTGTTTTCAATGTTGTCGGAAAAACATAATATTGGTATCAGCGAACCGCAAATGATCCATTTAGCATATCCTGGTGTTTTCGCTATGCTACGAGCAAGAGCACTCCTGTTATGAACACATTTCTGATCTACCCACGGGGCATCCATCTTAGATCATGGCAGCCATTTTGTGTTTCTTGCCCTCACATACGCAATAACCTCTGATCACTTAATTTCGATTAAAGACACGTAGCCTTAGCCGAAGATTCACCTCTTTCATGACACGTGCACCTTAAACCAGATCACGCTGTAGCTGCATGACTCGACAAAGGCTGCCTCCTCTGCCCGAGGCCAGCCCAACTGAACTGGTTCTCGTGTCCATTGTCCCGATCATGATTAGGCGGCCGAAGCCGGTAGCCTTGCCCATTTACAACCCACAAACATCCCTTATCCCACTTTTCTATCTTCCACACCTGGCTCCGTTCCTTTCTTTCTGAATCTTTATTAGGGGGAGGTAACGAAATTTACGATGAGGCGGTCCGGCTCTTGAATGCAATATTGACAAGGGATTGTGATGAACTAGTGGGAACCCCTCTTCGTAATGTTTGGCATCAGATATTATCGATGGTTACTGTGTAACGCCAAATATTTATTGTTTTAGACACAAAAGTTTCGAGAATGTATTACATGTAAAGAATTCGCCCCCAGCTAAAAATTTAGTATATAAGGAGCAACCCTCTTTGTACAAATCGAACAGGCTCCTAGAATCTGCCCATGTGTGGTTTCTGTGACTTCTGTGTCCCTGCAGTAATAAACCTTTGGTCTTTGACGCCACCATCGAGAAGCCCGTGTTTCTGTTCATTTGCGCACCAAGGCAGGTGGAACTCCGGGGTCTTTGGGTGTTGTTCCCTGACACCTCTGGACGGAACCAAAAAGTCCAGAACTCCACTGTCCCCAGATCATCCTGAAGCCCTATGTGCATCTTTGACTGCACACCTGTCCCCAGATCATCCTGCAGCCCTATGTGCATCTTTGACTGCACACCTGTCCCCAGATCATGCTGCAGCCCTATGTGCATCTTTGACTGCACACCTGTCCCCAGATCATCCCGCAGCCCTATGTGCAGCTTTGACTGCACACCTGTCCCCAGATCATCCTGCAGCCCTATTGCATCTTTGACTGCACACCTGTCCCCAGATCATCCTGCAGCCCTGTGTGCATCTTTGACTGCACACCTGTCCCCAGATCATCCTGCAGCCATATGTGCATCTTTGACTGCACACCTGTCCCCAGATCATCCTGCAGCCCTATGTGCATCCTTGACTGCACACCTGTCCCCAGATCATCCTGCAGCCCTACGTGCATCTTTGACTGCGCGCCTGTCCCCAGATCATGCTGCAGCCCTATGTGCATCTTTGACTGCACACCTGTCCCCAGATCATGCTGCAGCCCTATGTGCATCTTTGACTGCACACCTGTCCCCAGATCATCCTGCAGCCCTATGTGCATCTTTGACTGCACACCTGTCCCCAGATCATCCTGCAGCCCTATGCAGAACTGAGACTTCAGACCCCTGACCATCTCGGATTCCATACTCTTGATGTGGTCAGACTGATGATCTGTGCCCAGGTCAGATACCAGCCCAGTGTCAAATTAATATTAAAAGTCTGTCAAGCCTGTGATAGCCTGGGACAGAAACTCTTTGCTCAGCTGAGGAATCAAACATTAAACACCTTTTGAACTTTTATGAGTTTTTAATAACTGGATCTGTGAGGGTGAGAAGACTAGTGAGTGATATGCCCATGCCCAGAATACAAAGTAGAAAGCTAGACTGAACTGACTGCTTCTATGTTGCCTGCAATAAGCTGGGAGCATTATTGTGGATTTGGACATGTACAGCTCATTTCCAGTTAAAAAGGACCAATTTCTTACTGACGCGGATGGGTTTCGGCCCCTTATTTCTCCAGTGGATTAAATTGCTATACACCGAACCAACGGCCAGGGTGCGGGTGAATAATATTGTATCTGATCCCTTCCGGATAACGCGCGGCACACGGCAGGGATGCCCACTCTCGCCCTTGCTGTTTGTTATAGCGATAGAGCCGCTGGCTGCACGTATCCGTCAGCACCATACTGATAAAGGGATTGGTTTTAGCGAACGTAGTCTGTTGATCTCGCTCTATGCGGACGACATAACGTTATTGTAGACCCTGGGCGCAATCTGGACGTCGTGTTGCGTGAGTTCATTAAATTCGGCGGGTTATCGGGGGTGAATATAAACTGGGCAAAATCAGTGATATTCCCCTTAACTGACAACACAAAGGCGGTGACTTCGGAATTCCCGTTGAAATGGGAACAGGACCAAGTGAAGTATTTGGGTGTCTGGATTAGCCGTAACATACAAGAACTCTGGTCTCTGAATTATGGGAGAGTGTGTCCTGGCTGGAGGACAAGGTAGTTTTATGGTCTAAACTCCCATTGTCGCTGCAGGTAAAATTGCACTTGTTAAAATGATCGTCTTGCCTAAATTTTTGTATCTTGCCACTGATACTCACTGGCCCCTTTTTTAAATCACTACAATCCCAATTAGTCTCTCTGGTCTGGACGAATGGCCAATGTCGGGTGTCTTGGGCCCTGTTGTTGCCACCGACTGCTCAAGGTGGGCTGGGCATGCCAGATATGATGTTCTGTCGTGTATCCAGAGGGAGAGAGAGGACCAGATAGCTAGCCCGTATCCCCATTTTATATATAGTTTAATCAAAAAGAGACTAGCTGAAGTAGGGGAGGGGTTTATTTAAACAGAATTATAGTTTAAAGGTATTAGTGACTCAATTTTGTTTTGTCAGAAGGTTGTGGCACCTGGTAGGTGTGCTCATGAAGCCCTCACCCACCAACCTAGTTGGTGGCATGCTTCATCATCGGGCCCACCAAGTGACACCTAACGTGTCCCGGGTGTGCTACGACGCCTGGTGACAGCGGAGCAGGTATATCACTGTGTGTGCGGTGAAGGATGTTTAGAATGTGAGTTAAAACGGCTTGGCGGGGGTCCCAGTACCAGAAGGTAGAGCAGACTTTATTACCTGGGCCAGATATGAAACTGTACGCATTGTGTGCGCAGGTGCAATTCCTGCATTATTGGGTGCACCCAATGCCATTCCAGCCTCATGTGATGGTCGAAACGGACGCGGTGGCGCCTGTTCCTCTTCGGGTTGCGCTATATCAATCCTATAAGAAGCCCGGGAAAGACATTGACACATCTGAGACCCTGTGATGGGCATGGGAGGGATTGCAGAGAAGGTCTGGAGCGAGGGTGATGTATGCCCCCTCTATTTCTCTTGCACGTAATCCTATGTTGCCCAATGTTAAAGATGAACTGGTGTGAAGAGGTGTGAATGCGGCTGTCCCAGAGGGCCTGGACCTTGACACTCCCATCTGGCGGGGGGTTGGGGGGGGGGCCTGCACTTTCAAAGAGAGAGCTCAGCCAGGACTTCAGTCTCTGGAGCAGCCCCTCCCCCTCCTGCTGATGTGCGAGGGGAGGGCTTCTGTTGTCATGTCCTGCTGATGTGTTAGGGGGGGCTTCTATTGTCATGTCCTGCTGATGTGTGAGGGGAGGGCTTCTGTTGTCATGTCCTGCTGATGTGCGAGGGGGGGCTTCTATTGTCATGTCCTGCTGATGTGCGAGGGGAGGGCTTCTGTTGTCATGTCCTGCTGATGTGCGAGGGGAGGGCTTCTATTGTCATGTCCTGCTGATGTGCGAGGGGAGGGCTTCTATTGTCATGTCCTGCTGATGGTCGAGGGAAGGGCTTCTATTGTCATGTCCTACTGATGTGCGAGGGGAGGGCTTCTATTGTCATGTCCTGCTGATGTGCGAGGGGAGGGCTTCTTTTGTCATGTCCTGCTGATGGTCGAGGGAAGGGCTTCTATTGTCATGTCCTGCTGATGTGCGAGGGGAGGGCTTCTAGTGTCATGTCCCGCTGATGTGCGAGGGGAGGGCTTCTATTGTCATGTCCTGCTGATGTGCGAGGGGAGGGCTTCTGTTGTCATGTCCTGCTGATGTGCGAGGGGAGGGCTTCTAGTGTCATGTCCCGCTGATGTGCGAGGGGAGGGCTTCTGTTGTCATGTCCTGCTGATGTGCGAGGGGAGGGCTTCTGTTGTCATGTCCTGCTGATGTGCGAGGGGAGGGCTTCTAGTGTCATGTCCTGTTGATGGTCGAGGGGAGGGCTTCTATTGTCATGTCCTGCTGATGGTCGAGGGAAGGGCTTCTAGTGTCATGTCCTGCTGATGGTCTAGGGGAGGGCTTCTATTGTCATGTCCTGCTGATGGTCGAGGGAAGGGCTTCTAGTGTCATGTCCCGCTGATGTGCGAGGGGAGGGCTTCTATTGTCATGTCCTGCTGATGTGCGAGGGGAGGGGGCGTCCCCTTCCTCCTTCTCTACGTCCAGGAGAGCATTGCACTTTCAAAGAGAAGAGCTCAGCCAGGACTTCAGTCTCTGGAGCAGCCCCCCCCCCCCTAGTGTCATGTCCCGCTGATGCCCCTCCCTGCTGATGTGTGAGGGGAGGGCTTCTAGTGTCAGCCTCATGCTGAGGAAGAGGTGCGAATGCGGCTGTCCCAGAGGGCCTGGACCCTGACACTCCCAGCTTGGGTGGGGGGGAGAGTAGGGGGGGGTCCCCTTTCTCCTTCTCTGCGTCCAGGAGAGCATTGCACTTTCAAAGAGAAGAGCTCAGCCAGGACTTCAGTCTCTGGAGCAGCCCCTCCCCCTCCTGCTGATGTGCGAGGGGAGGGCTTCTAGTGTCAGTCTCATGCTGAGGAAGAGGTGTGAATGCGGCCGTCCCAAAGGGCCTGGACCTTGACACTCCCAGCTTCGGGGGGGGGGGGGAACAGGGCTGGGGGCACCTGTGTTTGGGCACTTCTTTTGAGCCGCAGGCACTCCTCAGAAGTCTGGAGTCGCTGTTTTCGACATGAGCACAGCACAGAAGCTTAAAGAGACACTTTCTGCAGTGAACATTATTTTCGACCATGCCTCCATTTCTCACCCTTTATTATATGTGAAAAGGCGCCCCACCTGCTCCAAAGGCAAATGTCCAACAAAAGAAATGTATATTTAATACCATACGGTCATTTTATTTCCAGAAGCAGTGACAACTCAACAGTCCTGTCTTAAAACTGCATCTATGCACCGACACCGACTGCAGGTCAATGCTCGTGTGATTTTGAAGCAAGCATTTCCTGGTTTAAAGTTCTTGCTCTGGGGCCGTGGCTTGGACGGCAATGAGGACGGTCCTCTGAGTCCGTCAGCCCCGCAGTCCAGAGGCCAACAACGGCGAGATTCACCAGCCAAACAGAACATAAACAAGCACAAGAAGCCAGATTCAGACATCGGAACCCACAGGCGACAAGCGAGCCGGAAAAATCAAGGGGAAAGTAGCCAAGGAAGGAAATACAGAGCTTTAAACCCTCCGGGCGGGAGACAGAGACAAGAGGCAAAATGGCGCCCAGATGCCCGCGGCGGGAGACATAGCCGCAAGCAGCGAAAGGGAGAGGAGGTGAGCTCGCAGCAAAACCCAGCGCAGCACATCCCAAGAGCCCCCCACGCAAGCAGGGATAATAGAACACCTCAGCAAGCACTAGGCAGGAGGGAGGACCGAATCGGGAACCAAGCCCCGCCAGAGCTAGCGCGGAGAAGGGAGGAAGACAGAGGAACACGGCAACAATCAAAGAGCAGCACCGGCACAACGGCGAAAGAGGCTAAGGCCAAAATTAAGCCAACCAGCACCTACCGGTGGGGGAGAAACGTAGCCAAGGTAGATTGCGCTGGCAGCACAAACGAAAGTGAAACCAATCCACACACAGGACGCCGCCATTTGCAACCGCCGCTCCCGGAAGCAGTCACTAGGGCACAAACAAAGGAGCACGAAGTGCGAAACAGATGCGAGGTGAAGCTCGCACAGCAGCAACACTGCACCCACACTAAAAGCTACACGCTGTACCCACGCCGGAAATGCGGCACGAACTGTAAGATTGAGCCACCACACGCCCCGAGAGGAATCGATTCAACAGCGGCGAACACGTTACAGCGGCAGCACTGCAACCCTACCTGCAACCTTAAATGCCCTGAGCGAAAGCACGACCTCAGCGGTGTGCTGTCTCTTCCTCTCGCGGTCCCGGGACCGCGAGAGGAAGAGACAGCACAAGCTGCGTGTTCGCTGCGTGTTCGCGAGCGGAGCAACGAGAAGCCCCTCCTTCAAGCCTCTGGGTACCTGTTTGAGACGGTAAAAATTAGCTGATGAAAGGTCCAATTTTGACCTTCATTAAAGAGTAGACCTTAGTCACTCTCTACACAGAACTCACCTGGTCCTGAAGAAAGCCGTACCGACCCCTTGGGCAATAAGGCTGAAACATGTCGACCATTGTTTGAACACTGGAGGATTGAATATGTGCGAAACCTAACCATTTCCTTAACGTATTCTGCCATATCCTCAGCCACCAATTCAATCCCGGACAATAAAATCATATTCTCCCTGGCATGATTGGATTGTTTTAAATATATTCACTCACACTTCACCTATAATCACTGATCACTACTGTTTTAACCTAGGGTGTTCTCCTCCAGGTGGAGGGTGCATACCAACTGACCCCATGATTCTGCACAGACGTGTAAACGAAGGCGGAGAACCAAGATATACCGCCCATACCATCATGACTAAACGTGTATGAGGGTCTTTTACCAAGGGTCATTCTAGTAAGAACTGTATCCAGGTTACACAGGACAAGTGATCCCCCCTCCCCCCTTCTTGATTAGCAGTATTTAAAGCCAAGGAACTTGGTGGGATCACTAACATTCCTTCTCCCTATTCTTGATTGCTACAATACAGGAAGCCAACGAACAAAACAGGAAGCCAACGAACAAAACACGGGGGCACAGCGCCACGACCAAATAGCGCCCAGTCCCGCTCCAACCAGCGGAAATACTACTCCAGGTCGCGCAGAAGGGAACGAGACAAAGCACGCGCTGGCAGGGGCAAAATCAAAAACAAGAACCAGACACATAAGACAACCCACAAGGTACCGCACATACAATGCAATTCCGGCATAAAAGACAGACTCAACCACAGCCCTAACCACAACCCAGAAGGGAGGCAGACTAGGCAGCCTCCAAACAAGGAGAGGCCTCAGCGCAATGGCGGGACAAGAGGGGAAAACGGCCGGAGACCGGAAAAAGCACAGGAACGATATTTCGGAGTCACTGATGAAGCTAAAAAATGAGGCGACTACTCTAGAGACAATCCTCAAAAGCGTCAACGAAGGAAACGCAATGGCAAAAGAAACAAAACTCACGATAGACAATATGCAGCTGGAACAAGCAGCGATAAGAGCAGACCTCCACAGCACCAATACAAAGATAGAAGCCACGGAAAAGCGCATAAGTGACATCGAGGACGTTACCATCACAAATACCAGAGCCCTAGCACAGTGCTCCAAGACTACGAAAGCTATACAAAAGCAGCTCGCGGAACAGGAGGACAAAGCACGAAAGGGCAACATAAGGATCCTGGGCGTCCCAGAAGGTGAGGAGGACCCAGCTGGCACCTGTGCGGAGAGGATATGCTACCAAAGCTGACGGGCATGAAATTTGATCGGCAATTTGAGGTAGATAGAGCATACCGAGTGCCAGCAGGGAAACCAGCGCACGGGAAGCCCCCAGGCCGATAATCTGCTGCCCACAAAGATCTACCCATACCGACGCCATCTTTGCCTTCGCCCGTAAAAACCAAAACCTGACATGGGCAAGCAGCAAGATAGTAATTACACAGGACTACTCCAAACCAACAGTGGAAACAAGAAAAGGGTTTCTAGCACTGAGAGATGCCCTGCGCAGAAGGAAGCTCAACTTCAGCTTCTCCGGCACAGCATGCTTCAAAATCACTGACAACTGGAGGACAATGGTTTTTGAAGACCCAAAAGATCTAAGAAAATACCTACAAGGACCACCAACGGATGAAATGGAAACAAAAAGCCCTGGAGCTGCAAAAAGGAGTGCATCACCGGACGATGCAGATAATTCGGAATGAAAAGTGTCAAACAAAAGGAAAATACACCACAACTACCTCACTAGAATCTACCTCAATTAAGGGTCAGTGGTCCCCTAAACCAAAGAACAATGATCTATGGCTGACCACAGCGACCTACCTCTATGACAGCAACTACCTCATGAAAAGAGACGCGGAGGGAGGCAAGGGAGAGACAATCGCAAAGACTGATCTATGCAGAACAATATCCTTTGAAGCTAATGAGCAACGTATGGCTCAAGGCTGTTTTGAACGAGTGAACGATTGAGCATAATGCCTCAGGGACGATTGCGGAGCAAGGGAACTTTGTCGTCGCACACCCACTCAGCAAGTAAGGGGGGAGGGGGGCTGGGGGTGGGGAGAGGGAGGGGGGTTTGTGGTACACATACATGGGCTGGTTTTGCTTCTGTTTCTTTCTCTATTTCTATCCTTCTATCTCTTATCCCTATCTATCCAGTGGAACTTGGAGCACAGGAGAAAGAGTAGGCAAACACTGACATGCAGGGACAGGCGGAGACAGCCAGGAAAATGGCCAGATAAACACCATATAGAATGATAACCACCCAACACAAGCACATCACCACTGATATCAAGGTAGTGTCTATGAATGTCAAGGGTCTGAACCACCCAGTTAAAAGAAGGAAAATCCTAGACCACCTGGCAAAACTCAAAAGTGACATATACGTACTACAGGAAACTAGACTAGAAGCAGAAGACATAAGCCCCCTCAGGGCAAGCTGGATAAGCGAAGTCATAGGGTCACCCGCACAAAACAAGAAGAACGGGGTCATCACAATAGTGAGCAAGAAATCCAAGCTAGTACTGACAAGCTCACAGGCAGATACAGAGGGCAGAATGCTAGTGACCAGTCTCGCAAGAGGGGATGAACCCATACATGTAGCGAACATCTACGGTCCCAACACGGATGACAGTTCCTTCTGGGACAAGGTCGGAGAGCAGCTAGACACCCTACCGCTGGGGGAACTCCTCATGGTGGCTGGTGACATGAATCAGGTCCTAGACCCAGCCACGGACAGACACCCACAAAGACCGAGTCAGGCAGCACATAGAGGGAACATTCTAAAGAATCTCTGCTCAAAACTCAACCTCAAAGACCCATGGCGACTTCAAAACCCGGACGGTAGAGAGTACACGTTCTACTCAACCCCACACAACTCATACAGCAGAATAGACTATATACTGATTTCAGACGCGCACACTCACCTAATTGACCAAACAGAAATAGGCCCGCGAACAATCTCGGATCACTCACACATCAGCCTTGTGCTGACGGGTAAACACAATGAAAGGCCAACGCGCAGGTGGAGATTTGACGACGACCTGCTTAAAAACACAACAGCCAAGGCGGAAATAGAGATGGCAATAAACGAATACCTCGCAATCAACGATACCCCCAACATAGACTGGAACTCGCTATGGGACGTCCTAAAGGCCACGATCAGGGGCATAATACTCACCATTAAAGGCAGGCTAAACAGAGAGAGGAACAAAAAGATCTCAGACCTAGAACAGGAGATAAAAAACTTAGAAACAGGACATATAGCCAACTTAGAGGACAGGAACACACTCACTACCTTAACAAAAAAGAAATACGAACTAAACAGAATTCTCAGTGAAAGGGCGGGAAACTGGATAAACAAGTACAAGGCCATAAATCTGTGTACCGCCAATAGAGCGGGGAAGGCGCTGGCGTCCTACCTCAAGGGCAAGCAGAAACAACACTCAATAGCCGCAGTCAGAGACAGTAAAGACAAATCCCAGACAGCAAACAAGGTGATACTCAACGCGTTTAGAGAATTCTATGCGCAACTCTACTAAAGAGACACCACCCTAGGCGGCGACGGAGGCAAGGAACTCCTGGAACGCATCACAACTCCAGTACTCAATGATACCCAGCGAGGAATGCTAGAGTCAAACATCACAGGTGACGAGATAGAAAGAGCAGTAGCCAGCCTCAAAGACAACAAAGCTCCAGGCCCGGACAGATTCACAGCCAGGTTCTTCAAACAGTTTCTACCTTTACTCAAGCCCACGCTGACAGACGTACTCACAAACTGCGCCCATAAAGGGAGCATGACACCAACGATGGCAGAAGCCAATATCATAGTTATACCCAAGGAAGGCAAAGATACTCAGCACCCCAAAAACTACAGGCCAATATCACTTATTAATGTAGATTGCAAGATTTATGCGAAAATCCTTGCGACCAGACTAAACACATACCTACCTAAGCTCATACACTGCTCACAGGTAGGCTACCTTAAAAATAGAATGTCCCACGACAACACTAGACTGCTCTGTCCCATAATAAACGACGCCAGTAGAAGCAACAACGCGGCAGTTATGATATCCTTGGACGCATGCAGAAATTTGGACTGGGACCCAACTACAGGAAGATGGCCCTGGCTCTATACAACGATCCGAAAGCACGCGTAGTGGTTAACAGGGGGACATCTGAACCACTCTGCTTAGAACGGGGTACCAGACAGGGATGCCCACTCTCACCAGCCCTCTTCCTTCTAGCAATAGAGCCACTGCTCAACATGATAAGAACAAACACGGCCATAACGGGGATACCAATAGAAGGGGAATCATTCAAACTAGCTGCCTACGTGGATGACGTCCTAATAATAACCGAAAACCCAGAAGAGTCAATTAAAGCCCTCATGGACACCATAGAACAGCATGCACACGTATCAGGATATAAACTCAATAGGGAAAAATCAGAGTGCAAACCACTAAATATTCACACCATGAAAACAGTATTAGGTACATCGGGCTCACATGGCAAAAAAGTCCATCAAATACTTAGGTATCCTCTTCGAGAAGGACCTCAGGTCCACACTAGATCAGAAAGAGCAAGCAACACTACGTAAAACCAAGGAACGGACAGAGGGGTGGTCACCCAAATTCACCACATGGTGGGGAAGGGTGGAAACGGTCAAGATGATGCTCACACCGATAGTGAACTACATGCTTAACATGCTCCCATTGATCAATACAGCGGACTTCCATAAAATACTGGACAAACTGCTCAACACCTTCCTGTGGCAGGGCAAGAAACCCAGATTTAGCCTACAAAAACTCAGACTAGCCAAGAGCCTGGGAGGCCCGAATATAACAAACGTTAAGATATTCCAAACCGCATGTATAGCGAAGCAAGGACTACACTGGCTGACCCCTAAACAAGAATACACCCCGGCTTGGCTCTCGCTAGAAAGAAGGCTACTAGGGGGCATGGAACCCATCGCACTATTCACCGCAACCAAACACCCCGCAATCAGACATAACCCTACACTAAGGAATAATAGGAAATCCCTCCTCAAGATAGACAGCCAACTAGACACAAGCGTAAAGAGCTCGCAGCTGGAGTCCATATAGCACAACCCCAGAATCAAATACAGAGACAGAACACTAGACATACACTCTTGGTACAAACATGGCATCTCCACAGTAAACCAACTACACCAACACGGCCCACACACCACGTTTGACACACTCAAAGAATACAAACTGAACAACATCGAATTATATAACTTCCTGAAGATCAAGGTGGCGATTAGCAAGGCAGGCCTTAACAAACACACACCCTCAATCCTGCAATACGCTACCAACCTAAACCTACTGGGGGACCAGGTAGCACACTTGTACAAATCCCTAAGCCCCAAGTCCACCAAACTTAACAACAAGGTCACAACATACTGGGAAACACTCATAGGTAGAGAGCTCAACGAGGAAGAGAGGATCGACCTCTGGACATCCATGTCGAGGAAGAAAGTAACAACGACCCTAGACCAAACTAAATTCTGGCTGATACACAAAGCATACTGGACTCCTACCCGCCTAGCTTCCGTAGGAGTCAGAGAAAGCGACTCCTGCTGGAACTGCAACAAACACACAGGAGATCTAGCACACCTTCTGTTCCGCTGCACCAAGGTCAAGAGGTTCTGGAACGAGATAGGCACGCTGATAAACGACATAACAGGCGGCTCAATCCAACTTGAGTTCCACAGTCTGGCCATAGGGTTCATGGCTCCCTCAATCAAAACCAAAGAGGACAGGGACCTGATAGACCTGCTGCTGACGGCAGCAGTTAAGACGATACTGAACAACTGGAAGGACACAGCGAAAGCCACATTCAAGGCATGGTTTAACTGGTTTACATTTCTAAGGGGGGCAGACACCATACTGGCCAAACACACACAGACGCCCCACAAGAAATGCGAAATGTGGCGATCACTGGACAACTACCTGTCCTCACACAAACCGCCATAGCAACAACAACAAGCAAAGCAACCACAGGAGCCTCAACTGAGTCATAGATTAACAACAAGACACTGCCCTTACACCGCACCAGGAAATATTCCTCCTACTCTGTGCTTCTCCACTCTCTCTTCTCCACTCTCTCTTCTTCTCTTTTTCTGGCCACTGGGGCTAGGGGAGTGGGTAATCAACTCTAGAGTGAAAAACAATAAGAAAGATATCAGGGGGGGGGAATGGAGGGGGAAACTAAAGACTATTGATACGAGGGCACGAACTAACGGAACACACTGCCAGAACTGCACAGCCACAGTCAGAAGGACTAACTGCCAAGATGATGGACTTATGCTGCCTCTCCCCCACCCTACCAAACCCCCCACCCCCCATGGCGTTTTCTTCATTTTCCCCTGTGAATTACCTCCCATGTATATGTTACTGCGCACCATGTAAATATAATTTTCAATAAAAATGTTACTGAATAAAATAAATAAAATAAAGTTCTTGCTCTTCATAAAACAGACCCTTGCATGAGCAGCAGTTACTTTCGTCACAAATGCTGTTGTTGACCTTTCACCTCTCATGGTGTTATGCTTAAAGTAACTGATGTATGGCGGCACAGCAGTAGGCAGAGAAACGAGGGGCCTTATTTATGAAAACTGACGCATCTCTGCGTGAAAACAGCAATGCAGCAGTTTTCACTGCGCCCTCCTTGCAACACGATGGATGCACTATTTGATGTATGGTGCTCGATGTCGCAATGAGTTACAGATGCATCAGTATTTCTGACGTATCTGTAGGTACAGTAATGACGCATCGCTTGAGTGTGCCGCAAAACTGACGCAACTCCAGCAACGGGTCATTACACATGGGCAAGTCCTATGTTGAATGTGTCTGCGTCAGTCTACGCCTACTGTGAGATAGGCGTTAGATTTTGTAGCAGTGCCGTCCTAGAAGTGGCGCAGTGAAATCTCATAGATTTTACTGTTCCACTTCTACGAGACTTTTGATGGGGAACGCCCACCCAGCATACATTATACCTGATGCAGTTATAATGTAGCACACGGCTTTACAAAGTGATGCATCTGCCTAGATGCGGCACTTTGTAAATAGGGCACAACATGGTGCATTTTTTACGGTGGGTCACAAAAAGTAATGCAACAGTGGTGCAAAAGGGGTGCAAAGCCCCATAAATAAGGCCTGCTGTCTTTACAGAAGTACTCATCATGGGCCCAAACCTCGACGCCTGGAGCGACACCTGGTGGCCCACCGCCCTCGGAAACCCGCCAACCCCCACAGACCACGCACTCAACCTGGGAATCATCCTGGACTCCGAACTCAAAATGGACCGTCAGATCAACTCTGTCTCATCTTCCTGCTTCCACACCCTCCGCCTCCTTCGTAAGACCTTCAAATGGATCCCCCTCGAACACCGAAAGACAGTCACTCACGCCCTGGTCACCAGCAGACTCGACTACGGCAACGCACTCTATGCCGGAATAAACAAAAACCTCATCCGCAAGCTACAGAACATCCAGAACGCCGCCGCAAGATTGGTCCTCAACCTGCCAAAACACTGCCATATCTCCCAGCACCTGCGTACACTCTACTGGCTCCCTGTCGAGGCGAGAATCACCTTTAAGATGCTCACCCACGCACACAAGGCCCTCCACGGCACAGGACCAGCATACCTGAACAGCCGGCTCAAATTCCACGCACCCCAAAGGACCCTACGATCAGCCCAGCTCTCCTATGCCGAGGTCCCCCGCACCAGAAAGACCAGATCGGGAGGCCGCTCCTTCTCCTTCCTCGCGGCCAAAGCATGGAACGCCCTCTCTCTCCACCTCAGACAGACAACATCGCTCCCCATCTTCGCAAGAAACCTGAAAAACTGGCTCTTCGACAGACCCCCTCCTTGATGGAATGGAACCTGCACCCCCCCTCCCACCCCTAGCGCCTTGAGACCCTTACGGGTGAGTAGTTGCGCTTTAACAAACTCCTGATTGATTGATTAATTACCCCGCAGGACGATTTTACACAAGTAAGTACCATGCAAGCCTTTTTGGCAAACTTTCCCACACATTAGATTACCACATAGATAAGTATTTTTTGAAATGTCACAAATATTGTTATTAAAAATGAGGGACTTAAGGGTATGGAATGGGTAAGTGTACAGGGTGATAAGAGTCTTAAATGAGCTTTTATGGTCCCAGGGTGGGTTAAGGAGCAGGATAGTAAGCAGATTCAAGGGTTTTTTAATAATAATAATAAGTAAGCTTATAAAGTGCATGGTTACACTCACTAGTGTGTCCCCGTGCTGCAGCCATTCTACCTGTCTGTTTGCAGTAACCTGATAACGCTAAGAGGGAAACCTATATGTGGAAGAGCTAGGTCTTTAGTTTTTTTCGAAAGAGCCTTTCCAATGGTCCTGTCCTGATCTCGAGGGGGAGGCCCTTCCAGTGTTTAGCGGCTAGGGAGCGGAAAGATCGGCTACCAATTCTCGCTCTTTTGATTTCTGGAATTCTGACCTGTCCCATCCCCAAGGATCTCAAGGCTCGTGTAGGAGTGTAGGGGCCGTTAGCCTATGTAGGTAGGTAGGTCCGTTCCCCTACAGAATGCAGTGACTGGCACACAGGGTTTGAAAAAGGATTTGCTCCCTCCCCGGGAGCCAGTGTATGGCAGCGAGGGCATTCCTTAGGGCTCAGGGTTGGGTAAGGAAACAGGGTAATGCGAGTTTTAAAGGTTTTTTTGGATTCAAGGGCAGGTAGAGGAAAAGAGAGGTAAAACTTTTATAGAGTTCAGGGATAGGTAGAAGTAGAGCGAGGTAAGGGGTTTTTGGGATCAGGGACAGGTAGAAATGAAAAGAGGCAAGGGTTTTTTTTAGGGTAAAGGGAGGTAATGGGTATAAAAATTTTTAAAAAGAAGGGTTGAGGGATTCCTCCCTAAGAAAACATTTTTTTAAAAGAGGGTATTGGGGGAGTAAACACCCCAATATTAAAAAATATTTACATATTTTCCCCCAATGAAATATATATATATATATATATATATATATATATATATATATATATAGGACCAGAAAACGCTTCTTCTGGAGTGCTGGGACCCGTGGGAGTTGGCGCAAATGCCGGCGAAGCAGTCCGGTAATTTCAATAATCCAATGGAAAACAGGTTAACGTTGCGCTCCCAGGAAAAAGACAAAGCGAATCCAAAGTGTAATATTAGCAGTTTATTACACAACGCGTTTCAGCATAGAAGCCTTGTTCACGTGTAACATCAACACAAGTGACTCCGGTATTTAAACGTAAGTTTTCGCGCAAAATCAGACCAACAACATAAGCATAGGACTAATCCCCATATGAGAGAGTGGAATGGCAGACATGTTGGAAAGGTATAATAGTGCACTAGACATCTGAGAGTATCTCCAGATATCACGTATATGAAGTAAAAAATTTATATACAACATAATCACAGTGTGTTATAGTCCGTTCAGATACTGAGCAACAAAGTTTTGTTTACGCTCGATATCAAACAAAGAAAGTGACAGTCTTGCAATAATGTAACTCCACAAAGTCATGAAACATTTGGCGGACATGTTAAGATGGTACTTTCGCCGTCGCGCTTCTTAAGTACATGAAAATATTGTACCAGGTCTCAATATATGTGCTCCAGTGGATTTTGAGAAATTAACGTTCAAAACAAGATACATATCTGTAACAGCGCTCCGGGCTGCGCTCCGGTCCGCTTACTTTTCGCGAAACGGAACTTTGCGATGCGAAGCTGATTGGCTCCCCGGTGTCTGTCAACATTCTAAACAGTCCGGAGCGGCCGCCATCTTATCTCTCTGTAGGATCGAGAGAGAAGAAGAGGTGAAAAACGAAGGGGGAATTTAATGAAAGGGGGCAAGGTATACCCCTCTTGACCCCCTAGGAATGTTGTTGGGGTTATTAAAGGGTCCCGTGGGGAAAATAAAAAAAAAAATTTTTTTCACGGTAGAAGCCCTTCACGGGCCGCGAACCGGGTCGCAAACTGGTAGCGAAACGGGAATTCGCCATTTTGTGTTTCGTTTTAATTAAATTACTAGGTATAAGGGGGTGCGGGAGACGTATCCTAATCCCTTATGTTTTCTGAGGGTGGCTGAGGAGGCTCATATATGTTGATACATGTCTTCCAGCGGCTGTGCGTGAGCTTTTTTTTTTTTTTGCTGCGTGACGTATGTTAACGTTCGATTCGATGGAAATCAGGAAGTGTTGACCGCCAACTTGTCAGTGCGATAAAATATTTTGTTATAAATGAATCCTTATTGATAAACATTGTCTGCGCCATCTTGCCTTTTTTCCAATGCCACAATTTTGTCGTGCACGGCAGCCATTTTAGATGCCAGGCCGGTCCCAGGCTATCACCTAGCCCTGCGGATGTAGTTTATGGCCCCAGCTGTAGAGAATCCAGACATGCCAACCCTCCCGATTCAGGCGTGAGACTACTGATTTCAGTGCTAGTCTCCCGCCTCCCGATTTCTGCAAGCAAAAACCCAGGGGCATATTACCAACAACTAGCGATAATTTTTGTCTCTAACTTGTTTAGAGACAAAAATTATCGCCGCACATCGGCGATTTTTATCGCAGATAAACCTTGCTATTAGCAAGGTTTATCGCAAATGCGATAAAAAACGGCCGCAATGCATGAATATCGCTGAAAAGTCAGCGATATTCATGCATTATCGAGCAAATGCTCTTAGCCATGTTATCCACCTCCCATTGGATAACATGGCTAAGAACTGCTCAGGGCAGGTGTTAGCTTTTTGAGATATTCGCGCTTAGCGCGAATATCTCCAAAAGTTGGTAATAGGAGATAGCGATGTTAGGGACTGTTTCCAGTCGCTAACATCTTGGCACGCCCACTTTGCATGTCATTAGTGATAAATATCACTGACATGCAAAGCGGGGCCCAAGATGGTCGCTATCTCCTTTTAGCTGTCACTAACTGGTGTTAGCGACAGCTTGGTAATAGGGAGATAATTTTATCTCCGCTTTCTTGGCTTTTAAAGCCAAAAAAGCGGAGATAAACCCCCTTGATAATATGCCCCACGATTCCTCGGGGGTTTCAGCTGACAAGGCTTGGAATTGTGTTACGTGGTAATTCTTCCAGGAAACGTCAGAGGGTCGATGCAGGGGTTCTAGAAGGGGTGATAAACCATTTAAGCCTCATGAACAAGCGCATGGTCTTTTAAAGATCTGTGAAGTACTCGGGGCGGCGGTGTATCCTCTTTCAGGAGCGGGCGGGCGGGGGGGGGGGGCACTGCCAGCAACTTGCCAGGCCAGGCAGTGTTCAACACTTGCATCACCCTTTCTCTGCCTGCTATTGCGCTCCATGCTTCGGAAAGGTAAGAAAAAGAACGTGCATTTGAGTTTGAAATGTCCGATCCTGTAGCAGTACACTTGCAAAGCCCACACATGACAATAACCCGATTCAAGGCCCCATTCACCCGATTTTTTAAAAATATATAGCACTCCAACAAAGTGGGATTATAAAACTTTATTAACTTTTAAATATAACGAACAGAACAAAAACTGTAACAAACATTTAAACATTTTTGACAAAAAAAAGCAACAATGGTCAGAAGCTGTCTTTTGTGCGAATAGTCCCAAGGCAGCACAACGTGCTGAGTTCTGGACGGCACCCAGGTGATGTCACCTGGGTGCCGCACTGGTTTTTGGGATCCTACAATGCAGCTCAGAAAAACAGCGTGGGGCGTCCCGGGTGGTGCGGGGGGAGGCCTCGTCAGTAGCGGTCTGTTGTGCGAATAGTCCCAAGGCAGCAGAACGCGCTGAGATGTGGATGGCACCCAGGTGATGTCCAGTAAACTGCCGCACTGGTTTTGGTATCCTACAATGCTGCTCCGAAAATTGGCGTGGGGCGGCCCGGGGGGGGGGGCGTGGGGGAGGCGGCGTGAACGGGCCTCCCCAGGTGGCGGCCATCCAGCTGAGTTGCGCCCGCTCTTGCGGCTACAGCGTCTCGCTCACCATGTAGTTGAGTTGCTCCCACTCTTGCAGTGCAGCGATAGGCGGCTGCCACAGGACTCTTAAAATGGCGGCTGGTTCTTCGGTTTTGGGCCTGGTCCACTAAAATGGCCCTGGGACACCTTGGAACTCGGACGCTTGCCTGCTAGGGCTTGGGCTCCATTCTCGAAAGCGTCCCCTCAGCCGTGAAGATTCTACAAAAGTCTTGGGGGCCCTCGACTCCTGCAGGCTTCCGGTGGGGAGCGGCTGCCATGATTGCTCGCGGAATGACCACGACGGAGCCACGAGATGGTGGTGCTCTCATGGTGACGCCAGCTTCAGTCTGAATCATCCAGAAACAAGGTGGGGCTTTCATCGTTTGGGAAAAAAAAATTTTTTAAACCAATGAAAAGTGTTATTTTTAGGTCATATGACCAAGCCTTCCATCTTTAGGAAACCAAAAGTAAAATGAACCAATGAAAAGTTTTATAAACAAGTCACATGACCTGTTATGCGGCATAGGGCTACAAAAAGCGTAGAAAATCCGTTGGCACGTGAGGCGGCGTCAGTAGCGGACCGGTGTGCGAATAGGCCGAAGGCAGCACAACGCGCCGAGATCCGGATGGCACCGAGGTGGTGTCCAGCAAATTGCCGTACTGGTGTGGCCATCCTACAATGCTGCGCCGAAAGACGGCGTGTCCAGCTGAGTTTCGGTCACTCTTGCGGTACAGTGACTCGAACGCGCCGAGATCCGGATGGCACCGAGGTTGTGTCCAGCAAGTTGCCGCACTGGTGTGGACATCCTACAATGCTGCGCCGAAAGTCGGCGTGGGGTGCCCCGTTGGCTTATGAGGTGATGTCAGTAGTGGACCGATGTGTGAATAGGTCGGAACCAGCACAAGGCGCCAAGATCTGAATGGCAAGTCCTGGATGTTGAGTGCCATAGTTGAGAGTTCTAAGCAGTGCTTGTAAGACTATCTGAAGCTTATTTGCACCTGCTGCAGCTTCACTATTGCCCGAGGTGGTGTCCAGCAAATTGCCGCACTGGTGTGGCCATCCTACAATGCTGCGCCGAAAGACGGCGTGTTCAGCTGAGTTCCGGTCACTTTTGCGGTACAGTGACTCGAACGCGCCGAGATCCGGATGGCACCGAGGTTGTGTCCAGCAAATTGCCGCACTGGTGTGGCCATCCTACAATGCTGCGCCGAAAGTCGGTGTGGGGTGCCCCGTTGGCTTATGAGGTGATGTCAGTAGTGGACCGATGTGTGAATAGGTCGGAACCAGAACAAGGCGCCAAGATCCGGATGGCAAGTCCTGGATGTTGAGTGCCATCGTTGAGAGTTCTGAGTAGTGCTTGTAAGACTGTCTGAAGCTTATTTGCACCTGCTGCAGCTTCACTATTGCCCTGGTGTGGCCAAAGATCGCCCATGACATAGGCGGCCGGCTCCCGAGGTCCGGCGGAACTTTTTTCCTTTTCCTTTCTGCTTCTTGTCCCACAATCCGTTTCACCTGAAGACACGACCAGGTCCCTGAATGTGTGCAGGGGGACGCTATTGATTGAATGAAAATGGCGGCTTGACACAAAGCTGACTCAAGCGTTGCTGTTAATGCTATACAGACAAAAATTGGTTTTCAGTTTGTACATTCTTCAGGATTTTTTTTTCCATCCAAGGCTGATTGAGAGTTTGTAGAAAAATGGCTTCAGATTTTCCACATATTACTCTTCAACATTCTTCCTAAATGTAACAATGTGAGACTCACTAGGAGAACGGCTCTTTACCCCAGTTGCTGATCCATCCCTTAACTAGCGCCGAGACGCCCACGGGTATTCGCCGCGCTCTACAAATGTCAATAAATAAATAAATAAATAAATAAATGTTTCCTTTCAAAATGCTGCCAACAATATTTTCTGAATGGAAGACACCATCTTGTAGCATAAAGGGCCGAAAGGGGTTCTGGTCTGGCCGATGGTTGGTGGAGACATTTTGACTATATCTTGGACCTGCCCGGCCTCGCCCAAAATGGCGCCGGTATAAATGGGACTCGTAACTCCTTGTTGTGTACTGGTTGAACAACGTTGATATCACAAGATATGAATGCAGTTTTGATGCTCATGGCGGGCGGGGACGAGAATTGATTGAATATTTCGACATCCCTATTGATATTAAGTTCTGATGTGTTATTGATTACTGTACTATTGAAAGTTCGAATTAACGTCACCCATGGTACTTGCACGCAAATGTATATCTAGATAACTTTTTTGTAAGTGGCCCTGTCGTATTTTAATTACAAAATGTACGTCCACCGATTCCGCAACTGTTAGACACCTTAGTTCTTGCAACCTAATGGCTCGTTCGTTACGTTCCTCTATAATGTAAATGTCTCCTCATCATATACGATTTCAGTTTGCTCCGTGGCCGGCCCACGTGGTTATAGGCCCGTATTTGTATACTGACATTTTCACAATAAAGGTTTTTAAAACAAAACATGGTAGTAGTATTTACATTGGTAAAGTTTTTACTTTTAGTCACTGTTTTCGAATCAGTAAAAGGCAAGTGAAATAAAGCAGTCCAATTACATGACGGATAAAAGGTATAATATGTAGGAACGCAGTAAAGATAAATGGTCAAGGGCAGTTGTGTTTTCCTCTCCTGCAACATAAAGTGATCGATAAGAATCTGATAATCAGGCGTATCGGCGACTAAGACAGCAGGCCGAGTCTCTTTTACTCAACGGCTCCATCATGGAACGAAGAAACGCCCTTTTTCTCGAAAAAGGAATATATTTTACTTGCAGGACAGTTGTAAATTTTCCGGGAAAGTACATTAGCCTGGAATATTATAACATATATGTTATAAAAAAAAAAGTTCGAAACCAATAAAAAGCGTAATTTTTAGGTCATATGACCAAGCTTTTCATCATTAAAATAACAAAAGTAAAATGAACCAATGAAAAGTTTTATTAACAAGTCACATGACCTGTTATGCTTACGTTACGCGCTGCGCGCCGCGCCCCGGATCACTTCCGGGTGCGCTAACGCGGCGTGTCATATAACGCATTACGCGACAACGTAGGTCAAGAATATAGTCAAAATGTCTCCACCAACCAGCGTTCGGAACACAACCCCTTTCAGCAGTCCAAAAAGTTCTGTTAAATGACAACAGAGGGGACAGGCAACAAGAACCATCAGTCAAAGAGGGGAGGGCAAGTTCTTCTCTACCGGGTCATGTTGGGGCGCTACCGGAACTGATCGAATTGGTAGTCTACAGTGTTTCTGGATGTTTCAGACTACAGCTGGCGTCAGCATGAGAGCACTACCATCTCGTAGCTCCGTCGTGGCCATTCCACGAGCAGACATGGCAGCCGCTCCCCACCAGAAGCCTGTGGGAGTCGGGGGCCCCCAAGACTTTTGTAGAATCTTCACGGCTGAGGGGACGCTTTCGAGAATGGGACCCAAGCCCTATCAGGGAAGCGTCCGAGTTCCAAGGTGTCCCAGGGCCATTTTAGTGGACCAGGCCCAAAACCGAAGAGCCGGCCGCCATTTTGAGAGTCCTGTGGCACCCGCCTATCGCTGCACCGCAAGAGCGGGAGCAACTCAACTACATGGTGAGCGAGACGCTGTAGTCGCAAGAGCGGGCGGTAAACAGCTGAATGGCGGAAGAGGCACAGTGTAGCAAAAGCGGGCGGAATGGCAACTAAAACGGTAAAGGGGCGCCCCACTACAGCGTGTCTTCAGGTCAAACGGATTGTGGGACAAAGTCCAGAATAGAAGAGTCATCAAAAGGCAAAAAGTTCCGCCGGACCCCGGGAGCCGGCCGCCTATGTCGGGGGCGATCTCAGGCTACACCAGTGCTATAAGACTTGGGGAGCGGGTCGGAGCCAAGCGTCTTCTCCGAGTCCGTGCCATCACACCGCCCCTCGGGGGCCTCCGTCAAGCTGTTTAGGGAGGTACCATATAACATTGTTTTCAAATGCAGTCAGGTCCACAAACGACCCTCACTTACTTTGAGAATAGTGAAGCTGCAGTAGGTGGAAATAAGCTTCAGACAGTCTTACAAGCACTGCTTTTCTAAACATTTTTTGATTTTTTTGTATTTTTGCACAGTTTTATATTTTTTTTTGTTTTTGATGGAGGGGAAACAACAAAGCACAGGCATTGAAAAAGGCTCAAACTCAGAACTCTGAACTATGGCACCCAACATCCAGGACTTGCCATCCGGATCTTGGCGCCTTGTGCTGCTTCCGACCTATTCACACATCGGTCCACTACTGACATCATCTCATAAACCAACGTAATGTAAATAGTTATTTAATAAAATGTTTTACCCTGTTACTTTGCTGGTGTGTTGTCTATATTTTTAATATTTGCATAGGGTTTGTCGTTATTTTGGGCGGGGTGGGTGACGGAGCCGAGCTGTCTTGCAGCCCTCATGGTGTGGAGCTCAGTTCATCTCACTATTTTCGTATTTCTCATGAAGGGTTGTTCCTATTATTTCTATTTTAGCGAGGTCAAAAAGAGATCCAATTAGTGGCCTACTGATTTTGCTCGATTAATTTTATTTTTTTACACGATTTTTCACGATTTTTCACTATCTGCAAAGACTAAACAGAGTATTGCGACTTTGTGCTTGTTTGTAAATAGAGAATGAACCAAAGAGAATCAATTGTAAAACAGTAAATGCTTGGATAACAATCAATCAAATGGAGAGACAAGCAGGCACGACGGATTACAACGGGGGTAAAGGCCTGCGTTAACTACTCTTCACTATCTGCAAAGAGAGAGTACTACTAAGAGAAAAGAGGGGGGGGCAGCGTTCAAAGCACATCAGCGTGCATAAACACGAAAAAGTTTTTACCTATCACGTACTTGACATTTGACAGCTTTTGATATTTGCTATTAAAAAACCATTGAAATTCACAGAAAAAACCATAGGTTATAGTCCATATATAGTTAGGAATTTGCATTTACAAAACCTTGAAAATTCACTGAAAAAACCATTGGTTATAGAACATATATAGTTAGGAATTTGCATTTACAAAACCTTATTTTACTCGCATAAATCCATTGAAATTCCATATATAGTTAGATGCGCTAACTATATATCGCGCACCCGCAATCCACTGCTGATGATGTCACATATTACATCATTCATGACATGGTTAGTGACATCACTGATGACATCACTGATGACATCTCAAATGACATCTCAAATGACATCACTGATGACAACATCCAGTGACTGTATGTTTCTGTAAAGTTAAAATGTGTCTTACATATTGAAGAATGAGTGGATGTATAAGTGTCTGGAAGAAGGATTTAGTAGGTGCATGACTGACTGTATGAGAGAATGATTAAATGTGTCTTAATGAGTGCATGGGTTAGTGACTAAACTATCTTAATTTGTGCATCATTATATCTGTTGTTCTACAAACTGCTGCATGTGTTGATCAGTAGCTATATGAATAACTGTATGGGTTATTGATTGGTTGTCCAAGTATTTGTATGGGACACTGAGTGTGTGTGTATGGGTAGCTGGGAGGTGTGTGACTCTGTACATAGATGTGTGAGTAGTTGATTCACTATATGTATGGGTTCAAAACTACATGTGGAAACAGCTGTATGGGCGGATGACTGTGTGCATTAGTGTATTAGTGAGTGAATGGATATCTCAGTGCTACATGTCAAAGTAAGTACATATGTAAAACACAGTACATGTGAGAGTTGACATATATAAATAACTGTGCATAAGAGCCAGTGAATGTGTGAGTGGCTGTATGGATCATTGTGAACTTGTATCAGGGATTGTATAACAGAGTAAATATGTGTTAGTATATGTTTGAATAAGTAAGGTGTGTATAACTGTATAGTTGAGGAAATGGAAGTGTGATTGATTGTTTGCATGACTGACCAGGTGTGTGAGTAACTCCATGGATGAGTGACAGTCTGTGACTGTCTGTTTACACTGATTGTATCTAAGGTTATATTAGAGTCTGAAGAGGTTCATGGTATTATCACATGAATGATATCATCAGTGATGTGATCAGTAATGTCAAATGAGATGTTATCATTGATTTTATCAGTGATGTCATTTGAGATGTCATCAGTGATGTCATCAGTGATGTCACTAACCATGTCATGAATGATGTAATATGTGACATCATCAGCAGTGGATTACGGGTGCGCGATATATAGTTAGCGCATCTAACTATATATGAAATTTCAATGGTTTTATGCGAGTAAAATAAGGTTTTGTAAATGCAAATTCCTAACTATATATGTTCTATAACCAATGGTTTTTTCAGTGAATATATATATATATATATATATATATATATATATATATATATATATATATATATATATATATATAATCAGATTCAAACAGACGCCCTTCCACTTCCTTGAAGCGAACAATAGAGCATGAACTCCTCTTGTCTTGTAGTGTGATTAATTTATTCCTCAAATTCCTATGTGATAGCGTGCTTCGATCAACAAGTGACCTTGATCACATAGTGAAACGCTATACGGTAAATCCATTTAAACAAACCCAGTTGTGTCACGTGACAACATAAGCAAAGGACAGAGTGAAAAGACTACACAATTAGCATGGTTACAGTGTGGCTCAGAGTTTACACCAACATGTGTTGAAAGACTTTTTATCAATTTTAATCCATTCTTCATATGTCATTTAACCCACATGTTTAAATAAATAAATAAACACAGCAGATAAATATTATAAGACTCATTCAGATTATGTTGAAAAATGACTCCATACATGATCTGCATGAATGCATGTTCCTAACTCTTTGCCATAATGTCAGATGTCCCTCTATGTTGCAGAATATACCGTTTCAGCGATGCAACAATAATTATAGGAAGTTGTGAAGGTCCCCATTATTATTCAGCCCTGTTGGTGTTTTCTCAATCAAGTTCTAAATTCATGCGTGACTCAAGCTGACGTAGCATACGTTCTCTATTGCCGCCTTGTCGGAGAGTCAGAACAGCATCAATACCTTTGGGGTCTAGTAGGATTGTGGCACCCTAGCGGTGCTGGGACTGGCCACCAGTGGCGCGGCATCCCGCACCGCCAATTAGGATGCCACTGTCACGGTGGTGGTGGCATCCCGTATATATTACGATGTGGCGGGCGGTGCTGTAAGCAGCACCCGCCACAATGCAATATATGCATGTCGTGCATTGGCATGCACAACGCGAAAGGCACTGCGCGGTGCCTGCCACCTTGTGCATGGCAATGTTGGGGGGTACAATGGGTACCTCCCAAGTGCTGCCCACCCCCAACCCCTGGGGGCCCGCAACAGGCCCCCAAAGAAAACTGTGCATGCCTTTCCATGACGGAGTCTCCGCCATGGAGAGGCAATGAAAATGCCACATGTAATATGGATGGCGGTGCCTGGAAGGCACCGCCACCAAGTTATGGGCCTTTTCTGCCCGGTAGGCAATCGGGACAATTGCCTACCGGCAGAAAAGCAACGGACGGACTTTCCGTCCACCGCGGTACCCTCGCCATGCTAATGTGGCGGGGGTAAAAGGCCGTCCTGCGGGGTGATTTGGCAGGCGGATCGCCACCGCCGGTAGGGAGGTGGCCCTCCGCCCGCCATCATAATAGACCCCATACTATTTTAGGCAGTTTAGGTCATTATTATGTTCAGATTTAAAGTGACGTGCCACAGGGTATGTGGCATCGCTGCTAACTATGGCCCTTAAGTGCTGAAGAATTCTTACATGTCCCGGCAGCTTGGTACTCCCAACATATCTCAAGCCGCAGGTACATGTCAGCACATACACCACATATTCTGTTGGCCAGTTAAAATTGCCTCTGATGGCTACCTTAGTGGGACTGAAGGGTGTTGTGTAGTGTGTTGTGTTCTTTGGGTGTCAGGCAGACCCGCCATGGCAGGATTGGTGGCCTGTGAATATGTTTCCTCCCTCATCTTCCTCCTCGGTTGCTAAGAACCTTGGGGAAAAATTGATAATAATCTATCATTGAAGTCCCAGATCATAGGCCTTACTGGCACCTGTTTCGGTCTCCTGAAAATGTTGCGTAAGTTCCTCCCTCTGCTTCCTCTGGTCCATAGGAAGACGACGGTTCAGGCCTTAATTTGTTCCAGGCTCGATTACTCTAATGTTTTATATTTGGGTCTTCCGGACTACCTATTGCAAAAACTTCAAGTGGTCCAAAACTCGGCTGCGAGGGCCATTTTTGGCCTTCCCCGCCATGCTAGAGCCTCAGATTTGTTACTTTCCCTTCACTGGCTTCCTGTCAGAAAGCGGATTATTTTTAAGGCACTTACACTGGCTCACAAGGCACTCCATGCTGTTGGGGCTAAGTACATCCAGAAATGTCTTACCTTTTATAAGCCCACAAGATCCCTCAGATCAGAATCCCTTGGTCTGGCAACTGTTCCTATTATCAGGAAAGCTAGGATAGGGGGACGTTCTTTCAAACATCTCGCTCCCAAGCTGTGGAACACCCTCCCCCTGGCACTTCGTTGTACTCCAAACCTGCTGGCCTTTTGAAAAGGTTTGAAAACTTGGCTCTACAGTCAATGATAGGTCTGCTTCTTTTCCCTTTTTCTTTCTGCTTCAGCTATGGGTCAGAAAGCGCCGGGACACTCCATGGAGTAGCCGAGCGCAATATAAGACACCCATAACATTAACATTAACACCAAACTTGCAGACCCTGCAAGAAGAGCACCTATAAATCCTTGCTTAGGTTTTAGCCAAGAAATACTTAGGCTGGTCTCTGGACTACTTTTCACCCGCTGGGATCCCATGGACGGGGCTCGTCTGAAGGTAAATGTTGGTAAACCTGCTATCTTGGTGCCATCACTCCATTTGTGAGTAGTATTGGCCAGTTTTTGTTAATAATCTACCTCATCTGCCATTCCTGACGGTTGAATGTAGTAATGCCTCTTGTTAGGTTTTGCCTGCAGATAACTTTTTAAAGTAGATTAAACATTTTAAAGAGCCCCTTAGTGAGACAAGTACATAATTACTATTCAATGTACAATATTCTTCTAGAGGCCTGTTTTGCAAAAGACACAACATGGTTAATAAAGCACAAAATATGTTTTTTTAAATGTTTCCATGGGTTGTACCAATCAGCAAAACACAGGCTGTGAAAGCGCGCCAAAAACGCGAGCATGCTAAGTTTAACATTTTTTGAGGGGGGGGGGGGGGGGGGGGCGAATGAGCACACAGTCTTTGCCTCCATTGTTGTACTTAAGTTGAAAGGACACTGCATAACTTATGTGTGCTGTTCACTCATAAGTAGTAGTGAAAGAAGTTCCATATTACTAACCGGTGCCAATGTATGTATTGTAAAACAAACAGGTGATATTGTTATCCGATTTCATGGTACTAAGTTTAAAAACATAAGAAAAATGGAAGACGGAATGGTGTTTGCTGGTCCTCAAACCCATGGCCTGCAGATAGCTGTGTTGAGCAGCAGCGAGCGTTTAACTGCCTTCCTAAAAGATCTGTCCAACATTGCAATCCCTGAGACTATGGTTCTCTTTAAGTCGATTATGTGCGAGGGAAACAGCATCGGTAAACTGCAGTGTTACTTCTCACTCACAAGATGCAATGACCCCCAGAGTCAGTGTGCAGGCATCCAATGTCAAACAAGATATATTTTCAGTCTGGGCTTCTTTTGCTGTTGGGTCAGATTTTTCTGGTCAAACGTGAGTGAGTAAAAATCCATCGTGGGGTTTTACACAACAGCTGTGTAGGAAATGGGACCCCCGGCCGGCCAGGGCTTGCGCCACAGCCAGTCAGAGACCGCCACTCCTATGTAAAGTCGACCCCTGCTCACCCTCTAGGTAACGCGGCGTGGGCAGTCAGGCCTATCTCGAAGGACATGTGTGAAGCATTTGCGCACGCACCCACCAACAACAACATCCAGGGCCTCCCACAAAAGGAACTCCACACCAAGTATATGAAAATAGTCTTTGTATTAAGAAGGACACATAGGAACATACACTTTACAATGTGCTAGGGGCACGGCAGGGGTTTACAAGGGAAAAGGGTACAGGGCAGGGCCCAAGGGCCCCTGCCAGGTGTAGACATATCGATTGGGAACTTCCTAGCACTAGCAGTAGAACCCATTCTGACCAGGAATCACATACATGGGACATCGGGTATTAAAGAGGGAAGGGACAAGGTACATAACACAACAGAGGCCCCCATCAGCAGGGCAACACATAATAATTCTCAGCATCACATTGATATTAGTCAGTAGCACCCCATAGGCCAGATGGCCTTCCTGGGGCCAGGGCGCCCAAGAGTCTCGATGTTCAGGGCGGGCAGCAAGGAGCCCGGGGCAAACCTAAACGTGGCAGCTGCCCACGAAGTGCTGGGCAGCTGAGGGGCATGGTGGGAGCCTTGCAGGCTCTGGGGGAAAGGCGCCAACCGGTGGAGCCACTCGGGCTCGGGAACAGGGGGGCGGAGCCTCGCAGGCTCGGAAGGGCCAGGGACACGTGGTGGAGCCTCCCGGGGCTCAGGGATACGTTGGAGCCTCTCGGGGCTCGGGCCAAATGGGCTGAGGTGGAGCCTCTCGGGGCTCAGGGATACGTTGGAGCCTCTCGGGGCTCGGGCCAAATGGGCTGAGGTGGAGCCTCTCGGGGCTCAGGCCAAATGGGCTGTGGTGGAGCCTCTCGGGGCTCAGGGATACGTTGGAGCCTCTCGGGGCTCAGGGGCATCGTTGGAGTCCATCCAGGACTCAAGGACAAAGGGAAGGGTCCTCGGGACCTTTGCCGACACGCGGCCCTCCCCTCGCACAGGAGCGACCTGGAGCACGCCTGCACTCACCGGCTGTCAGAGGCGGCGGCTCCTCTCTCGCTCTCCGGGGCTCCCGCTCGCTCCTGGGGGCCCCGGGGGGGAAGCGGCAGTTGTCCTGGTGGGACGCAGGGGCGCGGAGTAGGCTCCCGCCGACCCCTGCCTTCCCGGCTCTTCTCCAGTCGTCTCTTCAGCTCCTCGGGCCGCCGGCCAATCACAGCGCGGCCCGGGTAGACGTCAGCAACCAATCCCGGGCCGGCAGCGGTGACTCGGGGGAAATGACGAGGGCCAGGCTCCCTCGCGAATTTAAAGGGGCAATTAGCGAGTTAGGCTCTCGCTGGGGGTGTAGACCCTCTGTAGCACGGGGCAGACGCCGGGTGGGCACCGGTTGGTTGAATATAGCGCTCCCAGCACTCGTGCAGGAGTGAAGCTCCCCAAAGCGGTAGAGGGCAGGGAACAGCGCTTCCAGGCGCTGGGCAGAAGGGACAGCGCTCCCCAAGCGCTAGATGCAGGATAACAAAGTCCATAGGTAGTCCAGGACCTCAGGGGGGGCCCCGCAGCGCCAAGAAGGGTAAAGGGCCATCCGCAGTCCAGGAGTAGGGCAGGGTCCAGGGAGGCAAGCCAACCCTGAGCCCAAGCAGCAGCAGCCCCTGGTAGATTCAAGTTAAGAAAAAGAACAAGTCCAGAGTGTCACAGCACCCTTTTTATACACACATTCTTGGTCTGAAGGGGTAGGCAGGGAGAGAACCAGCTGGAACTGGTTATGGGGGGATTCTTTACACTGGCCAGGCTAGGAACATCAGCCGCCCCCCAGGGGGTGGAGCCAGCATTGTGTGGGGAAAACCCAGCCTCATTCATGACACTCAAACCAGACAGTCAATCCACAAGCAGACCCAGGCTCACTCCTCCCCTCACATCAGCATGCTAAACACTCCATTCACCACCGGGGCAGACCCTCCCAGACTCTTGGAGCCAGGCTCACCAGCCAGCCTCAGCCAATCACACGCCAGACACAAATTACACAAATATGCCAACTTCTAAAAGGGGGACTTCTACACTAGACACACTCATGCCACATATACCGTTGCGCAGCACTCAATCTCACGAGTTCATACATACCAGACTTGACCCTGCACACCCTACGCATCGGGAACTACCGAGGACTCATCCATTCCCCATGTATTCCTATGGAAGGGTAGGTCGCTCTCTCTTCACACGCACTCAGAGGGGGAATCACTATAGCCAGGTTACATATACCATAAAAACTTCAGGGGCGGACCTGCCAGAAGGGCCAAGTCCAACAAGCTGGAATTCTGATGTGGTTTTTCGCTGCAGTTTCTGCCGGAATCTAAATTAAAACTGAAGTTGGGGGGTCGTGTATTTGAAACGCTTTGTGCACACACACTTTATAAGGACTCGATTTGCAGGAAACAATTTTAAAAGTCCTACACGCATAATGGAACCCTTTACTAAAGTGTTTTAAACATCTTGTAAGTCTGTCCGTTTTGTGAACATACATGCCTCGTGGGTTTACTATCACTCTCGGCTGGTTCAGATACCTTGAGAATATGCTGCCAGAAAAAAACATGTTTACATTATTTTAGAGTTTCATTGCTTTTTCCTGCATGAAGCCGGACGATCTCACAGTTGTTATATTTTCACATATTTGGTTTCCTCCGAGAGCCCCAGTCACAGCCGATGACAGCGCTGAGCGTCACATTCCTACACCTGACCTGGTGCAGGGCCCACCCTGCCTTCGTCAATGGCACAAAACACATGTTCAACGATTACATGAACATATGCATGGTTGCTGAGCAACAGCGCCACCCCCCGGACCTCTTCTGAACCCCAAGCATTGGCAGACTTTAGAAGTAATGGCTCTGGCCTTTATGCCACAGTGGAAAGGAAGGGCTGAAGTCGGCGGCAGAGACATGTCTGGCTTCTGGCATGTGTGTCTGCCCGGGAGTGGCGGCTGCAACGAGGGCACTGGGGTTGGGCCATATTTTTGGAAACATATATTTTGTAACTTGATATTATACACATCGTGGTACACCCCAAAGTTGTGGAAATGTAATCTCACTCTACAGTATATATTAATTAGAAAGTTATTAATGTTTATATCACGGGCAAAAACTGCATGAATTTTCCAGAAACGTTGAGAGGAAAAATAAAGTTGAACACCCTTCAAAACATGCATCTTAAACAACCTTCAGTGTCAGTTTCTCAGTTTTTATTCAACATTAAATCTATTGGGCCTAACACACGAAAATAATTAAAAGCCATGAGAAAAGCAACCCGAATGAGAAAAAATAATGCTGCCACATAATGCAAATTTGTATTTAAGATCTGCGTAAGCAAACATCATTTGCCCATGTCCTAACAGCATCTTTTGTGCAAAAGTAGATTTTTGTGCAGTGTATTATATTTCACTTGCAGCACATATTTCCAATGCACCTGTCTGCACACTCTTAGGACAGGCAGGAATGTTAAATGGTGCTACACAGAAGAACTCCACATTACACAGACTCCAATGCACCTGTCTGCACACTGCTAGGACAGGCAGGAATGTTAAATGGTGCTACACAGAAGAACTCCACATTACACAGACTCCAATGCACCTGTCTGCACACTGCTAGGACAGGCAGGAATGTTAAATGGTGCTACACAGAAGAACTCCACATTACACAGACTCCAATGCACCTGTCTGCACACTGTTAGGACAGGCAGGAATGTTAAATGGTGCTACACAGTAGAACTCCACATTACACAGACTCTAATGCACCTGTCTGCACACTGTTAGGACAGGCAGGAATGTTAAATGGTGCTACACAGAAGAACTCCACATTACACAGACTCCAATGCACCTGTCTGCACACTGCTAGGACAGGCAGGAATGTTAAATGGGGCTACACAGTAGAACTCCACATTACACAGACTCTAATGCACCTGTCTGCACACTGTTAGGACAGGCAGGAATGTTAAATGGGGCTACACAGTAGAACTCCACATTACACAGACTCTAATGCACCTGTCTGCACACTGCAAGGACAGGCAGGAATGTTAAATGGGGCTACACAGTAGAACTCCACATTACACAGACTCTAATGCACCTGTCTGCACACTGTTAGGACAGGCAGGAATGTTAAATGGTGCTACACAGAAGAACTCCACATTACACAGACTCCAATGCACCTGTCTGCACACTGCTAGGACAGGCAGGAATGTTAAATGGGGCTACACAGTAGAACTCCACATTACACAGACTCTAATGCACCTGTCTGCACACTGTTAGGACAGGCAGGAATGTTAAATGGTGCTGCACAGTAGAACTCCACATTACACAGACTCTAATGCACCTGTCTGCACACTGCAAGGACAGGCAGGAATGTTAAATGGAGCTACACAGTAGAACTCCACATTACACAGACTCTAATGCACCTGTCTGCACACTGTCAGGACAGGCAGGAATGGTAAATGGGGCTACACATTAGAACTCCACATTATACAGACTCCAATGCACCTTTCTGCACACTGTCAGGACAGGCAGGACTGTTAAATGGTGCTGCACATTAGAACTCCACATTACACAGACTCCAATGCACCTGTCTGCACACTGCTAGGACAGGCAGGAATGGTAAATGGGGCTACACATTAGAACTCCACATTATACAGACTCCAATGCACCTGTCTGCACACTGTTAGGACAGGCAGGAATGTTAAATGGGGCTACACAGTAGAACTCCACATTACACAGACTCTAAAGCAAGTTTTGTGCACATTTCCTAGTAAGAGGCACCGAATTAAACATTCAAATGAACTCTGATCAAATTTGATAAAACCGAGGACTATGTTCAGGCGGTGGTGTGTGTGGTGTGTTAAAAGGTTTGTACAAAAGAGAATATAGTATGATGTGGGTATTATTATATTGATTACTGTCCCTGATCAGCGACTGAAGCGCTTTGCAAACAGTTAGTCTGCTTCTCTGTGCATGGCTGAACATTAGAGATGCAGCCACGCGTGAGTCTGTGGTGGACCGACACTTGCAGAGCGCAGATCCTGCCGTGACCGGGGGAGTCCCGGTCCCTTATGTGGTGGCAGATGCAGCACCGTGTGAAGGTGTGCCCATGTGGTGGCAGATGCAGCACCGTGTGAAGGTGTGCCCATGTGGGGGACAGATGCAGCACCGTGTGAATGTGTGCCCAAGTGGTGGCAGATGCAGCACCGTGTGCAGGTGTGCTCATGTGGTGGCAGATGCAGCACCGTGTGAAGGTGTGCCCATGTGGGGGACAGATGCAGCACCGTGTGAATGTGTGCCCAAGTGGTGGCAGATGCAGCACCGTGTGAAGGTGTGCCCATGTGGGGGACAGATGCAGCACCGTGTGAATGTGTGCCCAAGTGGTGGCAGATGCAGCACCGTGTGCAGGTGTGCTCATGTGGTGGCAGATGCAGCACCGTGTGAAGGTGTGCCCATGTAGTGGCAGATGCAGCACCGTGTGCAGGTGTGCCCATGTGGTGGCAGATGCAGCACCATGTGAAGGTGTGCCCATGTGGTGGCAGATGCAGCACCATGTGAAGGTGTGTCCATGTGGGGGACAGATGCAGCACCGTGTGAAGGCGTGCCCATGTGGTGGCAGACGCAGCACCGTGTGAAGGTGTGCCCATGTGGTGGCAGATGCAGCACCATGTGCAGGTGTGCCCATGTGGTGGCAGATGCAGCACCATGTGCAGGTGTACCCATGTGATGGCAGATGCAGCACCGTGTGAAGGTGTGACCATGTGGTGGCAGATGCAGCACCGTGTGAAGGTGTGCCCATGTGGTGGCAGATGCAGCAGCATGTGAAGGTGTGCCCATGTGGTGGCAGATGCAGCACCGTGTTAAGGTGTGCCCAGGTGGTGGCAGATGCAGCTCCGTGTGAAGGTGTGCCATGTGGTGGCAGATGCAGCACCGTGTGAAGGTGTGCCCAGGTGGTGGCAGATGCAGCACCGTGTGAAGGTGTGCCCATGTGGTGGCAGATGCAGCACCGTATGAAGGTGTGCCCAGGTGGTGGCAGATGCAGAACCGTGTGAAGCTGTGCCCATGTGGTGGCAGATGCAGCATCGTGTGAAGGTGTGCCCATGTGGTGGCTGATGCAGCACCGTGTGAAGGTGTGCCCAGGTGGTGGCAGATGCAGCACCGTGTGAAGGTGTGCCCAGGTGGTGGCAGATGCAGCACCGTGTGAAGGTGGGCCCAGGTGGGGGACAGATGCAGCACCGTGTGAAGGTGTGCCCATGTGGTGGCAGATGCAGCATCGTGTGAAGGTTTGCTCATGTGGTGGCAGATGCAGCACCGTGTGAAGGTGTGCCCCTGTGGTGGCAGATGCAGCACCGTGTGAAGGTGTGCCCATATGGTGGCAGATGCAGCACCGTGTGAAGGTGTGCCCATGTGGTGGCAGATGCAGCACCATGTGAAGGTGTGCCCATGTGGTGGCAGATGCAGCACCGTGTGAAGGTGTGTCCATGTGGTGGCAGATGCAGCACCGTGTGCAGGTGTGCCCATGTTGTGGCAGATGCAGCACCGTGTGAAGGTGTGCCCAGGTGGTGGCAGATGCAACATGTGGTGGCAGATGCAGCAGGTGGTGGCAGATGCAACATGTGGTGGCAGATGCAGCACCATGTGAAGGTGTGCCCATGTGGTGGCAGATGCAGCACCATGTGAAGGTTTGCCCATGTGGTGGCAGATGCAGCACCGTGTGAAGGTGTGCCCAAGTGGTGGCAGATGCAGCACCATGTGAAGGTTTGCCCATGTGGTGGCAGATGCAGCACCGTGTGAAGGTGAGCCCAAGTGGTGGCAGATGCAGCAGCACCGTGTGAAGGTGTGCCCATGTGGTGGCAGATGCAGCACCGTGTGAAGGTGTGCTCAGGTGGTGGCAGATGCAGCACCGTGTGAAGGTGTGCCCATGTGGTGGCAGATGCAGCACAGTGTGAATGTTTGCTCATGTGGTGGCAGATGCAGCACCGTGTGAAGGTGTGCCCCTGTGGTGGCAGATGCAGCACCGTGTGAAGGTGTGCCCAGGTGGTGGCAGATGCAGCACCGTGTGAAGGTGTGCCCATGTGGTGGCAGATGCAGCACCGTGTGAAGGTGTGCCCATGTGGTGGCAGATGCAGCACAGTGTGAAGGTGTGCCCATGTGGTGGCAGATGCAGCACCGTGTGCAGGTGTGCCCATGTGGTGGCAGATGCAGCACCGTGTGAAGGTGTGCCCATGTGGTGGCAGATGCAGCACCGTGTGAAGGTGTGCCCATGTGGTGGCAGATGCAGCACCGTGTGAAGGTGTGCCCAGGTGGTGGCAGATGCAGCACTGTGTGCAGGTGTGCCCAGGTGGTGGCAGATGCAGCACCATGTGAAGGTGTGCCCATGTGGTGGCAGATGCAGCACCGTGTGCAGGTGTGCCCATGTGGTGGCAGATGCAGTACCGTGTGAAGGTGTGCCCATGTGGTGGCAGTTGCAGCACCGTGTGAAGGTGTGCCCAGGTGGTGGCAGATGCAGCACCGCGTGAAGGTGTGCCCATGTGGTGGCAAATGCAGCACCGTGTGAAGGTGTGCCCATGTGGTGGCAGATGCAGCACCGTGGGAAGGAGTGCCCATGAGGTGGCAGATGCAGCACCGTGTGAAGGTGTGCCCATGTGGGGGACAGATGCAGCACCGTGTGAAGGTGTGCCCATGTGGTGGCAGATGCAGCACCGTGTGAAGGTGTGCCCATCGGGGGGACAGATGCAGCACCGTGTGAAGGTGTGCCCATGTGGTGGCAGATGCAGCACCGTATGAAGGTGTGCCCATGGGGGGACAGATGCAGCACCGTGTGAAGGTGTGCCCATGTGGTGGCAGATGCAGCACCGTGTGAAGGTGTGCCTATGTGGGGGACAGATGCAGCACCGTGTGCAGGTGTGCCCATGTAGGGGACAGATGCAGCACCGTGTGAAGGTGTGCCCAGGTGGTGGCAGATGCAACACCGTGTGCAGGTGTGCCCATGTGGTGGCAGATGCAGCACCATGTGAAGGTGTGCCCATGTGGTGGCAGATGCAGCACCATGTGAAGGTGTGCCCATGTGGTGGCAGATGCAGCACCGTGTGAAGGTGTGCCCAAGTGGTGGCAAATGCAGCAGCACCGTGTGAAGGTGTGCCCATGTGGTGGCAGATGCAGCACTGTGTGAAGGTGTGCTCAGGTGGTGGCAGATGCAGCACCGTGTGAAGGTGTGCCTATGTGGGGGACAGATGCAGCACCGTGTGCAGGTGTGCCCATGTAGGGGACAGATGCAGCACCGTGTGAAGGTGTGCCCAGGTGGTGGCAGATGCAACACCGTGTGCAGGTGTGCCCATGTGGTGGCAGATGCAGCACCATGTGAAGGTGTGCCCATGTGGTGGCAGATGCTGCACCATGTGAAGGTGTGCCCATGTGGTGGCAGATGCAGCACCGTGTGAAGGTGTGCCCAAGTGGTGGCAGATGCAGCAGCACCGTGTGAAGGTGTGCCCATGTGGTGGCAGATGCAGCACCGTGTGAAGGTGTGCTCAGGTGGTGGCAGATGCAGCACCATGTGAAGGTGTGCCCATGTGGTGGCAGATGCAGCACCGTGTAAATCTGTGCCCATGTGGTGGCAGATGCAGCACCGTGTGAAGGTGTGCCCATGTGGGGGACAGATGCAGCTCTGTGTGCAGGTGTGCCCATGCGGTGGCAGATGCAGCACCATGTGAAGGTGTGCCCATGTGGTGGCAGATGCAGCACCGTGTGCAGGTGTGCCCATGTGGTGGCAGATGCAGCACCGTGTGAAGATGTGCCCATGTGGTGGCAGATGCAGCACTGTGTGAAGGTGTGCCCATGTGGTGGCAGATGCAGCACCGTATGTAGGTGTGCCCATGTGGTGGCAGATGCAGCTCCGTGTGAAGGTGTGCCTATGTGGTGGCAGATGCAGCACCGTGTGAAGGTGTGCCCATGTGGTGGCAGATGCAGCACCGTGTGAAGGTGTGCCCAGGTGGTGGCAGATGCAGCACTGTGTGCAGGTGTGCCCAGGTGGTGGCAGATGCAGCACCGCGTCAAGGTGTGCCCATGTGGTGGCAGATGCAGCACCGTGTGCAGGTGTGCCCATGTGGTGGCAGATGCAGTACCGTGTGAAGGTATGCCCATGTGGTGGCAGATGCAGCACCATGTGAAGGTGTGCCCAGGTGGTGGCAGATGCAGCACTGCGTGAAGGTGTGCCCATGTGGTGGCAAATGCAGCACCGTGTGAAGGTGCGCCCATGTGGTGGCAGATGCAGCACCGTGGGAAGGAGTGCCCATGAGGTGGCAGATGCAGCACCGTGTGAAGGTGTACCCATGTGGGGGACAGATACAGCACCGTGTGAAGGTGTGCCCATGTGGTGGCAGATGCAGCACCGTGTGAAGGTGTGCACATGGGGGGGACAGATGCAGCACCGTGTGAAGGTGTGCCCATGTGGTGGCAGATGCAGCACCGTGTGAAGGTTTGCCCATGAGGGGGACAGATGCAGCACCGTGTGAAGGTGTGCCCATGTGGTGGCAGATGCAGCACCGTGTGAAGGTGTGCCTATGTGGGGGACAGATGCAGCACCGTGTGCAGGTGTGCCCATGTAGGGGACAGATGCAGCACCGTGTGAAGGTGTGCCCAGGTGGTGGCAGATGCAACACCATGTGAAGGTGTGCCCATGTGGTGGCAGATGCAGCACCATGTGAAGGTGTGCCCATGTGGTGGCAGATGCAGCACCGTGTGAAGGTGTGCCCAAGTGGTGGCAGATGCAGCAGCACCGTGTGAAGGTGTGCCCATGTGGTGGCAGATGCAGCACCGTGGGAAGGTGTGCCCATGAGGTGGCAGATGCAGCACAGTGTGAAGGTGTGCCCATGTGGGGGACAGATGCAGCACCGTGTGAAGGTGTGCCCATGTGGTGGCAGATGCAGCACCGTGTGAAGGTGTGCCCATGGGGGGGACAGATGCAGCACCGTGTGAAGGTGTGCCCATGTGGTGGCAGATGCAGCACCGTGTGAAGGTGTGCCCATGGGGGGACAGATGCAGCACCGTGTGAAGGTGTGCCCATATGGTGGCAGATGCAGCACCATGTGAAGGTGTGCCTATGTGGGGGACAGATGCAGCACCGTGTGCAGGTGTGCCCATGAAGGGGACAGATGCAGCACCGTGTGAAGGTGTGCCCAGGTGGTGGCAGATGCAACACCGTGTGCAGGTGTGCCCATGTGGTGGCAGATGCAGCACCATGTAAAGGTGTGCCCATGTGGTGGCAGATGCAGCACCACGTGAAGGTTTGCCCATGTGGTGGCAGATGCAGCACCGTGTGAAGGTGTGCCCAAGTGGTGGCAGATGCAGCAGCACCGTGTGAAGGTGTGCCCATGTGGTGGCAGATGCAGCACCGTGTGAAGGTGTGCTCAGGTGGTGGCAGATGCAGCACCGTGTGAAGGTGTGCCCATGTGGTGGCAGATGCAGCACAGTGTGAATGTTTGCTCATGTGGTGGCAGATGCAGCACCGTGTGAAGGTGTGCCCCTGTGGTGGCAGATGCAGCACTGTGTGAAGGTGTGCCCAGGT
Organism: Lissotriton helveticus; assembly: GCF_964261635.1. Classification (NCBI taxonomy): domain Eukaryota; kingdom Metazoa; phylum Chordata; class Amphibia; order Caudata; family Salamandridae; genus Lissotriton; species Lissotriton helveticus. The sequence goes on along the minus strand of NC_136057.1, from coordinate 48,681,464 downwards.
GGTGGCAGATGCAGCACCGTGTGAAGGTGTGCCCAGGTGGTGGCAGATGCAGCACCGTGTGAAGGTGTGCCCATGTGGTGGCAGATGCAGCACAGTGTGAAGGTGTGCCCATGTGGTGGCAGATGCAGCACCGTGTGCAGGTGTGCCCATGTGGTGGCAGATGCAGCACCGTGGGAAGGTGTGCCCATGTGGTGGCAGATGCAGCAACGTGTGAAGGTGTGCCCATGTGGTGGCAGATGCAGCACAGTGTGAATGTTTGCTCATGTGGTGGCAGATGCAGCACCGTGTGAAGGTGTGCCCCTGTGGTGGCAGATGCAGCACTGTGTGAAGGTGTGCCCATGTGGTGGCAGATGCAGCACTGTGTGAAGGTGTGCTCAGGTGGTGGCAGATGCAGCACCGTGGGAAGGTGTGCCCATGTGGTGGCAGATGCAGCACCGTGTGAAGGTGTGCCCATGTGGTGGCAGATGCAGCACCATGTGAAGGTGTGCCCATGTGGTGGCAGATGCAGCACCGTGTGAAGGTGTGTCCATGTGGTGGCAGATGCAGCACCGTGTGCAGGTGTGCCCATGTGGTGGCAGATGCAGCACCGTGTGAAGGTGTGCCCAGGTGGTGGCAGATGCAACACCGTGTGCAGGTGTGCCCATGTGGTGGCAGATGCAGCACCATGTGAAGGTGTGCCCATGTGGTGGCAGATGCAGCACCATGTGAAGGTTTGCCCATGTGGTGGCAGATGCAGCACCGTGTGAAGGTGTGCCCAAGTGGTGGCAGATGCAGCACCATGTGAAGGTTTGCCCATGTGGTGGCAGATGCAGCACCATGTGAAGGTGTGCCCAAGTGGTGGCAGATGCAGCAGCACCGTGTGAAGGTGTGCCCATGTGGTGGCAGATGCAGCACCGTGTGAAGGTGTGCTCAGGTGGTGGCAGATGCAGCACCGTGTGAAGGTGTGCCCATGTGGTGGCAGATGCAGCACAGTGTGAATGTTTGCTCATGTGGTGGCAGATGCAGCACGGTGTGAAGGTGTGCCCCTGTGGTGGCAGATGCAGCACCGTGTGAAGGTGTGCCCAGGTGGTGGCAGATGCAGCACCGTGTGAAGGTGTGCCCATGTGGTGGCAGATGCAGCACCGTGTGAAGGTGTGCCCATGTGGTGGCAGATGCAGCACAGTGTGAAGGTGTGCCCATGTGGTGGCAGATGCAGCACCGTGTGCAGGTGTGCCCATGTGGTGGCAGATGCAGCACTGTGTGAAGGTGTGCCCATGTGGTGGCAGATGCAGCACCGTGTGAAGGTGTGCCCATGTGGTGGCAGATGCAGCACCGTGTGAAGGTGTGCCCAGGTGGTGGCAGATGCAGCACTGTGTGCAGTTGTGCCCAGGTGGTGGCAGATGCAGCACCATGTGAAGGTGTGCCCATGTGGTGGCAGATGCAGCACCGTGTGCAGGTGTGCCCATGTGGTGGCAGATGCAGTACCGTGTGAAGGTGTGCCTATGTGGTGGCAGTTGCAGCACCGTGTGAAGGTGTGCCCAGGTGGTGGCAGATGCAGCACCGCGTGAAGGTGTGCCCATGTGGGGGACAGATGCAGCACCGTGTGAAGGTGTGCCCATGTGGTGGCAGATGCAGCACCGTGTGAAGGTGTGCCCATCGGGGGGACAGATGCAGCACCGTGTGAAGGTGTGCCCATGTGGTGGCAGATGCAGCACCGTATGAAGGTGTGCCCATGGGGGGGACAGATGCAGCACCGTGTGAAGGTGTGCCCATGTGGTGGCAGATGCAGCACCGTGTGAAGGTGTGCCTATGTGGGGGACAGATGCAGCACCGTATGCAGGTGTGCCCATGTAGGGGACAGATGTAGCACCGTGTGAAGGTGTGCCCAGGTGGTGGCAGATGCAACACCGTGTGCAGGTGTGCCCATGTGGTGGCAGATACAGCACCATGTGAAGGTGTGCCCATGTGGTGGCAGATGCAGCACCATGTGAAGGTGTGCCCATGTGGTGGCAGATGCAGCACCGTGTGAAGGTGTGCCCAAGTGGTGGCAGATGCAGCAGCACCGTGTGAAGGTGTGCCCATGTGGTGGCAGATGCAGCACTGTGTGAAGGTGTGCTCAGGTGGTGGCAGATGCAGCACCATGTGAAGGTGTGCCTATGTGGGGGACAGATGCAGCACCGTGTGCAGGTGTGCCCATGTAGGGGACAGATGCAGCACCGTGTGAAGGTGTGCCCAGGTGGTGGCAGATGCAACACTGTGTGCAGGTGTGCCCATGTGGTGGCAGATGCAGCACCATGTGAAGGTGTGCCCATGTGGTGGCAGATGCTGCACCATGTGAAGGTGTGCCCATGTGGTGGCAGATGCAGCACCGTGTGAAGGTGTGCCCAAGTGGTGGCAGATGCAGCAGCACCGTGTGAAGGTGTGCCCATGTGGTGGCAGATGCAGCACCGTGTGAAGGTGTGCTCAGGTGGTGGCAGATGCAGCACCATGTGAAGGTGTGCCCATGTGGTGGCAGATGCAGCACCGTGTAAAGCTGTGCCCATGTGGTGGCAGATGCAGCACCGTGTGAAGGTGTGCCCATGTGGGGGACAGATGCAGCTCTGTGTGCAGGTGTGCCCATGCGGTGGCAGATGCAGCACCATGTGAAGGTGTGCCCATGTGGTGGCAGATGCAGCACCGTGTGCAGGTGTGCCCATGTGGTGGCAGATGCAGCACCGTGTGAAGATGTGCCCATGTGGTGGCAGATGCAGCACTGTGTGAAGGTGTGCCCATGTGGTGGCAGATGCAGCACCGTATGTAGGTGTGCCCATGTGGTGGCAGATGCAGCTCCGTGTGAAGGTGTGCCTATGTGGTGGCAGATGCAGCACCGTGTGAAGGTGTGCCCATGTGGTGGCAGATGCAGCACCGTGTGAAGGTGTGCCCAGGTGGTGGCAGATGCAGCACTGTGTGCAGGTGTGCCCAGGTGGTGGCAGATGCAGCACCGCGTCAAGGTGTGCCCATGTGGTGGCAGATGCAGCACCGTGTGCAGGTGTGCCCATGTGGTGGCAGATGCAGTACCGTGTGAAGGTATGCCCATGTGGTGGCAGATGCAGCACCATGTGAAGGTGTGCCCAGGTGGTGGCAGATGCAGCACTGCGTGAAGGTGTGCCCATGTGGTGGCAAATGCAGCACCGTGTGAAGGTGCGCCCATGTGGTGGCAGATGCAGCACCGTGGGAAGGAGTGCCCATGAGGTGGCAGATGCAGCACCGTGTGAAGGTGTACCCATGTGGGGGACAGATACAGCACCGTGTGAAGGTGTGCCCATGTGGTGGCAGATGCAGCACCGTGTGCAGGTGTGCCCATGTGGTGGCAGATGCAGCACCGTGTGCAGGTGTGCCCATGTGGTGGCAGATGCAGCACCGTGTGAAGATGTGCCCATGTGGTGGCAGATGCAGCACTGTGTGAAGGTGTGCCCATGTGGTGGCAGATGCAGCACCGTATGTAGGTGTGCCCATGCGGTGGCAGATGCAGCTCCGTGTGAAGGTGTGCCTATGTGGTGGCAGATGCAGCACCGTGTGAAGGTGTGCCCATGTGGTGGCAGATGCAGCACCGTGTGAAGGTGTGCCCAGGTGGTGGCAGATGCAGCACTGTGTGCAGGTGTGCCCAGGTGGTGGCAGATGCAGCACCGCGTGAAGGTGTGCCCATGTGGTGGCAGATGCAGCACCGTGTGCAGGTGTGCCCATGTGGTGGCAGATGCAGTACCGTGTGAAGGTATGCCCATGTGGTGGCAGATGCAGCACCGTGTGAAGGTGTGCCCAGGTGGTGGCAGATGCAGCACCGCGTGAAGGTGTGCCCATGTGGTGGCAAATGCAGCACCGTGTGAAGGTGTGCCCATGTGGTGGCAGATGCAGCACCGTGGGAAGGAGTGCCCATGAGGTGGCAGATGCAGCACCGTGTGAAGGTGTGCCCATGTGGGGGACAGATACAGCACCGTGTGAAGGTGTGCCCATGTGGTGGCAGATGCAGCACCGTGTGAAGGTGTGCCCATGGGGGGGACAGATGCAGCACCGTGTGAAGGTGTGCCCATGTGGTGGCAGATGCAGCACCGTGTGAAGGTTTGCCCATGGGGGGGACAGATGCAGCACCGTGTGAAGGTGTGCCCATGTGGTGGCAGATGCAGCACCGTGTGAAGGTATGCCTATGTGGGGGACAGATGCAGCACCGTGTGCAGGTGTGCCCATGTAGGGGACAGATGCAGCACCGTGTGAAGGTGTGCCCAGGTGGTGGCAGATGCAACACCATGTGAAGGTGTGCCCATGTGGTGGCAGATGCAGCACCATGTGAAGGTGTGCCCATGTGGTGGCAGATGCAGCACCGTGTGAAGGTGTGCCCAAGTGGTGGCAGATGCAGCAGCACTTTGTGAAGGTGTGCCCATGTGGTGGCAGATGCAGCACCGTGGGAAGGTGTGCCCATGAGGTGGCAGATGCAGCACAGTGTGAAGGTGTGCCCATGTGGGGGACAGATGCAGCACCGTGTGAAAGTGTGCCCATGTGGTGGCAGATGCAGCACCGTGTGAAGGTGTGCCCATGGGGGGGACAGATGCAGCACCGTGTGAAGGTGTGCCCATGTGGTGGCAGATGCAGCACCGTGTGAAGGTGTGCCCATGGGGGGACAGATGCAGCACCGTGTGAAGGTGTGCCCATATGGTGGCAGATGCAGCACCGTGTGAAGGTGTGCCTATGTGGGGGACAGATGCAGCACCGTGTGCAGGTGTGCCCATGTAGGGGACAGATGCAGCACCGTGTGAAGGTGTGCCCAGGTGGTGGCAGATGCAACACCGTGTGCAGGTGTGCCCATGTGGTGGCAGATGCAGCACCATGTAAAGGTGTGCCCATGTGGTGATGTGGTGACAGATGCAGCACCACGTGAAGGTTTGCCCATGTGGTGGCAGATGCAGCACCGTGTGAAGGTGTGCCCAAGTGGTGGCAGATGCAGCAGCACCGTGTGAAGGTGTGCCCATGTGGTGGCAGATGCAGCACCGTGTGAAGGTGTGCTCAGGTGGTGGCAGATGCAGCACCGTGTGAAGGTGTGCCCATGTGGTGGCAGATGCAGCACAGTGTGAATGTTTGCTCATGTGGTCGCAGATGCAGCACCGTGTGAAGGTGTGCCCCTGTGGTGGCAGATGCAGCACTGTGTGAAGGTGTGCCCAGGTGGTGGCAGATGCAGCACCGTGTGAAGGTGTGCCCAGGTGGTGGCAGATGCAGCACCGTGTGAAGGTGTGCCCATGTGGTGGCAGATGCAGCACAGTGTGAAGGTGTGCCCATGTGGTGGCAGATGCAGCACCGTGTGCAGGTGTGCCCATGTGGTGGCAGATGCAGCACCGTGGGAAGGTGTGCCCATGTGGTGGCAGATGCAGCAACGTGTGAAGGTGTGCCCATGTGGTGGCAGATGCAGCACTGTGTGAAGGTGTGCCCATGTGGTGGCAGATGCAGCACCATGTGAAGGTGTGCCCATGTGGTGGCAGATGCAGCACCATGTGAAGGTGTGCCCAGGTGGTGGCAGATGCAGCACCGTGTTAAGGTGTGCCCATGTGGTGGCAGATGCAGCACCATGTGAAGGTGTGCCCATGTGGTGGCAGATGCAGCACCGTGTGCAGGTGTGCCCATGTGGTGGCAGATGCAGCACCCTGTGAAGGTGTGCCCATGTGGTGGCATATGCAGCTCCGTGTGAAGGTGTGCCCATGTGGTGGCAGATGCAGCACCGTGTGAAGGTGTGCCCATGTGGTGGCAGATGCAGCACCGTGTGAAGGTGTGCCCATGTGGTGGCAGATGCAGCACCGTGTGAAGGTGTGCCCAGGTGGTGGCAGATGCAGCACTGTGTGCAGGTGTGCCCAGGTGGTGGCAGATGCAGCACCATGTGAAGGTGTGCCCATGTGGTGGCAGATGCAGCACCGTGTGCAGGTATGCCCATGTGGTGGCAGATGCAGTACCGTGTGAAGGTGTGCCCATGTGGTGGCAGATGCAGCACCGTGTGAAGGTGTGCCCATGTGGTGGCAGATGCAGCACAGTGTGAATGTTTGCTCATGTGGGGGACAGATGCAGCACCGTGTGAAGGTGTGCCCATGTGGGGGACAGATGCAGCACCGTGTGAAGGTGTGCCCATGTGGTGGCAGATGCAGCACCGTGTGAAGGTGTGCCCATGTGGTGGCTGATGCAGCACCGTGTGCAGGTGTGCCCATGTGGTGGCAGATGCAGCACCGTGTGAACGTGTGCCCATGTGGTGGCAGATGCAGCACTGTGTGAAGGTGTGCCCATGTGGTGGCAGATGCAGCACCGTGTGCAGGTGTGCCCAGGTGGTGGCAAATGCAGCACCGTATGAAGGTGTGCCCATGTGGGGGACAGATGCAGCACCATGTGAAGGTGTGCCCATGTGGTGGCAGATGCAGCACCGTGTGAATGTGTGCCCATGCGGTGGCAGATGCAGCACCGTGTGCAGGTGTGCCCATGTGGTGGCAGATGCAGCACCGTGTGAAGGTGTGCCCAGGTGGTGGCAAATGCAACACTGTATGAAGGTGTGCCCATGTGGTGGCAGATGCAGCTCCGTGTGCAGGTGTGCCCATGCGGTGGCAGATGCAGCACCATGTGAAGGTGTGCCCATGTGGTGGCAGATGCAGCACCATGTGAAGGTGTGCCCAGGTGGAGGCAGATGCAGCACCGTGTGAAGGTGTGCCCAGGTGGTGGCAGATGCAGCACCGTGTGAAGGTGTGCCCATGTGGGGGACAGATGGTGTTGGCACCAGGGGGTGGCTTGCGCAGACTGTGAGTGCTGGTGGCTGCAGCTGTGTCCGAGCTGGTGGAGTAGAGCAGGGAGGTGGACTCAGTGCCTCTGAAGACGGGGGCAGGGGCTTAGACCCCATAAGTAGAGCACTCTGTGGTGGGTCAGCTTCCTCTGCCAGGCGCGGCCTCAGCGCTGACTGTGGGGGGCCGCAGCAGGTGAAAGGAGCCCCTCCCCCCCCCCTCATAAAGACTGCACTGCAGGAGGGCTCTGTGCTTCTGAAGAGGTGAGTGGGAGCTGGGCAGCCAGTGAGCTGACAGACTGGCTTGTGAGCCCATCTCTTGGCGTGGTCACATGGCTGAGTGGGCAGACCTGAACTGGGCGAGGCATTCTACCCAGGAGGCCCTGGGCATGGAGCATGTACAGACACAGCAGAAGGGAGCAGAACTGTACGCGCATCATGGGGTGGGACAACAAAGCCAAAAGATTGCAACAGACATGGATGGAGCATTTACTTTGTAAAATATTTGCTGACTCGGTTATGAAAAGATGGTATAATTTAGGAATATGTACTTTAGGGGATTTATTTGTAGGATTACAATTTATGTCTTTTGAAAATTTACAAAGTAAATTCAAGTTACCGCGAGGGGATTTTTTAAAATATATTCAGCTGCGCAGCTATTGTGAGGGGAGAAAAGCTCAAAATGCAATTATTTTACGGAAAATTGAGATCATGGAGCTACTTAAAGCACGAGGCAAAATGGGTCTTTTGTATCAGTTATTTTTGAGCGAGGTTAAAGATGATTTACAGCTTCAGGAGGCAAAATGGGCCATTAAACTGGGCTCTGAAGGGGTTATTTTGACGAGAAGTATTGAAATTTCACGTAATGTTTTGATTAATGGCCCGCTGAAAAGCCAGCACTTCATGGCAATTTTTGAACTTTATTACACCCCGGGGAAACTGGCTAAATGGAACACAGGTAAAGGAACTAGTTGTAGCCGTTGTGGCCAATATGCTGCTGACTCGCTCCATATGTTTTTCAATTGTCCTAAACTTAAAGACTTTATAAGGGAAATACAGACTTTTATGCAGTGCAGTTTGGGAATCCCAGTACAAATAAGTGCATCTTTGGCAATTTTTGGATGGCAATGCAATGGGCGAGCGGTTGATGAGGAGGGGATGATATTCATATGCATGGCTCTGTATCGGCAGTGTATAACTTCGCAATGGCTCGATGCTAATCCTCCATCTTTGGTCAATTGGCAAAAAAAGTTACTTGTAATATTTCATCTCGAGGTGGCATTGTATAGAACTAAGGGTCGACGGGAAAAAAGGCAAGGCTGTCGAATTTGGCAACCTATAACTACGTGGCTTGGATTCTAGGAATGTTATGTAATTAGGAATGTATATAATTGTCTAAGATATTATTTTTTTAAGTCTGTGCTTTTATTTATTAGTGCTGGCAGTTCTGCTTTGTTTTGCTCTCTGTATATATAGTTGCTGACGTATGTAAATTGTATTGTGTGCTCTAAGTGCTGACAAAAAAAACTTTAATTAAAAAATTAAAAAAAAAGAAGACATGGATGGAGCAATATACCAGGGCCATTATTTGGACCACATGCTGGGCGGAGGATAGGTAAAGTCTGCCTTCCGAGACCCCCGAGCCCACGAGGACACACACTCTCATCGCCATGGAGAAGTCCCGGCAAATGTTAGAACACAAAATAGACATCACCTCCATGGAAGTCAATCTGTTGCGTATGGATTATCACAAGGTCAATCAGTACTTGAAAGAGAAGCATAGACGCCGCTTGGGCAGTATACCGCTCTCTATGGCTTCCAGAGGCCCCCATAGTCCCAGGAGTGGACCCCTCTCTATGGCTTCCAGAGGCCCCCCAGTCCCAGGAGTGCACCCCTCTCTGTGGCTTCCAGAGGCCCCCATAGCCCCAGGAGTGTACCCCTCTCTGTGGCTTCCAGAGGCCCCCATAGCCCCAGGAGTGTACCCCTCTCTATGGCTTCCAGAGGCCCCGATAGTCCCAGGAGTGGACCCCTCTCTGTGGCTTCCAGAGGCCCCCATAGTCCCAGGAGTGTACCCCTCTCTATGGCTTCCAGAGGCCCCGATAGTCCCAGGAGTGGACCCCTCTCTGTGGCTTCCAGAGGCCCCCATAGTCCCAGGAGTGGACCCCTCTCTGTGGCTTCCAGAGGCCCCCATAGTCCCAGGAGTGCACCCCTCTCTATGGCTTCCAGAGGCCCCCATAGTCCCAGTAGTGCACCCCTCTCTGTGGCTTCCAGAGGCCCCCATAGTCCCAGGAGTGTACCCCTCTCTATGGCTTCCAGAGGCCCCATAGTCCCAGGAGTGCACCGCTCTCTATGGCTTCCAGAGGCCCCATAGTCCCAGGAGTGCACCGCTCTCTATGGCTTCCAGAGGCCCCCATAGTCCCAGGAGTGGACCCCTCTCTATGGCTTCCAGAGGCCCCCATAGTCCCAGGAGTGCACCCCTCTCTGTGGCTTCCAGAGGCCCCCATAGTCCCAGGAGTGCACTGCTCTCTATGGCTTCCAGAGGCCCCCATAGTCCCAGGAGTGGACCCCTCTCTATGGCTTCCAGAGGCCCCCATAGTCCCAGGAGTGTACCCCTCTCTATGGCTTCCAGAGGCCCCCATAGTCCCAGGAGTGCACCCCTCTCTATGGCTTCCAGAGGCCCCCATAGTCCCAGGAGTGGACCCCTCTCTATGGCTTCCAGAGGCCCCCATAGTCCCAGGAGTGCACCCCTCTCTATGGCTTCCAGAGGCCCCCATAGTCCCAGGAGCGTACCCCTCTCTGTGGCTTCCAGAGGCCCCCATAGTCCCAGGAGTGGACCCCTCTCTATGGCTTCCAGAGGCCCCAATAGTCCCAGGAGTGCACCCCTCCCTATGGCTTCCAGAGGCCCCCATAGTCCCAGGAGTGCACCCCTCCCTATGGCTTCCAGAGGCCCCCATAGTCCCAGGAGTGCACCCCTCTCTATGGCTTCCAGAGGCCCCCATAGTCCCAGGAGTGGACCCCTCTCTATGGCTTCCAGAGGCCCCCATAGTCCCAGGAGTGTACCCCTCTCTGTGGCTTCCAGAGGCCCCCATAGTCCCAGGAGTGCACCCCTCTCTATGGCTTCCAGAGGCCCCCATAGTCCCAGGAGTGGACCCCTGTCTGTGGCTTCCAGAGGGCCCCATAGTCCCAGGAGTGCACCCCTCTCTATGGCTTCCAGAGGCCCCCATAGTCCCAGGAGTGGACCCCTCTCTGTGGCTTCCAGAGGCCCCCATAGTCCCAGGAGTGCACCCCTCTCTATGGCTTCCAGAGGCCCCCATAGTCCCAGGAGTGGACCCCTCTCTGTGGCTTCCAGAGGCCCCCATAGTCCCAGGAGTGCACCCCTCTCTGTGGCTTCCAGAGGCCCCCATAGTCCCAGGAGTGAACCCCTCTCTGTGGCTTCCAGAGGCCCCCATAGTCCCAGGAGTGCACCCCTCTCTGTGGCTTCCAGAGGCCCCCATAGTCCCAGGAGTGCACCCCTCTCTATGGCTTCCAGAGGCTCCCATAGTCCCAGGAGTGCACCGCTCTCTATGGCTTCCAGAGGCTCCCATAGCCCCAGGAGTGTACCCCTCTGTATGGCTTCCAGAGGGCCCCATAGTCCCAGGAGTGGACCCCTCTCTATGGCTTCCAGAGGCCCCCATAGTCCCAGGAGTGCACCCCTCTCTATGGCTTCCAGAGGCCCCCATAGTCCCAGGAGTGCACCCCTCTCTGTGGCTTCCAGAGGCCCCATAGTCCCAGGAGTGCACCCCTCTCTATGGCTTCCAGAGGCCCCCATAGTCCCAGGAGTGGACCCCTCTCTATGGCTTCCAGAGGCCCCCATAGTCCCAGGAGTGCACCCCTCTCTATGGCTTCCAGAGGCCCCATAGTCCCAGGAGTGCACCCCTCTCTATGGCTTCCAGAGGCCCCATAGTCCCAGGAGTGGACCCCTCTCTATGGCTTCCAGAGGCCCCATAGTCCCAGTGGCTTCCAGAGGCCCCCATAGTCCCAGGAGTGGACCCCTCTCTATGGCTTCCAGAGGCCCCATAGTCCCAGGAGTGGACCCCTCTCTGTGGCTTCCAGAGGCCCCCATAGTCCCAGGAGTGGACCCCTCTATGTGGCTTCCAGAGGCCCCCATAGTCCCAGGAGTGGACCCCTCTCTATGGCTTCCAGAGGCCCCCATAGTCCCAGGAGTGGACCCCTCTCTATGGCTTCCAGAGGCCCCATAGTCCCAGGAGTGGACCCCTCTCTATGGCTTCCAGAGGCCCCATAGTCCCAGGAGTGGACCCCTCTCTATGGCTTCCAGAGGCCCCATAGTCCCAGGAGTGGACCCCTCTCTATGGCTTCCAGAGGCCCCATAGCCCCAGGAGTGTACCCCTCTCTGTGGCTTCCAGAGGCCCCCATAGCCCCAGGAGTGTACCCCTCTCTATGGCTTCCAGAGGCCCCCATAGTCCCAGGAGTGCACCCCTCTCTATGGCTTCCAGAGGCCCTCATAGTCCCAGGAGTTCACCCCTCTCTATGGCTTCCAGAGGCCCTCATAGTCCCAGGAGTTCACCCCTCTCTATGGCTTCCAGAGGCCCCCATAGTCCCAGGAGTGGACCCCTCTCTATGGCTTCCAGAGGCCCACATAGTCCCAGGAGTTCACCCCTCTCTGTGGCTTCCAGAGGCCCCCATATTCCCAGGAGTGGACACCTCTCTGTGGCTTCCAGAGGCCCCATAGTCCCAGGAGTGGACCCCTCTCTGTGGCTTCCAGAGGCCCCCATAGTCCCAGGAGTGCACCCCTCTCTATGGCTTCCAGAGGCCCCCATAGTCCCAGGAGTGGACCCCTCTCTGTGGCTTCCAGAGGCCCCCATAGTCCCAGGAGTGCACCCCTCTCTATGGCTTCCAGAGGCCCCCATAGTCCCAGGAGTGGACCCCTCTCTATGGCTTCCAGAGGCCCCCATAGTCCCAGGAGTGGACCCCTCTCTGTGGCTTCCAGAGGGCCCCATAGTCCCAGGAGTGGACCCCTCTTTATGGCTTCCAGAGGCCCCCATAGTCCCAGGAGTGGACCCCTCTCTGTGGCTTCCAGAGGACCCCATAGTCCCAGGAGTGGACCCCTCTCTATGGCTTCCAGAGGCCCCCATAGTCCCAGGAGTGGACCCCTCTCTATGGCTTCCAGAGGCTCCCATAGTCCCAGGAGTGGACCCCTCTCCATGGCTTCCAGAGGCCCCCATAGTCCCTGGAGTGCACCCCTCTCTATGGCTTCCAGAGGCCCCCATAGTCCCAGGAGTGCACCCCTCTCTGTGGCTTCCAGAGGCCCCCATAGTCCCAGGAGTGCACCCTTCTCTGTGGCTTCCAGAGGCCCCATAGTCCCAGGAGTGGACCCCTCTCTATGGCTTGCAGAGGCCCCCATAGTCCCAGGAGTGGACCCCTCTCTGTGGCTTCCAGAGGCCCCCATAGTCCCAGGAGTGGACCCCTCTCTGTGGCTTCCAGAGGCCCCCATAGTCCCAGGAGTGCACCCCTCTCTATGGCTTCCAGAGGCCCCCATAGTCCCAGGAGTGTACCCCTCTCTGTGGCTTCCAGAGGGCCCCATAGTCCCAGGAGTGGACCCCTCTCTGTGGCTTCCAGAGGGCCCCATAGTCCCAGGAGTGCACCCCTCTCTATGGCTTCCAGAGGCCCCGATAGTCCCAGGAGTGTACCCCTCTCTATGGCTTCCAGAGGCCCCCATAGTCCCAGGAGTGCACCCCTCTCCATGGCTTCCAGAGGACCCCATAGTCCCAGGCTCTGCTATGCTCCTAACAGAATGGGTAAAGTTGCCTCCAAAGGAGTTTGTTATACTAATTAAATTGACTTAATTATGTAACTGAGTTCAATACAGGTAACTTGATTATCCTGGGTGAAATTAATTTCAATAGCTTAAATAAACATTCATATGCTTAAAACTGACTAGACATACCAACACTTGACGTTAAGACAAAAACGAATAGACGTGTGTATAGGCAAAAAAGTGAATTTTATCAAAATTAGATCATAAAGGGAAAAATACAATGCAGAAAAAATGTGCAAAACAGGAATACAGGATAAATATCAGAAAACAAATCAAAATCTCTGTAAAGCCTGTAAGCCGCCTATCCAAAATAAAGATTTAAAGAATTCTCCTTTGGATAAAGCTGAGAGTCGACGTTTCGGTCTTTATGAGCAACTCTTCAAGACCATCATCAGGACAGTAGAAAGTTAATATTGTAAATCCCTAATAAAAATAAAATAAAACAGTTTGACTATGACATAATAACTGAATTCAACATTCATTATTGCACTATACACATACATACAAACAAAAAACATCAGACCTCGCTAAAATATAGTCATCATAATGTATGACCTATGCTAAAATATTCATCTAACAACACAGTGCTGACATTTAGACGATATTAACAATGAAGACAAAACAGTGAAAAAGAAATTCTGTACAGAGATAGCAATAAAGGCTTATTAACAGTGCATGCACTCATTGCAAAATATAATGGCCCTCCAACTGCTCCTAACAGGGCACTGCAGGCGAGGACTCGGGGACATGTGGACAGAGCGTGTGCTTGCAACGCGCCTGGGCCCTGTCCTGCAGCGATGCTGCCCACACCTCACTGGGCGGCCATCCTGTCTCCTGAGTGGTGCCCAGTGGCACGGATGACACATGGCACTGTGGACTGAGCCGTCCACACGGTTCCTGGTCGCTCTTTCTGCAGAGCTGCAGGCTTCAGAGCTGAGCTGTGCGCCCTGGTCTGCTTCTAAGCGCTGTACAGTTGATGAAAGGTGCACGGATGACACATTGCACTATGGACTGAGCCCTCCACACGGTGCCTGGTCACTCTTTCTGCACAGTTCAGGCTTCAGAGCTGATCTGTGCGTCCTGGTCTGCTTCTAAGCACTGTACAGTTGATGATAGGTGCACGGATGACATATTGCACTGTGGACTGAGCCGTCCACACGGTGCCTGGTCGCTCTTTCTGCACAGTGCAGGCTTCAGAGCTGAGCTGTGCGTCCTGGTCTGCTTCTTAGCGCTGTACAGTTGATTATAGGTGCACGGATGACACATTGTACAGTTGACGATAGGTGTACACAGGCGCACTGTGCACAGGTGCACGTGGTAGTGGTTGCTGTCGCTTCTGGAGAAGGTCTCCGGAGTCACCCACCTGTACAGAAGGAAGAGAGGAGACTGGGTAAGACCATGCCCCCTCCTCCACCTCCCAGCTGACCCGCCCGCTCAGTGCTAGCTCCCTGGCAGGTGGTCTAGAAGGGCCCCACCATCAGCCACTCCAGGTGCCAACATCTGCATGAAGGGCTCGGTGAAATCGACCCTGAGCGCGGGTGTCATAGTCCTGGGGGTGGAGGGAATCAATTTTAAATTATCAGATGCCCCCAGTGTCATGAAGACACTTACATCGAGTAGAAACCAATGGTGATTAGTTAGCGAAACCAATGGGGTGGAAGCGGAATTCACGGGGCACGGAATGTTAATTCCTTGTTTGCGAAATGTAGTTAACGCAGGATGAATGCACTGGAATGTTTAACTGCTGCACCAGGCATATATGCCAACCATTCCTATTTACTCGTACCATCTCCTTTTGTCCAAACTATTTAATATTAATGACCTTTCATTTCTCCCTTCCCCTCGAATAAAATAATCCCTTCTCCTTTCCAACCCTTCACCTTCTAAAGCCAGCTTTAAGGCAATTGACTCCCCAGAGTTCAAGGGGACTCGTCCGAAGCCGCCATCTGCATTTAATAAGCATTTACAATGCAATGGGTCTCACATTAATTAAGTTTGAGCTATTGGCATTGCTTAATATTGCAACACCACTTGCAACAAAAGTCTATCAATTGTAAGCCAAACAAATGTGTCTGAGAAGTTGGCTTGGTATATGTGAACACCTTGCACCAGTCCAAACAACCCTTATGGTGATGGTTGTAAGTCAACCTTATAGACCAGCTATCCTAGAGGTAGTGTGGACAGAACAGCCTTAGGCTAAAAGACTCGTGAGGGCGTGTAAAGCCAGCTGTTTTACCATACGTGACCCCTTTAATATCAAAAGAAAGGACACCACACATGATATATATATAAAATATATATGTATTTATTTACTAACACACTCCTCTGAACTCTTTATGAGATCAGAGGCCAAAGCACATAACAAGTTACTTAATCAGGATACGTTAAGTTGCACAATTTACAGTTCGGCCCTAGGGGCGAAGCAAACCATATATTAAGAAAGTGGTATAAGTACCCCGTCACGAGAAAAGGAAAGGCCTAGGGCCTAGTAAATCGCTGGGGCTACACTACCTGAACCCTTAGTTTAGAAGTAGGAGGCCCACAGGCGGCGCGTGCAGTGTCTTTACACACACGCGAGAGTCAATGTAAAGTCAATGGGAACTTAGAAGTTAGATAAAGAAGGATTTAGGACACTTCCGGATTAGCTAGGAGGAAACAACTAAAAACCTAGACACTTGGATAGTCAATACCCTTGGGAGCACTGAAGTACTCGCGTTACCTCACCCACGGACGGCGGTGCATAGGTGTGAAGATGTGTCGGGTTTCCCGTAGAAGTCTATGAAGCCTGTGAAGAAAGATGCTGCAGGCGACCAGGCGGAAGATGTCTGGGTGGATCCAAGGGTGGATTGAGGATAAAGAGGACCTGAAAGCAGAGGGGACAGAGTCTGGGTCACTAGCCAGTGACCGGGTGGAACCAGGATGCAACCAGACGACTTCGAGGAGCAATTAGGTGCTGTCTTGAAGCTTGTCTCTTCAGCCACGCGGACCAGGAGACGTCGAGGATGACCAGGTGCTGGAGGCGAGCTGTCCCACGAAGGCCCTTGCAGATGGAGGGGTCAACTGCCGGATTGGAGTCAACAAGCCTTGGCAAAGGCAACCCACACAGGATTCGAAGAAGGCATCTGGTGCAGACCAGCAAGGTCTGAGGTGCCTCACCTTTGCAGGGAGGCACGGGCCAGTCTGGAGCAACCATTTTGAGTTGAGTTGGTTCAAAAGGTTTGTCGTTAAAGAGGCTACTAGCCAACGGGCCAGCAACCGGACACCGCGTTGAGCAGAACACAAGCAGAAGGGCCCCACGCAGAACTCGTGGAGTGTGGAGGGCTGATCTTCGGTGCAGGTGGAGCTCGGATTCGGGGCTTCTCAATCCCCAGTGCACAGCTTCGAGGATACCTCAGGAGCTGCAGTAAGCAAGTTACAGGCTTTTCAAGATGTCGGGTCCCGCGTGTCTCGTCGCCTCCACAGATCTCAGCTATGCTGCAGACGTGATGAGAGGGTCAGAGAGGTCTGGAAGTCTGGGTCTTGTCAGGCTCTGTGCTCGGATCCCGGCGGGAGTGTCGACAAAGC
Organism: Lissotriton helveticus; assembly: GCF_964261635.1. Lineage (NCBI taxonomy): Eukaryota > Metazoa > Chordata > Amphibia > Caudata > Salamandridae > Lissotriton > Lissotriton helveticus. The sequence continues at coordinate 48,665,331 of NC_136057.1, read as the reverse complement.
AAACCGTTGATTTGCTGGATGGTGCCTGTTTGCCCAGGGTGGTCACTCCTTGGCCACAAGGGAGATTCTTCAGTCTTCAGCTTCAGCAGAACATCGAAGGTCCAGAGTTTTGTGTCAAGTTTCGATTCCAGGATTAATCTAAAGTCTCAGGACTCAGCTCCTACCTTTATACAATTAAAAGGGGCTGGATTACTTTCTAGGTCCCTCCTATGGGAGGGACCAGGAAGGGGGGTGGTTACACCCCTTTCCCTTTGTCCAGTTTCGTGCCAGAGCTTGGGCTGGAGTGCCCCAGCAACTGGTTTGAACTGGGGTATGCATGGAGCACCTAGTGTGCCCCAAGTAGGGTCTCATTCTATTCAGCCCTCACTGTTCCAATACACAAAGTCCTGTCTGGGGTGGTGCTCGCACCTCTCCAAGCAGGAAACCTATTGTCCAAACCTCCGTGACTGTAAGGACTCCCAGCAGCAGGAGGTCAGACTTGTGTCTGTGGCAGCAGCGTCCATTTTGTGACGCTGGGGCTCTTGTTAACTTTAACCGGGATAGTCAGCAACAACATGTCTTCTCCCTCTAGAAGGGTGGAATGCTACCCCCATCGCCAGAATTGGCGAGGGGGTAGTATTCCAAAGCGTATGACACCTTACACGACATGTTTGGATAAAGCCAAACCAAAGTTAGCATTTAACCGCGAGGTTCATAATGCACTTAAGAGTATATGGTATGGCCATATCATAGAACAGCTATAAGGGCATGGTTCCGCAAGCTGCAGACAGGCTCAGCTCATGCTAGAGCACCATCTCACACATAACCAAGCACTCTGCCTCCAGGATTGTTAAGGCTTGCCATAGGAGTGATTTATAGGTTACTGTGTGTCTATATATAAGGGTAGATATAGGAATACTATACCTAAGCAAGGGGTGATTACACGACCTTGCCCCAGCTGAGTGATCAGCCAGTTATGTCAGTTTGAGTGGCCAGCCAGGGGTGGCATAATACATGCTGCAGCCCCTGGTAGGCCTTGGTTATACCTATGCCCTGAGTACCTAGGGTACACTTCTACAGGGGCTGACAAGGTGAATCAATTCCCAATTGTGGATGTACCTAGGGTACATGGTGTGAATTTAGAGAGAGTGCATCTGGGCTGTGGGTTTGATTAGCAGGCCCACAGCCACATCTAAGTCGAAAACCAGTGAATCAAAAGCAAAAAGTGGGGGTGACCATAGGAAGCAGACCCTACTCTCCTACAATGTGTATTTATTTTTGTAGCAATGGTGGCATGCTGCGCTTTAGATGAATATGTTTAAACGTAAAGTGCGCCATACTGCGATTGCTACAATAGTTAATTGTGGATGCGTTAACAATTGATGTGTGCACTGATGGCTGTGTGTCTGGTGGAAGTGTTCACTGCCGGCTGGTGATGTGTGTGCCTGGTGGAAGCGTGCACTGACGGCTGGTGTTGTGTGCCTGGTGAAAGCATGCACTGACGGCTGGTGGTGTGTGTGTGCCTGGTGAAAGCATGCACTGACGGCTGGTAGTGTGTGTGCCTGGTGTAAGTGTGCACTGTCGACTGGTGGTGTGTGCCTGGTGGAAGTGTGCAATGCCGGCTGGTGGTGTATGTGCCTGGTGGAAGCGTGCACTGCCGGCTGGTGGTGTGTGTTCCTGGTGAGAGGGTGCACTGACAGCTGGTGGTGTGTGTGTGCCTGGTGAAAGCATGCACTGATGGCTGGAGGTGGGTGTGTGCCTGGTGGAAGTGTGCACTGCTGGCTGGTGGTGTGTGCCTGGTGGAAGCGTGCACTGACGGCTGGTGGTGTGTGCCTGGTGAAAGCATGCACTGACGGCTGGTGGTGTGTGTGTACCTGGTGAAAGCGTGCACTGACGGCTGGTGGTGTGTGTGTGCCTGGTGGAAGTGTGCACTGCCGGCTGGTGGTGTGTGCCTGGTGGAAGTGTGCACTGCCGGCTGGTGGTGTGTGTGCCTGGTGGAAGCGTGCACTGTCGGCTTGTGGTGTGTGTGCCTAGTGGAAGCGTGCATAGACGGCTGGTGGTGTGTGCCTGGTGAAAGCATGCACTGACGGCTTGGGGTGTGTGTGTGTACCCAGTGAAAGTGTGCACTGACGGCTGGTGGTGTGTGTGTGCGCCTGGTGGAAGTGTGCAAAGCCGGCTGGTGGGGTATGCCTGGTGGAAGTGTGCACTGCCGGCTGGTGGTGTGTGTGCCTGCTGAAAGCTTGCACTGCCGGCTGGTGGTGTGTGTGTGCCTGGTGAAAGCGTGCACTGGCGGCTGGTGGTGTTTGTGCCCGGTGAAAGCGTGCACTGACGACTGATGGTGTCTGTGCCTGGTGAAAGTGTGCACTGATGGTGTGGTTGTGTGTGTGGTTGTGTGTGTGTGGTTGTCTGTGTGGTTGTGGTTTTGTGGTTGTGTGTGTGGTTATGTGTGGTTGTGTGTGTGGTTGTGTGTGTGGTTGTGTGTGTGTGTTGTGTTTGTGGTTGTTTGTGGTTGTGTGTGATTGTGTGTGTGTTTGTGTGTGGTTGTATGTGTGGTTGTATGTGTGGTTGTATGTGTGGTTGTGTGTGTGGGTGTATGTGTGTGGTTGTGTGTGTGGTTGTGTGTGGTGTGTGTGTGGTGGTGGTTGTGTGGTTGTGTGTGTGGTTGTGGGTGTGGTTTTGTGGGTGCTTGTGTGTGTGTGGTTGTGTGTGGTTGTGTGTGTGGTTGTGTGTGTGGTTGTGTGTGAGTGTGTGTGTTGCACAAATACTTTACTCATTGCTTTGGATGATAAGCCTGCCTGCTCTGCGCCAAGTCACCAGAGGGTGAGCACAGGTTATCTTCATTGTGTATCTGGCTTAAGCTGACTAGAGTGGGGGGGGGGTTCCTGGCTTAGGTACATAGCCGAGCCGACCAGAAATCCCATTTCTAACAGGGACCTTTCATTGGATATCCCCCATAGGCAAACCGCGGCAACAGAGGAAGGAGTGGAGGTAGAAGAAGCGCCCTGTCCATGCCCATCAGATCTTTCCGATTCTGCCTCTTTGAGCCTCTGTGGATCATCCAGGAATTCCCTTCAGTTGTATCTTCTCTGGGTCTTTGAAAGGCCTCATTGAAATCTTACAGAATTCTTTAAGAAGGAAGGCGAACAATACAAACTGCACAAGGGTGTGTTTGAGCCTCATTTATCCCACAGTTAAAAAAACATTTTCTGAAGAAAAAATATTTTTTCCGGCAAAAAACAGAACAAAATGTGCTGCCTGTATTGAAAGACAATGAGTGAACACATTTTTCAAAGATTTGCACGGTTAAGAAATAATAAAACATCTAAAAGGTGAAGCTCAGTGCTCCAGGTTTCTTGCAGCAGGAGCTGGAAAACAAACTAGTGGCCCACCTGCAATCTACAGGGCATGATGGGATGCTGGAGGTATCCTACGCCTTCAAGGAGCAGCAGAGTTTTACTAGCTTCTCAGTCTTGAGACTATTAGTCAACATTGTACCTGTTTTTTTATCCTTCCTTTAAAAACGGTTTGTATACCTAGTGAGTACCTAAGAATTATTTTTCGGTAAATAGCTGAAAATTGGCCAATATAGCACTTCAAAGGTTGCTCTAAAACTTTTCTTCTTCTTTGGTGTTTTCCAAAATAAAAGCGTAAATTGATTTCTCGTTTGTGTTTTGTAAGAATTGCTTGTGGATCAGATGTATGATGTTACAACGCATGTTATTACAACGGGTGCTGTTACATCGCGGTCGTTACAACGACTGCGATGTTACCACGCTATGACTTTACAACGCAAGTCTTTACATCGACTTGCGCTAGGTGGCGTGCTAACATTATAAACGTGTAATTTACTATTCCAACTCCAGTCCACTTATCAGTAGGGAAGGTGTTGGGATAGTAAACTACACTATTTCCAATGTTAGTACGCCATCTAGCGCAAGTCGATGTAAAGACTTGCGTTGTAATGGCATAGCGTGGTAACATCGTGGTCGTTGTTAACGACCACGATGTTACAGCATCGCGGTGTACTGTCCGCGTTGTTAATGATGTTTCCCTGTGGATCCCACGCGTGGGTTGGTCAGTTCAGTGCTCATGTCTATTAATGACGATCCCCTCGGGGGGAGCAGAGTTGAAGCCACAGGTTGTGGCAGTGACTCGATTGGATGAGGAGCTGTAGTCAAGGGCTCAGAAACACTTGAGGTGGGTGACCTGTTTCAAAAGAGACAGAGTCAATGTAGGGCCCAGGTTGTGGCAGTGACTCGATTGGATGAGGAGCTGTAGTCAAGGGCTCAGAAACACTTGAGGTGGGTGACCTGTTTCAAAAGAGACAGAGTCAATGTAGGGCCCAGGTTGAGGCAGTGACTCGATTGGGATGAGGAGCTGTAGTCAAGGGCTCAGAAACACTTGAGGTGGGTGACCTGTTTCAAAAGAGACAGAGTCAATGTAGGGCCCAGGTTGTGGCAGTGACTCGATTGGGTGCGGAGCTGTAGTCAAGGGCTCAGAAACACTTGAGGTGGGTGACCTGTTTCAAAAGAGACAGAGTGAATATAGGGCCCAGGTTGTGGCAGTGACTCGATTGGATGAGGAGCTGTAGTCAAGGGCCCAGAAACACTTGAGGTGGGTGACCTGTTTCAAAAGAGACAGAGTCAATGTAGGGCCCAGGTTGTGGCAGTGACTCGATTGGGTGCGGAGCTGTAGTCAAGGGCTCAGACACACTTGAGGTGGGTGACCTGTTTCAAAAGAGGCAGAGTCAATGTAGGGCCCCGGTTGTAGCAGTGACTCGATTGGATGCGGAGCTGTAGTCAAGGGCTCAGAAACACTTGAGGTGGGTAACCTGTTTCAATAGAGACAGAGTCAATGTAGGGCCCAGGTTGTGGCAGTGACTCGATTGGATGCGGAGCTGTAGTCAAAGGCTCAGAAACACTTGAGGTGGATGACCTGTTTCAATAGAGACAGAGTCAATGTAGGGCCCAGGTTGAGGCAGTGACACGATTGGGTGCGGAGCTATAGTCAAGGGCTCAGACACACTTGAGGTGGGTGACCTGTTTCAAAAGAGACAGTCAATGTAGGGCCAGGTTGTGGCAGTGACTCGATTGGATGAGGAGTTGTAGTCAAGGGCTCAGACACACTTGAGGTGGGTGACCTGTTTCAAAAGAGACAGAGTCAATGTAGGGCCCAGTTTGTGGCAGTGACTCGATTGGATGAGGAGCTGTAGTCAAGGGCTCAGAAACACTTGAGGTGGGTGACCTGTTTCAAAAGAGACAGAGTCAATGTAGGGCCCAGGTGGTGGCAGTGACTCGATTGGGTGAGGAGCTGTAGTCAAGGGCTCAGAAACACTTGAGGTGGGTGACCTGTTTCAAAAGAGACAGAGTCAATGTAGGGCCAGGTTGTGGCAGTGACTCGATTGGATGAGGAGCTGTAGTCAAGGGCTCAGAAACACTTGAGGTGGATGACCTGTTTCAAAAGAGGCAGAGTGAATGTAGGGCCCAGGTTGAGGCAGTGACTCGATTGGGTGAGGAGCTGTAGTCAAGGGCTCAGACACACTTGAGGTGGGTGACCTGTTTCAAAAGAGACAAAGTCAATGTAGGGCCCAGGTTGAGGCAGTGACTCGATTGGATGAGGAGTTGTAGTCAAGGGCTCATAAACACTTGAGGTGGGTGACCTGTTTCAAAAGAGACAGAGTCGATGTAGGGCCCAGGTTGTGGCAGTGACTCGATTGGGATGAGGAGCTGTAGTCAAGGGCTCAGAAACACTTGAGGTGGGTGACCTGTTTCAAAAGAGACAGAGTCAATGTAGGGCCCAGGTTGTGGCAGTGACTCGATTGGATGAGGAGCTGTAGTCAAGGGCCCAGAAACACTTGAGGTGGATGACCTGTTTCAAAAGAGGCAGAGTCAATGTAGGGCCCAGGTTGTGGCAGTGACTCGATTGGGTGCGGAGCTGTAGTCGAGGGCTCAGACACACTTGAGGTGGGCGATCTGTTTCAAAAGAGACAGAGTCACTGTAGGGCCAGGTTGTGGCAGTGACTCGATTGGGTGCAGAGCTGTAGTCAAGGGCTCAGAAACACTTGAGGTGGGTGACCTGTTTCAAAAGAGACAGAGTCAATGTAGGGCCCAGGTTGTGGCAGTGACTCGATTGGGATAAGGAGCTGTAGTCAAGGGCTCAGAAACACTTGAGGTGGGTGACCTGTTTCAAAAGAGACAGACTCAATGTAGGGCCCAGGTTGTGGCAGTGACTCGATTGGGATGAGGAGCTGTAGTCAGGGGCTCAGACACACTTGAGGTGGATGACCTGTTTCAAAAGAGACAGAGTCAATGTAGGGCCCAGGTTGTGGCAGTGACTTGATTGGATGAGGAGCTGTAGTCAAGGGCTCAGAAACACTTGAGGTGGGTGACCTGTTTCAAAAGAGACAGAGTCAATGTAGGGCCCAGGTTGTGGCAGTGACTCGATTGGGTGCGTAGCTGTAGTCAAGGGCTCAGAAACACTTGAGGTGGATGACCTGTTTCAAAAGAGACAGAGTCAATGTAGGGCCAGGTTGAGGCAGTGACTCGATTGGGATGAGGAGCTGTAGTCAAGGGCTCAGAAACACTTGAGGTGAATGACCTGTTTCAAAAGAGACAGAGTCAATGTAGGGCCCAGGTTGTGGCAGTGAATAGATTGGATGCGGAGCTGTAGTCGAGGGCTCAGAAACACTTGAGGTGGGTGACCTGTTTCAAAAGAGACAGAGTCCATGTAGGGCCCAGGTTGTGGCAGTGACTCGATTGGGATGAGGAGCTGTAGTCAAGGGCTCAGAAACACTTGAGGTGGGTGACCTGTTTCAAAAGAGACAGAGTCAATGTAGGGCCCAGGTTGTGGCAGTGACTCGATTGGGTGTGGAGCTGTAGTCAAGGGCTCAGACACACTTGAAGTGGGTGACCTGTTTCAAAAGAGACAGAGTCAATGTAGGGCCCAGGTTGTGGCAGTGACTCGATTGGATGAGGAGCTGTAGTCAAGGGCTCAGACACACTTGAGGTGGGTGACCTGTTTCAAAAGAGACAGAGTCAATGTAGGGCCCAGGTTGTGGCATTGACTTGATTGGGATGAGGAGCTGTAGTCAAGGGCTCAGAAACACTTGAGGTGGGTGACCTGTTTCAAAAGAGACAGAGTCAATGTAGGGCCCAGGTTGTGGCAGTGACTTGATTGGGATGAGGAGCTGTAGTCAAGGCTCAGAAACACTTGAGGTGGAGGACCTGTTTCAAAAGAGACAGAGTCAATGTAGGGCCCAGGTTGTGGCAGTGACTCGATTGGATGAGGAGCTGTAGTCAAGGGCTCAGACACACTTGAGGTGGGTGACCTGTTTCAAAAGAGACAGAGTCAATGTAGGGCCCAGGTTGTGGCAGTGACTCGATTGGATGAGGACCTGTAGTCAAGGGCTCAGACACACTTGAGGTGGGTGACCTGTTTCAAAAGAGACAGAGTCAAAGTAGGGCCCAGGTTGTGGCAGTGACTCGATGGGGTGCGGAGCTGTAGTCAAGGGCTCAGACACACTTGAGGTGGGTGACCTGTTTCAAAAGATACAGAGTCAATGTAGGGCCCAGGTTATGGCAGTGACTCGATTGGGATGAGGAGCTGTAGTCAAGGGCTCAGAAACACTTGAGGTGGGTGACCTGTTTCAATAGAGACAGAGTCAATGTAGGGCCCAGTTTGTGGCAGTGACTCGATTGGATGAGGAGCTGTAGTCAAGGGCTCAGAAACACTTGAGGTGGATGACCTGTTTCAAAAGAGGCAGAGTCAATGTAGGGCCCAGTTTGTGGCAGTGACTCGATTGGATGAGGAGCTGTAGTCAAGGGCTCAGACACACTTGAGGTGGGTGACCTGTTTCAAAAGAGACAGAGTCAATGTAGGGCCCAGGTTGTGGCATTGACTTGATTGGGATGAGGAGCTGTAGTCAAGGGCTCAGAAACACTTGAGGTGGGTGACCTGTTTCAAAAGAGACAGAGTCAATGTAGGACCCAGGTTGTGGCAGTGACTCGATTGGGTGAGGAGCTGTAGTCAAGGGCTCAGAAACACTTGAGGTGGGTGACCTGTTTCAAAAGAGGCAGAGTCAATGTAGGGCCCAGGTTGTGGCAGTGACTCGATTGGATGAGGAGCTGTAGTCAAGGGCTCAGACACACTTGAGGTGGGTGACCTGTTTCAAAAGAGACAGAGTCAATGTAGGGCCCAGGTTGTGGCAGTGACTTGATTGGGATGAGGAGCTGTAGTCAAGGCTCAGAAACACTTGAGGTGGATGACCTGTTTCAAAAGAGACAGAGTCAATGTAGGGCCCAGGTTGTGGCAGTGACTCGATTGGATGAGGAGCTGTAGTCAAGGGCTCAGACACACTTGAGGTGGGTGACCTGTTTCAAAAGAGACAGAGTCAATGTAGGGCCCAGGTTGTGGCAGTGACTCGATTGGATGAGGACCTGTAGTCAAGGGCTCAGACACACTTGAGGTGGGTGACCTGTTTCAAAAGAGACAGAGTCAATGTAGGGCCCAGGTTGTGGCAGTGACTCGATTGGGGTGAGGAGTTGTAGTCAAGGGCTCAGACACACTTGAGGTGGGTGACCTGTTTCAAAAGAGACATAGTCAATGTAGGGCCCAGGTTGTGGCAGTGACTCGATTGGGATAAGGAGCTGTAGTCAAGGGCTCAGAAACACTTGAGGTGGGTGACCTGTTTCAAAAGAGACAGAGTCAATGTAGGGCGCAGGTTGTGGCAGTGACTCGATTGGGATGAGGAGCTGTAGTCAAGGGCTCAGACACACTTGAGGTGGGTGACCTGTTTCAAAAGAGACAGAGTCAATGTAGGGCCCAGGTTGTGGCAGTGACTCGATTGGATGAGGAGCTGTAGTCAAGGGCTCAGAAACACTTGAGGTGGGTGACCTGTTTCAAAAGAGACAGAGTCAATGTAGGGCCCAGGTTGTGGCAGTGACTCGATTGGGTGAGGAGCTGTAGTCGAGGGCTCAGAAACACTTGAGGTGGGTGACCTGTTTCAAAAGAGACAGAGTCAATGTAGGGCCCAGGTTGTGGCAGTGACTCGATTGGATGAGGAGCTGTAGTCAAGGGCTCAGAAACACTTGAGGTGGATGACCTGTTTTAAAAGAGGCAGAGTCAATGTAGGGCCCAGGCTGTGGCAGTGATTTGATTGGGATGAGGAGCTGTAGTCAAGGGCTCAGACACACTTGAGGTGGATGACCTGTTTCAAAAGAGGCAGAGTCAATGTAGGGCCCAGGTTGTGGCAGTGACTTGATTGGGTACGGAGCTGTAGTCAAGGGCTCAGACACACTTGAGGTGGGTGACCTGTTTCAAAAGAGACAGAGTCAATGTAGGGCCCAGGTTGTGGCAGTGACTCGATTGGATGAGGAGCTGTAGTCAAGGGCTCAGACACACTTGAGGTGGGTGACCTGTTTCAAAAGAGGCAGAGTCAATGTAGGGCCCAGGTTGTGGCAGTGACTCGATTGGGTGAGGAGCCGTAGTCAAGGGCTCAGACACACTTGAGGTGGGTGACCTGTTTCAAAAGAGACAGAGTCAATGTAGGGCCCAGGTTGTGGCAGTGACTCGATTGGATGAGGAGCTGTAGTCAAGGGCTCAGACACACTTGAGGTGGGTGACCTGTTTCAAAAGAGGCAGAGTCAATGTAGGGCCCAGGTTGTGTCTAAGGTGCTCAAGGAGGGGCAAGGGCCAAGGTTCTCCCTGTGGTCTGTATTGTTCTGATTCTTAGGTTAACCTTCGGATTTTCTGAAGTTTGTCAGCAGTTTCACTTGTACGGCTGGTAAAGAGGCAGCCAACGCCTTCATTGCTGAAACAGGATTATTTCCCTGCGCAGCTCCTGGAGCCGCAGTTTGAGTCACGTCACATGGGAAGCAAAGCTATTGTGCTCTGCTTGCGATCAAATCACTAGCCTGCTTCTCCACAAGCAGATTTTGTGAATCATCCCATTCACTCTCCTGGTCCGCAATAACATAACGTGTATTTGTACAGTGTGCGTTCACCCAGAAGGGCCTCTTGGCACTGAATAATAGAGGTTTATTGTTACCCAACTCAATGTTACTCATTTTATCAAACTCAGAAGGAGTAAAGGCTGGGTGGACCCACCGGGATTTGAACCTAGGACCACAAGGTCAAACACAGGCCCCTTCAGAAGACGCATTTGTCTATTAAGCCACCAGACCCGGCTATCAATCACCACAGTAGCCAACTTGTTTGACTCAAAAGAGTGCACATGACCTTTAAGCCCCATATGTGTCACAGTCAAATCAGTGCCCTGCTCTCTGTGGTAAATTAAGTGAGCATCTGTCCATATGTACATAGAGAACATGGCGGAAAGGACACATCGTCACTATTATAATGCAAGAAGGCGTTCTTGAGAGTGTTAAAGTGTAATGACATTCATCCTGCACTCACATAGAATTACTGCCTTTAACCGATTCATCTTGGTTTGTCCTTCAGACGATATAGTCGTAGTTAACAAAGAGTATATCTCCAGGATGTTTCTGTTTAGCCAGACACATTATATCACAGGTTCGATTGCGATCATTTCAGCAATAGAGAACAGTTGTTTTAAAAAAATGAACTGCTGCCCTGAAAATCAGCTGCACAATGAAAGACTTGCAGGCACTGATTACGACTGAATCAAGAGGAATAATTCTGGAATATTATCTATTATCGTTCACAAAGATATATTTTGGTCCCTCTCATATTATTTGTGTGCATCGACATAAGTACGTGTTTATAACATCACAGTGAGGCCTCTCTGGAACAAGACGGAAAAAACATAATTTTACTGTTTTTATCAATGCCGGCATCCAAATCTTCCTGAAAAATGGGTTCTGCTGTAAGAATCTCCCTGGTATATTATCCCTGTGTACTACAGAAACAGACAATGAAGCTGATCAGATAAATAATGACTACACATATAAAATCCCACCAATTTGCCTCTAGAAATGCAACAGGTTAGCTATTACTCACCTTATACAGGCATATGTGAAGATCTTTACAAATATAGAAACATATTTTACTCTCACTAAGGTTCACTCACTAATGCCAGAAGAATTTCTTGCAACACAGGAGTCCATATTTTGCACTCCAACATTCTGACATGTGCATTCCACACGTTCTGAGCAAACTGATGGACAAGAACTCAGCTCCCTTCAGTAAATCAGCTGTTTGAATAATACCCTTGAATGACCTCCATTATCAGTTTCTTCTTCCGAAGTGATGGGGATTCATCCAACCACTATATTTTAATAGGAACCGTGTCCGATGACCGGAAAATGTGGATTACGTGCACAGTGTCGCTTGTGCCTTAGGCAGACCAGGAGCCATGGACGTTGCTAGGGGAAAGATCACTCGGCGACTCCTACATCAATAAGATAGATTTCTGCACACAGTATACTTTTATACTTGTAACGTACGTGAAATACTTGTATACTTGTAATGTACGTGCAATATTTGTATACTTCAAATATACATGTAGTACCTGTATACCTGTAATATACGTGTAATACTTGTAATGTAGCTGAAGTACTTATATACTTGTAATGTAGGTGAAATATTTGTACACTTGATATGTACGTGTAATACTTGTAATGTACGTGAAATACTTGTATACTTGGAATGTATGTGAAATACTTGAATACTTGTAATGTGCGTGTGATACTTATAATGTACGTGTGATATTAGTAATGTACTTGTGATACTTACATGACATTCTACAGCATGTCAGGTTCAAGGCAAAAGTGAAATCTAATGTATATCCATTTGCTGTGGATTTGGGCCAGTGGAAAAATTTCAATGTTTACTGGTAATGTCAACAAAAATATTATATACATATATATATATATATACAAATAAAAAAAGAAGAGAGTATTTTCAGTGCATTCTATATTTGCAATATATTATACATACATGGTTGAAATGTACTTTATTAACTGATTAATTTCTTAGCTAATTATATAAATGTAAATCAAGGTGCGATTGTTTCCATTACAAGATTATCAGGAACTGCCAAAGGGCCCATTTTGTAATTCTTTAAAAGAATTCTGAACAAAGAAAGAAAGAAATGTTTTTTACCTGCACTGCAAGAGGCAGGAAAATACTGATTTAAATGCAATTATTCCCTAGTAAGACACAGCAGATAAAAAAAATACGTCTTATGAGCCGGTTAGTTCAAAGACCACCTAGGGTAGTACAAGATTACATGTAACGCTTGCAAAATTATAGTTCACTCTGTTGAAGGAGAAGTCATACGTCAGAAGATCGGTCGCCGAATGAATTAAGGGACTACAACGATGCTGTACGTCAGTGCATAACATAAGATCAATGAATGTCAGCAGAAAACGGGATGTTGCCAGCATAGTTAAAGGATCTGTGCCCTTAAGGAGCTGCACTCTCCCTTACACCAACTCCATCTTTCTTCTCCGCATGTAGTCTCAGATGTCGTGAAAGAGATTGTTTTGCAGTGAAACTCTTCTCACACTCAGTACAATTAAAAGGCCTCTCTCCTGTGTGTGTTCTCTGGTGTTGTATTAGAGTTGTGCTCAGAGTGAAACTCTTTTCACAGACAGTGCACTTGAAGGGTCTTACACCTCTGTGTATTCGTAGGTGTTGAATGAGGGATGGTTTCAGAGTAAAACTCTTATCACACTCGGTGCAGTTAAAAGGTCTCACTCCTGTGTGAATTCTTTGGTGTTGTAAAAGAGCGGTCTTATCAATAAAACATTTCTCACAGTTTGTGCAGTGAAAGGGCCTAATCCCTTTGTGAATTTTTAGATGCCGTAATAGAGCAGATTTATCAGTGAAACATTTTGCACACTCGGTGCAGGTAAAGGGCCGCACTCCTGTGTGTATTCTTTGGTGTTGTGTAAGGGCTGTTCTCAACCTAAAACTCTTTTCACACTCCGTGCACTTGAAGGGCCTCACTCCAGTGTGTATCTGTTGGTGTCTTAGAAGATATCCCTTTTCAGTAAACCTTTTCCCACATTCTGTGCAGGGAAATGGCCTCACTCCGGTGTGTGTTCTCTGATGATTTAGGAGATTTGCTTTTTTAGTATAGCTTTTCCCACAGTGAATTACGAGATCAGACTTTAGAGTAAAGCGTTTTTCACAGTCTGTGCAGGGAAAGGGTCTCAGCCCTTTGTCGGGTCTCTGATGTGCCGCAAAAAATATCTTAGTCCTATATGCCTTCTCCCACTCACTGCTGGTCAAGCGTCTTTCTGTTGTCTGGAGATCGTATTGTTGATTTAGGATGAAATTGTCAGTAAACGTCTTACACTCCGTGGATGTACTGGTCTCGCCCCTGTTCACACTTCTTTCTTCTGACTGGAAGGCTGCTGAATGAAAAGAAATGTAAAAAAGAGGGAAACAGTTTACATAAACGAGCACCAATGTGTGATATTACATCTCAGTGGTTGGCAGTACTGCTACAGGAATGTTTTGTATGTTACAATGAGAGGCAGTATCAAGGATTCCTTTGATACACAAATGTTGGACACTCAGGTAATGTCAGACAGATAACAGACTCTTGTCGCTCATGAGACATACTTATGTCAGTCATGTGACAGACCCACATTAGCCAAATGAAGGACACATGTTGGACAGCCATGTGGTATGTCATGTTATGCAGATTTGTAGATGGCACTGTCCTGGCCCTGAGCAGGTTTGAGTCGAGCCAAACCTATGGACTAGTGGGACTACCCGAAAAGTCAGGTCTTCATCTTATTGTTGCATTCAAGAAGTGAGGGGGAGGCTCTTATGTGTAGTGACAGGTCCTTCCACACTTTTCGAGTGAAGTAGGAGAAGGTGTGACTGACAGATATGGTTTTTCGTGTCTGTGGGATTTGAGCAAGGAGTGCGGACGAGCAGAGGTGTCTGGAAGGTTTCTTTGAGCAGATGCAATTGTTGAGGCATGCTGGGCCAGTGCTATGTAATGCTTTGAAAGTGTGGGTGAGGAGTTTGAATTGTGTTTGTTTGTGTATGGAAAACAAGAGGGGGTCCTTCAGGTGAAGAATGATGTGAGTTCGGCAAGGGAACTTGAGCGTAACTGGCCTTAGAGTTCCGAATAGTCTGCAGGCCTCTGTGAGTTTTTTGTTGATCCTGGCATAGAGGATGTTCTCGTAGTTCAGCTTGCTTGTCACCAGGGTGTGCATGACGGTTTTGCTGGTGCTGATTGAGAGTCGTTCAAAAATCATCTTCAGCATCTTCAGGGTATGGAAGCCTGAGGTTGTGACGGCATTGACTTGAGCTGTCATGTTGAGTTTGCTGTTGATAACAAGCCAGAGGTTCTTGGTGTGGATGGTGGGGGTGAGTGTCAGTCCAAAAACTATTGCCCACCACGTAAAGCCCCATGGTTAAGTGCTCTTCTCAAAGATCATGATTTCAGTCTTGTCAGCTTTAGACAACTGGACTTCATCCAGTGGGTGATTTCAAGCATTCTGGTCTGTGGGGGAGGTCATGAGCTGTGTGTCGTTGGCATAGGAGAGGATGTTGGGAGAGTGGATGATGCTGGCTAAAGAGATCCTTTCTGTGTTGCAGAGGGTCAGGCTCAGGGAGGATCGTCGCAGAACTTTGCAGATGAGGTCACCGGCATCCGAGGTGTGTGGTGTCAGGCTAATTGCCTGGGTCCATCCAAGCAGGAAAGAGCAGATCCATCAGATTGTGTGTCCTTAGATTTCAATGTTGTGCAGGCTTTGGATGAGGATGGGGTAGGAGACTGTGCCAAATGCTGCAGAGTGTACCAGGAGAATGAGGCCACCATGTCTCCTCCATCCAGAGTCATACGGATGTCATCTGTGGCAGCGATGATGGCAGTTTTTGTGCTGTTGTTGGGTCTGAAATTAGACTGAGTGATGTTGAGAAGTTTGTAGTCATTGAGGTATTCAGTGGAGAGTTTGTTGATGATTTTCTCTAAGATCTTGGACGGGAACGGTAGCAGAGAGATTGGTCTTCAGTTGGTAAGCATTGACGGGCAGTGGGGGGGTTCCATCAACAGTGGGAGGACAAGTGCCTATTTCCAAGCATCTGGGAAGGTCGTGGAAGAGGGGGAAGCATTCAGAATGAGTGTGAGCATGGTGCTGATGGATTGCAGTACTCTGGAGATGGTGTGGTGGGGGCCGGGCTCTGATGGGGCTCCTGAGTTGATTGACTTCACGGTGGGAGCAGTTCTTATGGGGTGATGGCGAGCAGAAGTTATTTGGATAAGATCAGGAGGCCTTTGGAGAGGTCTGTCTGGTCCATTTGAGGGTTAAAGTTGCTGTAGATAGTGGTGATTTTGTTGCTGAAGAACTGAACGAGTGTTGCAGAGGTCCTGCGAAGAGGTGATTGAGTTGAAGGCAGCCGCCTGTGAGGTCAAATCCTTCACAACGGTGAACATTTCTTTGCTTCTGTTGGTGCTGGTATTGATGCGATCCACCGGAGCGGCACGTTTGGTCTTCTAGTTCCTTTGGTGGACTTGTCTGTAGGTGGATTTGGACGGTGCTCCTGTCTGCATTGTCCTGGCTCGTTCTCCGTTTGCTCTCCAGTTGTTTGCAGTGGTGATTCATCTGTCTGAGTGTTCGTGTACCAAGTGTCCTGGGGTCTGGATCTTGCTGTGCTGCTGTGTTTGGGGTGAAGGGGGGAGGAGTCAGTGCAGGAGGTGACAGATGTACAACATTAGGCAGTGGTATGACACACTCATGTTGGACAGTAATATGATAACTGTGACAGACATGTGATAGACGAATGTCAAGGCATCATGTGACAATCACACGAGGGTCAGTTATATGACACTCCCAAGTGAGACAGACATGTGACAGATCCATGACAGTCATGTGAGAGACCCATGTCAGATTTGCAACAGAATGTCAGATATGAGACAGGCCCATGTCAGTTCTGAGTCAGACCCATGTTGGGCATGTGACAGACCCAAGTCTGCACTTTTAAAAGTAGACAGAGATCCCCTTGCAGGTAGGTGCAGTGAGTGACTGCACCGGCCAACAAGGGGACCCCTAGGAGTCCATGGCGCCCATTCCCCCCTCCAGAGGACTGCTCTCAGGAGGCGCACTGTCAGCACACCTCCTGACAGCTTCTTTGCCTGTGCGCCCGCGTCCCATGCAAATGAGAGAACACACTCTGGTGATAGCATTGGCACTATATTGGCGCAAGCACTATCTGTATTACAAAAAGGGCAGCGCAAGCGTCTGTGGCCCCTTCAGTAATACCAATGTGCCCCAGGGCACGTAAAGTGGGCAACCATGTTCATTGTGCCCCTGGGGCACTTTCCATAATACGACCCCGTAAGTGTAGCTGGCCAGGTGCTCGGTTGATGCACGTCTTCCCCTAATACCAGAAGTGAGGATAGGTAGACACTTACTGGAGGCATGTGTCACTGTAATCCCAGCTGGAGACATCAGCCTTCACGTGATTCTATGTAGGAAAGCATCATTTCTTACCTGGAGCACAACTGACGTTTTGTGTTTCCTCTGGCCTCGGATAGGTAGTGGGATGGCTCTCCTCCTCTTCCTCCTCTTTAATGACGACCGAAATTATATTGGTCATCATCCCATAGCCTAAAATGAATTCAAACCAAAAAACAATTACAACATTTACATTTCAATGAACTGTCTGCATGAGTGTGAAATCTGCTGACTGACTGCATAAAGCCCCAATACTCTGCACAACTGGAACATACAAGTCTAACTTGATGAGCAAGAATGAAGGTAAAAGGAACTCTTTACACAACTCCCATAAGTGTATCCGTGCAGGTGCCGTATTATGAAAAGTTTGTATCAGTGAGGTATGATTGCATTGGCCAAAGTGTGGGGAGGATGTGTTGTAATTTTGTAAAGATTTTGTACAATGTGAAAATTTTCTCAAGAATTGTATTGTTTTGTATCTGTATAGACATGCACAAAAAAATCGTGAGATGCCTAAAAAATGAAAAAGTTCCACTAGTGAAGTAAATGAATAAATAAACCAGTGACGTAATCAATAAAACGGGCCGGTATGTTTTATTCATAAAGGTCAGAACAAAAAATAGAGGGGAAAGTCCATTATTGGCAATTGTGTTGTTCTCTTGTTGCATTTGGCTTAGCCTTACTGGGTCAGAGCCTCCACCCTGTGTTGTTTTTCTTGTATTATGAAAAGTGCCCTGGGGGCTCAACGGGCATGCGCGCCGGCTTTGTGCGCTCTTGTGGCACGTTGGCATCACAGGAATGGCCTCAGAAGTTTGTGCGGCCCTTTCTGTAATACAGATAGCGCTGACGCACATATAGCGCCAGTGCAATCACCAGAGGATGTTCCCTCATTTGCATGGGGGCGTGGCTTCTTGCAAATGAGGGAATCTCTTTGGCTCTGAGCCCGCATATGATTATAGACACGGGCGCGGAGGCAAAGAAGGTGTCTGGAGGCGCTATGACAGTACGCCACCTAAAAGGTGGTGCACCTTCAGAGAGAAGCCCTCTGGAGGGTGGAAAGGGGGGTTTTATGGACCCCCGAGACATCCCTTTGCAGGCAGATGCAGTCACTCACTGCACCCAGGTGGTCTCTTTCCCTTCTTAAAAGTGTAGGTGGGTTGCTGCCTGTCCAGTGAAACACGGGGGGCTGCTTCAAAGCTGCGCTGTATTTCACTTGAACGCGCAGCCCCCAGGGCAGAGTTTGCAGCTGCCCCGGGGGAGCAGCGCATTGAACATAAGAAGGGGCACTTTCCCGGGTTGCACCTGGCACACCTTTTAAAAGCTGCACCAGGCACTAACAAGGAAAATGCACCACATTTAAAAAAGCATCCCCAGGTCTTCATGTGCATCTTGGCTATGAGGCCGACTCCTAAAAGTACAAGCTTCTCTTCCTCCTGAACGATGGACTGACACACTCCTCTCTCACCTCCTAAGCGTGGCATGAGTTACAGTCAATAAGTGTCTGCCGCAATGTTGTGATGCATCCAGCATTCAATCAGAGTGACGCTATTGTTTATTGCAGTCTGATCTTGGTTTGTATCTTTAGTTTATACGATTTGTTGTACGGGTGTCAGCTGAGGAGTTAGATTGGAGGGATTGGATATGTTTTTCCGATGCGGATTCAACCGCTCGTCTTTAAACCCGCGTCCGCCACATCCCTCACCCTCTCTAGTAAGACAAAGGTACCCAGATTGTGAAAAGTCCCAGAAACACAAACACATCAGTCGCTGGGGTGAAAATGATACTCTTTCTGGGGTGGTTTTGAGCAGAAGTTTGAATCATAGTTGGAGCCCTGACAAACACCTGTCTCATCTGAATTACGCCCGTACCCAGCATTAACAGCAGACGACAGGGTGGATGGCAAAACACTTAAAATTTGTTTAAATAATTAAATGGAAGACAGCTTGTCACAACCCCTACCTGATAATCTGTATATATTGTACCGGTAGAGTTGAAAGCAGGGGAGCCAAAACCAACTGACACCGAAGTACATCAAACTGATTAAATGTGTTTGCAAGAAATTTCAAACTTGTAGTAATGTAATCTGTTTAGTGAAAATAAAGACATGTACTATCCATGTCTCATAACTCAAGTGACCTCCGAGTTCCATTATCTTGCAAAACCACTTGCCCTTCAGCCTCATTCATCTGTTGCACAAGGGAAGCCCTTGGTGACTTGTAATATGTTTATAATTACAGCAGAGGATACTTCATCCTGTTTTTAGGGCTCGCCTAGGCAGCGCTTTAGCTGTCTCTTCGAGACAGGCAGTATCTAGGGTAAGGGATTGAAAAAACGCCCATCTTCTTCACTGGTGACTATTGCTGTCCTTTAGAAATGCTGTCTTTTCATTGGTGAATACACTTAATAGTCCCTGCTTTTAGAATGTTGTATCCTCCCATGAGGACTGGCACTCTTTCACATGTTCTTACTGTTCAGGTTATTTATACTTAGACAGAACTCTTTTTTTGATTGGGCTGTGTCTTTGCTCCTTAAGTGTTCTGTTTACTTGTGCAATTAAACTTCCTTTTGCTTAATTTGCTTGCAGTGGGGTCCCAGTGCCTCCCCCTGACTCCTCCCACAGCACTACTCCAGACCCCGGCACCCCTCTGAGGCCGTTGATGTTTTCCTCACAACACTGCTTTTATGATATTTAAAAAATGTTGCTTTTATTTATATAGCGCACTTGCTCATGGGGGGAATTAAAGAATCCAGCTGACGGCAGACTTGATTCGGGATCCTCAGTTTCCACCGCTGCGCCATATCCTTTCCTCGGCCAGGTTGCAGGTGAAGTACTATATGCGGTCAAAAAGATCCCTTAGGACACCTAGTGACAGTCTGTGGTACTGCACCCTCACAACACTGCCTGTTTTTAGGTCTCGCAGAGAGACCTATTGCAGTCAAACCACAAAGCTGACTTCACAATGCGGATTTGTAGAAGTGCACGTGCTCGTGACCGCGCTTCTATCCCCCTGCGTTGCTCTTCAAAGGCTCCCCTTACCATTTGCTCCTGCCTCCCCGCCGACTGGTTCACACATCACAGCCGTGACTCGCATTTCTGCCCAGCAGCTTCAAAGGGATCTGCTTCCCCGCCCACTGCTTCACACTTCACAGCCTGGCAGCCGTGACTCGCATTTCTCCTTCCCCCTCCCCACAGCAATGCCAAGAGCTTGTCACAGTTGATGTGTTCTCTTTTTTTTTATCTCACGGGCGTGATTTCCCTCTTTCACCCTGTCTCCTCTTTCGTTCTTTCTCTTGTGCCTTTGCTTGCGTTTTTTTTCTTTTCCCTAATCCCCAACCTCGTATCCCTATTTTGTTCGTCATCCCGCCCTGGTATTGTTTTCTCCTTCCTCTCACTCTTCACATTTCTGTCTGCTACCTCTTTCATTTGTCTTATTTCTCTTGACATCCCTGTCTATTCCTTCAACAGACTGTCTTTGTTTTCTCATTTTTCTCTTACCACGTTTTCTCCTCGCTCTGGCACAAAACCTCCTCTTTTTTTCCCTTTCCCTGCCTCACCTTTATGTTTTCACCCGTATGACTTTCTTTTCTTCCATTTCCATCTTTCTCCCATCTGTCCTTTACTCCATTCACACACTGTACTCCACCCCCCTTTCTTTAAAATATTTCTTTATTGTTTAAGCCGAATCCTTGTAGGGCACACACAAATATGTCATTCACAAGCCCATGCCGTCCCCCCCTCCCATCAGTACATATTAGCACTTAATTAGACTCTTAGGAATAAAGGGGGGGGGCTCCCAGGAGCGGGAGGGAGTGTGCCTGCGTTCACTGTGTGATTCAGTGGTGTGTCCCCGTGACGTGCACAGTGCGCTGTATAGTACACGAGTCACCGCTCCCTGGCCTGCGTGGGGACAAGCGCCTTCCTGCAGTGTATTCTAGCGCTGCGTTAATGTCCCATTGTGTGAAGCGCACGAGTAGAGGGAGGTGGGGGGGGGGGAGTGAATCTGATGCTGAGCAGTGGAGCGCGGCACTGCTGAGTCCCGGCCTCTGTCTTATCTCGGACCCCGACCATCGCCGGAGACTCGACCTCCGGCGCACTCACCCGCCTGTCACCTCTGAGTCAGAGCGCACTCTGCTGTCACCGTCCCTGCACTCTCGTCTCAGTGTCAGACCTCTCTTACTCTCGTCTCAGTGTCAGACCTCCCCCCTTACTCTGCGCTCTCATCTCAGTGTCAGACCTCTCTCCCCTCTCACTCTCTGCTCTCTCTTCCCTCTCACTCTCCGCTCTCTCCCCTCTCACTCTTCACTCTCTCTTCCCTCTCTCCGCTCTCTCTCCCTTCTCACTCTCCACTCTCTCTCCCCTCTCACTCTCCACTCTCCACTCTCTCCTCCCCTCTCTCTCCCCTCTCTCTTCCCTCACTCTCCACTCTCACTCTCCACTCTCACTCTCCACTCTCACCTCTCACTCTCCACTCTCACTCTCCACTCTCACTCTACACTCTCACTCTACACTCTCACTCTCCCCTCTCTCTTCCCTCTCTCTTCCCTCTCTCGTCCCTCTCTCTTCCCTCTCACTCTCCACTCTCTCTCCCCTCTCTCCGCTCTCTCTCCCCTGTCTAGGCTGCTCTCTGACTGTCTCCAGTGGCCTCTGTCTGTCTCTGGTCACCCCACCTCACCATCACTCACCCTCACCCCCTCATCCTCACACACCCTCACTCACCCTCACACCCTCACCCCCCTCAAAACCCTCTCACCCTCACTCACCCTCACACCCCCTCACCCTCACACACCCTTACCCTCACCCTGACACACCCTGTCACCCTCACACCATCACCCACCCTCACCCCCCCACCCACCCTCACACACCTTCACACCCCATCACACAGCCACTCACCCTCACACCCCCACCCACCCTCACTCACCCTCACGACCCTCACACACCCTCACCCTCACACCCCCTAACCCTCACTCACCCCCACACACCCTCACCAGCATAGCAAAACATAGCATAGCATAGCAAAACATAGCATAGCATAGCAAAACATAGCATAGCATAACAAAACAAAGTATAGGATAGCAAAACCAAACCTAGCATAACAAAACAAGAAATAGCATAGCAAAACACTACAAAGCATAGCATAACAAAACACAACAAAACATAGCATAACAAAACACAACAAAACATAGCATAACAAAACATAGCATAACAATACACAAAACATATCATAAGATAAAACATAGCATAACAAAACAAAGCATTGCATAACAAAACATAGCAGAACACAAAGCATAGTATAACAAAACACAGCATACATAACAAAACATAGCATAACAAAGCATATCAAAACATAACATAACTTAGCATAACAAAACACAACAAAACATAGCATAACAAAACAACATCGCATAGCATAACAAAGCTTAGCATAGCATAACAAAACATAGCATAGCATAACAAAACATAGCATAACAAAACATAGCATAGCAAAACAAAGCATAGGATAATAAAACACAACAAAACATTGCATAGCATAACAAAACATAGCATAGCATAACAAAGCATAGCATAGCAAAACACAACAAAACATAGCATAACAAAACATAGCATAGCATAACAAAACAAAGGATAGGATAGCAAAACAAACCATAGCATAACATAACAAAACATAGCATAACATAACATAACAAAACATAGCATAACAAAACACAACAACAAATAGCATAACAAAACATAGCAAAGCACAACAAAACATAGCATAGCTTTACAAAACACAGCATAACAAAACAAAGCTTAGCATAGCATAACAAAACATAGCATAACAATAGCATAGCATAACAAAACATAGCATAACAAAACATAGCATAGCAAAACATAGCATAGCAAAATAAAGCATAGCATAATATAACACAACAAAACTTTGCATAGCATAACAAAACATAGCATAGCATACCAAAGCATAGCATAGCATAACAAAGCATAGCATAGCAAAACACAATACAACTCAGTGCCACATAATTATATGCTACATAATTACACTGCACTCAATGCAACATACACTCCTAATACCACTCAGTGCCACATAATTACACTCTACTGTGGAGAAGTGTGGCTCAGGGGTTAGAGGCGGCAGACCCGGAAGCTGAGATCGGTCCTGGACCAGGGTTCAATTCCCCGCCTCGGCGGGCCTTGGGCTCAAAAATTCTACGGACTCGATAATTCTCGCTCCGGTGCCTACTTGACTCACGGGTTCACACTCTGCGACTCTGGGCAATAGCTTGCTTAATCTCCACTACGGCCCCTCGCGGCGGGATGCCTGGCTTTCACCTTGTGGATACCCTGTCGGGGTTATTTCACAGGGGAATACCAGGACGGGTTCCCAAAGCAAGTGCCGCGAGACCCCTTTGGGGTGATACGTGCGCTATATAAGCAACCACGTTTACGTTTTACGTTTTTACTGAATGCAAGACACACTCCACACAATACCACTCAGTGCCACATAATTATGTTACATAATTACACTACACTCAATGCAACATACACTCCAAACAATACCACTCAGTGCCACATAATTACACGCCACATAATTACACTCTACTGAATACCTCAAACACTCCACACAATACCACTCAGTGCCACATAATGATATGCTACATAATTACACTGCACTCAATGCAACATACTCTCCAAATCCCACTGAGTGCCACATGATTACAAGCCACACAATTACACTCTACTGAATACAACATGCACTCCTCATAATACCACTCAGTGCCACATAATTACATGCAACATAATTACAATCTACTCAATGCAACATACACTCCAAATACCACTCAGTGCCACATAGTTACATGCCACATAATGACGCTGCACTCAAAGCAAACATACACTCCAGACAATACCACTCAGTGCCACATAGTTATAAGCTACATAATTACACTGCACTCAACGCAACATACACTCCAAATACCACTCAATGCCACATAATTACACGCCACATAATTACAGTGCACTCAATGCAACATGCACTCCAAATACCACTCTGTGCTACATAATTACACGCCACATAATTACATGCCACATAATTACACTGCACTCAATGCAACATACAATCCAAATACCACTCAGTGGCACATAAATATATGCCACATAATTACACTGCACTCAATGCATTATACACTCCAAATACCACTCAGTGCCATATAATTACACTGCACTAATGCAACATACACTCCAAATACCACTCAGTGCCACATAGTTAAATGCCACATAATTACACTGCACTCAATGCAACATACACTCCAAATACCACTCAGTGCCACATAATTACACACCACATAATTACACTTGACGGAATGCAACACACTCGACAAAATACCACTCAGTGCCACATAATTACAAGCCACACAATTAAACTCTACTGAATACAACATACACACCTCATAATACCACTCAGTGCCACATAATTACACGCAACCTAATTGCACTCTACTCAATGAAACATACACTCCAAATACCACTCAGTTCCACATAGTTACACGCCACATTATTACACTGCACTCAATGCAACATACGCTCCAAATACCACTCAGTGCCACATACTTACACGCCACATAATTACACTGCACTCAATGCAACATGCACTCCAAATACCACTCAGTGCCACATAATTACACTGCACTCAATGGAACATACACTCCAAATACCACTCAGTGCCACATAATTACATGCCACATAATTACACTCTACTGAATGCAACACACACTCCACACAATACCACTCAGTGCCACATAATTATATGCTACATAATTACACTGCACTCAATGCAACATACACGCCAAACAATACCACTCAGTGCCACATATTTACACGCCACACAATTACACTCTACTGACTACAACATACACTCACACAATTCCAGTCAGTGCCACATTATTATATGCAACATACTTACACTGCGCTCAACGCAACATACACTAAATACCACTCAGTGCCACATAATTACATGCCACATAATTACACTGCACTCAATGCAACATACACTCCAAATGCCACTCAGTGCCACATAATAACACGCCACATAATTACTCTATCTATTGCCCTCACTCTATCTGTCTATCGCCCTCACTTCGTCTATCACCCTCACTCTATCGCCCTCACTCTATCTATTGCCCTCTATCTATCTATCGCCCTCACTCTGTCTATCTATCTATCTATCGCCCTCACTCTATCTATCTATCTATCGCCCTCACTCTATCGCCCTCACTCTCTCTATCTGTCTATCGCCCTCACTCTATCGCCATCATTCTATCTGTTGGACAGGCCTCGTGAAGGGGCCGCTTCCTCCCCGCATCACAAGACTCTGACACCGGCTCGCCCGGTGTCACCAGAAGAACCACCCCGGCAACCCACAGAAGCAACCCGCAACCCGTCCCCAACGGGACGCCTGCTCCCGAACACCCCGACATCGGCCGGCCCGGGCCACCACCGGCAGCCTTGCCCCGGCCCAGCCGCCATCTTGGACACTGCACCACGAGGCCGCGTGGCCTCAGCTCGACCCCAACCCTGGGCCTGGCCAGGCCTTGACATCGAGGCACCACCATCCACCCAGGAGGTGAAGAGACCACTGGCAGGTCAATGGGAGAAAGGAGTGTCGATGGCTCTCCCCCGCCAGGTGCCGATCACCCCCAGCCTCCCCGGGCGCTGGCTCCACCCCCCTGCTGGGTGTCTGGACTCCCTCATCCCGGACCTCCCGAACTCCAAGAGCGAGGGTCCGGACATCAAAGGAGGCCAGACCTATAACTGGGGCAGCTCCAGAGCAGGAAGGCAGTTGTATCCTGGAGTCGAGAGACACCTTGAAGAACTCATCCTTGACGGACTGCTGGCGCTGCCGCAGCCTGCCTTGTGAATCATCGTCCTGCCTGCTGGCGCTGCCGCGGCCTTCTGCAACCTACATCCTCGTCGGGACCTGCTGGCGCTGCCGCGGCCCTCTGCAACCTACATCCTCGTCGGGACCTGCTGGCGCTGCCGCGGCCCTCTGCAACCTACATCCTCGTCGGGACCTGCTGGCGCTGCCACGGCCCTCTGCAACCTACATCCTCGTCGGGACCTGCTGGCGCTGCCGCGGCCCATCCTTGTGTGCACCATCGCCTTTGCCGGCTGGCGCTGCTGCGGCCCTTCTCAAGTGAGACTTATCATCCGAGCCTGCTGGCGCTGCCGCGGCCCGACCTTCCAGAACTTCGAGCTCGAGGATTGTGAGCTATTCATCGTACCACCTCAGTACCAGACCGGTACCAAGACTGTCCCGCTACCCCCTTTCCCTTCCAGAGACTAGAATTGAGAGGACCCTCGTGTCCCGTTCTCACTGTATCGTTGATATCCTTGCTGCAAGAACCGTATATAAAGAGTGTTGACCTTATCCTTGTGTGGTGTCCATCTGTGGGGGGGAAGTTACTTGTCTGTACG
The DNA here is from genome assembly GCF_964261635.1 of Lissotriton helveticus. Lineage (NCBI taxonomy): Eukaryota > Metazoa > Chordata > Amphibia > Caudata > Salamandridae > Lissotriton > Lissotriton helveticus. Next base: position 48,639,489 of record NC_136057.1, on the reverse strand, counting down.
ATCGCTGGAGACGGCCCTCACCGGAGGCCTCTCCTCTTGTCCTCGGCCGACCCTCCAGGTCCCCGTCTAACACTATCTATCTATCGCCCTCCCTCTATCTATCTATCTATCTATCTATCTATCTATCACCCCCACTCTATCTATCGCCCTCACTCTATCTATCGCACTCACTCTATCCTTCACACTCACTCTATCTATCTGTTGCATCACCACAGCATCACTCAGCACCACCACAGCATCACTCAGGGGCACCACAGCATCACTGAACGCCACAGCATCACTTGTCGCCACCACAGCATCAATCTGTGCAACTATTCAACAACTGGTTCAAATATGTTCTCTCAATGTTTCAAGCTTTATTACAAATATCGCAAAAAGATGTTAATATTTCACTTCTGTTCTTGGATTTTCGTCACAATAAAATACACTGAACATAATCTTCACAAAAGTTATTTACAAAAGTTTAAGCTATTGCCGTTATAAATTACAATAACTTTTATTTAAGTATTACTTATTTTTTTTTAAAATAAAAGCCATTGTTATTTGTAATATCAATACATTTAAGTCACGTAAATACAACACATATTGCATTACAAATGCTATAGGTGTCACATTTGCGAAATTTATAGCTATAGGCATTGTAAATGACAAAGCTATTAATTTCGCTATTTTCAAAACCAACACATAAATAAAAAAATTGTCATTTACAATACCAATAGCTCAAACTTTCCTAATGCGAGACCTATTGCATTGCAAATGCTTGTTTTCTGAAGTGAGGCTTCTTGCATTGCAAATGTTTGGCCCGCATAAAGACAAGCTACATTCTTGCAGGGAACAACCAAAAATAAGTGTTCTTTGTGAGTGCCAGAAGCACCTGTGTGCCTCTGCTTGTGCATGTCGTATGTTTGAGTAAGGGGAGTTTGGGAAGTTGCCGTAGTCCTTCCTGCTCGGTTATAAAGAAGCTTGCACAGCCAGTGCCCCGGCTGCACCTGTTCTGTTTTAAGGACTCATAGTTCTTCTGCCTACACTGTAACTAATCTGCGTGCGAGGGGAGCTTGGAAACCACCTGTGCCTATGCACCTGCCCATGCCACCCATGCCTATGCTACTGCCCATGCCACCAGTGCCTATGCTACTGCCCATGCCACCAGTGCCTATGCTGCTGCCCATGCCACCCTTGCCTATGCTGCTGCCCATCACACACATACCTATGCTACTGCCCATGCCACCAGTGCCTATGCTACTGCCCGTGCCACCAGTGCCTATGCTACTGCCCATGGCACGTGCCTATGCTACTGCTCATAGCACGTGTCTATGCTACTGCCCATCCCACACATACCTATGCTCCTGCCCATGCAACCCGTGCCTATGCTCCTGCCCATGCCACCTGTGTCTATGCTACTGCCCATGGCACGTGCCTATGCTACTGCCCATGCCACCCTTGCCTAGGCTGCTGCCCATCACACACATACCTATGCTACTGCCCGTGCCACCCGTGCCTATGCTACTGCCCATGGCACACATGCGTATGCTACAGCCCATCACACACATGCCTATGCTACTGCCCATCCCGCACATACCTATGCTACTGCCAATGGCACGTATACCTATGCTACTGCCCATCCCACACATACCTATGCTACTGCCATGCCACCTGTGCCTATGCTACTGCCCATCCCACAAATACTTATGCTACTTCCCATGCCACCTGTGCCTATGCTTCTGCCCATCCCACACATACCTATGCTACTGCCCATGCGGCCCATGCCTATGCTACTACCCATGCCACCCATGCCTATGCTACTGCCACATGCCACCCATGTCTATGCTACTGCCCATGCCACCCATGCCTATGCTACTGCCCATGCCACACATACCTATGCTACTGCCCATGCCACACATGTCCTACGCGTGAGAAACGTGTGCAGTGTTTGATCTGCGTTAGCAATCCTGTTCGCTACACAAAAGCCAAAATGATGGCCTTTGCCACTGCTTGTTTTTAGGTCGAAGGCCTAAAAGGCTGCGCTTGCGCAGTCTTAGGCCGGAGATTTAATGAGTTTGAGTAGCGGCGAAGGTCCCGCCTCCGTGCCCCCTCTCTCCTTCATTGGCTGGCTTCCTAAACGGAGGCCAGCCATTGGAGGAGAGATGCGTCACTCCAAACAAGCTCCGTCCTTTTCGGATTTGGGGGCGTAATTTTTGATGTTCTTTAGACAGTGACGTTGTCCGTCACTCAGAACATCAAAACCACGCCCCCAAATCGGAAAAAATCTCGGAGCTTGTGTCCGCCATTTTCGATCCTTCGCAGTGAAGGTAAGATCGTGGCTGTTTCCCTCCGTGCCTTCTTCCCCCTGTCTGTTTCCCGCCCCCCTCCCGCTCTCCGTGTATTTTCGCTGTCCGTGTGTGTGTTTCCCGCCCCCTGTTTGTTTCCCGCCCCCTCCCGCTCTCCGTGTATTTTTGCTGTCCGTGTGTGTGTTTCCCGCCCCCTCCCGCTCGTGTGTGCATTTCAGAGCGTCTGTTTCCCGCCCCCCTCCCGCTTATTTTGTAGTAAGCAGGATTTCCAGTTGATGAGGTAAAGGGTATTCTGCATTAGAAAAATTAATTGCCTGTAGAAAAAAGACACGGTGTCATTTGTTGTGTACCTGCAGAAGTCTGCTACATGTACGTATGCACGCCAATTACCCGCCTGGCTCGGAATCGAACCCTAAAAAGTGTGACGTACTAGTTTTTAGATGGTGTTACGAATCACTTTCATGTTGCTCAGATGTTCTTTTGATGGCCATTTGGGAAATGCGAGTATGTATTTTATCAATTACTGCCGATTCTCGCGTTGCATCAAGGCCTTGGGTGGGATGACGCCCGTTCCTTCAGACGCCCGCGTCTCTGCGCGTCCCTCCGGAGCGCCGAGGCGCGCGTCCTCTCGGGCCCGGTTCCGGGGGCGAGCAGTAACCGGGCTCTGATCCCGCTCCCGGCGTTCATTAGTCGGCCGTCCGCCGGGCGCGGATTTACACTTCAAGGGGATGAAAGACCAGCTGGGAAAGATAAGACGGTTTCCCGCACGGAAGGCGAGGCGGTGCCACCGCGGTCAGCAGGGTAGCTGCCTCCGCAGAAAGGAAACGCGCCGGTATTTGCAGCGCTTCGCCATCGCCCCAACTGAGTCCAGAGCAGACAGCCCCTCCCCGTTGATTAAAAAAGTACATCCGGCATTTGTCGGCCCAGAACATCCCTCTGGCACTTATGTGCGCAAGATGCTTACCGGTAATCGGTTCTAGATATGGGCAAAGAAAGCATTCCGGCCTCTTTCTAATAATAAATCACACGTTATTCTCCCTCTCTATTCCTCGGGTTTCAAAATGTCGTTTTATTTCAACTCTTTAAGCCACAGTAGTGATTTTCATCAACTCTATTGAGAGCATAGCCCTTTAAACTTCGATATAATTTCCTATAAATGTCATTAAACTGCCCTAGTGTAATCAGAAACTGCTCGGCAATATTAGAATGCAGCTTTGGAAAACTCACGTAGAAACAGGCTTAGTTTTAGAATAGGATTTACCGCGCTCTCATCACCCTTGCAGACATTAGAATTTCTGCAGGGTTGTGACCTGACTTCCCAGAAGTTACGGGGCATAAACCGTGTCTATTACAGACAGTGTCCGACAGACCTATCGGGCAGGCAGGCAGTGCCTGATAGGCTGGTCTAAGAGTAAGAGTGTGGGCAGGTTTTATATTTTGGATGTTCGTGGGCCTGTTTTATGTCTGCTGGGCTGGTTTTACTGTTGATCTCTCCCTGGAAACAATCATTTCCTGCAGCAAGCTTAAATCCATACATTGCAAAAATAATGCCTTCACAAGTTTAAAATTGCACCAGTTTGTAAACATGGGCACTTTTTTGGGCTTTCTAGTTCACTAATGTGGGCCACTTTTATTTTGGTGCGCAGGACTGATTTCTTTCCTAAATTTAGACACACATATTGTGGAGTGATTGAATGTGTGTGGGTCACCTATTAGACAATAGACTGACCAGTCTAAATTCAGCAAACTCAAGGGAACTCCCTTTACTTTGTTTGAGCTTTACTTTACCCTGTTCCCTTGACGTATAAGGGTTACTCTCCTCATATTGATACTGATTTTTTTCCTAGCTGGGTGCTGCTTATATTGCAGTGCTCTCCTGTCACTGATGTGCTGGTGCTGTGAACTGGTAACGGAGGTTGTCTCTTATGCAGTGCACTCCTGTCACTAGGGTTTTCTTACTGCTTCTGACGCTCTGCACGCACATCACTGACATGCTGTTGTTGGTGCCTGCACGACGGGTATGTGTGTATGGTGGGGGGGGGGGGGGGGGGGGGAGGGGTCAGGGCTCACCTGACAGAAGAAAGCTTGTGCGGAATAGTGAACACTTGTGACTATGGGTTCGTCTCTAGTGCAGTGCACGCTATTCATTGGGGACAGTGTTCTGAATTCTACAGCAGGGGGCACTGGTGGAGCATACAGTAGCCAGATGATGGCTGGAATGTGTATGTTTTAGTACTCAACATGGACGATACGTTAGTACTGTACAGTACAATGCTTTGCTGCACTTGAAATTCCCCAGTTGCATTCTGCGTGCCTGCATGTTGAATGGAAAGGTGCTCCAGATGCGGCATGTATCATTGATCTACTGCAGGATGAGACAGTTTGTGGCTGTGCACTGTCCGTGCAAATGTATGCTAAGTGGAAAGGCTTTGTGTTAGCTAGAGGTGTTTAAGTGTGTGTGTGTGGCTCTGTGTATGTGTGGGTGGCTGTGTGTGTGTGTGTGGGTGGCTGTGTGTGTGTGTGTGGGTGGCTGTGTGTGTGTGTGGGTGGCTGTGTGTGTGTGGGTGGCTGTGTTTTTGGGTGGGTGGCTCTGTGTGTGGGTGGGTGGCTCTGTGTGTGGGTGGGTGGCTCTGTGTGTGGGTGGGTGGATCTGTGTGTGGGTGGGTGGATCTGTTTGTGGGTGGGTGGGTGGCTCTGTGTGTGGGTGGGTGGCTCTGTGTGTGGGTGGGTGGCTCTGTGTGGGTGGATGTGTGTGTGGGTGGCTGTGTGTGTGGGTGGGTGGGTGTGTGTGTGGCTGTGTGTGGGTGGCTGTGTCTGGGCGGCTCTCTGTGTGGGTGGCTCTATGTGTGTGGGTGGCTCTCTGTGTGGGTGGTTGTGTGTGTGTGTGGGTGGCTGCGTGTGTGTGGGTGGCTCTGTGTGTGTGGGTGGCTCTCTGGGTGTGGGTGGGTGGCTCTGTGTGTGTGTGTGTGTGTGTGTAGCTCTGTGAGTGTGGGTGGCTCTGTGAATACTCTCTACTACTCTCTAATGCTCACCTATTGCCATTGTAAAAGACAATACCATTTATTTATGTTTAAAAAAAAAAAAGAAAAATAATGTCATGAGCAATGCCAATAGCTCTACCTTTAATAATGCCGAGACCATTGCATTGTAAATGCTTGTTTAATATTGTTGCTGCGTAGCGTTGCTGTTGCTGTTCGGCCATTGTTGTTGCTTGTTATGCAATGCACTATGTTGGCTTAGTACAGTTCAAGGGCTTGCAGTGCCTGGAGGTCCTGCAGAGAGCCCAGTTGATATAGTGGTAGCACACGAGCCCCTTCTGAGATTGTGTCCGAGGGAGGGCAGTGGTTGGGCATGGGGTAAAGGGGGCACTGCTCTCTTGCCGCCGCTTTGTGGTTGGTGTGTTGTCCACCTTCATCCAGTTCCATTAGCCAAGCGTTGGCTTTGTCTAGAATAATGAAGTGATTTTATTTACTTTTCCTGACATATTTTGTCGGACTCCCTGCCGGGATTAATGCATCTGATTTCAAAGGGGGTTCTGGGAAAGCAGAGCGTGCAGCAGGCGTAAAAAACAAAAAACAAATACCCACTACTATAAATGAATAAAAGTTACAGTTCTGTTGAACCTAATTCTATGGCAGTCCACGGCGGCTTCAGATTATGCTTCTCTTTCTTTACTGAAAAAACACCGCAGCCAATCAAACTTTCAATAGCATAGCCCGGAAGGACTGCCCCTCCACAGTATGCACCAATCAGGTCCCCCCAAAGGTGTAAATGTCCTGAACACTAATCTTCTTTCTCTTTCTTTGCTGCTGCAGCAGCGAGTTAAGTGCATTCATTTTACTATATTTAGAGTGATATGTGGTTACTATGCGATCTATTTCAAATGTATACTGTGTTTTAATGGTCACGATTAATTTATTTATTTATTTATTTTTAAAATTTCTAGAGCGCACTGTTACCCGGAGGTGTCCTGGCGCTAACATGGTTGAACTAGTGTGCGTGAGTGAGGCGCTTTAATGGGAGAAGAGCCAGGTCTTCAATGATCTTCTGAAGGATAGCAGGTCGGGGAGCTGTCTGAAGGGAAGTTTATTCCAGGCTACTGCTGCGCCTAGGGAAAAGCTCCTACCCCCCCATCTTGCTTTCTTAACTCTGGGTACTAAGACCAGTGCCTGCTGTCCTGATCTTAGGGTTAATGCCCGCTTATACCAGTGGAATAATTGCTTCATACATCTAGGGCCGAGATCGTGTAATGCTTTAAAAAACACACAAAGTGCCTTAAAGGTTATTCGTTTCTGCACTGGCAACCAGTGCAGTTTCGCCAAATCCTGGGCCACCGATGCAAACTTAGGGGTGTCTGTTATCAGGCGTGCGGCTGCGTTCTGTAGAATCTGGAGCTTATTTAGTACGCCCTGTTGGGCGTTCAGCATAAGGCTGTTACAGTAGTCTAACCGCGATAGCACTAGACCGGTGACCACTGTTTTTCTGTGCTCTACCTCTAAAAATAGTAGTACTTTCCTAATAGTTTTGAGGATAAAGTACGTGGAAGAGGCAAGTGCGTTGATCTGACGTTTAAAGGATAATGAATCATCAACCAGGATGCCTAGATTTTTCACCTTAGTCACAGGGGAGGGGAGAGGAGAGTTCCCACGATCAATCCGCGTTACAAGTAAATTGCTGTATTGTTGCCGATATATATTTACTGGTGGCTTGAGTGGAGCAGGACAGACGCGCTCTGGCCGCTCGGGGAGCAGTCCCCTTTTCATTGCCACTGGATTTGTGCATGCGCAAACAGCCGTATCAGGTTTTTATTACCTATCGGCTGAGCGCGCATACGCGTCTAAGGACAGCTCAATTCCCGGTCCTCAGTGAACGCCCGACGGGGGGGATAAGCGTTGCAGGGCACTGCCCTAGAAGGAATAAAGGGGTGGCTCCCTCCACACTTAAAGAAAATAGTTTTTCCTAGTTAGTTAGTCTCCTAGTTAGTTGGGATACAGAGTTTTGGCAAATATATTGGATATAAAAGAGATAGGCTTTGGGCCTGGAATAACTTATACTCAGGTTAGGGAGGGATTGTAGGGCCTTTGTCACCACTGTGTCACCCCCTCTGGAACCTTCTCCACACCTCCAATAGCACGATGGCGTACTACCCCCAGGCGGTTGACCAGTGGGCAGATTATAAGGACTACGTGGAATTTGAGGAGGTGTCCTATGAGCAACAGATGGAGGAGCAGTTGGTGGAAGCCCTGGATACCCACGTCCAGGGGGTCTGTGAACAGGGTGCTGGTCGAAGCTTTACAACCATTTACTAAGCCCCTGGAGAACTATGAAAAGCGCAAATTTAAGGCATCTCTGGGCGAGCCATCATTTCACTCTTCAGCTGAAGTCTTTTCCCTGGTGGCGCCTAATGTCATTAAATACCATGACTATGGCGGGTCCCTCCCTTCTAGAATTTCAGCTCTATTGAACCAGGGGAGGCGGAGGAGTCTCCTCCTGCTGCCCCGGACACCTCTGACTCTGAGCAGGACAGGACAGAGAAGAGCCTAAAAAGCGAACAAAAGAAAGTCCAAAACTCACAATGTAGTGGCCCACCTAATGCTGCCACCCTGCTGTTCGACCCCCGAAACATTACCACCCAAGGTCTACCGAATGGGTACCGGGTGTTGAGGTAGCATACCATGTACAGGAAAACCTCTGACAGGGATCTGAGGGCGAGGTGCGCGCTACATTGAGGTCAGAATACCCTAGACCATCCTTATTGGGCAAAGTGGCGGACACGCTAGAGTTGGATCCTAATATGGCTACGTTTATGAAAAAGTTGCTAAAGAACCAAACAAGCATTTACAATGCAATGGTCTCGGCATCATTAAAGGTAGAGCTATTGGCATTGCTCATGACATTTCTTTTTTTTTCTTTAAATCATAAATAAATGGCATTGTCATTTACATTGCCAATACACAGCACTCTGCACCTGCACTCACTACTCTGCACACACTCACTACTCTGCACATGCACTCACTACTCTGCACCTGCACTCACTACTCTGCACCTGCACTCACTACTCTGCACCTGCACTCACTACTCTGCACCTACACTCACTACTCTGCACACACTCACACTTTGCACTCAACAGCACACACCACTTCACACACTCGCACTCTGCACTCAACAGCACACAGCACTCTGCACACACTCGCACTCTGCACTCAACAGCACACACCACTCTGCACCTGCACTCGCAGCTCTGCACTCAACAGCACACAACACTCTGCACCTGCACTAGCAGCTCTGCACCTGCACTCACTACTCTGCACTCAACAGCACACACCACTCTGCACACACTCACCCTGCACTCGCATATCTGCACTCTGCACCTGCACTCACTACTCTGCACACACTCGCACTCTGCACTCAACAGCACACACCACTCTGCACACACTCGCACTCTGCACTCAACAGCACACACCACTCTGCACCTGCACTCGCAGCTCTGCACCTGCACTCGCAGCTCTGCACCTGCACTCGCAGCTCTGCACGCACTCACTACTCTGCACACACTCACACTCTGCACTCAACAGCACACACCACTCTGCACACACTGCACTCAACAGCACACACCACTCTGCACACACTCACCCTGCACTCGCAGCTCTGCACTCTGCATCTGCACTCACTTCTGTACTCTGCACTCTCTACTCTGCACTCTCTACTCCGCACTCTCTACTCTGAATTAACGCCTCCCAGCAGGAAATGTATGTTTTCCCCATTTTGTTGCAAACAAAACCCTCCAAATGTCCTAGGAGGCAGCGCACTACAAAAATAATAATGGCATGATTACAAGTGCGCATGCTTCCAAGGCACCCTACCAGCAGTGTGTCGCCCTGTCCGGCCCGGGGAGAGTCCTGCTATCTTATCGAGCCACTCACTCTGTCAGGTCTGTAAGAATGGTCCAGTTTTTCATATTTCCACTGTAGAAGACATAGTCCCAGTGAGCTCTGTGATAACTATAATTATATTAAAATGATAAACAGCACAGCGGTTTACCCTGCACAAAAAACGCATTTACAGGTCATTAAAATAAATTCACTTCTGCTACAATTCATCCATATATTATCACAAAATTTAGATAGTCTGAAGGAATGTTCATCGTTTTGAGCAATGTCTAACATTTCACCTCTTGAAACTCATTTTAGTGTTGTGGGAATCAACCGTGCAGCATAATAGGTGATCTCAGGTGCAGCGTTAACTTTACACATACAGTCCTAGGATTAGTGTTAGAGTGCTGGGGTGGGAGACCTGCCAATCTAAGTAATTGTATTCACTTTTACCACGTCTTACCTTATTTTGTTATTATGTAAGCACATATTACCTCAACCTGGCACACATCTAGCCAGCTACAAAGCTCTGATAGTTAATGAATATTTATTGGCTGGATAACTGCCATGAGTCTGTTTAATCTGCAAAAAACACACATTATTTGCAATGCTATACAAAAGCTCAAAGTTCAAACGTAAATAATAATGCAGGAACAAATTAGCATGGAATTTGTCTAAACAAAAGTGCAGAGGCTCAAAGTTTTCTTAGAGGCGTGTTGTTGCCAAATGCCGGGGTTGCCGATTAAGTTGATTCCACTTCAAGCAAGCCTTTTTTTACACCACCCTACACTCCCTGTCTCTTTATCTTAATCTTGCAGTATTTTCGCCAATGTTTCTCCCTTTGACACCTTTTGCTTATCTTTCTCTTCATCCTGGTCTTCCACCTTTTCTGCCTTTCCAGCTTAGACCAACCAAAGTCTGACGATAAAAAATGCCCTGGTCTACAAAAATGAGCGTCTCTAGCCACCGGCTAAAATTAAGCACTGGGCGTCATGGTGTACAGTTCACAGAATACAGCAGCCAGCAAAAGAGTTTAAAACGCTGCATGTAACTTTTGAGACCAAGGAGAGCTGCAGGCAGAAGGAAGGGGGCAGAGGAGAGACGAAGGGGGGCGGGGGGTGCGACGAGAGACGGAGAGCTGCGGGCAGAGGGAAGGGGGGGGGGGGGAGAGAGACAGAAACTCGGGATCAGGCTGTATGCTAATGGTAGGAAACAGCGAAGAGCAGCAAGGAAACAGGGACGTCTGGGTCAAAAGTCCGGAACAGCAGCAAGGGAACAGGGACATCTGGGTCAAAAGTCGGCAAAATGGCAATATGCCAACTTGATATTAAGGTATTGGAGCGCTTTAAACGAGCACCAGTTACATTACACTAGGAAACATTCATGTTTGTGTTGTCTTCCTGTCCACTCCAGCAGCAAAGGTGTGGTCCATATTGTAATTTAAAATTCAATTAAAGGTAATATGTGATGCTTCTTGTAAGTGTAAAGTGACCTAGTAATGTTTTCATAAATGTGTAGTTTCAAATATCCTCTTCAAAAAAGCAAGTATGGAAACACACACAAACTACGTTTTTCATAGGCCATGATCTGGTGAAAGCATCTCACCGCTATCAACTCAAAAGTTTTCCAGAACATGCCAGGGGTGACATTATCATCTAATCCTTTGCTTACGTTTTTTTTTCTAATAGAAACTGAACTATGAATCTTACATGCTAAGAAAAGACGGTTGGAACTGGGAAATGTGCCGAATTCCGCAGCTAATTATTATCGAGTTGTTAAGTGAGGTGGCATGACGCACATCCCCAGTACCTTTTAACATACCTATTCGATTTGTTGCACATGTGGGCCGGGTGCTGTGGACTAAAACGGCAACTTAGGCAGGCAGCGAGTGTATTGGGAAGGAAAATAAAAGCTGCCTGCTAGTTTTCCATCTGTCTGCCTCTGGCCAATAAAGGCACCGCACGCGTGGTCAGCAGGGCGAAGGCCTTTCCGGAAAAAACAGCAGGCAGGGCGTGGATCCACGAGGGGGTGCTGGGCACGCACTGTCTGCTAGGTCGCATTAATTTGTTTGACAATAACAGAACACTGAGACACATATCACGTGGAAGGCTCCTGATCTTTTGGATATCTGAATTCAGCTATCGGGCACCGGAGCAGAGTGTGACAATTAGCAACAGCGCACTAAATGGCAAGCAGGCTGCCTCAGTACTTACTGTGTCTAAGTGTCAGAGTGCAGGCTGGGGAGGTAAAGTTGCGGCCCGCGACAACGCCGCGTGAGGGCATGAGGTGCTGTCCTCTACTCTGCGCAAGTTCGAAATGGGGGCTCGGGGGGCTTCTCTGCGTCCTGGGGCTGAGGTGTGTGGTCCACGGCGTCGTGACTGCTGGAGTGAGCTAAGTAGGCGAGAGAGTGGGGGGAGGTGAGCAGCGGAAACGGGGGTGCGAGGAGAGACGAAGGGGGGGTAGTGTGCGACGAGAGACGAAGGAGGGAAGGGGGGGTTGGGGGAGATAGACAGAAACTCAGGATCAGGCTTGATGCACCTGATAAGAAACAGCGAGGAGCAGCAAGGAAACAGGGACGTCTGGATCAAAAGTCGGGAGCAGCAAGAGAACAGTGTCATGTGGGCCTCGGAGCTCGCGCAGCTTCGCACGGCAGCAGACCTGAACGGGGGGGGGGGGGGGACGAGGAGGGGCTCAAGCGCCGTTTGCAAAGGCCGGGGTAGGCAGGAAAACGGCTCACCTTCACTGTGGTGCTGCCTTCAGGCTCGCAGGAGGCTCTCTGCACTTCAAGACTCGGCGGTGGACAGGCAACAATGGCGGCCAAAAACTTCTGAAAGATTTCGGATTGGGGGCGTGTTTTGCTGTTCTGAGTGACGGACGACGTCACTGTCTAAAGAACAGCAAAAATGACGCCCCCAAATCCGAAAAAGACGGGGCTTATTTAGAGGGACGGCTCTCTCCTCCAATGGCTGGCCTCCGTTTAGGAAGCCAGCCAATGGTGATGAGACCCACTTGTGGGACACCCCCGCGCCGCACGGCCACCAGCTGCTGCGTGTGCCCCTTAGCCTGGTCCCTGCCGCGCTGCCTGCCTCGCCGCCGGCTGACTCCGTTTTCGTTTGTTTTGTTTTATTTTGAACGTCATTTGTGCTTGTTTTTTATTGTACTTCTTGCCCGTGTTAGCGCCTGTGCTTCCCATTAGACTCTGCTGTCGTTTGTTGTGCTTATTTTGAACGTCATTTGTGCCTGTATTATTGTAGTTTTTGCCCGTGTTAGCCCCTGTGTTCTCCATTAGTGCCTGTTTATTTCTCCAGTTTGCGTCCTTCCTGTGTGCCCGCCTACCTCGCCGCCCTCCATCTTCCCTCCCCGCTCCCCGCTTCCCGCCACCACCGCAGACCCCGCCCCTTTTCTATTCTGTTCCCTCCCCGCTCCCGCCTCCCAGCTGCTCCGCCCACCCGCGCACTTGGCCTTTATATGGCGACCGTGCGACACAGGTAAGTGTGACCCACTTGTGGGACACCCCCGCGCCGCACGGCCACCAGCTGCTGCGTGTGCCCCTTAGCCTGGTCCCTGCCGCGCTGCCTGCCTCGCCGCCGGCTGACTCCGTTTTCGTTTGTTTTATTTTGAACGTCATTTGTGCTTGTTTTTTATTGTACTTCTTGCCCGTGTTAGCGCCTGTGCTTCCCATTAGACTCTGCTGTCGTTTGTTGTGCTTATTTTGAACGTCATTTGTGCCTGTATTATTGTAGTTTTTGCCCGTGTTAGCCCCTGTGTTCTCCATTAGTGCCTGTTTATTTCTCCAGTTTGCGTCCTTCCTGTGTGCCCGCCTACCTCGCCGCCCTCCATCTTCCCTCCCCGCTCCCCGCTTCCCGCCACCACCGCAGACCCCGCCCCTTTTCTATTCTGTTCCCTCCCCGCTCCCGCCTCCCAGCTGCTCCGCCCACCCGCGCACTTCGCCTTTATATGGCGACCGTGCGAACGCGCAGCGGTCACGCGCAGCGGGTGCGCCGTTTGTGCGCCGAAGGCACGCCAAAGGTAAGCCCGTCTACGCCCGTCCGCGCCTGGACCGCGCCCAGTGCCAGGACCCCTGGCCCACGAGGACCCCGACCGACCCGCCTGACGTACTCCGCCGCCACCCTCACCGCTCTCAACACCGGGCGACTCCCAGAATGCCATCAAGCCACTCCACGACGTACCCACGGACCCTTCAGCTGCCACGCCTGCAAGTTCACCTGCATCCGGACCAGCCTCGCACCAGCACCCGCCAAGTCGAACACCAGCAGCACCCACCTCAAGTGCATCCTGCTCAACACCCGCTCCGTCCACAGACACGCCATCGAACTCTGGAACCTTCTAGACGCCACAGCCCCTGACGTTGCCTTCCTCACGGAGACATGGATGAACGCCTCTTCAGCTCCCGACATCGCCATCGCTATCCCAGAGGGCTACAAGATCGTCCGGAGGGACCGAAACGCCAACCAGATGGGAGGAGGCATCGCCATCATCCACAGGAACACCATCCGTCTCACGACCAGCACCGACAACACCCTGACCAGCGCCGAACACCTGCATTTCCAGATCCACACCAACCCGAACACCACCCTCAGAGGCACCCTGATCTACCGACCCCCGGGACCACGCACACAATTCAGCGAGGACATCGCCGACTTCGTCAGCCCGCATGCCCTCCCCTCCGCCGACTACATCCTCCTGGGAGACCTCAACTTCCATCTGGAGAACAACAACGACCGCAACACCAGCACCCTGCTCGACAACCTCGCCAACCTTGGACTCAAGCAACTGGTGTCCACCCCCACCCACCTCGCCGGACACACACTCGACGCAGTCTTCTCTTCCAGCACAGACATCGACTTCAGCCACGCCACAGAGCTTCAATGGACGGACCACAGCTGCGTCCACTTCACCTTCAAGAGAACGACGACCCACCAACACCAGCAACAGGCCGCCCGCAGAAGCTGGAGCAAGATCACAGCAGACCAGCTCGCCACCTCCCTGAGCCAGCACCCTCCTGCCAGCTCAGCGAACCCCAGCCAGGCCGCCGACAACCTCACGAAGTGGATCAGCAACTGCGCGGACAAACTCGCCCCACTGAGGACCCCGCCCAGCAGACCCGGCAGCAAGAAGGCCCCATGGTTCACGAACGAACTCAAGAGCTCCAAGAAGAACTGCCGAGCCCTCGAGAAAGTCTGGAGAAGGGAACCAACACCGGACAACAGGACCTCCTTCAAACTTGCCACCCGGAAACACCACCAGCTGATCCGCGCCGCCAAGAAAACAGCATTCAAGGACCGGTCGGACAACAACGCACACAACTGCAAGGAACTCTTCAACATCGTGAAAGAGCTTTCCAACCCCAGCGCAGGAAACAACGACATCACCCCATCGCAAGACCTCTGCAACTCCCTTGCTTCATACTTCCACAACAAGATCGCGGACATACACAACAGCTTCAACAACCAACCAACGCACACCATGACCGAACAACCTCCCCCCACCACCACCCTCCACGCCTGGACCCCGATCAGCACCGAAGACACCATCCGCACGATGAACTCCATCCACTCCGGATCACCGACCGACCCCTGCCCTCACCACGTCTTCAACAAGGCCGACGCTGTCATCGCACCCCACCTGCGAGACATCATCAACACATCCTTCGACACCACCATCTTCCCTGAGAGCTGGAAACACGCCGAACTCAGCGCTCTACTCAAGAAACCAACAGCGGACCCCACCGACCTCAAGAATTACCGCCCCATCTCGCTCCTCCCGTTTCCAGCCAAAGTCATCGAGAAGACCGTCAACAAGCAGATGGCCGCCTTCCTCGAGACGAACGGATCGCTCGACCACTCTCAGTCCGGCTTCCGAGCCAATCACAGCACCGAGACCGCCCTCATCGCCGCCACCGATGACATCCGAGCCCTGATGGACAAAGGAGAAACAGCGGCCCTCATCCTCCTAGACCTCTCGGCGGCATTCGACACGGTCTGCCACCGCACCCTAGTACGGCGCCTCAGCAACATCGGAATCCAGGACAAGGCGCTGGAATGGATCATCTCCTTCCTCGACGGAAGAACACAGAGAGTCCGCCTACCACCGTACAAGTCAGAGACCTCCGAAGTCATCTGCGGCGTCCCCCAAGGATCATCCCTGAGCCCCACCCTCTTCAACGTCTACATGAGCCCCCTCGCGGCCATCGTACGCAAGCACAACCTCAGCATAATCTCCTACGCCGACGACACCCAACTGATCCTCTCCCTGACCAACGACCCCGCCGCCGCCAGAGCCAACCTGCACGAAGGGATGAAAGAGGTAGCCGAGTGGATGACGACCAGCCGCCTGAAACTGAACTCGGACAAGACGGAGGTCCTCATCCTGGGCTCCTCACCCTCCGCCTGGGACGACTCCTGGTGGCCTCCCGCCCTGGGCACCGCACCCAAACCGACAGACCATGCACGCAACCTAGGCTTCATCCTGGACTCCTCCCTCTCCATGACCAGGCAAGTCAACAACGTCTCCTCGGCGTGCTTCAACATCCTACGCATGCTACGGAAGATCTTCTGGTGGATCCCCACCGAGACCAGGAAGACCGTCACCCAGGCCCTCGTCACCAGCCGACTGGACTACGGCAACGCCCTCTACGCCGGTACCACCGCCAAGCTCCAGAAGAGACTCCAGCGGATCCAGAACGCCTCAGCCAGACTCATCCTCGACATCCCACGAACCAGCCACATCTCCGGACATCTGAGAGACCTCCACTGGCTTCCCGTCAACAAAAGAATCACCTTCCGCCTCCTCACCCACGCACACAAAGCCCTACACGACCAAGGCCCGAGCTACCTCAACAGCCGAGTCAACTTCTACGCTCCCAAACGCCACCTCCGATCAGCCAACCACGCCCTCGCCGCCGTCCCCCGCATCCGAAGAGCGACTACAGGAGGAAGGTCCTTCTCCTACCTGGCCGCCAAGACCTGGAACTCCCTCCCGACCGACCTACGCCTGACCCAAGACCACCTCTCCTTCAGGAAGAAGCTGAAGACCTGGCTGTTCGAGCAGTAGCGGCACCCCCCCTCCCACCCCCCCAGCGCCTTGAGACCCTACGGGTATGTAGCGCGCTTTATAAGTGTCACTGATTGATTGATTGATTGAGACAGAGCAGGGAGGCGGGTTCTGAAGCCTTACTACACAACATACGATCTCCTCCCGGAAGCTGGCAAGCCAGCATTTCCGGTCCTCGACCGAAAAAGGGGCTAGACAGCATGGAGAGGGTGCCAGGATAAACCACTGGATATACCTGGACCTCTCACTAAGATCCTTGATTCAGCCGTTCAGGCTAAAGATTCCAACACCCCAATAGATGCAACAGAGATGCTAGAAAGGGGGCAGAGAGCACTCTGTTTTCTTCGCAATCCAAATTGCGCTTTATCAACTGATAGGAGACGGTCATTCCTAATGCGAATTGACCCACAATTTGCGGACATGGCTAAGACGGAAGCTGGTACCCTGGCGAATGAGCTACAATTTGGTGACAAATTTGTAAAAGAGTTGGGGAAATATGTGGCGACATTCTCGGCACTAGACAAAGCCCAAGGTAACATCAAGAAGGTTTTTACCAGGGTCGGACGCTTCAGCGTTCGAATGACCGGGCGTGGATTCAATCAGACATCCAGAAGCTTTGATCAAAGAGGACGTGGCGGAGCCCAGCGATCCAGCCTCTACCCCACTCGAAACCGTGGTGGCAGAGGCAGGCAGCACAAGGGAGGGTATTGAGGACAGAATAACAGCAGAGATGCCTCCTGTTCAGGTAAACCTGTTTCAGTGTGTAGGTCACAGTGGGGGGCCGGATTGCCTTGTTTCTAGACAGGTGGGAGAGTTTGACGAGCGACCTGTGGGATCTTCAGACAGTACAGGGTTTACAGATCGAATGTTTTATGCGGCCCCACAACAGACCAACCTCTAAATGTTTCCAGTGCAGAAATGTCTCTTAGACAATGAAGTGGTGTACCTGATGAAAAAAGGGGCAATTGTAGAGACAGCCCCTCACAATCACAGTTACATCAGCACCGTATTCTTAGTTCCAAAGACGGATCAGGGGTTCAGATTAGTTTTAAACCTCAAGGAGTTTATTTAACTCTTCAGTAGTGTTTCGCTACTTCAAGATGGAGGGGATACATTTACTTTGAGATCTGCTCTTAGAAAAAGGCTGGATGGTGTGTCTCATTTTAAAAGACGCGTATCTAGCGTGCCTATTTTCCCTCCACATCAGAGGTTTCTTCAATTCCAATGGTGAACCAAATGGTACTAGTTTTCTGCCATGCCGTTCGGACTTTCATCCGCCCCTTGATGTTTCACCAAAGTCCTCAAACCAGTGGTTCAATTCTTGAGGGAGAGAGGTGTGAAACTCATCATTTATTTCAATCACATCCTTATTATGGCACAGAATGGGAATACAGTTCTTTGACATCTAGCATGGACGACTCAACTCTTACAAGATTTGGGGTTCGTCATCAATTCAGACAACTCTATTCTGACTCCGGCACAATCGACTGAGTTTTTGGGGTTCCAGGTGAACTCTATAGTGGCACAGTTATTGCTCCCATTGAAGAAAAGAATAGCGATCAAGAAGGAGTTGAGGAAAGCACTTGCTTATCAGACTATATCCTTGAGGACGTTAGCCCGGTTAGTAGGCCGGTTAGCCTCATTGATTCAAGCTATCTTCCCGGGTCCCCTTCACTACACGGCTCTCCAGAGGTTGATAATTATGTATTTACACAAAGGCCTGGGCGCAGGGGTCTCCAACCTTTTCTGTACTGAGAGCTACTTATGTTCAATAAAACACATTAACAGCTACTAATATTATTAATGCAGTATAATTTCAATTTCTCTATATGTATATTCATTCAACTAAGCAACATCTTTCTTATTTAATAAGCTGGGCTGCACACAGGTGAGCTACTCAGAGTTAGCTCAAGAGCTACAGTAGCTTACGAGCTACAGGTTGGAGACCCCTGTACGGTATGCGGACCAGATTCTGCTTTCCGAGGAGGCCAAGACAGAAGTCTCTTGGTGGTTGGAGCACATGGACACATGGAATGGCAAGGCCATATTTGCATCAGTCCCAAAAGTAGTGATAGAATCAGATGCCAGCAGATGGGGCTGCAGAGCCCGCAGCGGCTCTGTGGAGATGAGGGGCAGATGGTCCGTGGAGGAATTGAAACTCCATATAAATTGTCTGGAGCTTTTGGCGGGCTTGTTTGCGGGTAGGACACTTTCTCCACAGAAGGCGAGTTGCTGTATTCTCCTGCGGATGGACATTTCTCAGCAGTGAGATACATCAATCGTCTAGTTGGCACGAGGTCCTGTCTTTTAGTGGAAATGGCCATAGAATTTTGGCACTACTGCCTCCCTCATCACACCTCGGTGACAGCGGAGTACATTCTGGGCACCTGAAATGTGGTGGCAGATTGGAACTCACGTTTCCTTCGAGACTCCAGTGATTGGAAACTTCATCCCAGGGTATTCCAACAGCTAAACAACAAGTGGGGCCCTTGTTCGATTGATCTGTTTGTGTCCAGACTGAAGACACAATTGCCTCAGTGTTATAGTTGGTGAAAAGATCCTCTGGCGATCAACTCAGATACATTTCTTCAATCGTGGATGACGGATATGCTGTATGCATTTCCTCCGTTTGTCAGTATCCAGAGAGTATTGGTGCAGATCTGTGGGCTGGAAGGTGAGGTGTTGTTGATATCTCCGTGTTGGAGAGCACAAGCTTGGTTCCCGGCAGCGCTGAACTTGTGTTGTACTCCTCCAAAAAGTCTGCTATATATGCAGAGATATTGACGAACCCTCTGGGTCAACCGTATTCATTAGTGGTTCAGGAACAATTGTCCATCATGGCATGGAAACTTTCAGGAGACGTTGGTAAATGCCGGGAGTTTCGCAGGAAGTAACGCTTTTCCTGTCTCAATCTTGGGCTCCCTCTACGCATAAACAATATGAATTAGCTTGGCGTAAGTGGGTTGGTTGGTGTTCTGAACGACAGGGGGATCCCGTGGGTTCTGGAATTCATATGATAGTTAATTTCCTGTCGGAGATGGCGACTAAAGGTTTGGCCTATCGGACAGTTAATAATTTAAGGTCCGCCATCTCAGCCGGTCATCTTCATGTGGCCGGTAGGCCGGTGGGGTAGCATCCTTTGGTAAGTAAGATAGTGAGAGGCATCAGATTGGGGAATCCTCCAAAACTGCGATGTTCACAACTGTGGGATGCAGACGTAGTTCTGTGTTTTCTCAGGAATTGGCCCGCAAATGATGGTTTGTCGCGTAAGCAACTGTCGGCGAAACTGACACTTTTTTTATGTTTAGTTTCATGCAGAGGAGTATCTGACGTGCGAGCACTGGACTTGGCAGGTAGGGTTTTCACGCCTTCGGGGGTCTCATTTACAGTCTCAAAAAACAAACTCTAAGTGTGCTTCTTATCCTGCGTTTCCTCTCCATAGTAAACTGTGTGTTGCACAATGTTTAAAATGCTATGAGGAGTGCACTTGAGAGTTTAGAAATGACGTTGCAGGATAGTTGTTGATTTCCTTATAGAGACCTTTTCGCCCAGTCACTGCAGCAACCTTAGCCGGGTGGGTCACTAGGTTATTAGGTCTGGCAGGTATTGACACTTCTGCTTTGGGAGCCCATTCGGTGAGAGGAGCTACTTTTGCTGAAAGTTCTCGATTAGAGGACATTATCACTGTGGCAGATTGGTCTTCTGATTCTACTTTTAAGACATGTTATCATAAGCCATTTTTTGATGTGGCATCTACAGTGGGGGAGTAACTTTGAACTAGCATAATCCGAAGCCTCCGTGGACTGCCATAGAATTAAAAGAATTCTAGCTGACGCGTCAAGAATTTTCAATTCTATTAAGGACACGGAGGCGAGGATTATCCCACCCTAGAAACATTGATATTCAATATGTGATATGGATTGTTCATATTGGAAATTGTGATTTCATGCAATGTTCTGTATACTGATGTTGGGTTTCATCCCGCCTGTAATAATGTTTGAAGTATATCCAGTGAGTGGTATGATACGGCTTTCTCTGATCTCCTGAAAATATAGGAGAATATAAGCTGTAATATACCACTCACTGGATATACTTCAAACATTATTACGGGCGGGAAGAAACCCAACATCATTATACATAACATTGCGTGAAATTACAATTTTCAATATGAAATTTTGATGTTATGTAAAGAAAGAGGAAGAAGATTAGTGTTCAGGACATTTATACCTTTGGGGGTTACATGATTGGTGCATACCATGGCGTGGCGTGGCGTGGCAGTCCTTTCGGGTTATCCTATTTAAAGTTTTATTGGCTGGTGTGTTTTTCAGTAAAGAAAGAGAACCATAATCCTCGCCTCAGATTCCTTAATAGAATTGAAAATTCTTGCCGCGTCAGCTAGAAACATTTTTATCCCTGTGTTTCCTCTGAAAGGCTGATGAAGTTGATTATCTTTGATTTCTTTTGGAAACTTATTTCTTGCTTTGGGAGTCTGAATGGACTGAGTGACTCCTTTGTGGTCTTTGGCTGTTTTACACCGGGCGGCTGTGGCTACAATAGCTCTCCTCTGTGCCTTTTTGCTGTGGGGCCGCTGTGGCTACAATATCTCTCCTCTGTGCCTTTTTGCTGTGGGGCCGCTAGTGCATTAAACGGCCATGCATGCGCCGTCCCAACCCCGTGCCCCGATCACAAAGGTGGTAAATCAACGTTAATGGAAACCAGAACAGTTTCATTATTGTCATGCCCACACCACCAAGATATTTTTTTATAAACTGGGCCAACTTTTTATTCTGCAGCAAAATTTTCTAAATATGTTCGGTGAAAATAGTAGAATTTGATAAAAAGGCCCCAACGATACATGTACAAAATATTTAAATCTGGCGCATCGGCCATGAGCGGTGTGAAATAACGTGCCCACACTTTGCCTAAAGGTGGTAAAATAAATGACTTTATATTTTCGGGTGAATAAAAACAGCATGTACTCTGGAAAGACCCTTCCAAATTAGACCACACATGCTCTTCATTTTCATTCTTTCTCACATAGACTGCACACGGGTGCCAGCCTTACCCTTGAGCATACATCACGAATGGGAACTCCACCACTGCCACCTCCCACGCCCAGTCTCCAGCCACCATGAAAGAGCCAGTGAACCTGTCGACAGGAGAGGTGGGAACAGATCTTAACTCCAGTCCCCATCACATACCAGAGGGCTACAGGCGTTAAACGCTCAGTGCTGACAAATACCGTGATCTGCAGGTCACGAGTAAGGCCAACTCACGCTTTCATCCTTTCAAGGGTGGCAAACTGAGTGCCATTAATTTAAGTTTTAGAAACACACCTTATTTATAGCACTTTGAACCAGTAGAAGTATTGTACAAAGTGCCACATAAAGATGTTATTATAATAAACTGATTTTAAATCTCAAAAACAAACCTGATCTTTGGAAAAGCTATATTAGAAAAAACTGAAGCAAACTGAGTTTGCACTATTTAAGCTACGTTTATAATAGGAAACAATAAACATTCATTTTGACCAAAGTATATTTTCACCATTCACACTTTAAAAGTAGAGGCATTCCCGTTTGTTCCAGTGTTTTTAGTATGAACGCAACAAATATAGAGCACATGGAGTTAGATCTATTATTTTAAACTGACAGTGGACCTCAGGCCCGCCCATTGCTTACCATTGGTTGTCTTTACTGTTACTCACATTTGCTTGACTCTTATTAGTCAGCTTTTGTGGCGTTCCTTCCTCTTCTGGTGTTTGCTCCTCTCCTGGAGTACAGACTGATTACTTGCATCTCTCCACTGCTCCCTTTTCAGGCTTCTACTTTTTTATCTTTTTGGTTGAGCATTCTAGGAGAGTGCATGTGTTTTCCAGCTGCACTTCGAGTTCCTCATCCTCTTTCTTGCCTTTGGATTTCCTCTTCACTCTCCTTCTGTTGCCCTTCTTGCTTCCTTAACTCCCACCCACCTTCTTGCCGTTCTTGCATGCCACCCCCTCTGTTGTATGTGTGCGCCCCTATCATTCCTTTGTCCTTTTACTTCACATCAACACCCACTCTAGCTCATTGCACATGCGCTTCCCAATGGCCACTTACCTTCCATTGTCCTTGTGCTTCCCGATCCCTGCACGCCCACCCTTTGCTGTCTGTTTTGGGCACTGTCTGCTATCCCCTGCTTCTGTATGGGTTCCCAGCAGTAGCTTAAGTAATATAAGAAAATCCACAAAACAAGAAAAGGGTGCAGTACGACAGGCTGTTACTAGGTGTCCCTGTGGAGTTGTAAATCCATATAAGGTCCTGCACCCTTAATGCAATTATAAAGAGAAAGATTGCAACTGAGCAAACGTTTCCATTTGTTATTATTGGAAATGAGAAGCTAAATAAACAACAATGGTGCATTTTAAAACGCAAGGCAAAAAAAATCTCACGTCCAATAAAAACAAATAGAAACATGTGCTCAGCTGCAAGGTTTCTCTTTATAATTGCAGTAAGGATGCAGTACCTTATGTGATCAATAGAGGTCCCTTTACAATGCCACAGGGATACCTCGCAGCAGCCTGTGGTACTGCACCCCTTCCTTGCTTTGTGGATTTTCTTTTATTCCTTATGCTACTGCTGGGATATTTTTTCACAAACAAAAATAATTTAACAGACATTATCACTTGCAACGGCAATAGCTTAAACTTTCACTAATGCGAGACCTACTGCATTGCAAATGCTTGTCTATATATGGGGGTCCACAGTAATGTGGTGTGGCCGGTAGGCAGGACTTTTGAAACACAGACCTCCTCTGTGAGTCCAGACATGCTGTCCAGTAAAGAACAGTTACAGGGAGAACACCCACCCACCACAGACCGTATTGTGTTCAGTTTGGAAGAACCACAGGGAGGGCGTTTTTAAAGGGCAGGGCCTGCGGGTTAGAAGAAATACAACTTAACACTCTGGCCACATTAGGGCACCCCTGACACCCAAACAGGACCCTCAGAGAACCTGCCCAGATGTCAGCAGGTGGTAAGCTTCCTTGGTGTGTGTCATGTGAGACCACTTGTGTGTTTGTGCTCCGAGACTTCCGCCACGTGTCACTCACCTGAGGGACAGTCACTGCCATGTTTCCTCTCAGCGTCATCATCCACAGGCCTCAGATCTTCTGTCTCTTTTAAAGAAGACAAACAGGAGGCGGTCATAGAGTCTGTTTCAAAGGAGCACAGCATTAATATTATCATAAAAGTTAAAAACTAACCTAATTTAAGAAATAAAAACATTTACTAAATAAATCAACTAAACTAACCACATGGCTTCTAATTAAATTTAGTATTATTTAAAAACTAAAACTAAAACTAAAAATGTCAGTGAGGGTAGGATTTTTTAAATACAATTATTAAATCGTTATTTTTAAATTAAACTAATATATTTAAATTAGTTATTAAATAAACATTTAATCTGATGAGTTGTTCTGCTAGAACATTTCTTTTTATTCGTTCTAGGTGAATAAAAATACATATTGCTCATTATTTTTTAAAGAACAACACATTTTAATAATTTTCCTTGCACTTTCCTATAGGGAGATTTCCACCACATTGGCAAAGACCCCCACCTAAGTGTGAAAAGTTACTATTAGTACCATTACCCTTGTAATTCGTTTTGAAGAAAGCTTCACCCCCTTAATTTGAGGGGGTGCAGGCATGTAAGTGAACAAGTAGATGTAAATGTGCACTCAGGAATGGTGAACCTCAAACAAGTGCAGATTTACACCTGGGTGCAGGAGTAAATCTACACAAGTAATTGTACCTATGTGACTTGGCCACTAACTAGGTTTTGTGCCAAACAGAAGAGTGTAAAGTAAGTTTTTTCACTAATGCTAATGGCCTTTTAATGTCGCTGCCACACCCCTGCAGGGCTCCTTTCTAATCTGCACAACGACACCAGGGCTGGACTGCGGTCACTAAACCGTCCCAAACCAAAAGAAGGGGGTTCTCAGTGTCAAGTGTAAGCGCGTAGACCTTATTCGCAGCTCCAGAAACGATCAGTAGGTCACATTGTCATGTTGCACCGGTTAACAAAGTCAGTTGCGCAGTCACTCTACATCTCTGCTGCCCCGTGGCGGTGGACTGGTTCCAGAGGGCAGCGGTGTATGACAAACTATGAAAGGGACGTCTCCTGCAACGGTACCGCCAGAACTAAAGCTTGCTATGCTGGGCTGCCTCAGTGTGTGCTGTGTTGGACTGCCTCAGTGTGTGCTGTGTTGGACTGCCTCAGTGTGTGCTGTGTTGGACTGCCTCGCTGTGTGCTATGCAGGACTGCCTCATGGAAAGTGCTATGTTGGACTACCACAGCGTGTGCTATGCTGGACTGCCCAGGGAAGAGACTCTCCCCTAGCAGACAGTATAGGTGACTCTCTCTCCCCTAGCAGACAGTATAGGTGACTCCATGAGACAGTACAGAACGCTCTTGCCCCTAGCAGATAATATAGGTGACTCAATGAGACAGTATAAAATGCTCTTGCCCCTAGCAGACAATATAGGGGACTCCATGAAACAATTCATAACGCTCTCACCCCTAGCAGATAGTATGTGACTCCATGAGACAGAATAGAACGCTCTCGCCCCTAGCAGACAGTACGGGTATGGATCCATGACACAGTAGAGAACGCTCTAGCCCCTAGCAGGCAGTAAAGGCGACTCCATGAAACAGTACTGAACTCTCTCGCCCCAAGCAGACAGTATGGGTCCATGAGACAGAATAGAACGCTCTCGGCCCTAGCAGACAGTACGGGTATGGATCCATGACACAGTACAGAACTCTCTCGCCCCTAGCAGACAATATAGGTGACTCCATGAAACAATTCATAACGCTCTCACCCCTAGCAGATAGTATGTGACTCCATGAGACAGAATAGAACGCTCTCGCCCCTAGCAGACAGTACGGGTATGGATCCATGACACAGTACAGAACGCTCTCGCCCCTAGCAGGCAGTATAGGTGACTCCATGAGACACTACTGAACTCTCTCGCCCCAAGCAGACAGTATGGGTCCATGAGATAGTATAGAACACTCTCGCCCTTAGCGGCAGTATAGGTGACTGCATCGTGCAGAGTACAAGGCCCTATGGGACTGTCGGTGCATTGGGGTGTCCAGGGCAATGTGCAGAGTACGAGGAGAGTTGAATATCAGGCGTGGTCAGCAGGATGTTAGGAGAGGGCAGACCACGCCTGATATTCAACTCTCCTCAAACCGAGAACAGAGACATTTTCTGGTTTCAGACCCTTTTGTACAGTGCACAATGCCCGAAACCACTCCACAACCACAGCCCCTTCTTAGTTTCCAGGGCCCTTGCACTGGACATATTGTCCCACACACCACATCACACAGGCTCCGTCTTGAACGCAGAGGTTCTTGTAGGGTGCGCATTGCCCGTCCCAGCACCCGCAGCCCATGCCTTACACCTGCAGATCTTGAAATGTGCACATTAACCAGCAAATCACCACCACACAGCCATGTACCCTTCTGCATAAACACAGACTGTGAAATACCTGGCATGGCTGGTATTAGAACCGATTCCAGAGTTCTTCTCGCCAATGAGCCTGTGAGAGCCGTCCCACCTGCACGGAGAGTGTCCCGTCCGAGGCATGATGTGGGCGCGGATGTACTGTGGGCATCAGTACATGGTGACACTACCTTGTAATCCACGTCTGCCTCATGTACATCAGGACGCACCGGCTGCATGCACTGGTTCCACTCTGAGCCACGCCCACCAACGGGCAATGGTTCTGGCTTTAGGTGTTCACCTGGTTCCTTCCCATCTGGAAGCACTAGATGCAAGCACTAGATGCAAGCTGCTGTGGTTCATGCCCTGGTTCCTTGCATGGGTCCCGCTGCAGTCCATGTCCATCTGGAAGCATTACTTCTAAGCTGTGGTGCTGCTGTGGTTCATGCCCTGGTTCATTGCAGGGGCCCCGCTGCAGTCCATGTCCATCTGGAAGCACTCGTTGCAAGCTGTGGTGCTGCTGTGGTTCATGCCCTGGTTCCTTGCATGGGTCCCGCTGCAGTCCATGTCCATTTCCATCTGGAAGCACTCGTTGGAAGCTGTGGTGCTGCTGTGGTTCATGCCCTGGTTCCGTGCATGGGTCCCGCTGCAGTCCCTGTCCAGCTGGAAGAACTAGATGCATGCCAAGGTCTTGCCCCCCCAGCAGTCCTGGTTGTAGGCGCAGGTCCTTCTGCTGGTCCAGCCGAGTCTGAAGCACGGGCCCTGGTCGTTGGTCCTTCTGCGAGTCATGGACCCCTGGAGATGATGGCTTTATTAAATGGCTGTCTTGTGGGTCCCAACTATCAACAGACAATGGCTCTTGCTTCAAGGGTTCATCTAACTCCGGCTCACTTGAAAACACTGGTGGTAAGCCTGGGACCCGCATTTGGTCATGATTATCAGGAAAGACTTGTAGACTTGGGCTAGGCACCCCTGGGCTCGCTGGACGAGCAGTTGGAAGGGACCTGGGGAAGCTACAATCTCTGACGCCTGCTGGACTCACTGCCTCCAAAGACACTGCACCGCCTTCTAGGAAATCTCGACCCTTTTCTACCCAGATTTTTTCCATAAGATGTGCAACTCGAAAAGGGACCTCTCCCACTGAATTGTGCAAGTTATCGAGTTTGGCTTCCAGCCGCTCTAGCATGGCCAACATTACCAGAGTGGGAGGGTGCCCCACATGGGACTCTGGATTAGGACCACTGTGCGCATCGGAGGTCATGTTAGGGGGGGTGCGAGTCCTGCTTACAGTTGTGCTGTAGTTGTTCACATCCTTCTCCAAAGCATTTATGAGGATGCTTTCATGGCAGGACCCAAAAAGCAGAGTGTCTGGCATTGGTAGCTTTCCAAACTCTTCCTGGGCAGTCCATCCACAGATCTGGGAACCCAGGTTGTTGGCGCCTCCAGGCCTGTGGAGATCTTCAGGTCGTGGTCTTGCAGCAGAGAAGTTATGACTTGGAAAGGCTGCAAGTGTTCCTCTTAGACCTTCAGGTGAATTTGGGACTTTTCCATCACTTTCTGAAGCCTGCGCTCTCCACATTCTAAATGTTGATGTTCTGCGATCCAGTGTCTGCAAAGGGGATGAAAAAAAGAACAGAAACATTTTAAAATGAGAAAATCAAGGCAAAATGTTCAAAGTAACAAGGGAATGGCCAACCTATATAAAAACTCCCTTGGTTTTGTGATGCACCTCACTCCTTATACAATCTCCTCAATAGTTTAAACTGAAAACTGAGCCTTATGCTCACAATGTGTGCAACTCCCCTGCCCCTGCCGTTGCTCTGGGGCGGTTAGAACAACCCAAATACACTTTACCAACTGTAGGTTGCACCACCTAACATAAGAAGTCCATAAAGAAGTAAATATACGAATGTCCGCCCAATGTTGAGAAAAATCAGAGTTCTTTATTCTTCTTTACAATATTGACAATTGTACACCAAACAGCCAACACGTTTCATTCTATACGAAGAACTTCATCAGGGCTGTAAAACAATATTTAAAAACACATATGTAGGGCGTGGCCAAGATGGCGGCTTGAACGGACGGCGATTTCTGTGGCTCCCCGTCCCGATCCCCAATGCTGCCCTTTATATTGCGGTTTAATCCCCCCCCCCCCCCCAGCACCACACAATCTGTCAGCCTTGCGGGGACACCCTACAACTGCTCCCCTGAGCCCAGGTCCTGACCAGCGCGATCTCCGGGCTTCTTCCAAGTGGTGGGACACTCGCTGACGAGGGCAATCGTAATGGCCGCTGACTCCGCCGAGTAACAGCGGCCGGCCGGGTTCCCTGCTGCCGACCGAGCCCACCCACGGCACATCGCCAGCCGTGCTCCCGGCCCACCTGCTTGAGGCTGGGGACCCGCGACAGCGGCGAAAGAGAGAGCACCCGCCGACGCGTCACCCCTGACGGTGGGAGGCAGAGCCCGCCGGGAGGAGCAGCACTCGAGGCCCCGGCTCCGGGCCTCTGCGGGACCCGCGGCGAAGACCTTCACGCAGCCGGCACTACGCGGGACCCCTGGCGGCTCCTGGGAGACCCGAGGAGGCAACGGGCTCAGGCCCACACGGAGGTGAGGACAGCTCGGGGCTGGTGGGAGCCGAGAGCTCGGGGGGCGCAATCGAGCCACTGGCGAAGGGCCCAGCTAGGCCCACAGACCGCAAAGCGAAGGCGGCGAGGAACGCGCGCCTGAAGACAGGGCCACTGAGAGGCGAGGCAGGGAGCTGAGAGTGGAGGGGTCCTCACAAACCTCCGCCAGGTGACCAAAAAGGTGGAACTAGGGGGCCCTGCACACAATAGCGAGGGACCTGCCCATGATGCAGTGACCGTTTGCCTCGGGGACAAACAGCCCCTCACAGACTCCTCGTGGTAGGGCCCTGGGGCTATAACCACAATAGAACCTTGCCTGACTACCAACACCCTCTTGCCTGGGAAGCCAGATCTCCGTACCGGCCGCTTCACGCCGGGACCACCCATCACCGGCCACTGAGATCAGGAGGACGGAGACCTTGCCCTTGGTCGGCGCTGCCACCTACCACGATATCGGGGACAACTGCGTTGGGACACACACACACCCAAAATTCTGCCCTAGGGGCCCTGACGGGCAGGGCCACCGGTCTGACGGAAGCGCAGCGGACAGTTTGGCGGGTCTCAGGAAGAAAGGGGAACGCACGCTTCCAGAGATGCTTGCGAAAGGCAACGCCAAACACGACATAGGGCCACCCTCCCCCGAGGTCCCCAAGTCACGACCGACGCCCGCTGACAATAATGTGACAATCACTAAATCTTTCCTGGAGTCCTTGTTTAACTCCCTTAGAGACGACTTCAAAGCCCTGAAGCAAGAGGTGGCCGGAGAGGTTAGGGAGCTTAGGAGAGATGTGGAGGGCCTGGGAGAGCGCGTGGCGGCCATTGAGGAAGCCGATCAAACGAGAAGCGAAGCGGTCGAGCAACTCCAGCAGGAGGTCTTACGGCTCAAAGATCAACAGGTGGACCTCCAGGCCTACGCGGAGGACTTAGAAAATCAGTCCCGCCGTAATAACATAAATGTCCGGGGGGGCCCATAAAAAGCAGAAGGGACGGACGTCACTGGCTATTTACAAGGTCTTTTCCGTGAGATACTGGGCGAACCCTCAGATAGACAGGGCACACAGAGTGGGGCTCCCCATGCGCTCATCTGCCCCGCCACCGGATATTTTAGCGTTCCTCCCTGATTTCCCGCTCAAAGAAAGGATTCTCCGAGAAGCTCGACGGAACCAACCCCTTCAGTACCGCTGCCACCCCATCGCCCTGTATCAGGACCTTTCTGCTATCACTCTCCAGAAGAGGAAGACATTCAGGGTGGCTACGGACTTTCTGCATCAACAAGAGGTCCCCTACTCCTGGGGACACCCGTTCCGTCTGATCTTCAAATGGAATGGGGCCCTACAACAGCTGCGTTCCCTCAAGGACACCTGCACACTACTGGGCATTGAAATGGTAGACGACGCATCGCCAGTGGGGCCCTCCCAGGAGTCCTCCCTTGGAGGCTGGTAAACGGTGGGCCGAAGACGATCCTCGGATCTACGCTCCAAGCCTGAAGCTCATCTCACAGGACAGAGCTACGGCCAATCTAGAAGTGGCCAAAGAGACATCATCCGCTGATTGACTTCTCTGACGGGGGAGGGGGGGAGTATCACCGCATTGTTGCATACTAAGCGGAGGGGACGGGCAGGGGGCCACGAAGGCCGGCATTGGACATCACCCCAATAGGTATTGTTACCACAGACCTGTGTTGGACTGACAGGACTGGGACATTGTATCCACAAAGTTGGGAAGTTGGATCCGGGTGGAGGGAAGCGGGGGACTGGTCATTGGGACTGGGGGTTTTTTGGGGTTAGGGATGGAGGGAGGAACGGGAGTTTTTGGGGGGGTGGGCGGGGAGGGGTGGAAGGGGAGGGAGAGAAGCCGGTGTGTCACAGGGAATTCCACATTCTGGGCTTGTCGCCCTTTACCCTCGTTTCAGAGCACAGCGCTGTCATCCTCATACAACACCTCTCCTTTACCTGATTTGTAATGGCTAATTCTGCCTTGAAAGTGTTGACCCTAAACGTGAAGGGCTTGAACAATCACATCAAGCGGAGGGCAGTGATGTCATATCTAGAAAACTCAGGGGCGGGGATTTGTCTACTTCAGGAGACCCATTTGCTTACGAAAGATTGGCATAGGATGCGCTCCCGCGCTTTTCCACAGCAGCTTTTCTCCTCACTACCATCGAAGAAGGCGGGGGCGGCCATTCTGATTTCTAGGCACTTCAGAGGGAGGATAGGGGATAAAGTGGGGGAAATTAAGGGCAGACTCCTGGCCTACACCTTTCACATTGGCGATCAACACCTCACCATTGGTTCCTTTTACGCCCCTAACACAGGTCAAGAGCCCTTTATGAAGGGTGCCATTTCAGAGGTTCTTCAGTCACCCGACGCCCTCTTGCTCCTTGGGGGGGGATCTCAACCTAGTGTTGGACACTCATATGGATAGGTCCGGCCACAGATATGGGGACACGGGCGCCCTTTCCAGTGCAGGTAAGGCTTGGTTACAGGAGCGGGGCTGGGTGGATTTGTGGAGGGCTAAGCACCCTACTGCGTCCCAATTCACTTTCAACTCCCATGTGCACCGCACTTACACCAGGCTCGACTACTTCCTAGGATCCTCCGACCTGGCCACTTCCCTCGCTGACGTCAGCATTGTCCCTGCCGCCCTCTCCGATCATGATGCCGTGGAGATTTTGCTTGAGCTTCCTAGCCCTAGTCGCCCCCCCAGGGGCGTGGAGACTACGCAAGACTCTGTTACAACGCCCAGAGGTAACTAAACAAATCCGTTCATGTATCACAGATTACTTAACCATTAATGACACACCGGAGACGCCAATCACGGCTCTGTGGGGAGCGCTGAAATCGGTGGTCCGTGGCGACCTCATTGCCATAGCGGCAGCAGAGGCTAAGGCTCGTAAAGCGAAGCGAGAGGACCTCTCTGCCCAGGTCTCTGAACTCGAGAGAGTTCACAGTCGGACCGGGGCTCCACGGGTGTGGAAACAATTGAAGGCCGCCAGTGCCCAATTAGCCAGCCTAGATACCGACAGGGCTGAATTCGCGGTTCTCCGACTGCGCCACTCGTACTACATCGGGGGGAATAAAACAGGCCGACTTCTGGCCAGCGCGCTGAAAGCCAAGTCACAACACTTGAAGATTTCCGGCCTTCGAGACGACAATGGTGTGGCAGTTGAGGGGGGAGACAAAGATCGCGGAAACATTCAGAGACTTTTATGCCTCACTATACCATGCTGATAACGCCCCGAGCGGGGATATTGACAGCTATTTGGAGACAGCGGAGATTACCGCACTCTCCCCGGGAACGGTGGATACCCTGGAGGCCTCCATCTGCCTGGAGGAGGTGCTGGCAGCTATCTCTCGCCTCCGCCCTCTTAAATCTCCGGGGCCTGACGGCTTTTCAGCCGGTTTGTATAAGATCTTCAGCTCACTACTTGCTCCTATCCTGACCAGCTCTTCAATTCCTTCACCGGCCCGGGTTCCATCCCCCCCTGTATGCTGACGGCCGAAATTGTGGTGTTGCCTAAGCCCGGCAAAGATCCCACACACTGCTCGGCATTTCGCCCCATTTCTCTTCTCAATTAAGACCTGAACCGTGTCTGCCCGGGATTCTGGAACCCGACCAATCAGGCTTTGTCCCGAGCCGCCAATGTAGCGATAACACCAAACGGATCCTACATTTGGTCGACAAGGCCCAGTTCCAGCAATCGGACTCGGCTCTTGTCGCAAGCGACACAGAAAAAGCGTTTGACCGCGTCGATTGGAACTTTTTACAGCGGGTGCTAGCCCGCTTTCGGCTCGGGGATCGCTTCCAATCCTGGATTGCGAGTTGTTACCATCTCCCCTCCGCACGGGTCCGCTTGGGCGGCTACCGTTCTAGCCCCTTCGAAATACAAAGAGGCACAAGGCAAGGGTGCCCACTCTCACCCCTTTTATTTGCCCTTTACGTCGAGCCTCTGGCGCAAAAAATTTGCGATAACCCCAATATTCACAGCATCACTTTTGGCGGGGAGCCACACACGATCGGCCTATACGCCGACGATATTATTGCCGCCCTCGATAACCCGGAACACTCTATCCCTGCTTATTTGGAGGAGATTGACACCTTTGGCGCCATATCTAGCTTTAAAATTAACAGGGGGAAGTCGCTGATCTTGCCCCTGGGCAGGAACGCCTGAGCTCTAGGCGATGCGCCATCATATGGCGGAGGTCTGCAGACGACAACACAACTCCCTTATTTGGGCATCATGCTCACCTCCTCCACGGAATCAACGGTTTCCCTCAATTACGACACCCTCTCCTCCCGAATTCGAGCTGACCTCGTGCAGTGGTCTAAACAACCGCTCTCTTTGCTGGGCCGTGTCGCGGCAGTGAAAATGTCGGCACTGCCCTGGATTTTGTATATCTTCCAGACCATTCCGGTAACTCCTCCAGCTGGGGCTATCGCACATCTCCAGACTGCCTTTCACCATTTTATCTGGCGGGGAAAGCGCCCGCGCCTACACAAACAACTGGCATATCGCGGTGTCGATGAAGGCGGCCTCGGGATCCCCAATCTCCACCAGTACTTCTAAGCCTCCCAACTCCGTTATCTGGTGGAGTGGTATAGGCCGGAATCTGAAAAGAGATGGCTATTTCAAGACAGGGCGATGGCCCAGACGTCCCTTTGGAAAGTCCCGTACATCCGCCGCCAAGACCGACCGAAATACCTCCAGAAATCTCCTATCACTTGCACTATCTTACGCGTGTGGGACGTGGTTGCAATTAAGAGAAAATTGACAACTTTTCCCTCCCTGCTCACCCCCCTTCTGGACAACCCCGAATTCCCACCGGGCACTGACCCCCGCGCCTTTTTGCAATGGCGAGGCACGAGCTGCAGGTCGGCGGGCCATCTCTTCGACCCGCAGGGTTTTCTCCCTCTCTCCGAACTGTCAAAGGGTTATGATGTTGTCTCTCACCACTTGTTTCAGTACTTTCAAATCAGGCACTGGCTCACGCACCCGGATTATGCTCCCCTGGTGAGCAGGCATATGACAAATTTTGAGCGGTGGCTGGTGACGAGAGAAACCGACAAACATCTTATATAGGACCTCTACGAGATGCTCACACCCCCAACCGCCTTGGGTCGAGTGGCAGACAGCGACGCTGGGAGACGGAATTGGTGAGAACATTGTCGGCCCAGGAATGGAGCTCCATATACTTTAGGGCCTCTCACACTACACGTAACACAGCGGGCAGAGAGGCGGCGGTGAAGCTAGCCCTTTACTGGCACCTTACTCCTGTTCCGGCTCGTAGTGCGCTCTGCTGGAGAGGCTGCGGGGAACAGGGCACCATGACTCATCTCCTCTGGGACTGTCGGGAGGTCAAAAAAACTGGACTGCAGTCTTAAATGATATAGATAAGACTTTCGATACCGAGATCCCACGCTTCCCTGCCTATGCTATCTTAGGCCTTCCCAACGCGCTCGCCTTCCCCTTGAAGTCAATCCGAGGGCGCCAGATGGGAATTGCGATGCAGGCAGCAACACAACACATTCTGTCACTCTGGGGATCCTCCACCAAGCCCACCCACACGGGATGGCTGCATAAACTCTGGTTTACGCTAGGCATGGAGCGCATTCAAGCTATACTCACACAGTCCGCAGACACGTTTCGGAAAGTGTGGCTGCCATTGCTGTCCCTCCTCTCCAGCGAATTCAACGAGATCACGTGTCCCAGGTATCTCCGCTTACTGCGCCTCACAGAAATCCCTGAAGATCCTCCATGACCTCCTGATGGGACAAACTATACCCCTTACGGGTGGTTTAATGTTTGTTTCTCAATTTTGGCACACCGGCTGGGGTGGGGGGGGTGGGGGGGGGGGAGTTGGAGGGTCTTGTTTTCAAAGTTGTGCGTCTCTGCTATACTTGGCATATATGAGTTGTGCAGCTCATCCATAACCTGGCTCATGTACCTTGCTTGCAACTCGATTTGTGGAGAAGCCTTATATGTCTGTACCCGATGCTTCCTTTACATGATGCCTTTCTACTGCGATGCATTGTCTGTCATTGTTTTTGAAACCAATAAAACAAATTTAAAATTAAAAACACATATGTAATACAATATAATGAAATGCATATTTTTATACAAATAATTCATTGTATACAAACAATTAATAGCATAGCCTAAAAAACAGGAGGCTATGCTATTAATTGTTTGTATACAATGAATTATATGTATAAAAATATGCATTTCATTATATTGTATTACATATGTGTTTTAAATATTGTTTTACAGCCCTGATGAAATTCTTCGTATAGAACGAAACGTGTTGGCTGTTTGGTGTACAATTGTCAATATTGTAAAGAAGAATAAAGAACTCTGATTTTTCTCAACATTGGACGGACATTTGTATATTTACTTCTTTATGGACTTCTTATGTTAGTTGGTGCAACCTACAGTTGGTAAAGTCATGGCAAAATGTTTCATCCAGTCTAATGCAGCTCCCGAAGTTCTACACTTAAGTTATAAAAATAAAGACTGATCACTTTCCGTATTCATACAGCTAAAATGTGAAACCGTGGTTCAAACATAGAACAGTTTAAGAGTGGAACCACCAGCTCTCGAACAACCACCTCTCAGAGATACCATTGGCAGAATTCAAAATGTTGGGGCCAAACGTGTTGACAAGTCTGGACAGACGAGAGCGCAGACAGGTAGGGAGGGAATCAAAACAGGTAACTGGAAGAACTTGTGATGGGCAGGCTTCATCAGCATGGCTACTCGTCTAGGTTTAGTGGGGCTTGTGGTGGCACTGTGAACTAGCAGGCCTAAAGGACAACACATCCTGAGGGGGTGCTTGGAATCAGTCTGACACCATCCCAACAGTTAAGCCATCCACAAACATGCAGTTCCTACCGTGGAGTGGAAACTATATGGCAAAGTCATGGTTGGAGTAAGGTAAGAGCCTGTTGTTCCCTCTAAATGAACATTACCAGGCAGGCTTGTGGTGGCTCTTTAAAGCACCAGTTACAAATCAAGAATTTTATCATCTTTCCTAAAGGTGAAAATGCCCTGCTCGGAATGGATTTCTATTAAGGACAAAGTTTCCTTCCAGCTGGTGGGTTTCTTTTTTTGTTTAGGACATTTCCTGCCTCTCAGACGTACTTCCATTGGTTGACCTGGGACTTCCATTGTTTCAGTCTGCAAACAGTGGTCAGCTCCATGCTCCAGACAGGCAAACCGTGCGTCAAGGCACTATTTGGAAGGTCTTTGCTGGGATAATCTTGTGTCACCTAGATACTTAAATTGGTATTGAGTGACATCGTGTGGCGTTGGAAACTGATTTTGGAAAGTAACATTCCCTCTATGATCTGGTTTTGTCAGCTCTTAAAAGCTCTTCAGATGCTGCATAACACATGCTGGGCATTGAGGCTCTACCATGACCAAGCACAGACTAAGAACCCTTTTGCCCAGTCACTCGTGCTCTCCTCCTCCTCTCAGAGAAATATACTAGGCATAAACAGTGGGATATTTTCAATGTTTATTGAACCAACGTGATTCTTGTGTAGAGTATATGTGCTGCAATGATCAATAGACAGAAGCAAATGAAAGTTATTAGAAGTATTAGGACAGTGAACAGAATGAAAAGTTCCACCATCGTGCTAAAACAATTTACACATGCAAGCAAATAAAGCAATATAGAAATCTGGCGTACTCCGACTATGCAGTCCTTAACCGGAGTGTCAAGGGCGTGTGTGTGTTCTGCCAAGAATCCACGTACTGGATGATCCAACCCTTGTTGCCTGAAGGGAAAGAATGGAGGTCTCCATCGTGGTCACAAGCAGGACATCCCTTACAGAGATATCAGCAGGCTGCTGGGCCGAAGCATCAGCATGTAGAGACCTCGCCAATGACAGCAAATCACTCTTCTTACAACACTAGGAAACGGATGTTTATTCATAATGTAAAGCATCCTTGCGAGTCCTGGGCAAGACAGCGTTGTTATGGTCTACAGATAGCTATGTCGACCGTGAATGAAAAATAGAACATTTGCACAATGTATGTCGGGCCTTGGTTTTCAAGGAGTCGTGATAATCTTAAGCAAAGTGGACGCTGTAAGCAAAGAGGTTTCAAAGAAACAAATCCAACATTGTCACACACGCAAATGTGTGTAAAAGGTTATTGTGTGAAAGGGAAGGCAACTTAAGAAATATGTTCATGATGAAAGACAGCATTGTTTCTATGTGAGCCTAAGAACTTTGCAGAAATGCTTGGGTAGGGTCCATTCACCTCCCAACACTGACCCTTTGTTACAAGACACATAATCGCTCTTGCATCCCGCAATTAATGACCTTACACAAGGCACCAAAGCACTCTTGCATCCCACTATCAATGCCTTTATACAAGGCACCAAAGCACTCTTGCATCCCACTATCAATGCCTTTATACAAGACACCAAAGCACTCTTGCATCCCACTATCAATGCCTTTATACAAGACACCAAAGCACTCTTGCATCCACTATCAATGCCTTTATACAAGACACCAAAGCACTCTTGCATCCACTATCAATGCCTTTATACAAGACACCAAAGCACTCTTGCATCCCACTATCAATGACCTTACACCAGGCACCAAAGCACTCTTGCATCCCACTATCAATGACCTTCTACAAAACACCAAAGCACTCTTGCATCCCACTATCAATGCCTTTATACAAGACACCAAAGCACTGTTGCATCCCAATATCAATGCCTTTATACAAGACACCAAAGCACTCTTGCATCCCACTATCAATGACCTTCTACAAGACACCAAAGCACTCTTGCATCCCACTATCAATGACCTTCTACAAGACACCAAAGCACTCTTGCATCCCACTATCAATGACCTTCTACAAGACACCAAAGCACTCTTGCATCCCACTATCAATGACCTTACACAAGGCACCAAAGCACTCTTGCATCCACTATCAATGACCTTACACAAGGCACCAAAGCACTCTTGCATCCACTATCAATGACCTTCTACAAGACCACAGCAAGTGAAACTATTTTTCCTTTTTTTAAAGAAGATATCTCTAGTGATTTCGCACCTTCCTCAGTTCCCTTAACCCCTTGGACGCTCATGACGAGCTCAGCTCGTCATGAACAATGGGAATAAAGCAAAGCCAGCACAGGAGGAAAATAACACTAGCATCGATGGTGTTAAGGGCACATCCAGATCAAAGAGCTAGGCTGTTGCTGAACGGAGACCTTGTACTCAAGGGCAGAGATCTCGAGGTCTGACAACCACTTTCCCCACTATAACCAGTGCTCTGCCCAGGAGTGGATTCTCCAGCGTACATATTTGCCCTTGGAATAAATTTGGAGATCTTACCCGGACAAGGTCTCTGAAACCCCTATTAGCCTTGTCCGCCCAATCACATAAAGTCAAAGGAAGCTACCTATGGCATAGTACTAGAGCATAAAGACTAAGCCTAAGAGATTTTTTGGAAATTATGATCACTTTTATAAGTTTAAATAATTGAAAATATTAACGAAGATTTTCAGAAACTTCATAAAATAGACGTGAGTTAGTGAAGATCCTCCCAAAGACAGAAACGTATTCACCGTGGATGTGACAGCAAAGTAACTCATCTAACATTTCCAGAGTTTATTGAAAGGACGACTGAGTGACAGCAAGGAGAAATCCATCTATTATGACCAGAGGTTACTTAATACGGCTGAGTGACAGCGAGGATAAACCAATCTAACATTACCAGAGGTTACGGACAGAATGGCTGAGTGAAAGCAAGAACAAACCTATCAAACATGACCCAAGGTAACTTAAAAGGATGGCTGAATGACAGCAAGGATAAACGCATCTGACATGACCAGAAGTTACTGAAAGGACAGCAGAGTGACAGTGAGGAAAACCAATCTAACATGGCCAGAGTTTTCTGAAAGGACAAATAAGTGGCAGCAATGATAAATTGGAATCCCAGGTGAAGAGCATGTTGTTGATTGAAGTCACTCATTTCGAACATAAGCTACTGTTTTGGCCCTTGGTAGCTCTAGTTGTACCTCCCCTTGCGATGATCCACTGCAAGATTTCTGCCATTGCTATGGTGGGTTGCGTGCTGTCTGTAGAAATATGTATTTGCCGTCGGACATCCCAACCTTTCATTGTATTGCTGCCGATAAGAGGGCTGCCATTGAGTTGAGTAATGATCACCCGTCTTGTTTCAAAACCCTGAGTCGCTCGTTCTGAGTCCCACGGGAATTAAATTGCTGTGTCATATTCCTCGTCTCATGCTCCTTGCAGAGGCATAGCTATCAGTGGGACAGCAGGTACAGTGCCACCGGGACCCAAAGCGGGTAGAGGGGCCTGAATTATGATTCTGACACAAGCCCATTCTTGCGAGGGGTGGAGCACCCTTTCTTTACCAAGTATGATTTACTTCTGTACCCAAACTGTTCCTGAAGGTGTCATGTGTGTTTATGTTGGGGGCGTGTGGGGGGGGAGGGGTTAGACCTGTTTTTAGGTCGAGCCTGCAATGGCTGTGCATGTTTTTTAGTCAGTGTCACTAGCGGACTTTAAGCCCCACCCCTCTTTCCAATTGGCCGGCGTCACCGTTTATGCTAAACGGTGGCCAGCCTTCGGGAAATAGGTCCTGGTGACGTATTCTTTTCTCTATTTCTGCCGTCCCACTTGGACTGACTGCCCTGATTTCCTGCTGGTGTAAAAGGTTTGTTATCTTTATGGGGACAAAAAGATGGCCCCATAAAGAAGATAATACATTTTTTACGCCAGCAGGAAGTCAGGCCAAGTCCGTCCAAATGGGACGGCAGAAATAGAGAAAAGTCGGCGTCATGGCGAGCGTGTTTCCTCACTCCTGCTTGTGTTGTTTTCACCTGACTCACTGTGACTCTGTTTTCTCCTCTTCTCTCTTTTGGTTGCCTTCCTATCCTTCATTCCGTCTCTTTCCCCACCTCATTCCCCTCTCTGCTTCTACTTCTCACGTTCTCTCTTCTTTTCCCGTCCCACTTTGCCTCTCTTTAGTGTGCTTTTCGGAAGACGGTCGGGAGGGCGCCGCCGTTACACCGCTGACAGATTCACCACTCTAATCAAGCATACATAGAAGGAGTGGAAGAAGACTGGGGATGGATACAGGGGAACTACTTTGCATATGCGCTTAGAGTCACTGCACCCCGATACTTTTTCAAGAAAGACACTTAAATCCTTTTCATCGTTAAAAGAAATTTCATTGATGCTTAAAAGGATCGGCTACACCGCATGGGAGGATAGATAACCCCTGAGTTACCGTATCGACTGTAGAAGCGTTTGGAGCCCCAAGGAGCCCCGCTTCATTTTTAACAATTTCCCAGCAGAGGACACACCACCCTGCAGGGAGCGTGCCAGCACCAAGATATCATTGGAGCCCCAAGGTGCCCGGCGAATACATCTACATTGTGGAAACAGTTCCTGAACCACCCCAGTGAGATTGTGAGGATATACTGGTGTTTTTAAATTGAAAGAGAACATTCTATATACATTGTCCTGAGGAAGGTGGCGCATAATAATATAAAGGCCATCAAAACGCGTCAACGTACTTTTGGGTGTTACATCCAAGGATTTGATTGGGTATTGACTAAATGAAATGATTCATGGACACCCAAGAGATAATACAACAATGAATCCTACATGGAGTAACAAATTCTTGATGTTTTTTTGATTATACATTGTTGTTTGTTGTTCTCTCATTTTTTGTTTTATTGTTTATCTTTCTAGCACACTGGTGTTTTTTATTACGTATGTATCAGATGAAATACCTTTTTGTGTGAGTACTTTTAATCATTGTGTAAGTTCTATACATTATATTAAATTCATTTACTTTTGCATATCATGTGTTTATGAGTATTGTTCTGCCTAGCTGACTATTGGGGCCCTGGTTGTCTCTATTTGTGGTTGTGATCGGGGACGTTATAATGGATGGTTAGGATCAATTAGTACAACAAAATCAATTTCCCAGGAGAGATTTGCTCTTTAATTACCTGTGGTACCCCTTCTCTTGGGTGTGGGGTCGCTCCCATTCTCTCTTTTTATCGTCTCTTTAGTGTGCGCCTGTCTTCCCTCCTCTCCTTACCAGCGGTGCGACGCGGCGGCGGAGGGACGAGGGTGTGAGTGGACCGGGAGAGGAGCCCCCTCGGCCCCCACACCGAGCTCGGTTCCGGTCTCTGCCCCCTCCCTGGTGCTCCCCAGTCTCCTCCCTGCTCCCTGTCCCTACCCCCTGCCCCGGTGCTCTGGTCCCCGCCTCCCTCTCGTCTACTCGTCACTCCCTGGCAGTGTCTGCCAAGGGCACCTCAGGACACATCCCGGCTACTGGTAATTCGGCTGAGAGCCCGGGGAGCCCTGGCACGGCCGGGGCTGGAGGGGTGAGTGCGCACGGAGCGCGGGCCCTCCTCCCCAGAACTTGTGGATGGGGGTTCAGACTGGCGCCGCCTCCCCTCACTCCTACCAGTGCCCCCTCCACCTACACAGATGATACTGAGCGGAGTAGTTCATGCTGGTGCGTAGTTTCAGGATTTCAGCGCTCCATGATTTCAGCACTCCGACCTCTTGATAAAACTGCTCTAGCCTCTGTGAAAAGACTCCTGCAAGACTCCCTACCAATAAACTCTAGGGAACGACATCAAACGAGCCCTCACATCCCACCGAAAGGTAAAGCACCCAAACTATCCTCCACATGTGCGCAAAACGCAACCCCTGGTAAACCTATTCAGTGCACCCCTCCTTTGAGCATGACCACCAACATGTGCTGGCAGCAGATAAACAAAGTAAGTGCCATCAACATCACCATCAGATGAAGGACGATGTAGACGCCAGTAAGGTCAACTCCCAACCAGCCCCCTCGTCCATGCATGTTCCCTCGAAACAGCCCCACTTTCCAGCAAAGTCGATTTAAGCAGTCCCCACACCCAGCCAAAATAAGACCAATTAACAGCTACTTTCCAACATCCCGTGTGTCTGAGTAAGTCCAACCCTCATATCCACCCACCCTCTTTCAAACAAACCTTACTATCAGCACAGCCATGCACCACATGCAACCAAAACAATACCAATCAAAACTCAATTTCAAGGTACACCAAGCCCAACGTCCTGAACAACCCTCCGCAACAGCGCCCACGCAATATCCCATAGTGATTCCATGTTCAATCAAGAGCAAACCACCAAATGGACTGACACCGTGGCAAGCTCTTCCCAAGCTCTACATTGCATAAAACCAAAATAACACTTCCCCAACCAGTCCCAAAAGCCAAGCAAAATTAGCCCTATGAACACCCACATCTTAAGGAGAACACCCCATCCATTCCCCATATTCAACCATATAGCCACCTGCCACGACCCACACCCATTGGAGACTGCCCCCAGCAACCCACATGCCTACACAATACCCCAGAGAGCCCCACGCCCAAAGAAAGCCAGCCCCAACAACCCATCAAGCTCTTCACAACCAGTCTCCACTTCCAAGCAAACTATTTCCCAACGAGCCCCCCCACACACACACGCAATGAAAATAACAACCCTCAACAGCCATTCGATGAAGACACCCAATAGGTTTGTGTCCAAGCAATACTCTATTGAGCCACAACTTCCAAGCAGGGACCCCCCATACACACACACACGTCTAGTCAATCACTTTCAACAAGCCACAGCATACTAGAAGGTTCTTCACCAACCATCCCCACACCAAAACAAGATTTCCCCACCTGCTCCCTGTTAGACGGGGACCCGGAGGGTCGGCCGAGGACAGGGGGAGAGGCCTCCGGTGAGGGCCGTCTCCAGCGATCGTGCAGACGAGTAACTTCCCCCCCACAGATGGACACCACACAAGGATGAGGTCAACCCACTTTATATACGGTTCTTGAAGCAAGGTTATCAGCGATACAGTGAGGTCTGGACACGAGGGTCCTCTCAATTCTAGTCTCTGTAGGGAAAGGGGTAGCGGGACAGTCTTGGTACCGGTCCGGTACAGGCGTGGCAAGAGGGAAGCTCACAATCCTCGAGCTTAGGGGTCTGCAAGGTCGGGCCGCGGCAGCGCCAGAAGGCTTGGATGGTAGTTCTCGAAGGAGGGCCGCGGCAGCGCCAGCAGGCTTGGATGATGGTTCTCGAAGGAGGGCCGCGGCAGCGCCAGCAGGCTTGGATGATGGTTCTCGAAGGAGGGCCGCGGCAGCGCCAGCAGGCTTGGATGATGGTTCTCGAAGGAGGGCCGCGGCAGCGCCACCAGGCTTGGACGAGGGTTCACGTTGTAGAGGGCCGCGGCAGCGCCAGCAGGCTTCAGAGATGGGTTCACAAGGCAGGGCTGCGGCAGCGCCAGCAGTCCGTCAGGGATGAGTTCTTCAAGGTGTCTCTCGACTCCAGGATACAACTGCCTTCCTTCTCTGGAGCAGCCCCAGTTATAGGTCTGGTCTCCTTTGATGTCCGGACCCTCGCGCTTGGAGGTCGGGAGGCCCGGGATGAGGGAGTCCAGACACCCAGCAGGGGGGTGGAGCCAGCGCCCGGGGAGGCTGGGGGCGATCGGCACCTGGCGGGGGAGAGCCATCGACACTCCTTTCTCCCATTGACCTGCCAAGTGGTCTCTTCACCTCCTGGGTGGATGGTGGTGCCTCGATGTCGGGGCCTGGCCAGGCCCAGGGTTGGGGTCGAGCCGAGGCCACGCGGCCTCGTGATGCAGTGTCCAAGATGGCGGCTGGGCCGGGGCAATGCTGCTGATGGAGGCCCGGCCAGCCGATACCGGGGTGTTCGGGAGCAGGCGTCCCGTTGGGGACGGGTTGCGGGTTGCCTCGGTGGGTTGCCGGGATGGTTCTTTCTGGGGATACAGGGAGAGCCGGTGTCCGGGCCCTATCATGCGGGGAGGGAGCGGGCCTTCCACGAGGCCTGTCCAACATGCGTCCCCCCCAGCTGAAGGCAGGGAGAGTCACCCATCCTCTTGGGTACTCTCCTCGCCGAGGCGGAAAAAGCGTGACAGGCCGTCCGCGTTGGCGTGATCCTGGCCAGGACGATGCTCCACAGTGAAGTCCATCCCCTGTAAGGAGATGGACCATCGCAACAGTTTTGGGTTTTCCACCCCGCATTTGCATCAGCCACTGCAGGGGTCGGTGGTCTGTCTGTACCCTGAAGTGAGTACCGAATAGGTAGGGCCGGAGTTTCTTGAGGGCCCATACCACTGCGAAGGCCTCCCGCTCGATGGTGCTCCAGCGCTGTTCTCGAGCCAGCAGGCGTCGGCTGATGAAGGCCATTGGCTGATCGACTCCCTCGGCGTTGAGTTGAGAGAGGACTGCCCCAACGCCATGATCTGAGGCGTCCGTCTGGACTATGAATTCCCGGCTGTAGTCGGGGGGCCTGGAGCACGGGGGCGGTTCACATGGCGGTCTTCAACTTCTCGAAGGCCGCTTGACAGTCCGGCGTCCAGTTAACTATGTTGGGGCTTTTCTTGGATGTGAGTTTCGTGAGGGGCCCCACAATGCTGCCATAGTCCTTTACAAACCGCCGGTAGTATCCGGTGAGCCCCAGGAAGGCTCGGACCTCGGTTTGGGTGACAGGGGGTTGCCAGGACTGGATGGCAGCGATCTTGAGCTGAAGGGGTGCCACCAGACCGCTCCCCACTTGGTGTCCGAGGTAGGTCAGGGACCCCTGGCCAACCTGGCATTTGCTGGCTTTTAAGGTGAGGCCGGCCTGCTGGAGGGCGTGCAGGACTTCTCGGAGGTGGTGGAGGTGGTCTGCCCAGTGGTGACTGTACACAGCAATATCGTCCAGGTAGGCGGCGCTGAATTCTTCGAGGCCCGCCAGTACCTGGTTCACGAGTCGTTGGAAGGTAGCTGGAGCGTTTTTCATGCCGAATGGCATCACTTTGAAGTGGTAGTGGCCATCCGGGGTAGAGAAGGCGGATCGTTCTTGGGCCCTGGGGGTGAGGCCGATTTGCCAGTAGCCCGCTGTTAGATCGAAGATGCTCAGGTAGCGGGCAGTCCCCATGCGGTCAACTAGCTCATCTGCCCGGGGGATGGGGTGAGCGTCGGTTCTGGTAACGGTGTTCAGGCCCCGATAGTCCACGCAGAACCGGAGCTCGGGGGCAACGCCCGGGGCGGCAGCCTTGGGGACCAGTACGACTGGGCTGGCCCAGGGGCTGTCGGATGGTTCGATCACTCCTAGCGCCAGCATTTTGGTGACTTCGTTCTGGATGCAGGCGCGCACCCGATCTGGCACCCGGTACGCCCTGTGTCGAATAGGCGGACTATCCCCGGTGTCCACGTCGTGAAGGCACCAGGGGGTGACCCCGGGGGTGAGGGAGAACAAGTTTGCAAATTGTAGCAGGAGAGCTCGACAGTC
This sequence comes from Lissotriton helveticus, assembly GCF_964261635.1. Lineage (NCBI taxonomy): Eukaryota > Metazoa > Chordata > Amphibia > Caudata > Salamandridae > Lissotriton > Lissotriton helveticus. The sequence goes on along the minus strand of NC_136057.1, from coordinate 48,594,804 downwards.
TTGGCGTAGCTCCGGGGTCAAAGCGTCGGAGAGTCTGACCCCTTCCACTGAGCCATCCTGTTCACAGGTTCTCAGTAGGTCAGGGAGGGGCTCGGAGTCTTCCTCCGTCCCACTGTCTGTTGCCATCAATAGGCTGAGTTCCGAGCGTACGAAGTGGGGTTTGAGTCTGTTGGCGTGGAGGACTCGTAGGGGGTTCCGGGGAGACTCCATGTCGATCAGGTAGGTGACGGGGCCCCTGCGCTCTATCACCTTGAAGGGTCCTGTCCATTTGTCCTGCAGGGCACAGGGTTCGACCGGCGACATCACCCAGACTTGCTGTCCCGGTTCGAACTCGATGGAGGAGGCATGCTGATCGTACCATTTCTTCATGTCCTCCTGGCTGGCCTCAAGGTTGGCTTTGGCGAGCTCCCTGAATCGCCGGGTCTGGTTGCGGAGGGTCAGGAGATACTTATACACATCTGGAGAGTCTTCTGGGGGGCCATCTCCCATCCTTCCTTGACCAGGCTGAGGGGACCCCGGACTGGGTGTCCATACAGGAGCTCAAAGGGGCTGAAGCCGAGGGATTTCTGGGGGACTTCTCGATAGGCGAATAGGAGGCACGGGAGCAGCACGTCCCATTGGCGACGCAGGGGCTCTTCCAGGCCCATGATCATTCCCTTGAGAGTGCGGTTAAACCGCTCGACCAGTCCATTTCCTTGCGGGTGATAAGGGGTCGTGAATTTGTAGGTGACCCCGCACTGTTGCCAGAGAGATCTCATGTACTTCGAGATAAAGTTCGTGCCCCTGTCGCTGACGACTTCCCGGGGGGAAGCCCATTTGAGAGAAGATCCCCATCAAGGCTCGGCCTACCACAGGCGCTGTCACGGTCCGAAGAGGAATGGCCTCGGGGTAGCAGGTGGCGTGGTCCACCAGGACCAGGATGAACCGGTGCCCCTGTGCCGTTCGGGGGTCCAGGGGGCCCACAATGTCTATTCCTACCCGTTCAAACGGGGTGGTGACGACGGGAAAGGGTTGCAAGGGTGCTTTGATCTTTCGGCCGCTCTTCCCGCTGGCCTGGCAGGTGGGGCAGGCACGGCAGTGGTTGGAGACATCATTTCGCATTTTGGGCCAGTAGAAGTGAGTTACCAAGCGGTTGTACGTTTTGTCTTGCCCCAGGTGCCCAGCGAGGGGGACATCGTGTGCCAAGTTCAAAAGGAAGTCTCTGAAGCGGAGGGGTACCACCAGTACCCGACTGGCCCCCAGCTCAGCAATTCTTTGCTCACTGTAGAGCAGGTCATTGTCCCAATAAATCCAGTGGGCCCCTGAGGTGTCTCCTGCGCTCTGGGCGAGGGCTTGCTGCCGGAGTCCCTCGAGGGAGGGACAGGTGCTCTGTTCCTGTCGGAATTGTTCCGGGTTGGGACCACCCTCTTGACGCCACTGGGCCAGTTCGGGAAGGTCCTGGAGTCGAACGGGCCCTTCTTCGTTTGGTTCTGGGGGATTGGCTCTTAGGGCGGTTCCCTCTGGGACGATCGGGGGAGGGGGCTCTGGCCATTCTGGTTCTTCGGGACTGGGGATGGCGCGGGCGGCCATGGACCGGGTCGTTATGCAGGCCCATTCAGGGAGGCCCAACATACCCAGGTGCTCTCTTCTTTCGACGGCGGCCCACGGGGAACTTTCAAGGTCGTTTCCCAGGAGGCAGTCCACAGGTGCATCATCGCGGACAGTCACTTTCAGCATTCCGGACACTCCTCCCCACTCGAAGGGGACGCAGGCCATCCGACACAGGCTTTCTGAGTTGTCGGCTGACCGGACGGGGCAAAGGATGTTTGGCAAGATCTGATCCGGGGTCACCAGATGACAGCGGACTGCTGTCACACTGGCCCGTTGTCGCGTAGGGCTTCAGCCCGGCGCCCATTAATGTTGACCCACTGGCTATATTTCTGCGTATTGGCGGGTAGGGGGGCCCGCGGGATCATGTCTCTTTCCCCTAGGCAGACCAGGGACATGGCGGCTGGTTCCCACTCGGGCTGGTCGGCCTCGTACTCCTCAGGGTCTTCTGGGGTTTGCCCTTCCCCCAGGGCAGCGGCAGCGACCTGGCGGGGCATAGGGTTCTGGTTTTTCGGGCAATTCAGATCATTGGCGTAGTGGCCGGATCGCTGGCATTGGTGGCAAGTAACATTGGTCCGGAACCCCGGACGCATCAGGGGGTTTCCCCTGCCGGCCGGGGGCGGGGCGTTGCTGGCGGTAGCCACCGGGACGGCGTCTCTGCCCCGACCCTGGCCTCCCCCTCCCCCTCGGGGGCGATGGGGTCCTTAGTTGGTTCTGTTCGGCTCGCTGGGCCCGTTTCAGGCAACTCGGGTGCTTTCCCATCGGTCAGCTTCGGCGGTGAGTTGCGGAGGTTCAGTCAGTTTGCTGTCGAGGAGGTGCTGCCTGAGCTCGACGAAGCAGTTGTTAGAAAGGTGTTCCCACACAATAAGGTCGAAGAGTTGCTCGTAAGTGGTCACCTTGCTGCCCTTGATCCACCCCTCGAATGCTCGGCTGAAGAAGTTCACGTACTCCACCCAAGTTGTATCCGGGATCCGTTTGCAGTCGCGGAACCGCTGGCGGTACATCTCGGGCGTGAGTCCGTATCGAGTGAGGAGGGCGGCCTTCATGTGGTCGTAGGACGTCATCTGATGGTCCGGGAGTTGCAGCAGGGCGTCGCGCCCTTCGTTGACGAACCTCCCCCATAACCCGGCTCCCCAGTCGCTCCGGGGAATCCGGTGGGAGGTCATGGCTACCTCATAGGCCTTGAACCATTGCTGGATATCATCGTTCCGGTAATACTCCCTGACGACATCCTTGGGGATGTGGACTTTAGGGTCTGTAGTGGCAGGAGTGTTTGGGCGCTCGGGAACCCCGGGATCTTTGTTCTGTTTCCGAAGCTCTATTTCTTTGAGGTTGCGTTCATGTTCGTAGGCTAGCTTTTTCTCTTCTAACTCTCTCTGTCTTTGTTTCTCTTCCCGCTCCTCTCGAAGCCGCAAGTGTTCCAACGTTATTTTTTGTTCCGCCAATTTCAGTTCTCCATCCAAACGCAGTCGAGCCAGCTCCAATTCATGGAGCCGGCTTTTTTCCCGTTCTTGGATCTCCTCTGGGGAGAGACCCGATCTTCTTTCTTCCGTCGGAGGGGTGCTCGTTTCCGGTGCCTCGAGGCTTTGGTTTTGGGGTACGGCCGTACCCGTCTCTGCCCAAGATTCCAGGGCCTTTTTGAAGTCTTCTTTCGTGCTTAGTCCTGTGGTAGCAATGCCTAGTTCTATGCAGAATTGTTTTAGTTCTCTGTGGTTGTACTCTTCTAGTTTCTCCATCTGGAATTTTTCTGTGGTTCCGCTCTCTTTTGTTGTTATTGTGGTTGAGTCGTGGGGCGAGTTATCTCTGTACGATTACGCGTTGGTTCGGATCGCTCCGCTGGCCACCAATGTTAGACGGGGACCCGGAGGGTCGGCCGAGGACAGGGGGAGAGGCCTCCGGTGAGGGCCGTCTCCAGCGATCGTACAGACGAGTAACTTCCCCCCCACAGATGGACACCACACAAGGATGAGGTCAACACACTTTATATACGGTTCTTAAAGCAAAGTTATCAGCGATACAGTGAGGTCTGGACACGAGGGTCCTCTCAATTCTAGTCTCTGTAGGGAAAGGGGTAGCGGGACAGTCTTGGTACCGGTCCGGTACAGGCGTGGCAAGAGGGAAGCTCACAATCCTTGAGCTTAGGGGTCTGCAAGGTCGGGCCGCGGCAGCGCCAGCAGGCTTGGATGGTAGTTCTCGAAGGAGGGCCGCGGCAGCGCCAGCAGGCTTGGATGATGGTTCTCGAAGGAGGGCCGCGGCAGCGCCAGCAGGCTTGGATGATGGTTCTCGAAGGAGGGCCGCGGCAGCGCCAGCAGGCTTGGATGATGGTTCTCGAAGGAGGGCCGCGGCAGCGCAGGCAGGCTTGGATGATAGTTCTCGAAGGAGGGCCGCGGCAGCGCCAGCAGGCTTGGACGAGGGTTCACGTTGTAGAGGGCCGGGGCAGCGCCAGCAGGCTTCAGAGATGGGTTCACAAGGCAGGGCTGCAGCAGCGCCAGCAGTCCGTCAGGGATGAGTTCTTCAAGGTGTCTCTCGACTCCAGGATACAACTGCCTTCCTGCTCTGGAGCAGCCCCAGTTATAGGTCTGGTCTCCTTTGATGTCCGGACCCTCGCGCTTGGAGGTCGGAAGGTCCGGGATGAGGGAGTCCAGACACCCAGCAGGGGGGTGGAGCCAGCGCCCGGGGAGGCTGGGGGCGATCGGCACCTGGCGGAGGAGAGCCATCGACACTCCTTTCTCCCATTGACCTGCCAAGTGGTCTCTTCACCCCCTGGGTGGATGGTGGTGCCTCGATGTCGGGGCCTGGCCAGGCCCAGGGTTGGGGTCGAGCCGAGGCCACGTGGCCTCGTGATGCAGTGTCCAAGATGGCGGCTGGGCCGGGGCAATGCTGCTGATGGAGGCCCGGCCAGCCGATACGGGGGTGTTCGGGAGCAGGCGTCCCGTTGGGGACGGGTTGCGGGTTCCTCGGTGGGTTGCCGGGATGGTTCTTTCTGGGGATACAGGGAGAGCCGGTGTCCGGGCCCTATCATGCGGGGAGGGAGCGGGCCTTCCACGAGGCCTGTCCAACACTCCCACATTCAAACAAGACGGCCCCAAGTAGCTTCACGTACTCCCATCCACAAGCCAACCCATGCAACAAGGCCCCTCCAAACAACCCCTCGAAAAACTAAGCTCCCCACAACAAGCTCCCGCATACAAAGGTCCCCCCCCCCCAAACACCATCCCCCTGCAAATAAGACAAGCATTGGCATAACCAATAGGTCTCGCCTTTGGGACCGTATAAGTGTTTAGCCATGGAACAGTTGAATTTGTTGCACCAAGGATATTGTGTTGCATAGCTAAATACTTATAAGGTAGCAAAGGCGAGACCTATTGGCTATGCCAATGCTTGTTATTACAAGTTTGTGTTTTTTTCTGTGGTAAACGGAACAAAGCATTATGAGAACGCCACTCTCGTCGCCCACATACTGACGCAATTCCATGCATCTCTTAAAGCGGCTTTGTGAAATAGCCCATCAGGAGTGGGAGCCCCCAGCACTGCGCCCAACACTGACAGCACGGGGAAAGAGGTATTTTACTGTGACCTGCACTAGTGGGTGTAAGACAGGGAAAAGAGACCTTTTACTGTATCCTGCACTGGTGGGTGTAAGAAGGGGGAAAGAGACCTGTTACTGTGACCTGCACTAGTGGGTGTAAGACAAGGAAAGAGGCCTTTTACTGTAACCTGAACTAGTGGGTGTACGACGGGGAAAGAGACCTTTTACTGTATCCTGCACTGGTGGGTGTAAGACAGAGAAAGAGGCCTTTTACTGTAAGCTGCACTATTGGATGTAAGACAGAGAAATAGGCCTTTTACTGTAAGCTGCACTAGTGGGTGTAAGGCTGGGAAGGAGGCCTTTTCCTGTGACATGCACTGGTGGGTGTAAGACAGAGAAAGAGGCCTTTTACTGTAAGCTGCACTAGTGGGTGTAAGGCTGGGAAGGAGGCCTTTTCCTGTGACATGCACTAGTGGGTGTAAGACAGGGAAAGAGGCCTTTTCCTGTAACATGCACTAGTGGGTGTAAGACGGGGGAAAGAGGCCTTTTCCTGTAACATGCACTAGTGCGTGTAAGACAGGGAAAGAGGCATTTTCCTGTAACATGCACTAGTGGGTGTAAGACAGGGAAAGAGGCCTTTTACTGTAACCTGCACTAGTGGGTGTAAGACGGGGAAAGAGGCCTTTTACTGTATCCTGCACTAGTGGGTGTAAGACGGGGAAAGAGGCCTTTTACTGTAACCTGCACTAGTGGGGGTAAGACAGGGAAAGAGGCCTTTTACTGTAACCTGCACTAGTGGGTGTAAGAAGGGGGAAAGAGACCTGTTACTGTAACCTGCACTAGTGGGTGTACGATGGGGGAAAGAGGCCTTTTACTGAAACCTGCACTGGTGGGTGTAAGACAGGGAAAGAGGCCTTTTACTGAAACCTGCACTGGTGGGTGTAAGACAAGGAAAGAGGCCTTTTACTGTAACCTGCACTAGAGGGTGTAAGACAGGGAAAGATGCCTTTTACTGTAACCTGCACTAGTGGGTGTAAGAAGGGGGAAAGAGACCTTTTACCTTAACCTGCACTAGTGGGTGTAAGACGGGGTAAGAGGCCTTTCACTGTAACCTGCACTAGTGGGTGTAAGACGGGGTAAGAGGCCTTTTACTGTAACCTGCACTAGTGGGTGTAAGACAGGGAAAGAGGCCTTTTACTGTAACCTGCACTAGTGGGTGTAAGACAGGGAAAGAGGCCTTTTACTGTAACCTGCACTAGAGGGTGTAAGACAGGGAAAGAGGCCTTTTACTGTAACCTGCACTAGAGGGTGTAAGACAGGGAAAGAGGCCTTTTACTGTAACCTGCACTAGAGGGTGTAAGACAGGGAAAGAGGCTTTTACCGTAACCTGCACTAGTGGGTGTAAAACAGAAAAGAAGCCTTTTACTGTAACCTGCACTAGAGGGTGTAAGACAGGAAAAGAGGCCTTTTACTGTAACCTGCACTAGAGGGTGTAAGACAGGGAAAGAGGCCTTTTACTGTAACCTGCACTAGAGGGTGTAAGACAGGGAAAGAGGCCTTTTACTGTCAAACCGACTCACGGCCGAGTTACAAGAGTTGCAGTAAAAGGTCTCACATCACTGAGACGTAACGTGTTTCTTGGATAGCGTATGTTCACCTCGAAGGGTATCTTCCATAACAGATATTTATTGCTGAGCGAATCATCACTAATAACATTCTAACATATGGTACAAGAATATTTGGATATGATATTTAAAAATATCTATAGAAGGCCAAGTCTGGGGTCCACTAAGACTCCCCCCCTCTGCCCACCTCCTCTGCACCTAAGATCCCCCTCACCCACTCCTCCCCGTCCCTCCTCTGCCCCCCTTGCCCCCCCTTCCTCTGCCACTCGCCCCCCCTTCCTCTGCCCCTCCCCCCTTCCTCTGCCCCTCGCCCCAATGCCTCTGCCCATCTCCCCCCCTACCCCCTCTGTGCCCCCTCCCATACCCTCTCCTACCCTCCCCTCTCCCTCCTCTGGCCCCTTCCCTCTTCCTCCTCTGCCCCCCTCACCCCCTCTTCCGTCCCCCTCATCCCCTCCTCTGCCCACTCTTCCTCCACTGCCCCCTCCCTCCTCTGCTTCCTCCTCCACCCCCTCCCTCCTCTGCCCCCTCCCTCGTCTGCCCCCTCCTCCCCCTTCCCTGCCTCCCTTCCTCCTCCTCCACCCTCCTCCTCCCTCCTCCCTCCTTCTGCCTCCTCCCCCTCCTCCTTCTCTGCCCCCCTCCTTCCTCCTCCTCTCCCCCCTCCTTCCCCCTCCTCCCCCTCCCTCCCTCTCTGCTCCCTCCCTCCTCTCCCCTTCTCCTCTGCTCCCTCCCCTCCCTCCTTAGTCTCACCCTCTCTCCTGGGTTTCTTCTCCTTCACTGCTGGAAACTCATGAACAGTTTCACTTCCGGGTCACCCGGGGCAGAGTCGGCAGAAACAACGGAGCCGATGGGGCTCTCCTCAGGCCTGAGAGATGAACAGTGTCTGGGTCACCGGGGGCAGCGTCTGCAGAAGCAGCGGAGGCGAAATGAAGCTCCGCCCTCTCACACGTGTCTGCTTCCGGGTCAGCGGTGGCAGAATCAGCAGCATCAGCGGAGCCCAACCTGCATCAGAGGAGGGAGAAGGTCTGGTGCTCTGTCCGTCTGTCCAGCGCAAGGAGGAGCCTGTCTGCAGGTCCCATCACTTTCAGCAGGTCAGTGAGGGGGTGCCCCGAGCCTCTCACACTCAAGTGTGAATGCAGTAGGCAGGTGTGTGTGTGTGATGTTTAATAATTGTGAGACTACATGGCCCACTGTTCTATATGAATCCCTTCATTTAGCCATGGCTCTTTAAAGGACAGTGCATTATGATATTTAAACACCCATTAACAGTGTTTAGATCCGAGCTATGTATCCTTGCTGAAATTCAGGACTTGAGGTGTACTGTGCAAGGGGGTCACTTTGTGACCTTGTTATAATACATCAAAGATTTAGTGTGGCCTCAGTGTGTGGTTTTAACTCCTTTATATCTGGAAAATGGGAATCAACCTTTACAATGCAACCATTGCATCGCACTACACTTACAACACAGGCATTACAACGCAACATCCTTTACAAGGCATGACACAACAACGCAGGCATTACAACGCATGATACTACATCGCAATTCACTACTACGCAGGCATTCAATCAATCAATCAATCAATCATAACATTTGTATAGCGCACTACTCACCCGGCAGGGTCTCAAGGCGCTTGGGGGAAGGGGACCGCTATTGCTCGAACAGCCAGGTCTTGAGTTGTCTCCTGAAGGCGAGATGGTCCTGGGTCAGCCAGAGATGGATGGGGAGGGAGTTCCATGTCTTGGCCGCCAGGTAGGAGAAGGATCTACCTCCAGCGGTGGCTCTTCGGATGCGTGGTACGGCGGCGAGGCCGAGGCTTGTAGAACGTAGCTGGCGGGTGGGCGTGTAGAAGGTCAAGCGGTCGTTGAGGTACTTGGGGCCCAGGTCGTGGAGAGACTTGTGTGCGTGGGTGAGGAGCCTGAACATGATCCTCTTGCTGACGGGGAGCCAGTGCAGATCCTTCAGGTGGCCGGAGATGGGGCTGCGTCGGGGGGATGTCCAGGATGAGTCGGGCGGAGGCGTTCTGGATGCGTTGGAGTCTTTTCTGTAGCTTGGCTGTGGTTCCGGCGTAGAGGGTGTTTCCGTAGTCCAGTCGGCTGGTGACGAGTGCCTGGGTGACCGTCTTCCTGGTTTCGGTCGGGATCCATCGGAAGATCTTGCGGAGCATGCGTAGGGTGTTGAAGCATGATGAGGAGACGGCTTTGACTTGTCTGGTCTTCGAGAGGGAGGAGTCCAGGATGAAGCCCAGGTTGCGTGCGTGGTCTGTTGGCTTGGGGGTGGCGCCCAGGGCGGGGGGCCACCAGGAGTCGTCCCAGGCGGAGGGCGATGGTCCCAGGACGAGGACTTCCGTCTTGTCTGAGTTCAGTTTCAGGCGGCTGTTCTTCATCCACTCGGCGACGTCTTTCATCCCTTCGTGTAGGCTCGTTCTGGCGGTGGCGGGGTCTCTGGTGAAGGAGAGGATCAGTTGGGTGTCGTCGGCGTAGGAGATGATGTTGAGGTTGTGCTGGCGTGCGATGGCTGCAAGAGGTCTCATGTAGACGTTGAAGAGGGTGGGGCTGAGTGATGATCCTTGCGGTACGCAGTAGATGACTTCGGTGGCCTCGGATCGAAATGGGGGGAGGCGGACTCTCTGTGTTCTTCCGGTGAGGAACGAGATGATCCACTCTAGTGCCTTCTCTTGGATACCGATGTTGCTGAGGCGTTGAACTATGGTGCGGTGGCAGACAGTGTTGAACCCTGCAGAGAGGTCCGGGAGGATGAGGGCCGCTGTTTCTCCGTTGTCGAGCAGGGTTCTGATGTCGTCGGTGGCTGCGATGAGGGCGGTCTCGGTGCTGTGGTTGGCTCGGAAACCGGACTGCGAGGGGTCGAGGGATCCGTTCGTCTCGAGGAAGGCTGCAAGCTGTCTGTTGACGGTATTCTCAATGACTTTGGCAGGAAATGGGAGGAGCGAGATGGGGCGGAAGTTCTTGAGGTCGGTGGGGTCAGCTGTTGGTTTCTTCAGTAGGGCGTTGAGTTCGGCATGCTTCCAGCTCTCCAGGAAGGTGGCGGTGTTGAAGGAGGTGTTGATGACGTCCCGGAGTTGGGGTGCGATGATGGAGTCGGCCTTGTTGAAGACGTGGTGGGGGCAGGGGTCGGTTGTAGATCCGGATCCGGAGGCATTACAACGCATACCATTACAATGCATACCATTGGAGTTAGAATAGTAATTTTTACCCCTCCACTATCCAACACTTACCCTATTGTTGCACCCCCTGGAGTTGGAATAGTCATTTGTATCCCCATACTATCCAATACGTACCTTAAATGCAATGCAATGTAATGGTTTGCGTTGTAAAGGTAGTATGCAATGTAATGAAATGCGTTATAAAGGTAGTTTTTAAAAATCCGATGTAGTGTCATGCGATCCAATGGAATGCGTTGTAGTGGATGTTGCAATATAAAAACTGCGTTGTAAGTGAATGCGTTGTAAATGTATGCGTTGTAACGTCATACATTTGTCCAGAATGGGTCCATTTGGAGTTGTTACTGATTTTCACCAATACCTGCTCAGACCTTGTTCTTTGATGTTTGTATTCAGTGGGAGGTTGTCTCTGCAATGGATTAAGAGGTATGCTAGGAGGAAACAAAAGTATATTTTTACAGAACAATATTAGTTTCTTCTCTCAGAATACATGTCTTTATTAAGTACCTTTGTCCACAGTACTGTACATTGAACCTTTTGATATCCGCACGTTGTTCCCTATAGTAAGGTGGTTGTTTTATTCATAACTAACATACGAAGCTGAGTTCTAGTTTGTTGATATACTAATGATTTGTGGGGCCCGGCCAACACATATTTAGGGCTCCCTATTTGGAATTGAAGCGTTGTGCATTTTTCCATATTTCCGCGTGTCGCTAATATATGAAGTATTGCATGTCCATGGTGTTGATAGAAAGGAGGAATTTATATATTACAGAATGCTCAACCCACAGAACTGCTTCCTCCTCAGATACTGACACCTTCCAACTCCCTCAGCAGCATTCCTCATTGGGTGTTGCCTCAGAGACTCTGGGATGACACAGCTCTGTTGAAGAGACTGCAACACCTTTGTGAGAAGAGTGAGCCGTGATTATTTGGGGTGTTACATGTGATTGTACAGATCTGTGCCCACCCTGTGTGTAGGTCTCTTGGAGTAGTTGATGCCCGTGAATGGCTTGGTCGAAGCCTAACCTTTCACTACAAAATGTATGGAAGTGATTTGTGTGTGCGAGACAGTGTGTATGTGTTTGTTTGTGATTGGTTGTCTTGGGTGGAACATTATATATGAGCTTGTAAGCGACTGATCCATCTGATTACTTATTTCCAGTGTGTAGGTCTTTGTGCCTGGGGATGGATTGTGTTTCATGTGTTTGTGCACAGCAGAGCACAATGCCTGTGTAATTGTGCAGCATTGAACATGTGGTTAAGAGATATCTGATTTGTTACATTAATCCATTTATAAATGAGGTGTGAAGTGTGAGGCTGTACAAGTGAGAGTTGGAGTTTGTGTCACATCTGTGAGTACACAATTGAATGGACTTTTTAAAGAGCAATTTTTTTTGTGTGCGTGTTTGTTGCAAACATTTGGCATGTGAGTTGCAAACATTTTGCCAAAGACAAGCCTGTCTGCTCCCAGGCACACCTGGCCGCCACTGCTGGGACCAGAAATCAGGTAGCGTACTCAATATTTCTCATATTCTGCATAAGATCTAAAGTCTTTCATGTACACAGATTTTAGTATCTCCCCCATGTTTGACTTGTTTTTAGAGGCAAATGGCGTGTATGCCAGCCACACATACTGGTACTCAACAGCCCTCACTGCGGACCAACAAACAATAATACTCTTCTACATCCTCAGATTGAGGAGTCGTTAAAAGCGGCTTTACTAAACCCACCTTCCCTAGGCAAAGATAAGGTGGAAATACTCAAATTATTAGAATCTTCTAAGCTGGATATCCTGTTCTTAACTGAAACCTGGTTGTCAGAGGAATCTACTCCAGATCTCCAGAAGCCATACCTGAGATGACCAAAAGAGAATGAGCTCAGAGAAAGGAGGTGGGATATCAGCAATTATTCACCAGTGGATCCACACATCTCTTTTATAAATTACTCCATTTAAAACATTTTTTTTTTCAAGATTTGCAAAATATACAGAGTTTGACATAGTGGTGTCCCCCCTCCCCCCACCCCGTTTTTACACAATAGAAGGATAAAGTTCAAAATATTAATCAGGAACATCAAAGTGCATACGAATAAAGCATCATGAGAGAATTTTCAAAAACTAGAAGTGTAATGGGACTTGCAGAACAGAGAGAAAGAAAAATAACAAGCACTGGCGTTGCCAATAGGTCTCGCAGTAGGAAAGTTGGAGCTATTGGTTTTGTAAATGACAAAGCCCTTTATGTATTTAAAATGATAACCAAAGTGAAAGGCATTGTTATTTGCAATTGTAATGGCTCCAACTGTCGTACTGCGAGACCTATTGGCAACGTGAGTGGTTTTTCGTGTGTGAGTGGCGTTGTGTGTGTGAGTGGCGTTGTGTGTGTGAGTGGCGTTGCGTGTGTGAGTGGCGTTGCGTGTGTGAGTGGCGTTGCGTGTGTGAGTGGCGTTGCGTGTGTGAGTGGCATTGCGTGTGTGAGTGGCGTTGCGTGTGTGAGTGGCGTTGCGTGTGTGAGTGGCGTTGCGTGTGTGAGTGGCGTTGCGTGTGTGAGTGGCGTTGCATGTGTGAGTGGCGTTGCATGTGTGAGTGGCGTTGCGTAGTTGAGTGGCGTTGCATGTGTGAGTGGCGTTGCATGTGTGAGTGGCGTTGCATGTGTGAGTGGCGTTGCATGTGTGAGTGGCGTTGCATGTGTGAGTGGCGTTGCATGTGTGAGTGGCGTTGCATGTGTGAGTGGCGTTGCATGTGTGAGTGGCGTTGCGTAGTTGAGTGGCGTTGCGTAGTTGAGTGGCGTTGCGTAGTTGAGTGGCGTTGCGTAGTTGAGTGGCGTTGCGTAGTTGAGTGGCGTTGCGTAGTTGAGTGGCGTTGCGTAGTTGAGTGGCGTTGCGTAGGTGAGTGGCGTTGCGTAGGTGAGTGGCGTTGCATGTGTGAGTGGCGTTGCATAGGTGAGTGGCGTTGCATAGGCGAGTGGCGTTGCATAGGTGAGTGGCGTTGCGTAGTTGAGTGGCGTTGCGTAGTTGAGTGGCGTTGCGTAGGTGAGTGGCGTTGCGTAGGTGAGTGGCATTGCGTAGTTGAGTGGCGTTGCATGTGTGAGTGGCGTTGCATGTGTGAGTGGCGTTGCGTAGTTGAGTGGCGTTGCGTAGTTGAGTGGCGTTGCGTAGGTGAGTGGCGTTGCGTAGGTGAGTGGCGTTGCATGTGTGAGTGGCGTTGCATAGGTGAGTGGCGTTGCATAGGTGAGTGGCGTTGCATAGGTGAGTGGCGTTGCGTAGTTGAGTGGCGTTGCGTAGGTGAGTGGCGTTGCGTAGGTGAGTGGCATTGCGTAGTTGAGTGGCGTTGCATGTGTGAGTGGCGTTGCATGTGTGAGTGGCGTTGCGTTGTTGCGTGGCGTTGCGTAGTTGCGCGGCGTTGCGTAGTTGAGTGGCGTTGCGTAGTTGAGTGGCGTTGTGTAGTTGAGTGGCGTTGCATAGGTGAGTGGCGTTGCGTAGGTGAGTGGCGTTGCGTAGTTGAGTGGCGTTGCATAGGTGAGTGGCGTTGCATAGGTGAGTGGCGTTCCATAGGCGAGTGGCGTTGCATAGGTGAGTGGCGTTGCGTAGTTGAGTGGCGTTGCGTAGTTGAGTGGCGTTGCGTAGGTGAGTGGCGTTGCGTAGGTGAGTGGCATTGCGTAGTTGAGTGGCGTTGCATGTGTGAGTGGCGTTGCATGTGTGAGTGGCGTTGCGTAGTTGAGTGGCGTTGCGTAGTTGAGTGGCGTTGCGTAGGTGAGTGGCGTTGCGTAGGTGAGTGGCGTTGCATGTGTGAGTGGCGTTGCATAGGTGAGTGGCGTTGCATAGGTGAGTGGCGTTGCATAGGTGAGTGGCGTTGCGTAGTTGAGTGGCGTTGCGTAGGTGAGTGGCGTTGCGTAGGTGAGTGGCATTGCGTAGTTGAGTGGCGTTGCATGTGTGAGTGGCGTTGCATGTGTGAGTGGCGTTGCGTTGTTGCGTGGCGTTGCGTAGTTGCGCGGCGTTGCGTAGTTGAGTGGCGTTGCGTAGTTGAGTGGCGTTGTGTAGTTGAGTGGCGTTGCATAGGTGAGTGGCGTTGCGTAGGTGAGTGGCGTTGCGTAGTTGAGTGGCGTTGCATAGGTGAGTGGCGTTGCATAGGTGAGTGGCGTTCCATAGGTGAGTGGCGTTGCGTAGGTGAGTGGCGTTGCGTAGGTGAGTGGCGTTGCGTAGTTGAGTGGCGTTGCGTAGTTGAGTGGCGTTGCGTAGTTGAGTGGCGTTGCGTAGTTGAGTGGCGTTGCGTAGGTGAGTGGCGTTGCGTAGGTGAGTGGCATTGCGTAGTTGAGTGGCGTTGCATGTGTGAGTGGCGTTGCATGTGTGAGTGGCGTTGCGTTGTTGCGTGGCGTTGCGTAGTTGCGTGGCATTGCGGCGTTGCGTAGTTGAGTGGCGTTGCGTAGTTGAGTGGCGTTGCATAGGTGAGTGGCGTTGCATAGGTGAGTGGCGTTGCGTAGTTGAGTGGCGTTGCGTAGTTGAGTGGCGTTGCGTAGTTGAGTGGCGTTGCGTAGGTGAGTGGCATTGCGTAGGTGAGTGGCATTGCGTAGTTGAGTGGCGTTGCGTAGTTGAGTGGCGTTGCATGTGTGAGTGGCGTTGCGTTGTTGCGTGGCGTTGCGTAGTTGCGTGGCATTGCGGCGTTGCGTAGTTGCGCGGCGTTGCGTAGTTGAGCGGCGTTGCGTAGTTGAGTGGCGTTGCGTAGTTGAGTGGCGTTGCGTAGTTGAGTGGCGTTGCATGTTGCGTAGTTGAGTGGCGTTGCGTAGTTGAGTGGCGTTGCGTAGTTGAGTGGCGTTGCGTAGTTGAGTGGCGTTGCATGTTGCGTAGTTGAGTGGCGTTGCGTAGTTGAGTGGCGTTGCATGTTGCGTAGTTGCGTGGCATTGCGGCGTTGCGTAGTTGCGCGGCGTTGCGTAGTTGAGCGGTGTTGCGTAGTTGAGCGGCGTTGCGTAGTTGAGTGGCGTTGCGTAGTTGAGTGGCGTTGCGTAGTTGAGTGGCGTTGCGTAGGTGAGTGGCGTTGCATAGGTGAGTGGCGTTGCATAGGTGAGTGGCCTTGCATAGGTGAGTGGCGTTGCGTAGTTGAGTGGCGTTGCGTAGTTGAGTGGCGTTGCGTAGTTGAGTGGCGTTGCGTAGGTGAGTGGCGTTGCGTAGGTGAGTGGCGTTGCGTAGTTGAGTGGCGTTGCATGTGTGAGTGGCGTTGCATGTGTGAGTGGCGTTGCGTTGTTGCGTGGCGTTGCGTAGTTGCGTGGCATTGCGGCGTTGCGTAGTTGCGCGGCGTTGCGTAGTTGAGTGGCGTTGCGTAGTTGAGTGGCGTTGCGTAGTTGAGTGGCGTTGCGTAGTTGAGTGGCGTTGCATAGGTGAGTGGCGTTGCATAGGTGAGTGGCGTTGCATAGGTGAGTGGCGTTGCATAGGTGAGTGGCGTTGCGTAGTTGAGTGGCATTGCGTAGGTGAGTGGCATTGCGTAGTTGAGTGGCGTTGCGTAGTTGAGTGGCGTTGCGTAGTTGAGTGGCGTTGCATGTGTGAGTGGCGTTGCGTTGTTGCGTGGCGTTGCGTAGTTGCGTGGCATTGCGTAGTTGAGTGGCGTTGCGTAGTTGAGTGGCGTTGCGTAGTTGAGTGGCGTTGCGTAGTTGAGTGGCGTTGCGTAGTTGAGTGGCGTTGCATGTGTGAGTGGCATTGCGTAGTTGCGTGGCATTGCGGCGTTGCGTAGTTGCGCGGCATTGCGTAGTTGAGCGGCGTTGCGTAGTTGAGCGGCGTTGCGTAGTTGAGCGGCGTTGCGTAGTTGCGCGGCGTTGCGTAGTTGCGTGGCGTTGCGTGTGTGAGTGGCGTTGCGGCGTTGCGTGGCATTGCGGCGTTGCGTGGCATTGCGGCGTTGCGTAGTTGCACGGCGTTGCGTAGTTGAGCGGCGTTGCGTGTAGTTGCGTGGCGTTGCGTAGTTGAGTGTCGTTGCGTAGTTGAGTGGCGTTGCATGTGTGAGTGGCGTTGCATGTGTGAGTGGCGTTGCATGTGTGAGTGGCGTTGCATGTGTGAGTGGCGTTGCGTTGTTGCGTGGCGTTGCGTAGTTGCGTGGCATTGCGGCGTTGCGTAGTTGCGCGGCGTTGCGAAGTTGAGCGGCGTTGCGTGTAGTTGCGTGGCGTTGCGTAGTTGCGTGGCATTGCGGCGTTGCGTAGTTGCGCGGCGTTGCGTAGTTGAGCGGCGTTGCGTGTAGTTGCGTGGCGATGCGTAGTTGCGTGGCATTGCGACGTTGCGTAGTTGCGCGGCGTTGCGTAGTTGAGCGGCGTTGCGTGTAGTTGCGTGGCGTTGCGTAGTTGCGTGGCATTGCGGCGTTGCGTAGTTGCGCGGCGTTGCGTAGTTGAGCGGCGTTGCGTGTAGTTGCGTGGCGTTGCGTAGTTGCGTGGCGTTGCGTAGTTGCGTGGCATTGCGGCGTTGCGTAGTTGCGCGGCGTTGCGTAGTTGCGCGGCGTTGAGTGTAGTTGCGTGGCGTTGCGTCGTTGCGTGGCGTTGCGTGGCGTTGCGTCGTTGCGTGGCGTTGCGTGGCGTTGCGTAGTTGCGTGGCGTTGCGTAGTTGCGTGGCGTTGCGTAGTTGCGTGGCGTTGCATAGTTGAGTGGCGTTGCGTAGTTGAGTGGCGTTGCGTAGTTGAGTGGCGTTGCATGTGCGAGTGGCGTTGCATGTGCGAGTGGCGTTGCGTTGTTGCGTGGCGTTGCGTAGTTGCGTGGCATTGCGGCGTTGCGTAGTTGAGCGGCGTTGGGTAGTTGAGCGGCGTTGCGTAGTTGAGCGGCGTTGCGTAGTTGAGCGGCGTTGCGTAGTTGTGTGGCGTTGCGTAGTTGAGTGGCGTTGCGTAGTTGAGTGGCGTTGCATGTGTGAGTGGCGTTGCATGTGTGAGTGGCGTTGCATGTGTGAGTGGCGTTGCGTTGTTGCGTGGCGTTGCGTAGTTGCGTGGCATTGCGGCGTTGCGTAGTTGCGCGGCGTTGCGTAGTTGAGCGGCGTTGCGTAGTTGCGTGGCGTTGCGTAGTTGAGTGGCGTTGCATGTGTGAGTGGCGTTGCATGTGTGAGTGGCGTTGCATATGTGAGTGGCGTTGCATGTGTGAGTGGCGTTGCGTTGTTGCGTGGCGTTGCGTTGTTGCGTGGCGTTGCGTAGTTGCGTGGCATTGCGGCGTTGCGTAGTTGCGTGGCATTGCGGCGTTGCGTAGTTGCGCGGCATTGCGTAGTTGAGCGGCGTTGCGTAGTTGAGCGGCGTTGCGTAGTTGAGTGGTGTTGCGTAGTTGAGTGGCGTTGCGTAGTTGAGTGGCGTTGCGTAGTTGAGTGGCGTTGCGTTGTTGCGTGGCGTTGCGTAGTTGCATGGCGTTGCGTAGTTGAGCGGCGTTGCGTAGTTGAGCGGCGTTGCGTAGTTGAGTGGCGTTGCGTAGTTGCGTGGCGTTGCGTAGTTGCGTGGCGTTGCGTAGTTGCGTGGCGTTGCATGTGTGAGTGGCGTTTCGTTGTTGCGTGGCGTTGCGTAGTTGCGTGGCATTGCGTAGTTGCGTAGTTGCGCGGCGTTGCGTAGTTGAGCGGCGTTGCGTAGTTGAACGGCGTTGCGTAGTTGAGTGGCGTTGCGTAGTTGAGTGGCATTGCGGCGTTGCATAGTTGCGCGGCGTTGCGTAGTTGCGTGGTGTTGCGTAGTTGCGTGGCGTTGCATGTGTGAGTGGCGTTGCGTTGTTGCGTGGCGTTGCGTAGTTGCGTGGCATTGCGTAGTTGCGTAGTTGCGCGGCATTGCGTAGTTGGGCGGCGTTGCGTAGTTGAGTGGCGTTGCGTAGTTGAGTGGCGTTGCGTAGTTGAGTGGCGTTGCGTAGTTGAGTGGCGTTGCGTAGTTGCGTGGCATTGCGGCGTTGCGTAGTTGCACGGCGTTGCGTAGTTGACCGGCGTTGCGTGTAGTTGCTTGGCGTTGCGTAGTTGCGTGGCGTTGCGTGTGTGAGTGGCGTTGCGTAGTTGCGTGGCATTGCATGTGTGAGTGGCGTTGCGTAGTTGCGTGGCGTTGCATGTGTGAGTGGCGTTGCGTTGTTGCGTGGCGTTGCGTAGTTGCGTGGCATTGCGGCGTTGCGTAGTTGCGCGGCGTTGCGTAGTTGAGCGGCGTTGCGTAGTTGCGTGGCGTTGCGTAGTTGAGTGGCGTTGCATGTGTGAGTGGCGTTGAATGTGTGAGTGGCGTTGCATATGTGAGTGGCGTTGCATGTGTGAGTGGCGTTGCGTTGTTGCGTGGCGTTGCGTTGTTGCGTGGCGTTGCGTAGTTGCGTGGCGTTGCGTAGTTGCGTGGCATTGCGGCGTTGCGTAGTTGCGTGGCATTGCGGCGTTGCGTAGTTGCGCGGCATTGCGTAGTTGAGCGGCGTTGCGTAGTTGAGCGGCGTTGCGTAGTTGAGTGGTGTTGCGTAGTTGAGTGGCGTTGCGTAGTTGAGTGGCGTTGCATTGTTGCGTGGCGTTGCGTAGTTGCATGGCGTTGCGTAGTTGAGCGGCGTTGCGTAGTTGAGCGGCGTTGCGTAGTTGAGCGGCGTTGCGTAGTTGCGTGGCGTTGCGTAGTTGCGTGGCGTTGCGTAGTTGCGTGGCGTTGCGTAGTTGCGTGGCGTTGCATGTGTGAGTGGCGTTGCGTTGTTGCGTGGCGTTGCGTAGTTGCATGGCATTGCGTAGTTGCGTAGTTGCGCGGCGTTGCGTAGTTGAGCAGCGTTGCGTAGTTGAACGGCGTTGCGTAGTTGAGTGGCGTTGCGTAGTTGAGTGGCATTGCGGCGTTGCATAGTTGCGCGGCGTTGCGTGGCGTTGCGTAGTTGCGTGGCGTTGCATGTGTGAGTGGCGTTGCGTTGTTGCGTGGCGTTGCGTAGTTGCGTGGCATTGCGTAGTTGCGTAGTTGCGCGGCGTTGCGTAGTTGCGCGGCGTTGCGTAGTTGAGTGGCGTTGCGTAGTTGAGTGGCGTTGCGTAGTTGAGTGGCGTTGCGTAGTTGCGTGGCATTGCGGCGTTGCGTAGTTGCGCGGCGTTGCGTAGTTGAGCGGCGTTGCGTGTAGTTGCGTGGCGTTGCGTAGTTGCGTGGCGTTGCGTGTGTGAGTGGCGTTGCGTAGTTGCGTGGCGTTGCATGTGTGAGTGGCGTTGCGTAGTTGCGTGGCGTTGCATGTGTGAGTGGCGTTGCGTTGTTGCGTGGCGTTGCGTAGTTGCGTGGCATTGCGGCGTTGCGCGGCGTTGCGTAGTTGAGTGGCGTTGCGTAGTTGAGTGGCGTTGCGTAGTTGAGTGGCGTTGCGTAGTTGCGTGGCGTTGCGTAGTTGCGTGGCGTTGCGTAGTTGCGTGGCGTTGCGTTGCGTAGTTGCGTGGCGTTGCGTTGTTGCGTGGCGTTGCGTTGTTGCGTGGCGTTGCGTAGTTGCGTGGCGTTGCGTAGTTGCGTGGCGTTGCATGTGTGAGTGGCGTTGCGTGGTTGCGTGGCGTTGCGTAGTTGCGTGGCGTTGCGTAGTTGCGTGGCGTTGCGGCGTTGCGGCGTTGCGTAGTTGCGCGGCGTTGCGTAGTTGAGTGGCGTTGTGTAGTTGAGTGGCGTTGCGTAGTTGAGTGGCGTTGCGTAGTTGAGTGGCGTTGCGTAGTTGAGTGGCGTTGCGTAGTTGCGTGGCGTTGCGTAGTTGAGTGGCGTTGCGTAGTTGAGAGGCGTTGCGTAGTTGCGTGGCGTTGCGTGGTTGAGTGGCGTTGCGTGGTTGAGTGGCGTTGCGTGGTTGAGTGGCGTTGCGTGGTTGAGTGGCGTTGCATGTGTCAGAGGCTAAATGTAGCACAGGGAGACCTCCAGTGGTAAGACAATCAAAAACAACTTAGAAAACATTTCACAGTATGAAGAGATCAAACTCATGAACAAGCGTGATACACCTCAGCTAAAAATCATGATAAATAACAACACACATTAGAAGTGAAACTGCAAGTACAGAAGGACCAGCTTTGCTTGTTTAAAACTCCCACTTCAGGCAGATGAGTGTAATGTGTAAAGCGTCTTGTGCACATGAGCAGATCGGAGTCTGGAAGCAAATACAAAGAAGAGGAATGACTGAGGCGCATTGGTGTGAAGCACATCAAAGGGCTTCTCCTCCCCTAATTAGCCGTTCCGGGGAAACTGAAAGTACGGCCGGCCTGCGGCCGGCCATGAATAATTAGGGGAGGAGAAGCCCTTTGATGTGCTGGGCTGGCTGGCCCTGAATGCGCGTGCATGTTATCACGTGGTTCACGGGCACTGCATGAAAACCGCGGGGCTGAAAGCCCTTTGGTTTGAAGCTGTTTTCGCCACATGAATTCTCGCTCCGCTCGATGCGCTTGCGCACATCGATAGGTTGCGAGACCTAAAAATGAAAAGAGACAAAAAAAAAGAAAAGGGAGATCTGGAGGTTGGAGGTGCTAAGGAATTGAAGAGTTAAATATAGAGATTTAGTTTGAGCGTTCAAGCCATGTGGTAATATGTTCCCATATGTCTATCCCTCTCCTTTTCCCTTTGCAACCTTTTTTAGCGTATATCGCTTTCTCAAGATGATATGTCGCCATTAGCCTGGCTAGCCACTGAGAGAATGGTGGCGGGTCTGCGTCTTTCCACCCGTAGGCTACACAGATCCTCCAAACTGTCATAGCTACAAACACCAAAGCGCCTCCTTTAGTCCACCTTAGTGTTTCACAGGTCCCTAGCATAATAGTTGTGGGGGTTAGTGTGTAGTCTTGTGAAACAACCTTTCCCAAGAATTCCTGTATTCTAGACAGGACAGAGGACAGTTTTTGGCAGGTAGCAAACATATGGATGGAGTCAGCTCCAACCGCTGAGCAGCATGGGCATGTTGTTCCCTCCCCCGTGCTCCACTTTGCAATTCTGCTTGGAGTTAAATATAAGAAGAAAATGGTTTTGAAGTGCTGTACTTGCAATTTAGCTGACAGTAAGTCTCTCTGTGAAAGTTCCAAGGATTTAAAAAACAGGCTACGTGGTGCTTCCAATTTTGATTACCACTTGTCAGCTATTCTAGGAAGATCATCTGGTGTGTTCAGAGTTAAAATGGCATAGATAGACCCTATTCGTGGGGCTACCGAAGTTGATAGCATATTGATAATTTTAACCTCTGAGAACCCAGCCAGTCCCCCCACCTTCCGTGAGAGAAAGCTATAAATAGCTGTGAACTTGAAGGCATCTTGCTGTTTTAACCCAAATTTGCTTTGAAGTTCTAAAAATGTGCTCACTCTCTCGTTTGAAATTAGGTCCCCTAGTTTTAAGATACCAGTTTTGTACCATTCTGCTAGGTAACTTAGGAAAAAATGCCAGGCAGATTTTGATTTTGAGTAAGGGGGGTGTAGTGATTAAACCTTCCAAGACCATAAATCCTGCGTATACTAGAAAATACCTTAAAAGAGTTCATCAGTGTCTTAAACTGATGAACTCTGGAGAAGAGTCTTGCCGGTGGCAGTGGCAGGCTCTATCCGCTTGCGCTGTGTTCTACCACTGTGTCACACTGTTAGCGCTGATCTATAGCGTGTTTTTTTAATTTTAGCGAGTAAGGCTAAATTTAAAAATTTTGTGTGCTTAAATAATTCTTGTCACTTTCCTGACTGTACCTCACCGCCAGGCTGAGTGCTAAGTCAGCCGACTCACATTCACGCCGACTCCCGCCCCGGTCCGCCGCGTCCATTTCTGGGCGTTTGTTGCGGAGGGTGAGGAGGAGCCTAGCACTTCCGGCCTCCGGGCTGCCAGGTCAGCGTTCTAGTTGCGCTGTAGGCGATGTGTACTTAAACTGCAGCCTAACGCAGTCGCGCTGTGGAGAAGAGTCTTGCCGGTGGCAGTGGCAGGCTCTATCCGCTTGCGCTGTGTTCTACCACTGTGTCACACTGTTAGCGCTGATCTATAGCGTGTTTTCTTAATTTTAGCGAGTAAGGCTAAATTTTAAAATTTTGTGTGCTTAAATAATTCTTGTCACTTTCCTGACTGTACCTCACCGCCAGGCTGAGTGCTAAGTCAGCCGACTCACATTCACGCCGACTCCCGCCCCGGTCCGCCGCGTCCATTTCTGGGCGTTTGTTGCGGAGGGTGAGGAGGAGCCTAGCACTTCCGTCTCCGGGCTGCCAGGTCAGTGTTCTAGTTGCCCCTACTGCCTATAAATGTGTGTTGGCCAGCGACCGCGCAGCGGACGCGTGCAGCGGGCGCGCCGGAAGCGCGCCAAAGTCAAGCCCGTCTGTGCCCGTCCGCGACTGGACGGGGCGCGGGGCCATAAACCCTGGCTCGCCTACATCAACCATCATACGGTATGGCAGACAAGAATTGCTAGATCTCCAGCCAAACAATCCTACATGCTGCAAACATGAGATGCAAGCCCTATCACTAATAAATTGTACCTCATGCACCTTTGCCCCTGATAACAATCTGAATTCTACCAGCGACATTAATACATTAAAAGCAGCTCTGCTCAATTGTAGATCTCTACGAAAACACTGCTTAGAAATCTACCATTTACTTAAAGATAACAAAATCCACATTCTGTTTCTTACGGAAACTTGGCTGGACGAATATTCAGATCCCGACATTATTCAGGCCCTTCCACCTGGATTCGTCCTCTCCAGGTTGGATAGGAAAGATGGTAGAGGGGGGGGGCATTGCTATAGCCACTAAATCTCCATTAGAGTGTACCCTCTCTTCTACCGTGATTGACCATAGTGAAGCGGCCACCTTTACTATTATTACTGGTCCTAATCACTCCCTTTCAGGTATTCTGTTGTACCGCCCCCCTGGACGACTCTATGATTTTACCCCCACTCTGGTGGAAGCCATTACCCATCTTGCGCTTAAAAAAACTAGAATTGTAGTGCTTGGCGACCTAAACGTCCATTTTGACGACCCGCTCGACAAAGAGGCGGCGGACATCAAATCAGAGCTACTCTCTTTAGAACTAGAGTTAAAAAACAATGATCCGACACACCAACACGGACACTTATTAGACCCTGTATTTGGAAACTGGAAGGGAATTCAGACCCTATCTCCTCAGCCAATTCCCTGGTCTGATCATTTTATTATCCCTATATCTATCCAACTAGAAAAGACCGAGCAGTATAAAAAAAGCTCACAGCGTTTCAAGCGCAGGAGATGGAAGGACTTTTCCATTGACTCTTTTTCTAATATCTTTCAGGATGCAGGCCCCCCAAAAGGATCCGATAGTGAGACAGCATATGCTCACCTACAGGACTACATCACAAAAGCGTTGGATGCTACTGCTCCCATTCGCACTATGACTAATGCCACAAGAACCAAAAAAACTGCCCCGTGGTTCAGTCAGGAGCTCCAGCTCGCTAAAACGGCATGTAAAAAGCTCGAAAGAGATTGGTGTGCTAGTTTCTGCCCTGAAATTAAAGCCCGATACAAAACAGCACAAAAAGAATATAACAAAAAGGTACGCACATCAAAAGCATCCTACTATAATAATCGTATTTTAGAAGCTGAAAACTCCTCTAAAGAGCTTTTCCAGATATACAAAGAAATCTCTATAGTTGAGTCTAATCCCACCTCCTATAATGATTCAGTGGAAACCTGCAATAAAATTGCCAAGTACTTCTCTGATAAAATTACAAACATATATGCGAATTTTTCCAGCAACATAAAATCTGGCATTGATTTTACAGAGAATGAGGATCACATATGCACTCAATCCCGTCTATGCGTATTCTCTGTAC
Source organism: Lissotriton helveticus (assembly GCF_964261635.1). Classification (NCBI taxonomy): domain Eukaryota; kingdom Metazoa; phylum Chordata; class Amphibia; order Caudata; family Salamandridae; genus Lissotriton; species Lissotriton helveticus. Next base: position 48,571,207 of record NC_136057.1, on the reverse strand, counting down.
CTCCTGCTGAAATGTTGATAAAAATCTGTAAAAGTATCAAATCTGGTTCGCCACGTGATCCCGCACCTCCTAAAATCTTAACTGCTAGCCTCTCGGTCCTGGAGCCCCACTTCAGACATATGCTGCAAATATCCTTCTCCACAGCTAGTCTACCCGCTGACTGGAAAAAAGCCATAGTGTTCCCCATCAAAAAAAAACCCAACTTGAGCCAGGACATATTGGAGAATTTACGTCCAATCTCACTACTACCATATCTCGCTAAATTAGCTGAGAAAGTGGCTAATGCCCAACTTATGACCCATCTTGAAACCCAAAAAGCCTTTCATTCATCTCAATCGGGTTTCAGATCGAGCTTCTCCACAGAGACAGCACTCTTAAGAGCTACTGAAACTCTGCGGGAGGGAGCCGACGAGGGCAAAACCATGGCCTTGATCATGCTGGACCTCAGTGCCGCGTTTGACACTGTAGCTCACTCCATCCTGCTACAGTGTCTAAACAGAGCGGGGGTTACAAAAGAGGCACTAGGTTGGTTGAAGGCTTTTCTGACCAACCGAAGCTTTCAGGTCCAAAGAGGGTCTTATCTCTCTGACAGCATGACTCTAGAACAGGGGGTACCTCAGGGCTCTGCCCTGAGCCCCACCCTATTCAACTTATATATGGCACCATTGGCAGAGGTGGTCCAATCGTTCGGCGTAGAGCTTGTCTCCTACGCCGACGATACTCAACTCCTGATCTCCCTGTCTCAATCCCCCTCCTCGGAGGCCGATAACTTCAAATCCTGTATGTGCAAGCTGGCCATATGGATGAATGAGCACTGCCTCAAACTAAACGGAACAAAAACCGAGGTGCTCATAATAGGGGGAAACAACACTAAATGGACCAAAGACTGGTGGCCTACATGTCTGGGACCTGTACCCACTCCCAGTCCGGAAGCCAAGAACTTGGGTGTCTGGATAGACAACAAGCTCTCCTATGACAGTCATGTCAAAAAAACTGTTGGTAAGTGTTTTGGAGTTATGAAAACGCTTAATCGCACCCTGGATCTCCTTCCATTGAATTCCAGGCGCACCATGACTCAGGCTCTTATCACTTCCCGTATAGATTATGGGAACGTGCTCCTGCTGGGCACTTCAGAAAAAAATATTAGGAAACTACAAGTCCTGCAAAATTCAGCGGCACGCCTTGTGCTAAGACTCCCTCGTAGAGCTCCCTCGAAACCTTCTTTGGATACCCTGCATTGGCTGCCTATCAGCAAGAGGATAGTATTCAAGGCACTCCTCTGGTGCCACAGGATCATCCACCATAAAGCCCCCTCCTACTTGTCTGACTTAGCCTCGCTCTACGAACCCCAGAGATCCCGACGTTCCAAGGGAACAGGTCTGCTTAAAACAACGCGCCCAAAAAAGGCCAGATTGGGAGGCAGGTCCTTTCGCACTCTTGCAGCCAAGAAGTGGAATACCCTCCCCATTAATATCAGACAGGAAAAAAACGAGACATCCTTTAGAAAACAGTTAAAAACGTATCTTTTCACTATCTAACTGTTTTGCTCGCTGCCTTCCACCCTAATAATACTTTTCTCCACAGCGCGGGGACACGCCGGGAGGCGTCACCAGGCGCTCTATAAACTCCTATAATAAAAACCAAACTCGCTTGTAATATCCGTAGGATAGCTGTCGGAAAAGGCAGCCGCGAGCTTCCTCTCCTATTAACATCCGGAAAGGAGATGGCAATTCAGTAGAAGAGGTGCAAGGATGTGTTGTGATTAATTCGGTACTATATTGTAAGACTGATGCTCAAGAATAGAGTACTATGTTTGGCAATGCCCATCCCCGTTCTTTAGGAAGTATCAGTTGTTTCAGGGCCCGTCTAGGCTGTGAGTACGCCCAAATAAATTGTGTAAAAATTTGCTGAAACATTGCTAGCTGTATCTTGGTGAATTCTAGCGGAATAGAGCGAAAATAATAAAGTAATTTTGGAAAATATGTCATCTTAATTACGTTGCATCTTCTCACTATTGTAAGGTGCAGATTGTCAATTGCCTTAAGGGACTTTTTCGTATCAGTGGCCAAAGGGACTAAGTTCTCTGCTACCAGGTTGTCCAAATTTGCAGTTATAGTCACTCCCAGGTACTTTGCTTTTGTTACTACCCTGCTGTTATTCCAGTGAATTTCACTATTAGTTATTATCTGAGTTTTGGAGCTGTTTAGCGCGTATCCTGAGATTTGTCCAAACCTATAGGCCTCTGCTTCTAGTGCCATCATAGCATTTTCGGGATCAGGGGTGGTGATGGCCAAGTCGTCTGCGTAAGCCAGTATCTTTGTTTGCAGTCCCTGTGTGCTCATGGCTTGAATGGCCGGATCTTTCTCTATTTTTTTATTAGGGGATCTATATAAAGAGCGAACAGCAGAGGGGAGCAGGGACAGCCCTGCCTGGTGCCTCGTGAGATACTAAAGTTTTTGGAGAGCCTACCGTTTAACACTAGACAGGCTGTCGGATGGTAGTATAGTGCTTGCACTGCCTGCTTAAACTTTTGTCCAAACCCCATCCTCTCCATGATGCCCCACAGGAACCGCCAGGAGACCCGGTGAAATGCCTTTTCGGCGTCTAGTAAAATCAGGGACATCGGCTCTCCTGACAACTGTGCGGCATCAAACAGAGTGATGGCTCTCCGTGTATGCTCCATGGTACCCTTTTTTGGAATGAATCCATGTTGCCACTCGGAGACCAGAGATTCTATTACCATGGACAGTCTGATTGCGAGCAACTTGGAGTAGATCTTAGAGTCGCAGTTTATCAAGGTAAAGGGTGTATAAGAACCAATTTCTAAAGGTGATTTATCCTTCTTTGGGAAGATAGAATTTTTTGCATTAGACCAGGACGCGGGGTGGCCCTCCGTTAAAAATAGTGGTGATTATGTCAAGAAAAATGCTTTATTTGGGGCACAAAGACCTTATAAAATTCTACTGGGATACCATCTATACCCGCCGCTTTACCATCGGGTACACTGAATAGGGCAGCTGTAATATCGTCCCATTCTGGCACATTCTCTAACTGGGTAGAGTAGCCTGTATTAAGTTGCCTTAGTTCGATGTCCTGCAAGTAGTTAGTAATTTCTTGCTCTGCTAAGTCGTCAGGCCGGGTGTTTCCTTCTGAGTAAAGAGTTCCATATAAATCTTGAAAACCCTCTTGTATCTTATTAAAATCACTGGTTTCTATCCCTGAAGGTAGACGGATCGTACATATTTCGCAGTTTACCGTTTTTTGTCTTGTTTTGACGGCGAGGTGATGGCCAATACTGTTGCCACACTCATATAGTGTCTCACCGGCGGCTGCCCACTTAGATGCAGCTCTTTCTGAGAATATTGCTCCTATTTTAGCCTTAATCAGTGTTGCTTCAGTTTGTATATTCTCTGTTTCAGCTCCGTTCTGGACCCTTTGGATTAATGCGGTTTCTACTGCAGTTATCTTTATTTGTAGGTCGGTTATTAACTGCTTTTCTGTTTTTTTCTTCCTAATTGAGAATCTTAGCGTCTCCCCCGGATACCAGCTTTTACCGTGTCCCAAACTACTGTGTTGGATGCTGACCCCACATTTATTTCAAGAAACTCCTGAATCCAGGCTTGCATATGGGTCCGATAGCTAGTATCCTGTAGAAGTTCTTTCTCAAAGCTCCACCTGGGGGTGTCCTTCCCAATCTCGAACCCCCTAACCATCAGAATGAGTGGGTTGTGGTCTGATTTAAAACGTGGGGCTAGGCATATTGTGCATTTGTCTAGCAGAGAAGACGAGATCAGGAAATAATCTAACCTGGCGAATGTTTGATGTGGAAATGAGAAATATGTGTATCCAGGTTGTGAAGGGTTAAGTTTAGACCAAACATCCTTAAGCCCGTGTGTTTGCGCTAGGTTCATTAATGTCTTTATAGACTAGAGGTTTCCTGCCTTTGTAATTCCTTTCACTCCCTAGTTCTAGATCGTGCGGCAAGTTGATGTTAAGATCGCCACATAGAATTATTGGAGTGGGCCAATGGGTTAGCTCCCCGGATATCTGATTAATAATGCTTGGGTCGTCAGTATTGCTGCCGTAGATTGAGCATAGTGTGAAGGAGGTGCCTGTAGGAAGATGACATTCCGCTATCACCCATCTACCTAGTGCGTCGGATTTCACCTTTGGGCTCTTAATAGATAGTTTTCTTTCAGCCAATATTCCCACCCCTTTAATTTTTACTCCTTGTGTGGTATCTCCTATGATTTTATAGCCTAGCGTGTCTAACAGCTGTTTTTGTGATCCCTCCAGATGGGTTTCTTGGAGACATATAACATCCCCTCCTAAAGACCTTAATCCTTGCTCCACTTTCTGTCTTTTCCCGTTATCATTCAACCCACAAACGTTAACAGAAATAAACCTAAGAATTCCTTTGCTAGCCATTAATGGTTTGTTTTAAAGAGATGGCGAGTCGGAAAATCTCTGCAATTGTATTGTTCTCCTCCCTCCTTTCCTTTCCAATTCCCCCCCCAGTCTCCTCTCCTCCCCCTCCTCTCTAAAGCGAATCTGGACGTAGTCTTCGTTACAAGTATCTAAATAGGTGAATAACTGTGAAACATAGGATGTCAAGTTCAAGTTCAAGTTCAAGAATTTATATAGTGCACTACTCACCTAGAGGGTCTCAAGGCGCTTGGGGAGGGGGTTCATTATTTATCGAATAGCCAGGTTTTAAGTTCTTTTCTGAAGGAGAAGTGGTTCTGTGTAAGGCGGAGGTGAGTGGGGAGTGAGTTCCAGGTCTTGGCCGCCAAGTAGGAGAAGGATCTACCTCCCATGGTGGATCTTTGGATACGCGGAACTGCGGCGAGGCCTTGATTGGATGATCTAAGTTGGCGGGTGTGTGTGTAGAAGGATAGTCAAGTGTTGAGGCATTCGGGCCCTAGTTTGTTGAGGGCCTTGTGTGCGTGGGTGAGGAGACGGAATGTTATTCTCTTGTTGACGGGAAGCCAGTGGAGGTCTTTCAGGTGGCCGGTAATGTGATCTTGACGAGGGATGTCCAAAATGAGTCTTGCTGAAGCGTTTTGGATGCGTTGGAGTTTGTTCTGTAATTTGGCTGTAATTCCGGCGTAGAGGGTGTTTCCGTAGTCTAGTCGACTCGTAACCAGTGCGTGGGTGACAGTCTTTCTTGTCTCGGCGGGGATCCAGTGGAAGATTTTTTTGAGCATACGAAGTACGTTGAAGCAGGAGGATGAGACGCCGTTGACTTGATTGGTCATCGAGAGTGAAGAGTCTAGGATGAAGCCAAGGTTACGTGCGTGGTCCGTGGGTATGGGTGCTGAGCCCAGATCCGAAGGCCACCATGAGTCGTCCCAGGCAGAGGGGGATGATCCTAGGATGAGCACTTCCGTTTTGTCTGAGTTAAGTGTAAGGCGGCTGTCTTTCATCCATACGGCTACTTCTTTCATGCCTTTGTGAAGATTGGTTTTGGCGGTGTTGGGGTCTTTGGTGAGGGAAAGGATCAGTTGGGTGTCGTCAGCGTAGGAGATGATGTTAAGGTTGTGTTGACGCGCGATGGAAGCGAGTGGACTCATGTAAACGTTGAAGAGGGTGGGACTGAGTGATGATCCTTGTGGTACACCGCAGATGACTTCGGTGGCCTCTGATTTGAATGGGGAAAGTCAGACTCTCTGAGTTCTCCCAGCTAGGAACGAGATGATCCAGTCCAAGGTTTTTCCTTTTATGCGGATGTTGCTGAGGCGTTGTATGAGTGTGCTGTGACAAACCGTGTCGAAGGCGGGTAGAGAGGTCTAGTAGAATGAGGGCCACTGTTTTTCCGTTGTCCAGTAGTGTTTGGATGTCGTCTGTTGCTGCGATGAGGGCGGTTTCGCTGCTCTGTTTGGCTCGAAAGCCGGACTGTGAGGGATCGAGGGAGTTGTTGGATTCGAGGAAGGCGGCGAGTTGGCTATTGACAGCTTTCTCAATGACTTTGGCCGGGAATGGGAGGAGGGATATGGGGCGGTAGTTTTTAAGTTCAGAGGGGTCTGCTGTGGGTTTCTTCAGGAGTGCGCTGACTTCGACATGTTTCCAGCTTTCTGGGAAGGTGGCAGAGATGAAGGAGCAGTTGATGACATCACGGAGATGGGGTGCGATGGTGGAGTCTGCTTTGTTGAAGATGTGGTGGGGACATGGGTCGGTTGGTGAGCCAGAGTGGATGGAATTCATGAGGCGGATGGTGTCTTCAGTGGTGATTGGGTTCCAGGCGCTGAGGTTGTTAGAGGGCGGTTTAGGTTCTGAGGGGGGTGGAGAGGATTGTTTGTTGGAACTGTTTTCGAAGCTGTTATGTATGTCGGCAATTTTGTTGTAGAAGAAGAAGGATAACTAATCGCAGAGGTCTTGGGAGGGAGTGATGTCGTTTGAGGCTGCGGTGGGGTTGGTGAATTCTTTGACGATGTTGAATAGTTCCTTGCTGTTATGGGCGTTGTTGTCGAGTCGATTCTTGAGTGCTGATTTCTTGGTGGATCGGATCAGCTGGTGGTGTTTGTGGGTGGCTGCCTTGAGGGTGGTCATGTTGTCGGTGGTTGGGTTTTTTCTCCATGTTTTCTCGAGGGTGCGGCATAGCTTTTTGGATTTCTTAAGGTCATCGTTGAACCAGGGGGCCTTTTTGCTGTCTTGTTTGGTGTGATGGTTTTTCAAGGGTGCTAATTCGTCAGCGCTGTGAGTGATCCATTGTTTGAATTTGATGGCAGCTTGGTTTGGGTCCGATGAGAGGGCGGGGGAATTTTGGTTGAGCGATGTGAGGAGTTGGTCGGTGGTGATTTTGTTCCATTTTCTTCGGGGGATAGGTTGTGGGGGGTTGTGGGTCGAGGTGGTTTTGTAGCTGAAGTGAACACAACTGTGGTCCGTCCAGTGGAGAGCTGTGGTGCGGTCGAAGGAGATGTGTTTGCTGGAGGTGAATATTGGGTCAAGCGTATGTCCGGCTACATGGGTGGGGGTGTCAACAAGTTGTTTGAGGCCGAGATTGGCCAGATTGTCAAGAAGGGTGGTGGTGTTGCTGTCGTTTTTCTTGTCCAGGTGGAAGTTGAGGTCTCCTAATAGAATGTAGTTCTCGGAGGCGAGGGCATGTGAACTGATGAAGTCAGTGATGTTTTCGCTGAATTGTTTACGGGTTCCTGGAGGCCTGTAGATGAGGGTGCCTCTGAGTGTGGTTTTAGGGTCGGTATGGACCTGGAAGTGGAGGTGTTCGTCGGTTGTAAGGATATCGTCGGAGCTGGTCGTGATTTTGATGGTGTTCTTATGGACGGTGGCGATGCCTCCTCCTGTTTGGACGGTGCGGTCTTTTCGGATAATCTTGTAATTGTCCGGGATGGCTATGGCGATGTCGGGTGTTGATGATGCGTTCATCCATGTTTCAGTAAGGAAGGCGACGTCCGGTGATGTAGTGTTGAGTAGATCCCAGAGTTCGGTGGCGTGTCTGTGGACCGAGCGGGTGTTCAGCAGGATGCACTTCAGGTGGTTAGAGTCGGAGCTGTGTTTGGGGTTAGTGGATGTGGTATAGGTCTTGATGCTGGTAAATTTGCAGGAGTGGCAGGCGAAGGGTCCATGTCTGTGTCCTGGGGCAGCTACGCAGCATAGAGGTGTGCGTCCGGGGTTGAGGGCTAGGAGGGTGGCGGCGTCATACGTTATGCTGGAGGAGTGCGGTTTGCGGGGGCCAGGGGGTCTGGCACTGGGCGCGATACAGGCGCGGACGGGCTTACCTTTGGCGCACCTTCGGCGCGCATGTGGCGTGACCGCTGCGCGTGACTGCTGCGCGCAAAGGCATCTGTCATATGTGGATGGTGGAGGGGGCGGGGGCGAGGGAGGGTCAGCTGGGAGGCGGTAGCGGGGAGGAGACACGGGTCAGGAGGGACACAACAACAACAACAAAATGGCTGCTTAATACTAAAAGCGAAACGGAGCACAGCCGAGGACCGGCAATGAATGAATTAACAGTCTGCGGCAATTATATTTCCAGACAAAGCAGCGCTAACGTGCACTATGCAAATAAGCTGATACAGTTTTTATTTTTAAAATGCGCTGGCTACGTTGCGTTTAATTCTGCAAAGCTGTGCAAGTGGTCACGATTGCACTGTGCAGACTACTATACCAGGACGGGTCCAGGCAGCAGGGAAGCAGGCAGCGGTGAGGCACACGATCAGGCAGCAAGGAAGGGAGCGTGGGTGAGCGACCGCTTCGGGGCAAGCCCAGGTGGTCATCTGATGAGAGGGCGCAACTGTACACAGATGCCTCCAGGCAAGGGGGTTTTGGGGCAATATTGGGCTCTGCTTGGTGTGCCAAAAGGTGGCCAGCTGCCTGGCGACGATGTGGCTTCACCAACAATATCACAGCGTTAGAACTCTTAGAAACATGCTGATCTTCTTTGTGTTCCCCCCCTCCTGCCCCCCCCCCTTGAGACCCGAGCAATCAGGTATAACCTGAGTGATGGTTGCCGTGAGTGAAGATGTAAAAAAAGATAAGGAGTCCCCCTATCTTGGTTTGTGGGACCAGGGGAGATAAGTAGAGAAACACAGGGGTGTCCCAAAATAACACAAATGTAATATCCTATCAATTACTGCAAAGCTTAATGCAACAAAGTGCAACTTAATTGATCACACAAACATGAAATACCGATTATGAGAGAGGCAAGGTAGAACTAAAAGTATATTGTTACAAGTTTGGTATAGTAATCATCTGCATCAGACCAACACATTAGCTCAAGAATTAATGAACAGTCTATTGTCAATGGAGTAAAAAATATTATGAATATTTATTATATATAGCTGTCTGGAAACAGTTTGCAATTTGTAATGTATTTAGAAAAACATATGCTAATCAACATAAGTATATATGAATCACAAAATGTAATAATCAATCACATAATACATAATTACTTAGAGTACATAAATGGTAATTTTGTGTTTTTTTAACAATGCAGAATCTGTCCTGAAGAAGGTGTTTTATTCACAAAAAGCCGAAACGCCGCGTCAACACTTGTTTGTTCCTGATTCTTTTTAATCTTTTTTATAACAAATATGTACTCTATGTAATTATGTGATTGATTATTAAATTTTGTGATTCGTACTTATGTTGATTAGCATATGTTTTTAAATACATTACAAATTGCAAACAGTTTCCAGACATTTATATGTATTAAATATTCATAATATTTTTTACTACATTGACAATAGACTGTTTATTGTCGTAGTAGTAATACTTTATTCGATATTAGCATATCAAAAAAGTACATACATTCATATAAAACGATTTTGTTAAAAATATACATTTTCATAAAGTAAGAGAATAAAACAATATTTACAATAAAAAGCCATTTGAAAGCATAATTTAAAGTGCAGTGATAATGAGAAACATATATAAATTACTAGCAATATATATAAAGGCTACACTTTATTAGCATTTAAAAACCTAATTCGAGTGAGCCAAGCACTTGACAAATATTTTGCCACTCCGCAGACAATAAGGGAGGATGTTGTATCTGTTGTGAAGATACGGAGGGCAACCCGGAAATCTCTAACCCCCAGCTCCATACAGACTGGTTTCAGCCACCTCAGTCTTGCCCTTTTATAAGCTTTACAACCAAACAGAAAGTGTGGTAAAGATTCTGATTTACAGGGGCAGCATGGGCATGTACCGTTTAGGGCCCTTGAACCTTTCCAGCGTTCCGTGAATTTATTAAGGGGTAAAGTCCCATACCTCATCTTTGAGAAAAGTGATCTATCTCTTGATATTCTGATGAGGTCTAGAAACGGTTCCAACTTCCTGGTTGGCTTATGTTCCAGGAACTGTGTGGTTAGGGGGCCCCAATTCGGATTCCTACATTCTTCTGTGTCTACCCATTCCCAGTAAATTTTCTTGACTACTTGCTTTGGGGGAGGGGACTGAGTAGTCCAGAATTCTGTCAAACCCAGCTTCGTAACCAGTTGCCTTAGTTTATTTACCCACTGTATTTTACTCGCACTGTTCAAGGTGATTAGTTCATCCAACACCAAAGCATAGTTTGCTAGCTCCGGGGTCCTCCTCAGGCGCACCCAAAACAACAAGGGGCAAAGATGAACTATATCTAAAATAGAGCATTTGCCCATGTCAGAGAAAAGGGGTTTCAGCGGAGTTGAGGTAGGGAGGGATACTAAATCTCTTATAAATTTGTTCTTCGCTCGGACTAAATCTTGAACATTTTCACCACCCCAAAGTTTGGCACCATATGTTTCAGAGGGCAGCGCTCTTCCCTCATACACAGCAAGAACCGGGGCAATAGGCCTGCTGACTGACAGTCGCTGGCTCCTTAAGATAGCACCTGAGACTCTCTTGAGATTTAAAAGCATCTTGGCCACGTGGGAATCCCACCTCATTTTGCTGTTTATTCTTATTCCCAGGTAGTCAAACTCCTCTACCACCTCAAGAGATGACCCATTAAGGAAGATATTAATTTTCTTTGCCTTCTTGGTAGGGGGTGACACCATCAACTTTGTTTTATTAGTATTGATAGTCAATCCACGTTTGTGACAGAACAGACTGAATCTGTCCAATAATTTTTGCAAACCAGATGGGGTTTTGGCCAACAGGAGGGTATCATCTGCGAAGAGGAGTGTTGGTGTTTTCTCCCCTGCCAGGACCGGGGCATCAGCACCGTGCTCCCTCAAATGGTCCACCACCCCATTGACAAAGAGGGAGAACAGTGTCGGGGCCATCACACAGCCCTGGCGCACCTCCCTGTTCACAGACACCCTCCCTGTTAATTGGCCCTGGGTCCCCCATCTAATCCTGGCGCAGCTATCCTCATGGAGTTTAAATATCAATTCCAAAAGATAGCGTGGGAACCCCATATCCCGAAGCACCCTCCAAAGTTTTGCTCGGGGTACTAGATTAAAGGCACTTTTAAGGTCTATAAATGCCAGGTAAAGATTCCCCTTCATAACAGTTACTGTCTTCCAGTAGATTGCCCAAAACCTAAATACTTGATCCATAGTGCCCACGTTTTTACGAAAGCCTGCTTGGAAGTGGGAAAGTATATTCTCCTCCTCCAACCATCTATCCATCCGATTTACAATGACCCTGCCAACTACTTTCTGCATGGCATCGATTAGACTAATCGGCCTGTAGTTGGCAGGGTCCTCCCTATCACCTTTTTTAAATATGGTAACCACTTCTGCACCTTTCCACGAGTCGGGCACAGGGTGACCACCAAGGATCAAATTCATGAGGGGAGCAATGAAAACCGACCACATCTTAGGATCGTATAAATATAGATCACCTGGTAGCCCATCCGGGCCTGCTGCTTTTGAGGGAATTATATTCTTAATGGCAGCAAGAACTTCCTGGGGTGTGAAGAGTTCAATAGCTATGGATCCCTCGCTACCCGGGTCATTTTGCCCCCTGCAAAATGAGGCTACTTCATCTTCATCACAGTATAATTTTGAAAAATGCGAATGCCATTGCTGTTCGGTTATGTGGTTGGCGAGGGGCTCTACTCCACTTCTATCTAGAGTATTTATCAGGTTCCAGAATGGGCTAAGGTTCTTAGCGCTGGCAGCCAACTTTAGTTCCTGCCAGAATTCCTCTTCCCAGTCCCTCTTAGCATTTATAATGCAAATTTTATATTCCCTTCTAGCTAACCGCAATGCAGTTGTATCCTTCCTTCTAATAGCATCTGCTATGGCCCTTCTCCTCTGCCTGCACTGAGCTGTATACCATGGAGTGCTAGCTTTTACAGGGTTCTTCCTTTTTGAACCCCCACTATCTTTTATCATGAAGAAGGAACCAATTTTCTTTATTAGGGTGTTATAAGAATCTACAAGGCTGAAGTTTTGGTCACTGTAGGGATCCATGGATTTAGAAGCAAATACCCTTGCTTCCAATTCCACCCAACCTTTAATACAAAGTAGACTATCTTCTTGGTACAGCACCCTGTTCCATTTAAGTCTACGATTGCCATCAGACGGGACTACTTCTTTTGTGGTCATTAAAGGAGCCTCGGGCGAGTCCCTCGCCCTCCCCCATTTTATTTCCATACAGAGCGGATTATGGTCACTGTCCTGTGACTGTGTGACTACCATATCCACTAATCTACTCCATGAGCTAGTATCGAGGAGGATGTAATCAATACGGGACGGGCAGCTGAGTTTATTATAGGTCATAGCACCATTTGGGTCCGAAATTGTCCTGACGGTTAAGGCACGTAAATTATATTCTACAGTTAGGGCGTTTAATTGGATCGCTCTTGGGGTCCACTTTTTAATAGGGGCGAGAGTCAGGGGTGGGATTGACTTTTTAGTCAAGTCAAGTCAAGTGATTTATATAGCGCGCTACATACCCAGAGGGTCTCAAGGCGCTTGAGGAAGGGTGGGGAATTACTTGTCGAATATCCAGGTTTTAAGTTGCTTTCTGAATGTTAGGTGGTTCTGAGTGAGGCGAAGGTGAGTGGGAAGTGAGTTCCAGGTTTTAGCTGCCAGGTAGGAGAAGGATCTGCCTCCCATGGTGGTTTTGTTGATGCGAGGTACAGTTGCAAGGGCTTGGTTGGAGGATCGTAGCTGGCGGGAGGGGGTGTAGAAGGAAAGTCGTGAGTTGAGGCATTCGGGTCCAAGTTCGTAAAGTGCTTTGTGTGCGTGGGTTAGGAGGCGGAAAGTAACCCTCTTGTTAACGGGGAGCCAGTGGAGGTTTTTCAGGTGGCCAGAGATGTGGTCTTTACGCGGGATGTCTAGTATGTCTTCTACCGTTAGGGGTTCATATGTACAATTAAAATCTCCCCCTATGACAACACTGGACAGTGGAGCAATCCCTGCTAGCGCCCCCTCAAGAAGAGCTATAGTGGGTGAAATTTGTCCTCCCGGGGACCCACGTGCATAGACATTAAACAGCTCAAAAGAGTGTTTGGAATGCTGGCCCTTTACAGAGATATACAAGATGTCCCGGGATGGCAGGGAATGAGGAGTGACCATCAGATTGAGTGCTACTTTAATCCAAATATGTAAGCCCCCTGAAGGTCGGCCTCTCCCTATACTAGTAGCAGGAATAAAGTAGGTGGAGAAACCACATTTGTATTGGGGGGAAACACTCCACATTTCTTGGAACATACAGATATCGAACCTCTCTATAAATTCACTCCATTCTGCTTTTAACAAATTTATAGTCCCGCTATATTCCAAGAAATTAACTTGATAATTTTCGTCTTTGGAGTAGCATTGCTAGTGGTTAGGTCTGGGGATATACCTCCTAAGCCTAAAATTGTGGACTTATCCACTATGGGCGCTACCTTAGGGTTCCCATCCCTGCGGTGGGTGGCCTCATCAATGATCACCCTGCCTTCATTACCAATTGTTTGTCGGTCATCATTTTCTAAGCTCCCCAACCGCATAGAGTGTGATGGGACACCAATGTCCATATTAATGTGAAGACTAGTTTTAACACAATGGTTATGAGTAGGGATGACCCCCGGGGCCTGGCTACAAAGTCAATCAACTCCTTCCATTCCCGCAAACATGGAAAACTGATTAAACGTGGGGATGTTGAACCTGAGCTGGTTTTGATTAAAGGCACTTGCCCTGCCCTTTTTCAGATTTGGTAACTGAATGCAGGGAGGTCAACCCCCAAGCCGTAGTGCCATAGCAAAAAGAAGGCCTTCGGCTGCAGCGATTGCCATATTATATAAAAGGTGAGTGCCGACTCATACCAACCATCTATACATACCGGTTCAGGGTATAGGGCCCTTCATAACATTATCTTCCCCTTTGTTTGTAGAATTTTAATTGAGAAAAAATCTTTCTACACATTATCGGTGGGTCCCCCGGACAGCTTATAGCTGGCACCAACTTGTCAAAGGTAAAAATGACAAAAATGTGAATAACGAATGGCAATTCTATAAGAGATATTAAGTAAAATCTGGCTGCAAAAATACTCTTATACCTTACAGTCCCCAAAATCGGTGGGATATGCCAGCAGAACGCTCTTATCAAATAAAGAATTAAGAAATAGCGCAACAACTCCAGTACATGACTGAGTCTAACACATCCCCCCTGTTTTTAACATTGAGGTACGTACCATATTGGAATTATGGTGAACACATTAGAATAAATAGTGGTTTGCACAGATGGAAGATCTAAGTCTTTCTCAAGTATAAGGTTAGAGAGAGAGAGAGGCATTAAAAAATATTGAACAAAATGTATGTTGGTGGTAAAAGAACACGAAGGAGCATAACTGTAGCACTAAATCAAGAAAAGAAAATTGCCCCTCGTAATTAATGCTTACTAGATTAAGCATAATTGTATTGTTTTTTTTAAAAAAAAGAAAAGGAATGTCTGTGACCAATTACGGTTTGGTAATTTTGTGTTTTTTTAACAATGCAGAATCTGTCCTGAAGAAGGTGTTTTATTCACAAAAAGACGAAACGCCGCATCGACACTTGTTTGTTCCTGATTCTTTTTTATCTTTTTTTATACCATTTATGTACTCTATGTAATTATGTATTGTGTGATTGATTATTAAATTTTGTCATTCGTATATACTTATGTTGATTAGCATATGTTTTTTAAGTACATTACAAATTGCAAACTGTTTCCAGACAGCTATATGTAATAAATATTCATAATATTTTTTACTACATTGACAATAGACTGTTTATTAATTCTGGAGCTAATGTGTTGGTCTGATGCAGATGATTACTATACCAAACTTGTAACAATATACCTTTAGTTCTACCTTGCCTCTCTCATAATCGGTATTTCATGTTTGTGTGATCAATTAATTTGCACTTTGTTGCATTAAGCTTTGCAGTAATTGATAGGATATTACAGTTGTGTTATTTTGGGACACCCCTGTGTTTCTCTGCCGTGAGTGAAGTACAGCCACCCGCCACACCTCTTTAATCATAGGGTCAAAAAACGGCTAAGTGCCACCCTGTGTGGCTGAGGCCAGTATTTTCAGCTAAGCTGAAGAAGTACCCCTTATAAAATATATCTCGCACGTGGAAAGGTGAAAAAGCAAATGCAAAAACCGTGATCTGAATTATTCTTAAGATTAGTATGACATTTTTAGAGAAAAAAGAAAGACATTTCATGTTAATATCTGTTAATGTCTATATTTGACAAGTTCCTTTAGCATTCCTCTTGATGCTTTTAATCTAGGTACTTCTTTTTTTAGATTTAATCTCGTCAAGGTATTCGGCGGCTTTAATTTCGGCCAAGAAGACCTGAGAGTTCCCGCTAAAGATGACTTTGAGCCTGGCAGGGTTCATGAGATAGGCTTCTGCTCCTGCCTGCTGAACTGGAAAAATCAGTTGCCTTAGGCGCCACCTTCGCTCCACTGCCTGGTGACAGAAGTTTGGTTTAGCAAAGAATCTGATCCCATTAGCCCCTTTTTTGGAGTTAGGACGGGCTTGATCGTAGATGAGTTGTCTTAGTAAAAAGTTTCCAAAATAAACTAGAAACACCCTTGGGTGCCCACTTTCCGTGCCGCTGTTGCCGCCGCCGCGCTGTCTCCTTAGGTTGAAGGGGAAGCGGTGGGCCCTCTGCACCTCTCGGTCCCAATCCCAGGTAGGATGGTCAGGAAAAGAGTCTTGTAGGTGCTTCACAATAAACCTTCTGGGGTCCTCCCCCTCTTTACCTTCTGGAATGCCCAGCAAGCGTAGGTTGTTCCTTCGCTGGCGATTTTCCTGCTCCTCCATCTTTGTCATTATATCTCCCAGGCAAGCGGTGTTGGCTTCGCTTTGCTTTTTGACTGCCGTAACTTCAGTCTCCAGATATTCCGTGCACCCCTCTATCATAGTAACACGATCACTTATGTCTGTGCATGTTTTATTTAGACGTCCGAGGCCACCTTGCACTTTCTTAGCTGCACTCTTTGCTGCCTGGCTGTCCGCCCACACCTCCTCTTGGAATTCTTTGATAGACGCCAGTATTGAAGCTAAAGAGGGTTCGGATGAATCAATGACGGCTGGCAGTCTCTTTACCTTTTCCCAGTCAGTCTGCTGCGCCTCCTCGTCTTCATCTAGGGGGTAGGACATTTGCGAGTCTGAGTAGTCCTACTTCAGTTGGCTCCTTCTTTTTCCTTTGCTTCTTCCCTTTTTGGCGCGCACTGTCCCTGTGTCTTTAGCCTGTTCCTAACTGTCGCCATCCCCTTCGCTTGAGCCAAGGCCCCCTTCGTCTGAAGATGTCCCGGTACCATCAGAGACAGAATAAAAATGTTCGGGCCCTACGTCCGGGGTCCAGGGTGCTTGAGACCCAGCCGCTGCTTCCACGGCCTGGATATAGTTGATTATCCCGGTCACGGGTGTACTTAGTGGGGCTCCAGGCTTCTCAGACCTCTGTGCAAGCAGATCTCCCTTGTGTGTTCCGTTTAGACCCAGTTGGCTTGCCTGGTCAGTGTCAGTGTCGGTTTCGGCTAGGAGAGATGAGGGAGTAAAGTCTTCCACTCCACCTACTCGTTCTGATGCAGCCACAGGGTTATTTTGAGACGATACCTCGAGCCCCCCATGTACTACGTCAATCTCAGGGTCCTGGGCTAATGTGGGTACAAGAGTTTTAGACAGGGTTATGTCCAGGTCTGGGGAGACTATCGGCAGAGGGTTATTGTTTGCACTAATGTTATGGCTTAATCCTTTACTCTGTCCTTCAATCTGCCCTTTGGCCCCTGGGAATATTTTGGCTAGTGTGGGAGCGCCAATTGTATTAGTACAGTCTTTGCCTGCGCCTGCGTCTGCCCCGGCTCCACTGGGTTTTACAAGCAGTTTTTTAGCGCCACTAACCTCATGCCGGGTGCGGCTGTTGCAGGTGCCGCCCTCCATTGAAGCATTCTCTCGAGGCTCCGTGGCGTTCTTGGCTTTGCTCCCTCTCTTGATCCCCTGCCGCTCATATTATTACAGTTTTTCAGGCCCCTCCGGGACTCCCCTGCTCCACACCACGGGCTGCAACCGGTCGCCAAGTTTCCCAGAATTATAAGGGCGTCCAGGGAGAAAACTGCCAACAGCCAGGTCAGCATCTGTATGTAGTGGGTCCTCTGAGTCCGCTCCCGAGGATTGCGTGGGTCTCGAGGCAGAGAGCAGAAGCCCCAAGGACTTATTCTTGCCAAAGCTACTGCTCTGCTTCTTCTTAGCAGCGCGTCTCTCCTCGCTGCCTGCCAGCGCCTCTGCTCGCACATCGCAGGCCGCCTAGCCAAGCATACGCAACTGGCGTGAGGCGGATGGCTGCTCGACCACTCTTCACTCCGGAACCATCACTGCTCCCAAATTACTCCAACTGAAGGAGTAGATCTGCTTTCCGTTCTCAAGTTTTGAGTTGATGACGAAAACTTGGTCCCTAAAGATAATGAATTTGCTGATTTAATGATTTTGAATTTACACCAACACATTACATGCTCAGATCACATAAAACGAAATCCCGTAGATCTGATCTGGGCATATAATTCGAATTGCCTGAATATAATCATCCTTCCTTGCATATGGTCCAATCAGTATTTGATCAGCGTTTGTATTCTGGTAGATTTTTCTAACTTGATCCACAAGCAGGAAATGAAACCATACACACATGGCGATACATTAATACAGAGCCAGTGTTATCAACACTTTCAAACCCCTCCCCCCTTGTAGTGTAGTTCCTATTTTCCCAATAGGCCCTGCGCATTGGAATAACAAACAGTAGTATGGACGTAGAAGTGCGGATCTTCCAGGTCTCAACTGACTATGCTAAACTTAATTGGGTTTGTTACCAACTAGCTCAGAGGTCACTGGAAACTTTCTTGACTGAATAGGAAGTGATCAGCTTCCCTGGTACAGACAAGAAGGGATTCAGAAAGTAGCAGTTTTAGTTAAGTTGGTTTTGCCAAGGTTTGCTTCAAGAATTCTCTCTAAGGGTTTAGTCAACACCATACCTCTGAAATAGAATGTTGGAGGTCTGGTATCTCCTTCCAGGGACTCGATATCCCAGTCACTCGCAAGAGTAGGCTGGAAACGCCGGAGCTGGATTTTCTCGGCAGGAGAAAAGACAGCGTCTCTCTCAGCGCGTCGAGGAAGAGGAGGAGGGGCAGCGTCCGCGGGCAGCTTGTATCTGCTGGGCTCTGAAGGGGACAGCTGTTCTGCTCCTATGTGCACCACACCATCGCTCGCTGATATCGTTAAGGCAGCGATAGCATCAGTATCAGCGTGGCATCGATAGCTTCAGCTTCAGCGTTTGCTTAAGACAACGTTGGTAATATTTATACCTGAAAGGTGCCTTGTTTGACGTAGGTTTTTGGACATAAGACGTCAATAAAGATGTCACTAGGAAGTGATCGTCTCTCAGTGCTCATTAGAGTTCTATTACTAATCAAAACATAGCAAGCGGGGCTTACCCAGGTTGCTGACTTTTTATCTTGTTGAAGAACTCGGAGTGTAATCTAGTAATCTTAGATAGTGGCTCTGCTGTGTCATTTGCTCTAATGAGCTACAGAGGAAGCTGCAGAGGAAGTGATTCTGAAATGTGGCTCTGTTCGTGTTAGGCCAGAGACGAGTTTCTGAATTTTGCATTTGATCGATTATGCCAATATAGGGGTACAAAGAGATTATAGCCGTATAGGGGCATAAGGTCACAATATTGATCAGGGTCCTAGATTAGAACGTGACACCCACTCCACGAATTTATGTCCATCAATTTACTAAAACTATAGCAAAAGATGCATGTGTAACATTACCCACCCCAAAATATATATATGCATTTGAAATGGCGTATCTGAACTACGTGGTAATTTCGGTACTGTACGTCTTTAAGCATAGAAGTCATTCAAAATTATAGCATATGTAATCAATGAACGATTTTGCAAAATAATTACACATGAAATATCTCTTAATACAGAAAACAAAGGCGAGATAATTTCATCACATATAAATGCATTGCTGTAAAATGTGCTAGAGGCTGATGTAAAGTTATTATGTCTCTAGATTTACCTAAAAATAGAAGCTTCTGTGCTATATGAATAGGTCTACTTTAAGCAAAGAATTTTTCGTGCCAGAAAAGGTAAATATTTTCAATAAGTGTTCAATTAAAAAAAAAATTCTTGTTGAACGGGGGAATAGGGTTCCAACGTTTTTCAGCAGTTTTTGTTGATCAAAACTGAAAGCCGAATTCGGAGTTCATGGGAACGCTGTGTGTCGGAATGTTTCTCTAAAGTTATTATTTCTGTTCAGGGGAGAACATCATATCAGACAGGCTCTCAAAGAATTGGTCTACAAAATCAGGTGACAGTTCGACCAAGTTCGATAGTGCTGTAACTTGGCAGGTGTGAGAATGATTGCTGTCATCAAAGTCTGGATCAGCAATGCTCATAGATGGTCGTACCTGGGTGATGTTGCTTTTATTTCTCGCTCCACTGTCACCACCTAGTCGTAGCACAGGAGTCTCAACGAATGCCGTCATCAGGATTGGTAGCCGCTGGGGACAACATAATGCATGAGCCGTTATCGGACTTAGCAAAGTATCGATATCCATTGGTACTGCTGATGGAAGTGCAAGACAGATGTCCAACACGCACTCATCTCCGCATAGCATACATCGAAGCACAGGTAAGATGCAGGATTGCCATATAGGTCTGAATGAAAGAATCCAGGTCATGTTCAGATCTCTCAGCCTGGCCAATCCAAGGACTCTAGTTATTCTGTCCCGGTAGCGGATTGCTAGGATCATTTCTTTCATCCTTGTAGGAGTCATGTCTGAGCTTTGGCTTGCCATATCGGAGCAGGAGGGTCAAAAATAAAATGCCTGCTACAAGTCCCAAAAATAGGGGTATGCCGCCAAAGACTGAATGTACAAAATTAGGAATGATTCCCAGAATTGCTTTGAATGGTGTTAGCAGTCCCGTAAAAATCGTCTTAAATATGCCTGGGATGCCTATGGCACTAGACATGTTAAGAATTTGGCTAAGCATTTCTGTGAAATGCACGGGGCAATTTGTTGATAAAAGGTCATGTATCTCCGTAGCCGTCCTTGCAACTAGGAGATCATACGTCTCTTTTGATGACGTGATGGGCACTGTTGTCTGCAAAAGCACAGACTTCATTCTGCTTAAAGTATCAGTTTGTATAGAAGAGAAATTCAAACGAGGCAAATCGGAGTGTCGGTGTCTCCAGGGCTGTTTGGAAACAATGCTTGCATACAGCATTTGACCATGGATGTTACGCTTACGAGATAGGCTTTTCCTGGCAAAAGGCCACAACATCTGTGATCCGTTATTAGAATGTAACTCCCATTTGCGAGTTGCATAAAGAAAGGCTCTATCTGCGTTGCAGGTGTGACATGCTGGTGGCATGAAAGGTTGTTAGAATTACCTTCACAGGCTCCGTGTAAATTAATACCCTGGCACAAAAGTATACCGCTTAGTGAACGTTTACAGTTTTCACCACTAAGAAATACATTTTTGTTGCTGTCACTATAGCATGTGTGTATATATGGTAATTTCCATGTTGACTTAATGTATCCTTTACCCAATCATTCATACTGGCCAGTAGGTATGTATTCAAGGCATTTTTTAAATCGGAAAGTTGTTATCGGAATTGTGATAATCACGTGTATTATCCATTCAGTGACAGGACTTTCTGACATTGTCAAAGGTAATCTCTCAAGTTTTTCGATGCTCAGGATTGTATAGTCTGCTCCTTTCTGTGCCAAGCTGATTTGTTTATCAGTAAGGTTAAAGATGGAAAACAATGACGTTGTGTCGATTAAACGCCAAGGCACATAGCCTGAACAAAGATTTTGCAGCGTCCAGCCTAACTGTACAATAGAACGCAATTGTGACTGGCCATGCTGTAACATTAGCAAGTCTTTGTCTATTATATCTATGGCAGATGATACAATGCTGTCCAGTGAATATATTCTGGAGGACAGAGTCATTAACTCATTGTCCACAACAGAAAGTGATTTTTCCAAATTAATACGATCAATTTCTCGTATTTTTTCAGCTGTTTCAGTTTGTGTGACTTTCCAAGCCTCGTTGTATACTGCATAGATACTGGTCGCTATGAAACGTTTTTGACGCTGTTTGCGTGGTCCCATAATGAAATCGCGCAAATCAGCACCATCTTTAAGTAAAGACAAGTGTTGCTTAATTTCAGCCAGTGTGGATGATTCTAGCCATTCAAGGCACAGCTTCCCTACACTGTATGTTGTTACTATCCCTGGATGTTGTCTCTGGGAGTATCTAGGGTCTTGTCTGGACATTGTGAACCCCTGTGTTTTATTCAGGAATCTATCTTGACAGTTGTTTGTGTCAGTAGGCCAGATTAACCACTTTTTCCAATCAGGATGTGTTCTGTTTAGATGTAACATTTTAGATACGTCTTTCTCAATATCTGTTGTTGCATTATCAGGTATTGGCTTTGGAATAGACGGTTTGTTAAGGTCCTTGATCTTAGCTAGGCCAAGACAAGTTGTTTGTTGAATTGTTTCATTTAAAAACATTATTTGTTCTGGGATCATGCAGGCTCGAAATAGTGCTTCTAGGCCTTGTACCTGCCACTCTTTTGTGCCCCAGATTGTTTTTGTTTCAATGTTATTTTTCCAATAATCAAAACCAAATGTCATAATTTTTTCATAAAATGCTTCTGAATATATCAATTTAGTATTTGTCAGCATTGTTTTCAATCCTGTTTTATCTAACAGTTTGTAATAAAACGTTTCTGCATCACTGGTGTTAAACCCTGAGAAGTACTTGAATTTCTCATAGAATGTTTTAGAACTGCTTTTAGGTGGTGTAGCACAATGTTCCCATTGGTTATACTTAAAACATTTCTAGGCTGTGCAGATTTATGCAAGTAATGGTCACCATAGTGTGTGTAGCAGAACATCTGTTCATAACTAGACGAACCTTGTAAACAATCATGTTCTGTGAATCTAGCTGACATTACTAAATCAGACATCATATTATTAATACTTTCAAAAGTCCCAATCATCAGAGAATGTACTAGGTTTTACAAAGTCACTTAAGGAAACCTTGAATTGATGAGGATACTTCAGGATTTCGACCGGACCATATATTTCATAGTCCGTTTTCTCCCATACTACCCCACCGGTTATTGGAATGGCTGTGACATTTACTGTTGACAGTTCTCTTTTCTTCACGTGGGATGATCTGTATGATTTGAGGACTAAGTTGATGTTCTGACTTGCTGTGTCCATTGAATTGTAATAAACTTTCCTAAAATTAAAACTAAAATTAGGCATAGTAGGAGTATGAATACCCCTGAAATAATCCAATGCTCAATCAATGGTGCATCCAGATATACTTCTTTGATTTGTTGAAAGAGTTCTGTTGCTTTTTCTTTAAAAGTCTTTTTTGTTTCCGGCATCACTTCGGTGTTGCTTTGATCCTCAGAAAAGTTGTCGAAGTTGATGAAGTAGCCAGAGGCAGTTCTGTCAATTGTTGGGATTGTTCTTTCAATTTGTCTTTCGGTAGCACATTCTGATGCCACATCATTGTAGACTGGTGTTTCTTGACGAACTGTTTCAATCTGTGTCTCAAGAGGCATGAGTTCCATGGCATTATTGCGTAGTCCCTCTCTGTGCACTGCAGGCTGATCAAATGGGATTAGTCTTTCAGTTTGAACCTCTTGGATTGTTGCAAGTTTGGGTATTCTGTTGTTTCTCGGGAGTCCACTGGGCCTACTGTTGATTATAGGCCACATGCTTGTGGTTTTACCAGGTCGATTGATACAACTCTGTTCTCCTTTTTACCAGCAAGGGGCGGTAGTACTACTGATCTTGTTCCGTTGATTGCTAAGACAGGTACTGCTTTTCTGTAAGAAGGCCCAAATTCCTTCTTCACCGATATTTTTTCTCTGACTAGATCCCCAATCTTTGGAATCCAGACAGGCCTTGCTGGGGCTGGTGGTGCCTCGTCAGTGGTAGCTGGCTGTTGCTTTAACTTTATGTTGCTTAAGGATTTTCTTGTTTCATTCAAGTCCTGTAAAACAGCCAAACGATCTTTGATGTCAAAGTCTGTTTTCTTATCTTCTGCCACTGATATCTGACTATCTAAGTCCTGAATTAGCATTCTAGTTCCGAACAATCGTTCGTATGGGCTGAAACCTTTTAGAGAATTTCTTGGCAAGTTGTTTAGACTTAACTGGACACTTATTAAATGTTTGACCCACCCAGCACCTGAACCTAATACCTTCGCTGTTATAGATTGCTTTATGTCCCGGTTTTTTCTTTCTAACACACTGTTCCCTTCGGGTTGTGACGGACAAGAATACCGCAACCCAACTCCCATGCTGGCCATGGCCTCCTTACAAGCTTGAGAGCTGAAAGCAGGACCCTGGTCAGAATGGAACATGGCAATTGCGTATGTGCCGATAAAGACTTGCAGATCTTTCATAACCGTTCTGGCGTCAGCCGAGCGCTGGGGCCACATCCATATGAATCTGGTACAGGAATCCACTGCGACCATGATATATTTATAGTTGCCGTCCCTTTGTAGGGGACCACAGTGGTCCAGGTAAACACATGCAAATGGTTTATCCGAGATGAGAAGGGGTGTCTGCGCTGGTCGTTTTACTGTTGATACTTTCATTCTTTGGCATATTTTGCATTCTAATACATACTTCTTAGTTTGTATTCTCATGCGAGGCCACCAATATCTCTGTTTTAATAGTGATATTGTTGCGGAAACGCCAGCGTGTGCAGAGGCAAGCCCTTCTTGTGCCGCTTTGATTAGTCCTAACCTGTGTTCCATGTTTGGAATTACTCTATCCCCCACTCCAGGGATTCGAGCAAAAGGAACATTATTCGTATCTGTTAAATATAAGTACTTTTCTGGAAAGCCTTTTGGGAGTGTTTTCTTATTATCTTTTACTGACGCACTGACAGCTTGTAGAATGTCGCTGTCTATTTTTGTTTGTGACCGAGTAATCGCAGCTACGGAAGCCGTTTGCACAGCTGCCTTCGCGACTTCATCAGCCAATGAATTCCCTGCAACGTGAACGCCATCACGTTGATGACTCAGAGTGTGTATCACGTGAGTCTTTTGTAGTTCTTTCTGTAAAACAACTACTTGTTCCCAAAGCATTTTATGCTTTATTGTGCCACCTTTTGCATCTTTGAAACCATTTTCCACCCAATTCTGCAAGTATTCATTATAAGATTGTACGCAATATTAGGAATCGCACGCTATTAGTGTGGGGAATTCGCGATCGGTATTCTAGCGCCATCTTAAATGCTACCAATTCAGCTCGTTAAGCTGAGCAATCTCCTAGAGATTGTGTTTTAGTGACCATTGGTCTAAATTTTCCTTTGTGCCAGCGACCTTTAACAATCGCGCACGCAGCACTGTAAGCTTGTTTGCCCCCAACTGCGGGTTGTGCTGATCCGTCAGTATATATAATACTTCCATATTCTTCTAGAGGCAGGATTTCAATTGGCAGAGGACATTCATATTCATATTGTAAAAATTCCTGTGTCTTTAAATTAGGATCAAATTCGTAAACTACGTCTGTTGCAGCAAGAGAATTAACCCACTGGATCCATCTCGGATGCAAAGCTTTAGCATTAGGAAGGCTTGCTTTAGTTACGGCTTCTAAAGCCGGTATGGGTGTAACGATTATTATTCGTTTACCTTGTGCTAGGGCCCTTTCTTTCGCTACAGCAGTCTGAACCGCAGTTAGAATTTTCTCAGTTGAACTGAATTTTATTTCAGCCTTTGTGTACAAATGTGATTTGTAAGCTATTGGTACCTTTTCTCCCTCATTAGAGGTCAGGTATGTGAATCCGCATCTTCCTGGGATGACTCGGATTACAAGATTGCGTGTGTTGTCACGTGTATCTAATTTTGTTTTTGCTAACATGTCTGTTTGCAGTGTTCTCAAAATTTCTGTGTGTTTTTGAGTCTAAGTGATTGGTTTAAAATCAGGTTTAATTAGTTCGTAGAGAGGTTTAACCCTCTCTGCGTAATTTAGAATGTAAGTTCTACCGAAATTCAGAAAGCCTAGAATCGATTGTAAGTTCTTCAGCGTTTTTGGAGCTTGGAGTACAGCGCACTTCTCTAAGAAGTTGTCCGCTAGACTTTTTCCTTCACTTGATAATTCGTATCCTAAAAATAATACTGTCAGATGGGCAATTCGAGACTTTTTAAAGTTGAATTTGTAACCCTCTGCTGCGAACCCAAGTATAATGGTGTTCACTCTTTTCAAGTGAGTCTCCAAGTCGTCGTCTGTGAGATAGATATCATCTACGTAAGATAATGCCTCGTCATCATATATTTGTAGTAACTCTGTTACTCTAGCTGAGAATAGTCCTGGGCTGTTCTTGAATCCCTGTGGGAGCCTACAGAAATTTTTCTGAGACCCCATTACTGAGAAAGCGGTCAAGTATCAGCTTTCTGGTGCAATATTTTGACAAAAGAAACCATTAGATATGTCTAATGTCGTTTTATATTTTTTCCTAACTATGTTATTCATTAGTGCAGCACTATGTGAATTTTGTACTGCAAATGTTTTGCAACATGCGTTAAGGTGTCTGTAGTCCAAAACTAGACGATATGAATTGTCTGGTTTGGAGACAGGAAACAAAGGATTGTTCATTTGAGAGGTGCATGTTTCAATCACCCCCTGATAGTCAAGTTGATCTAAAATCTCCCTGACTTGTTTTTTAGCTTCTTGCTTAATGGGATACTGCCTTTGTGCAGTCGGTTGACTTTTTAACTGGATTTTGTGAGGAGGAGAGTCCTCATCACATCCTACATGATTTTTATATAATGCTGGTGCCTGGGCTACTGCCCATTTCCTTGCATAAGTATATTTTTTGTGAATCGGAATGTGATTCGAGAAGGCAGGCATAATCATTTCTTCGCCACGAGGGCACTCCCTGACAAACTCTGGGGGCCAATCTTTTTCAGCTAACAGAATATCATAGCCTTTTGAGAGTTTATCCCAAAATAGACCCCTTATATTCCTAGTCTTATCACCCTCTATACGCAATGTTATTTCGTATATCTTATGGGGCTCGCTAACTCTGGTGTCGGCAGTTACAACATGAATGTATTCTTTCGTGTCCACTGTCTCCAGATGACTCATCAGGATCTTGCGGGCTATACTGATTTCTGCTGCACTGTCTAACATTGTCTGTGCCCACTCCCCGTTTTTAAACTGTGTCCTCAGTATTCTCAGCATGTTCGATTACTCTAATACTGGCTACCTTCTTTATTGGAAATTGAGATTTTTTATTTTGAGCAGGGTTCCTTGTCTTTGGACTTGGTGTGCTCTCCTGGGTCTGACCGTCCTCTTCTTTCCGATTTCTGCGAAAAAGATCGAGAGGGACTTGTATCAATACTTTGATATCTATCAGGCTTCTTCAAATTATCCCTATTTCTAAAGTTTTCTCAGAGGGCTCCCTCTGGGGAGACTGGTGTTCTCGAGTCGGAGTTCTTTCCCTCCGTCGAGGAGACCTTCCTCTGGACTGGAAAACGTTTTCCTTGGGAGTGGATTGTTTATTTCCATCCCAGCTCTTTTTAGGAGTGTTAGAATTATTTTTAATAAATAATTTTTCATGATTTTCGAGCAGTTGGGGCTTTACTGGTTTTCCACCCAAGCTGTCTCTACCTAGTTCTTCATAGCATTTTTCTATGATTCTGGCAAGCTCAATTAGTTGATCTGTTATATCTGTTTCCTTCAACTTCTGAACTTCTGGCGGATCGCCACAGATGCTGCTTCTCCTTTTATATTGGCTAATAATATAGCCGAGACCTGCTTGAAGTCTTTCAGTAATTTCATACCAAGAGTTAAAGCAGGTTCTGGACCGTATTCATTCTGAATCTGTTTTAGCACTTCTGGTATTACCGCCATGGACGGAAAACCATGTGTTTTTGTGTAAATGGAAGCAAAGACTGTACCCCAAGTGTCACAGTCCTCCACGTGTGGTGCGACCCCCATTGGAAGGCAGATGGTCAAGATTCTGTGTTTCTCAATAGGGGTAGTATTCGGAAATACTGCCTCTATTTGAGTGATTTTCTGCGCTAACCAGAAAGGAATTTGTTCCCGTTTTATGGGTGTTTTACCAAGACATGACTGTATGTTCTGTGGTGTAATTTTATTAGTGTTCCCCTGATGAGGGGTCAGCTGTGGTACATTAACAGTTGATTGGACTGTAGCAGTCCGCATTACATATTGGACTAATTGCCTATGTATTTTAATTAATGTTTTTAGCTGTGCTAAGAGTTCTTCTCTAGACATTTTATCAAGAGACTGGTCTTTTATCATCCGACCAGGTCTCTGAGGTCGGAATCCCTGCACCTTGCTGTTGTCCCTCGGGTAAAGAAAGCGCGCCTTGGCGGACGCTCTTTTGGATTGCTGGCATCTCAGCTATGGAACTCTTTGCCGCTGGCCCTGCGGGGAGCCACTAGCTTGCTGGCTTTTAGGAAAGGCCTTAAAACGTGGCTTTTTACTCAGTAGCCGTTCTCTCTTAAATTCCTGGCTCACTGCTCTTTTTAGTCTTTCATTTGGTGTTATGTTATTATGTTGCAGCTTCTTTGCCTTCTCCAATAAAAGCGCCGGGACACTCTTTTTGAGTAGCCGTGCGCTATAAAAATGAACTAATAACATAACATAACATAACATCAATGTCTGGGTGTGGTGTGTAGCTGGCTAGAACCGGCCATGTTGCTCCTGGTCTACCTAGTGGACCGAGCCTGGTAATATGATCATTATGTTTTAGGGCGCCTTTAAACCAGAGCAGGTGCTCTTGGAATTTTAATGGGATTTCAATCTCCTCGAAATGAGCGTACTCTTCCGGTGGATCCCCTACTATATAGTAGTGGAACTCGTGTGTTGCGGTGTTTGCCGCTGGAAATTTTATCCAAGAATAGAATACCTCTGTCTGCCGATATTCGTGTGCCTCTATCACGAAGACGACTGTGCCACCTTGTGTGGTCAGACCCTTTTCTATAAGTTTTGACGTTATAGTATTTCTTAAATGTGCCGGGATGATTATTGCACCCAGTTCAGTAGTCCCGTCGGGACCCTGCTGAGTCGCATCTACTGCGGCATCAGTTCCGTTGTTTTCTACTGATTTTACAAATGCAGGTTTTGCAGAGCAGGTCTCCAAGGAGACAAAGATTAGGTGCACAATATTTTGGAACACTGTATCCTTCAACGTTGAATAAACCAGAGCTTTACATAGGAATCTCTTCCTACTAAGGTCGGGCGGATTTTAACCTTTCACCCACTCCAGACGTCGATTGGAGTATTTACGGGAGAAAGGGGTCTGTGTGAAAAATGCACGACTGAGTTACTCTAACATCTTGAGTTAGTTTATCGCCTTACCAAACGTTTGGGCGCCATGTAGTGTAGTTCCTATTTTCCCAATAGGCCCTGCGCATTGGAATAACATAAACAGTAGTATGGACGTAGAAGTGCGGATCTTCCAGGTCTCCACTGACTATGCTAAACTTAATTGGGTTTGTTACCAACTAGCTCAGAGGTCACTGGAAACTTTCTTGACTGAATAGGAAGTGATCAGCTTCCCTGGTACAGACAAGAAGGGATTCAGTTTTCCAACAACCGCATAAACATGACAACTTTGCTCCTTAGAATAAGAGTCAATCTCTAGGGTCGTGTGAAACAATAGACAGTTATATTACTCAGTCAGTTTTGTGCAGATTACTTTCACCAATATGCAGAGAATAGAGAGAAGGGCGTTTTCAATAAAAAGGTATTATTTATTGAACAGTCTTTCTTCTCATGCAAGAGAAATGAATTGCCACAATTGCAAGACTAGTTATTATAAAAAGTGCGTACAGTAAGATGAGTATTGCGAAATAATACTGTAAAAGCATTGATATGGTTTCTTAGCCATACAATGGTTTAAAATGAATAAAACATATATACATTCATATATACATTAGGCTAACGTACTCAACTGGTGCTTCTAACTACGCCTACCCCAGTGTACCTGACCTAAGCCTAATACTTGGGAGGGAGTAAGTAAGTAGCAGTTTTAGTTAAGTTGGTTTTGCCAAGGTTTGCTTCAAGAATTCTCTCTAAGGGTTTAGTCAACACCATACCTCTGAAATAGAATGTTAGAGGTCTGGTATCTCCTTCCAGGGACTCGATATCCCAGTCACTCGCAAGAGTAGGCTGGAAACGCCGGAGCTGGATTTTCTCGGCAGGAGAAAAGACAGCGTCTCTCTCAGCGCGTCGAGGAAGAGGAGGAGGGGCAGCGTCCGCGGGCAGCTTGTATCTGCTGGGCTCTGAAGGGGACAGCTGTTCTGCTCCTATGTGCACCACACCATCGCTCGCTGATGTCGTTAAGGCGGCGATAGCATCAGTATCAGCGTGGCAGCGTGATCGCTTCAGCTTCAGCGTTTGCTTAAGGCAACGTTGGTAATATTTATACCTGAAAGGTGCCTTGTTTGACGTAGGTTTTTGGACATAAGACGTCAATAAAGATGTCACTAGGAAGTGATCGTCTCTCAGTGCTCATTAGAGTTCTATTACTAATCAAAACATAGCAAGCGGGGATTTCCCAGGTTGCTGAGTTTTTATCTTGTTGAAGAACTCGGAGTGTAATCTAGGAATCTTAGATAGTGGCTTCTGCTGTGTCATTTGCTCTAATGAGCTACAGAGGAAGCTGCAGAGGAAGTGATTCTGAAATGTGGCTCTGTTCGTGTTAGGCCAGAGACGAGTTTCTGAATTTTGCATTTGATCGGTTATGCCAATACAGGGGTACAAAGGGATTATAGCCGTATAGGGGCATAAGGTCACAATATTGATCAGGGTCCTAGATTAGAACGCAACACCCTCTTCCCATCAATTGAAGACTTTCTCTCCAAAGAAAAATAA
Source organism: Lissotriton helveticus (assembly GCF_964261635.1). Classification (NCBI taxonomy): domain Eukaryota; kingdom Metazoa; phylum Chordata; class Amphibia; order Caudata; family Salamandridae; genus Lissotriton; species Lissotriton helveticus. Next base: position 48,541,386 of record NC_136057.1, on the reverse strand, counting down.
TCCACTCTGTGGCTCAGACATGCTAGTGACCCACACCCCTCAAATCCAACAGCGTGTTATAAACCGCACCAGACCAGTGCCCTGGTACAAGCCAGAGTTAAAGGAGGCAAAACCTGCATTGCGTCGACACTGGCGGGAAAGTGATGCTAAAGAGGGCAAAATCAAATTTTTAAATTGAGCTTGAGGAATATAAAGGCAAACCCCGTTCCATGCAAAGTCCTCTTAGTTGGCAAAACAAATCTTAGAAGCAAATGAAAATAGTTTTTTGAAATCCTGAATGAGTAGTCGCTCCCAGATGAAATGAGAACTTCCCTGACTCCTATTGAGGCATTCTGTGACAATCTAAATACTTAACAAAAACATTCTTTAAAGATAGTATAAACAATTACAGCAGCAGTAATTCTAAAGTTGAGTATGAAAATAACTCTACTCTCCTTATCCTTGTTTGAAGAAATAAACGGGCTTCATGAATTTAATGATCAAGGTCAAATCTGGGTTACCAACTGACCCTTGCCCTCCAGCAGTCATGGAATCTCTGACCTCAGCAATCAATCAATCAGCATTTATAAGGCGCACTCCAAGGGTATCTGGGCGCTGCGGGTGCTGAGTCTCCATCTAAAAGCGAGGTCTTGAGCAATCCCCTGCAGAGCTTTTTCATCAATTCAGCAGCTCAAGCTATCGCTCCAAGCGCGTTTCAAAATGCTGTAGAGCTCAAGTCACTGAAAAACCAGGGAGAAGTCCCGGATATAACAAAGAATTTTAGGGCAATACCTCTGCTCCCTTAACCTGCAAAAACTATTGGCCAGAGAACTGTCTTCAAGAGGTTCCAGGCTTTATAACTACACCGTTTCTTATCAATGGAATGTCAGCCTCACAACTCCAGCCTCAAAATATGATGCAATTTGATGATTACTTGATGAGGTTGAATCAGCTAAAACTGAATATTGACCAAACTGAAGATTGTAATTTGAAAGAATAAGACCAACGTTTGGAGCCAACTTTACTCTCCAACAAAAATGAGATTGCTACCGGAGCCTAACCCCTCAGCTAAAAGCCTCTGAGTGATAATCAATAGCAATCTTAGCAAGAACCAGCAGGCTGGAGCAGTAGGATCTAAATGCAGATTTGTGCTGAAACTGCTTCAGAAACTAATCCCACTCCTCCCACTTTAGACAAGAAAATCAATAGCGGTGGCCGCAGTCCTATCTAGATCTCATCATGCCAACAGAGTATATGTAAGAATACCCAATATCACCATTCATAGACTACAAGTAATTCACAGCGACGCAGCTTGTGTACTACATCATCTTCAGAGGTGGGCACGCGCCACACCTATATTGAAATAACAAATCCAATATCAGACCCACTGCCTCAGCCCTAAAGGGTTGTGATGTCTAGCCCCCATCTTCAACAAAGCAGACTCCGTCATAGCTCCTCACCTCCGAGACGTCATCAATTGCTCCTTCAACTCCGCTACCTTCCCAGAAGACTGGAAACACGCTGAACTCACCGCCCTTCTGAAAAAACCAACAGCAGACCCCACCGAACTCAAAAACTACCGCCCCATCTCGCTTCTTCCATTCCCGGCCAAAGTCATCGAGAAAGCTGTCAACAACCAACTCGCCGCCTTCCTCGAAGCCAACAATTCACTCGACCCCTCACAATCGGGCTTCCGAGCCAAACACAGTACTGAGACCGCCCTCATCGCAGCAACAGACGACATCCGAACTTTACTGGACAATGGAGACACTGTCGCCCTCATCCTCCTCGACCTTTCTGCAGCCTTCGACACAGTCTGCCACAGCACCCTGTTACACCGCCTCAAAAACATCGGAATCCAAGGAAAGGCACTGGAATGGGTCACCTCGTTCCTCACCGGAAGAACCCAGAGAGTCCGCCTCCCACCATTCAAGTCCGAGGCCTCTGAAATCATCTGCGGCGTACCACAAGGATCCTCACTCAGTCCCACCCTCTTCAACGTATACATGAGCCCCCTCGCGGCCATCGCCCGCCAACACAACCTCAACATCATCTCTTACGCGGATGACACTCAACTGATCCTATCTCTCACCAAGGACCCCAGCACCGCCAAAACTAATCTTCACGAAGGAATGAAAGAAGTCGCCGAATGGATGAAACAAAGCCGACTGAAACTGAATTCAGACAAAACAGAAGTCCTCATCTTAGGTAAATCCCCCTCTGCATGGGACAACTCCTGGTGGCCGGAAGCCCTCGGAAATGCACCCATCCCGACAGACCACGCACGGAACCTTGGCGTCATCCTGGATTCCTCACTATCAATGAACAGACAAGTCAGCGCCGTATCCTCTTCCTGCTTTAACATTCTTCGCATGCTCAGAAAAACATTTCGCTGGATCCCCACCGAAACAAGGAAAACAGTCACCCATGCTCTGGTCACGAGCCGACTGGACTACGGAAACACCCTCTACGCAGGCACCACCGCTAAACTCCAGAAGAAACTACAACGAATCCAAAACGCCTCAGCCAGGCTCATATTAGACATCCCACGCAACGAACACATCTCTGGTCACCTTAAAGACCTCCACTGGCTACCCGTCAATAAGAGGATCACTTTCCGACTGCTCACCCACGCACACAAATCACTCTACGACATCGGACCAGATTGCCTCAACTCTCGACTGTCCTTCTACTCCCCCTCCCGCCAACTCCGCTCTTCCAGCCAAGCCCTCGCCACTGTACCTCGCATCAACAAGACTACCATGGGAGGCAGATCCTTCTCCTACCTGGCTGCCAAAACATGGAACTCACTCCCCGCCTACCTTCGCCTAACCCAGAATCACCTAGCGTTCAGAAAGCAGCTTAAAACGTGGATATTTGACAAATAATCCACCTCCCCCTCCTAAGCGCCTTGAAACCCTCTGGGTATGTAGTGCGCTATATAAATTTCTTGACTTGACTTGACTTGACTTCATTGCAAACCAGGTGTAAATGCATACACCCGTACAAAAGCAGAGATCTCCTCACTTGAATTTACTTGCTATTGCAAAATTACAGAGGATCAGATCAGGTGGACGCAGCTTTGGTACAAGTTCCTTTCATCCAGAAATCTGACAGCCCACAAGCCTATTCAGACTAGATTCTATGTCAGGACCGGAGGCTTCAGATTATGCTATATCTTCCTTCGCTTTATTAACATAAAGACTCCACAGCAGCTTAGGAAAAGATATAATAAGAACAAAAATGCTTTAAACATAAAGCATTAACGTAATGTTCAACAAAAATAAACAACAACTCCCAAGAGTCTCTTGCGTAACAATAGTCCATAGTCCTATTACTCTGTCCATCATCACTATATAACCGGACTTCTCATCATCTTCCTCCTCTTTCTTCGCTGCTCCCGCAGCCAGATAAGTGCTTTTCTATTTGTTACCTTTTCATTGTGATTGATTGTCTTGTGTACGATCTTTGGGGGGACTCCTTGCAGGGTTTATTTCCTTACAGAGTCCCCAGTTGCGGGAACGTTCTTCGTTCCTACGCGACTTTATTCCCACTTGTGTGCGGTGTGTACATAGACCGCAAGGGGGCGGCCTGTCGTCTCGCCGACCCGCCGGCGCGCCTCCGCAGTGCGAGGAGCCGCGCCGTAGGGTCTGCTTGCGCGGGGGCCGATCCTCGCGTACCCCTCTGACACCTGGTGATCCGGGTCAGTACTTTTGCCCACTTTTTGACGCCCTCTGGGGTCTGTATGGCGGTTCTGACCGCGTGAATCGCCTTCGGGCGAGATCTGTGCACCTCTTTACCCATGTGTGGCCTAGCGCGCTTGAGGGGTACGTAGACCCGGTCCCGGCGAGGAGGGTCTGCGCGCTTGGGGGTTGGTGCAGCCCACCTGCCACGTCAGCTGGCCCAAAACGTGATCGCAGCCGCTTGGCCTGCCCACATTCGAGAACTTTCTCGGTTGCCGCCCTCTTGGGTGCCCCGCATTTGCCCTTGGTTCCGAGATGGAAGGGGAATACGATGAGGAAGCCTGCCCCTATCTGAAGGATGATGAGTTCTATCAGGCGGTAGACAACTCCATCTATCGTTGCGTGACGGAGGTGGTAGGGCCCATGGAGGACCGCCTTTCCGCCCGCATCGTGGAGGAGTGCGCGAAGCTGGCAGCAGCGCAGGTGCCTCCGTCCCCCGAACTCCCGGGGACGTCCGGCGGGTTGCCACCCGCTCCGAAGAGACCTCGTGGGGAGGGACCTTCATCAGAGGCTCAAGGCGTGGACAGGGGCGCTTTCGAGCGGCTTCGTGACGCCTTCCTGGCCAAGGCGACGGCGGTGCCCCCTGCACCCTTGGTGGATCCTGGCACTTCGGGCGACGTGTCTACGGCGCCCGCCTCCCCGATCTACGACTCTCCGGACTCGGATGACGACGGGGAGTCGACCCGTTCTTGGCTTCCGACACCTTCAGCGAAGGAGATGCCCCGAGACGAGTCGGGCATGCTGGACCCGGACGAGATCGTCCACCCCCGATCCGCGGCCTGGGCCCCGGGGGAGACGGTGGCGAAGTTTGTCGCGGGCAGGCTGCGCAAGCCCCTAGAAAAGGAGGCGAGGGGTTGCCTGCGTGGGGAATGCCCTCGGCCTACCCTGGAAGGGAAAGTGGCCATGACACCGGAGTTGGACCCCAAGATGGCCACCTTCCTGGCGAAATTCATGAAGGACCCCAGGAAGGGGATCGACTGGTCCTGGCGGGCTTGCCAGGACAAGTTGTTGGATGCGGTCGGGCCCGCCACGAAGATCCTCGATATGGCGGAGGAGGCTCGAGTGAATGGCACTGCCATTTCGCCGGAGGTGCTCTCCAACTGGGCCCAGAGGGTGATCGTATTTTTGGGCAACGCCAACTGTGCCCTGTCCACGGAGAGGCGGCGTTCGCTCCTTATCAAGCTGGATCCGAAGCTGGGGGACCTGGCCTCGTCGGAGGCAGGTGCCGTGGCTCAGGGTGGCCTCTTCGGTGAGCCTTTCATCCGCGAGCTGGGAAAGTTCGTGAATACGTTCACGTCGCTGGACAAGGCTCAGTCCAGCATCAAGAAGGTCTTCCACCAGCGTTTTTCTGGAGGGGCCGGTCGCGGCAGGGGCCGCGCGATCGGCCGTGGTCAGCAGACCAACAACCGAGGACAAGGCTCCGGAAGAGGTCAGTACCAGACCTCAGCCAACTACACCAACTTCTACCCCACGAGGGGACAGCGCTATGGTGGCAGAGGGTTCAAGAAGAACTCCGGACAAGGAAATGCCCCCGGTAAGTGTACTTTGCTTGGATCAAGTTCCGATTGGGGGGCGGCTGGCAAGCTTTTACGGGGAGTGGGAATTGCTCACTGCCGACGCTTGGGTTTTGCAAACTGTAAGAGGTTTCCATATCGAGTTTTACGACCAGCCAACTCAGGCGAGGCCCCCGCGCCCGATGGTTTTTTCAGAATCCGACGCGCGATTGATAGACGAAGAGGTCTCGGACTTGCTGCGCAAGGGAGCCATCCGTCTATCAACGCGCCACCCACATGGGTTCCTCAGCAACGTCTTCCTAGTGGACAAGACGGATGGGGGCAAGAGGCCGGTGATCAATCTCAAAGAGTTCAATGGGTGGTTGGTCTACCGTCACTTCAAGATGGAGGGGATCCACCTCCTTCGAGACGTGCTCCTCCCTCGGGATTGGATGGTACGACTGGATCTCAAGGATGCCTACTTGGTCGTTCCCATTCACCCCCCTCATCGTCGTTTCCTACAATTCCTGTGGGACGACAAGGTGTTCGAGTTCACCGCCCTGCCGTTCGGTCTTTCTTCGGCCCCGTGGTGCTTCACGAAGGTCCTCCACCCAGTGGTGGAGTTTCTCAGAGGTCAGGGGGTCCGGATGCTTGTATACTTAGACGACATCCTCCTCATGGGGCAGTGCCCGGAGGTGCTGGCGGGCCAGCTGCGTCAAGCTGTCGGCCTGCTTCAGAGACTAGGGTTCGTCATCAACGGCTCCAAGTCGGTTTTGGTTCTCACTCAGCAGATCACCTTTTTGGGTTTCGTGGTGGACTCGGTGCAGGCAGTCTTGAGCCTGCCGGGTCGGAAGGTCGCGAAGATTCGACACCTGCTTCGGCAGACGATCGCACGAGAGCGTACGTCACTGCGTCATATCGCCAAGGTGGTGGGCCTTCTCTCGTCCTCCATCCAGGCGATTTTCCCGGGGCCGCTGCACTACAGGGCTCTGCAACGCTTGAAGGCGCAACATCTGCGCCGTGGGATGTGTTACGACCAGTGGGTTCCCCTCACGGACGAAGTGAAGGAGGAAATGTCATGGTGGCTGTCTCACATGGAGGCATGGAATGGGCGAGCGATCTTCGGTTCGGCTCCGGACCTGATCATAGAGTCCGACGCCAGCAGGTCGGGCTGGGGCGCCCGGTGCGGGGATTTTTCCACCGGCGGCGCCTGGTCGTCAGAAGAACAACAATTGCATATCAATTGTTTGGAGCTCCTTGCGGGCTCCTTCGCAGTTCGCTGTTGGACCAAAGATTCGGTCAAGGCTTGTGTCCTGTTACGGATGGACAATATTTCGGCGGTTCAGTATGTGAACCACCTAGGAGGTCCTCGTTCCCGCGCCTTGGCGGATTTAGCGAAGGATTTCTGGGATTATTGCCTGTCTCGCCACATTGCGGTGACGGCGGAGTATCTGCCAGGCCAGTGCAATCAGGTAGCGGATTGGCACTCTCGACATCTCAGGGACGCCAGCCAGTGGAAACTGGATCCGGAAGTCTTCCGGTGGCTACACTCCCTTTGGGGTCCCTTCTCGGTGGACCTCTTTGCGTCCCGTCTCGACCACCAGCTGCCGCGGTTTTACAGCTGGAGGCCGGACCCTCTAGCGGAGGCCACGGACGCGTTCCTGCAGGATTGGAGTCGGGAACAGCCGTTCGCGTTTCCCCCGTTCTCCATGATCATGCGAACGGCGGCTCAAATACGCTGCCAGGGTGCGGAACTGGTGTTGGTTACACCGCTGTGGAGGTCTCAAGTATGGTTTCCGGTTCTTCTGGAGCTTTCTTGGGATTTTCCAATCCTACTCCCCCTGTTTCCTCTGCTCCTGACGAACCCGGATCAGGAACCTCACCCTCTCGTCGTGCAGAACACTCTCCGCCTCGTGGCGTGGAGGCTCTCAGGAGACGCTGGGCGCTCCCGGGCCTTTCGGGGTCGGCTGAGCACTTGCTCTCCAAAGCATGGGCCGATAGTACGACGAAGCGTTACAGATCCGCTTGGCTTAAGTGGATGCGGTGGTGTTTACGAAGGGATCTGGATCCCGTGGTCGCAGGCCTTGTTCCCGTGCTGAATTTCCTGGCGCATTTGGCCGACAAGGATCTAGCGTATAGGACGATCAATGCTATCCGGTCGGCGATTTCTGCGGGCCATGATAACATCGATGGCCACCCGGTAGGGGAACATCCTTTTGTGTGCCGGCTTCTGCGGGCTGTTCGCCTCGCACTGCCGCCAGAACCCAGGTACTCCGTCCTTTGGGACGTCAATTTGGTTCTGAATTTGTTCCTGTCGTGGCCAGCCAATTCTTATCTGTCTCTTAAGGAGCTGTCGGCGAAGTTAGCCATGTTGTTATGTCTGGTTTCTTGTAGGCGCGTCTCGGACGTGCGCGCGCTGGATGTCTCTGCACACATCTTTTCCCCGGATGGGGTTACTTTTACCGTGGGCCGGCGTACTAAGACGTCGTCGCGTTCCATTTCTTATCCAGCCTTTACTGACACTCCTAAGTTGTGTGTCGTGCAATGCCTCAAAGCATATGAGGACCTGACCTTGGATCTGCGCCCTCCGGGCGAGCGTCAGTTGTTGATTGCCCTGCGGAAGCCACACAAAGCTGTCTCCTCCCCTACTATTGCTCGGTGGGTGCGATGGGTCATGCAAGAAGCAGGCATCAATACTTCTCTCTTTGGAGCACACTCCGCCAGGGGGGCCATGGCCTCTAAGGCATTCTCGGTGGGTGCTCGTCTGGAGGACCTAATACGCGCGGCGGATTGGTCCTCAGATTCCACCTTCAAGAGGTTTTATTTCAAGCCGGTGGTGGATTTGGCTCAGTTGGTGGTAAGTAAGCTTTAAACTAGCATAATCTGAAGCCTCCGGTCCTGACATAGAATCGAAATTTGCCTAGCTTACGTAACGTAACGTAAGTTTCAATTCTATTAAGGACACGGAGGCGAGGATTATCCCACCCGGGCCACAGTGGTGTCTCTACCCACCCGTATGGCAGTAAGTAAAGCGTTTTCCTTTACATTGTCAGTACTGTGTTAATCACTGAATGCTCCTCGCCTTGTTGTCGCATTCCTAGGCCACCTCGCTGACGCTGTTCCTTTTTTGACAGGCAACGACGGTGCTAAGCAGGACCAATGAGGCTCAAGCGTGATCTGCGCGAAGAAAGAGGAGGAAGATGATGAGAAGTCCGGTTATATAGTGATGATGGACAGAGTAATAGGACTATGGACTATTGTTACGCAAGAGACTCTTGGGAGTTGTTGTTTATTTTTGTTGAACATTACGTTAATGCTTTATGTTTAAAGCATTTTTGTTCTTATTATATCTTTTCCTAAGCTGCTGTGGAGTCTTTATGTTAATAAAGCGAAGGAAGATATAGCATAATCCTCGCCTCCGTGTCCTTAATAGAATTGAAATTTACCGTTACGTAAGCTAGGCAAATTTCGATTCTTCCCCGTTATGGTTCGTTTTCTCCTCTTTTATGTATTTCTGATTCAGTTCCAAGAAACCCCAGGTTGAACATGCTCTCTATATATGCAATGACATAACAAGCGTTTTGTAGATCCTGTAGAAGTTTGGCATGTTGGCGCTTGCTTCAGTCACTGACCTGAATACTGCAAAAGAAAGGTGTACAGTGCAATTGAGGATGATAGCGCAGTCTTGTGTGCCAGGGTATTATAAACCTTTCATTGCTGCAAGGCCGTTACAGTATTCTCTTTTTGTGGTTGCACAGTGTACAATTTGAGCAGGAACAGACGTAATGTTGGAAACACATTTCAAATCCGTGCCTTTCATAATATATGAACTATGTTGCGGTATTGTGAAATTTTAATGATTCCATTTTTTTCAGGTTTTAGAATTTCGCATTTTTCTCTGATCAGGAGTATTTTGACCTAACTGTCCTGTGATAACGTGTTGTCTTTTCTCTTTTCCTCTCCTCTGCAGACACTTGAGACTTGAACATCAATTTACCAGAATGGGCAGAAGACGGGCTCCAGAAAAGAAAGTGACAGCGCAGTGTTCACATGAATCCGTAAGAGCCACAGTCTCATCTTTAGCTCTTCATGATGTCTCAACTTCAAGATCCCGAAATGATGCTCAGAGGGACCAGGACCTGGAACCGCTTTCGGAGAACCTGCCCCACATTATTCTTCTATCCATGCTGGAGGAGTTGGAAGCCAAACTGGATAACTTGATGAATACTGTAGAGGACGTACCTTCTAGAGTCGCTGGGCTGATTAAGAAAATCTTTATAGAAAAGGATCAAGGTTCCCTAGATAATGGCGCAGTGTCTTTGGAGGTGGTCTGTCCGGCGAGTATTAGAGATTGTGCTGTTAGCCGGTCTCCTGCGACACCTCAACCTGATAGGCCAGGGGAACCGAGCTTGTGTCTCCAGACAGTGTTTTCTGATGGGCATGCACCAAAGCAGTACTGTACACTCTCCTCGCCAACTGATGATCAAGTGCCTCCATATGAGCCAAGCGTTTGTCTACAGCCAATGTTTCCTGATCTACGTCACCCACACCAGGACCAGTGCTTGCAACCTGGGTTTCCAGATAGAAATGGAGTACAGCAGGATTGTACTCTATCCAGATGCCCTCTGACAGATCCTCCAGGCAGATCACTGGAGGCAAACCTGTGTCTTCACTCAGAATTTGTTGATGGGCAGACACCACAGCAAGACCAGAGCGTACAGTCAGCGTTCCCAGAAGAGTGGGAGCGAGATGAGCCCCTGAAGCAAGAACCATCCCTATTGTCTGATAATAGCTGGGACCAGCAACAGAACCTCTGCCCACACCCACTATTTCCTGAAGGACACGAACCACAGCAAAACCACTGTATACAACGCGCGCTACCAGATGGGAAGGAACCTGATGATCACTTGGAAGAAGAACTGATGTGTTTTCATTTCCAAGATCCCCAGGAGAAGCAGTGCCTACAACCTGTGTCACCTGATGGGAAGTCATCAGACGAACACTTGGAGTCTGGGCTATTGTCCTTTGATGAGCTGAGGTCACAACAAACCCAGTGCCTACAGCAACACCTATGCTTGAAGCAGGAATTCCCTAATGCACATTTATTGCTGTTTGAATCTACCCCAGGTATGTGTTTCACTATAAATGGACTCTCGGAGTGCATACTAACACATGTAACCTCTTCAAAATGCGTATGGGCAGATTTTAGAAAGTCTCTGAGGGGAGGATTATGGTATTGATGGAATCCACTGAGCGATACTGACCCCCAGAGTACGAGTACACACGGTGCAGATGTTTCCCTGCAATCTCCTCCTCTGTTTCCACACAGGACTGCATCCTTCCTGTGCAGAAACAGGCCTGGTAATGGGGCTCTGCATGAGACAAATAGGCCAGTAGCTCTTCACGTTCCATGATCGTCCCCATTCCGGGCTGAGGAACTGGAAATAGCGCTATTCATGAAAGGAATTACTGGCCAGAATCCCAAGTAATAGTCGGATGCAAGTGATGTGGTGTTCATTGAGAATAGCAGACATGCTCAGTCTAGAGAGGGAACTGTGTTTCCAGTTGCATTGGGTAAGACGCAGTCGTCTGCAGTTCCTGATATAAAAATCCTAGTCTGTATTTGGCCTCAACAGCAGGGCTGACCAGGGATGTTGTTGTCACTGCAGGGTTCTCCAGGAGTGCACACCACCTCATGATAGACAGATACACAAAGGTTTTGGAACTCTGAGGTGACTTGCAATAATCTTATTATATGCACCAGGTGGTACTTTATCCCGTATAATACATGGTCACACCATCGCCGTTCATAAAAAAATCTTGATGCGTAGCTCCTACATATGCTGCAGCTAACATGTTTGCAAACATGAAAAATGAACTGAAAACATCTTGTGCAAAAGTAAACATCAAAACTGTTAGATATTTCTTCCAAAAAGATGTTAGAAACTGTTCAATAAAAGTCCCTGAAATAAAAAGCTGCAGTAGCTCGAAACGTGTAGAAACATGCAGAAATATTCCACCCTTCCTTTATCTAAGGAAACTAATAAGCATATTCCCTCTGCTTCTCATAGTAAGCTAGTAACATACAGCAGAAGTAATAAAAGCAAAGTTCTGTTTGTTGCTGTGAACAGCTGCTTCAATTATGCTTCGTGACTTGACCTTCTTTTCACATCAGCTGCTGGAGCTGGCAGCAGGCATTGAGCCCTCAGGAGTCGATTGTAATAACTTCTAAAAGCCGAGTTCTGACGTCTTTTCTTCATAATCACTGACTTGGTACGTCACAAATTCCTGATTCTAAAGAAATTAGAGACTGCCATTTATACAGGGATTACAGAAACCCATGTAATATAATTTGTATCTATATATATAATAACTTTGGTACCGTTCAATGAATCCGCACAAAACTATTTGGGATTGGCATGACTAGTTTCATGCAGTGTTTTTTTGTGGTCCTCAAATTAAGCCACTAATCATTTAAGATAGATCTAGCTGGACCTTTAGCCCATGAATGGTTCGTGCATCTGGACTCGAGGCCCCAAATGTTAAAATCTATTGGATCCGATTGGATGAGAGAGCTTTTTCTTCCGTCATCCATTTCGGATACGTAAACCCAAAGTTGGGTTAGCAGACCTGAGGCTCCCTGATTGGCTGGCTACATCTTGAACCATTACATGATGAAGAGACTTGTTCCCCACATCCTGTAAAAATACTAAAGAAGCCATAAAGAGCCGTGGTGCCATCCTGTCTCTCCCTGGCACAGGGGCTGCCTAATGTTAAAATGTAGAAAGACATTTCTGATTTTGAGACAGAGGTTGGATTCCACATCATGACCCTTGAGGTCCGCAAACCTTAGGCAGGTGTCTGTGCAGGCTCAGTATTTGGCCTTGTACCCTGGTGGACATTTGTGATGTTCGGAGACCTGCTGCTCGGTCTGAAACCCTATCGATGTCCAATAAGGATACACAAGTTTGCAAGGGTCCGAGAACCCCAAGAAAGTATCCGGGAACCCTTAAAAAGAATAAAGAAAAAAACATAAGCCAGGCCCTTTAGGGAATCCCCTGCTGTGCCCAGGCACCGTTGAACACCTGTGCTTGCTTGGAGTTGGCTGCAGGGAACTGTTGCGTGTGTATATGATGAAGAAAAAAACCCACTGAAAACAAGCATTGGCAAAACAAATAGGTGTCTCCTATTCGAAAGCTATTGGCTTTGGCAACGTGTTTTAGCCATTATGTACCCCAGTGTGACTGCTGTTCGGCATGGTTAAAAGTTAGTGGCACGACGTTGGGTGTTGTAGATAGAAGGGAGATAAATTGGGGTAGAGTGCAATGGGGTAGATTGGAGTAAAATGGGGTAGATTGAATTGAGGTAGATTTGGGTGAAGTGGAGTAGATTGAGGTGGAGTGGAGTGGATTGGAGTGGGATAGATTGGGAAAGAATGGGGTGGAATGAGGTAGATTGGAGTAGAGTGGGGAAGACTGGAGTGGAGTAGATTAGAGTGCAGTATATTGGGGTAGTTTGGATTGCGGTACATTGGACTGGAGTAGAATAGAGTGGAGTTATATAGAGTGGTGTAGGGTAGATTGGGTTGGGGTGGGGTAGAGTGTGGTGGAATTGATTGGAGTAGATTTGAGTGGGGTAGATTGGGATAGGTAAGTTTGGCGTGGAGTGGGGTAGGGTAGATTGGAGTAGGGTGGAGTGGATTCGATTCAACTGGAATGAGGTAGGTTTGGGTAGAGTGAGGTGGAGTGGAATTGGATAGATTGGAGTGGAGTGTTGTGGGGTAGATTAGGGTGGAGTGGAATGGGGTAGATTGGGTGGATTGTAGTGGGGTGGATTGGATGGAGTGGGGTAGATTGGATGGAGTGGGGTAGATTGGATGAAGTGAGGAGGAATAGATTAGGTGGACTGGGGTAGATTACAGTCGAGTGCAGTAGATTATGGTAGATTGGAGTGGGTAGATTGTGGTAGTTTGGAGTGGGTAGATTGTGGTAGGAGTGTAGATGAATTGGATAGATCGCAGTGGGGTAGATTAAAATGGAGTTGGGTAAATTGGACTGAAGTAGAGCGAGGTAGATTGGGGTGAAGTTAGTTAGATTGGAGTAGATTAGAGTTGGGGTAAATTGAAGTGGAGTGGGGTAGACTGGGATATATTGGAGCAGAGTGGGGTAAATCTGAGTGGAGTGCGGTAGATTGGGGTGGAGTGGGGTAGATTGGAGTGTGGTGGGGTTGATTGGGTAATATTGAGTGTAGTAGGGTAGATTGGAGTGGGGTCGTTTGGAGTGGGATGGGGTAGATTGAGTTAGAGTGGGGTAGATTGTAGTGGGTAAATTGGGAATGGATAGATTGGAATAGGGTGAATTGTAGTGGGATGGTTTGGGGTATTTGGAGTGGAGTGGGATAGATTGGAGTGGGGTGGATTGGAGTGGGGTAACTGGTGTGGAGTAGAGGAGTGTGGAGTGGAGTGTTGTTTCATGGAGTGAGTGGCATAGATTGGAGTGGAGTGGTGTGGAGTTGAGTGGCGTAGTGTGGAGTATATTTGGTGTGGTAGCGCACTGCCATTACAGACAAAACATTTTCAATTGAAATGATCATTACATTTACATCGAAATATGGTTTTACTGCACATAAATGATGTTTGCAAATGTCATCCCCTAGTGTATTAATGTGTTTTAATCATATTCAAAGATTTTTGTCCACACTTCAGTAATACAAAACAAATGTGCTTCATTTGTACTAATTCTGATATATTCTGAAACATCAGCCCAGTTCTTTTTTTTAGGTCTTGCCACAACAGCGCTTAACTTTGTAGGCTTACTGCCCACTCATTGCTTTTTATTTGTTTCTTCGAATCTCCTTTAAACAGCCTTGTTTCCAAATGGCTAATTTTTCCTACCTGTCCCTCCTTTTCGTAAATTGTTCCCTCCCACCGAGCACCGTCCCGTTACTTGTATCTTTGCAATGATCCCATATTATCAACTGCTTTAGCACTTTTTCTAAGAGCACTTCATATGAGCACTTTTTTCACTCGCTCCAAGCTTTTTTGTAAATGGCTGTAATTCTTGTTCTTATCTCGTCACATTTGCTGTTCAATCACAGACCGAGATCAAATGTCATATGATGTTTCCCCTAAAAAGCCTGTTCTTTTTCTGACTTCAATGTAAGAGAGCCAGTTCCTCACCGTCTCACTCATCGCTGCTTGCCTCTCCTTGCTGGTTATTTATAAAAGCAAATTACTTCATTTTCTTGCCTTCACCACCTCCCCTTCGCATAATGGTAGCAGCCGTTTCAACTAAAGTGCTCATGTCTACTGCTGCCGACCAGAAACTTCACTGTTGACTGTAAACTTGGCACCTAAGGTAATGGAAGGACGGCTTGGGGTGGAGGGGACATTGCATGTACAAAGGGCCGTGCCATTGAAGCATCTTCTGGCAGCTTTCACCAGCAGCATCATGACTCGACCCTGCCACATCTGTACGACTTTTCCGGGCCAAAAGCAGTTTAGGATAATAGCTATGTATTCTGTAACCGGGCTGTTGGCTATGTACAAACCACTGTACTAAATGATATGAGGCATTCTTGGTACATGTATTTTTAAAATGTCACATGTTGTAATATTTAGGACACATACTATTGTAATGCAAGTTGATCTCTAGTAATCTTCAGGACATGTATTATTTGTAAAGTAGAAATGTTTTCCACTTAAAATTGAATATATGTACTTGGTAGTTTGTTTAAAGGACTAATCAAACCAAATGTCAGAAGTACAATGCTATAGAATTGTGAAGCACTCTGATACCCATTTGGGTCATGTTCGATCTATATAAAACACTGAATTAATAAATGAATAACACACCTGAGTGTGGGGAGACCCCCCCACACACACCTGGTGCCTGCTGAGAAGAAGGTGTGTGAGGGCCGAAAAATTACCTTCACGCCCTGCAAGGCCAGCGCCCTCGATGCTGCCTGCGTGGTGGCCATATTGAAGCAGAAAACCATCAGGACATCTCAGGCCTTTACATCCAATACGGCAAGCCCGTGGGCGGATTTGGAAATTATTGGGCGCTTTGCTAGTGGTATCTTGAGGAAAATAGTCAAATAAAGTATGACTGCGTGGCCAAGCTACTTTTCAAAAATAACATCCTCACACTGGGGAGAGACGTCTCGGGCTCTGATTGTGGGCTGGGATTCCCTGCAACAGAGAGCAACCATATCTAGTTTCTTATCAGACTCATAGTTCCCTTTCCCGGCATTCAGAAAAAAATGTAATATCAGCATTTTTAGGTGCAGCACCTAAGGAGCTTATTGATGGCACAGTAATAACTCTCTGTTCCCAGCATTCTATTTTCATTAATCATATCCACCACATTTGATTGAAATTCAAAGGGTAGGCCTCAGTAACTACGTGTCAATCTTTGTAACCCCACAAAATGCACTAGGATATTTCTTTTTTGAATGATGGTGTGGGACACTGCAAAAAGTCATTTGCAAAGTCAGTAGGTTTGCAAGGCAAGACCAATTGGCTTTGCCAGTGCTTATTTTTTTGTTGTGTGCTAGGAAAAAAATCTTACACCTTCTCCTCTTGTATGGATACTCAGCAGAATTGTCACATAAATTCTCTCATTTTGAAAGTCATAGGAAGAAAAGTAAACAGCAAGCTTCCTCAAAGAAAGAAAAGCGTGTTTGTGGAAAAATACAGTAAACAAGGTTTTGGGCAGCGGGAGGGACGGATTTGAGTTACAAACCACAAATCCAATGGTAAGGAATGGGTGGAATGTATTCCCACTGATGCTTCCTTAATATCCCCACGATGTCTTGAGCGCTGTCTGGCAGTCTTGGATCTAAAACACAAAGGTTACAATTAAGTTATTATTGGGATTGTTTTTAACATCTTAATTTATGTTTAAAAAGTATTTGAAACTCACTTAAACCATAGTCTCTCTCTCTCTCTCTCTATATATATATATATATATATATATATATATATATATATATATATATATATATATATATCTTTCCCTTTCTCTCTTTCTTTCTATGTCTCTCTCTCTCTCCTTCTCTTACTCTTTCTCTTTCTTTCTATCTTTCTCTCTTTCTATTTCTTACTCTATCACTCTCTCTCTCTCTTCTGCTCTTCCTTCCTTCCCTCCCACGTAGTTTGTGGTTATAGGAGTTTCTATTGAAAAGCAATTATTGCTTTGCTGATAACTTTGAAATCTTTTGACACATCTGCACAAACTTTTCAAAAATATGTGTTTTCTGTTTTTTCTTTATTAAATCACATGTGTTTCTTTTTGTGGTTTTATATAGTACAATCTTGACTGAAGGGCATTGAAGCACTTTTCTAAAGAAGAAAGACCAAAATGCAGATTAGATGTGTCATCAAATAACATACAAGCAATAGACTAATACCACAGATCACGTCAGGGGAGAAAGTTCAAACAGTTAATATCTGGATACATTGGAAAAGTAGATGCAGAAAAGTGACCACAGATTTATTATTCAGAGCATCTCTCAAATAGGAGGATTTTGAGTTTATTTTTAATTGTGGCAAGACTTGTGGTTGTTCAAGGTGCTTGTGGGAGGGAGTTCCAGATCCTTGTAGCGCTGGCAGAGAAGGCGAGCTTTATGAAGTGTTCTTGCCTGAATGTCGCTTGTTCCAGCAGGAGGACTTTACGAATTCTCGATCCTTGTTCAGATCCAGAGATTTTGAGTTTTTCAACCACGTAGGAGGGTGTGGAGTTGTGGAGGGCTTTGTGGGTGATGTATTCAGTGTTACATTGGTCTGTTGCTTCAATTGGAAGCCATTGTAGGATGCGAAGTATAGAAGAAATGTGATTAAAACATGTTGTGACCTGTCACAAAGTGGATAACTGTATGAAGCATTTCTTTCAGTGATGTTAATATTCTCGGGGAAGGCCAGACAGGAAAGAGTTCCAATAATCAAGTCTGAAAAGTACCAGCGTAGGGACTACTAAGTTCGTCAGGCACTCTTATGCTTTGATGAGACTTGCTTCTGAAGGTAAATGTGTATAAATATAGGTCTGTAATTGTTACGGTTGTTCTAGTCGGCGTCTCTGTTATTTGATGAGGGGGTGACTTGGCCGAGTTTGAGGGAGGTTGGCATGGAGCTGCTCGAAAAGGAGGAGTTGATGATTTTGGTCCATGCAGGCGAGATATGATGTGACTGTGATTATTGACACGCTCAGGATGGAGGGGATCAGAAATGTGCGAAGTTGATTTCATGCAAGCGAGTAATTTGAGCACTTCTTCTGAAAGGACATTGTCAAATTCAGTCCAACTGGCATAGGGTGAGTTTGGTGAGATGACCATTAGTTGGAGGTAGGGCCGTGGGTAGACACTCTTTGCTAAGGGGGACATCTTTGGTGGAGGACGCAGAGATGGGTGGGTCAAGAGAGATTTCAATGTTAGATATTTTTTCAGAGAAGAATGTTGCAAACTCTTCGCAGCGCATGGTAGAGTCATTTATTGAGTGTTGAGGGAAAGAGAAGGTTTGCTGTTTGATGACGTTGAGAAGGTCTTTAGGTCTGTTCCTAGAACGGTCAAGGTGGGCTCAAAAGAAGGGGGATTCTTCTCTGAAGATGTGTTTTTTGTATTTTATGCGTTTAGCTCCCGGTATCGCAAGATGTGTTAACAAGGGTTGTTGTCTCCAGTTTCTTTCAGCTAATCGGAGTTGTTGCCTCTTTGTTAAGGTCTTTGTTAAACCAAGATCTGGAAGGGATACTTCTTGATTTCTTGAGTTTCAAAGGGGCGACTATGTCAAGGAGGTCTCCCATTTTTGTGTTGTAGTGAGCGGTTAGATCATCACCTTGGAATTTGGGCACTGACTAATGCTTCTAACTCTGCCTGGGAGATTCAATGTATGTTTCTCGCACAGTGCTTGTGCCGGGTATTTTGGGGGTGGGGCTTTGGTTGGATGGCATTGAAATTGAAAAGAATTAGGTGGTAGTGAGTCCAGTCGGTGGGTAGGATAGAACGGAGGGCTAAGGTATTCTGCTTAGAGATGTTTGCATCAATGGTAGAGCCCTTGGTATGAGTTTGTTTCTTGCAGTGTTGGGTGAGATTGTTCGCTTCCAGGAGGGTGGATAGGGCTTGTACTGTTGGATCATCGGCATTGTTCAAGTGCAGGTTTAGGTCTCCTAGTAGAACGTCTGCGCTGCCTTTAAGGGAGTTTTGCGTTAATAGGTTTTGTTTAGTCCTCAAAGATTTGTCATTTTTCACCAGGAGGGAGATAGATGACATGAATTTTCATAGAGTTGGGGTCTTTGGACGAGAGTTGAACTCCTACATAGTCAAAGGTAGGGTATTTCATGCTGAGGAATGGAGTTAAGCACAGATAGTTTTTGTGTATAATGGTTAATCCACCGCCAATACGATCATAGCGGTCGGACGCATGATTGAGAAGCCCTGTGGGTTGAGGAAATTGATAAAAGAGGATGAGTGGTCATTCAGCCGGGTTTCAGTTGGAAAGCAGAAGTCGATTTTGTGTCCTGGGATGGTTTTGGCTATTTGAGTGGCATGCTTGACTGCTGACTGACAGTTTAGTAGCATGCAGCAACGCGTAGGTAGTGATCTTGGACCAAGCTGACAGGGTTGGATGGTTGTTATTTGAGTAGGCCGCCTGGGAGGGCGAGTGGTGTTCAGGTTTCTACTCGTGCCAAGGATGACCGGGATCTTGCGGCGGCAAGGCTTGCTCGGGGCATTGTCATACGTGTTGCTCAGCATTTCAGCTTCCCGTTGCGTGATTTCAGTCGTGGTGCATCTATGATTGAGTTGGTGATGGATATAGGGGATAGTTTGTCTAGGGCTAAAGGATAGGGGATCAGAGTGCATGTTTGTGGCAGGATCAGTGTTTGCTATAGATGCGTGAAGCTGGGGCAGGAAGGAGGTAATCTTTGCGTTCTTACCTAGTGACGAGATTTCATCCAGAATAGTGTTGATTGTGAGTTCAAGCTGGGCTGTTGTAGGGATCAGTTGAGTGGCGTTTGGGTCAGTGGTAGGAAGTGGAGTGCGATGGAGCTCAGCAGAGTTTGGGGCGGAGGTAATGCAGGAGCGGCCTGTCCAGGTAAGAGCTGTGAGAAGTTGGCCTGGTATATGGTGTTCACTATTCTAGTGATCACCTTGCACCAGTCCAAACAACCCTTATGGTGATGGTTGTAAGTCAACCTTAAAGACCAGCTACCCTAGTGGTAGCGTGGACAGAACAGTCTTAGGCTAAAATACTCTTGAGGGCATGTAAAGCCAGCTGTTTTACCATATGTAACCCCTTGAATATCAAATGAAAGGACACCACACAGGATATATATAAAATATATATGTATTTATTTACTAACACACTCCTCTGAACTCTTTATGAGATCAGAGGCAAAAGCACATAACAAGACACTTAGTTAGAATACGTTAAGTTGAACAATTTACGGTTAGGCCCTAGGGGCGAAGCAAACCATATATTAAGAAAGTGGTATAAGTACCACGTCACGAGAAAAGGAAAGGCCTAGGGTCTAGGGAATCGCTGGGGCTACACTATCTTAACAGTAGTTTAGAAGTAGGAGGCCCACAGGCGGCGTGTGCAGTGTCTTTACACACGCGCGGCAGTCAATACAAAGTCAATGGGAATCTCGAAGTTAGATTTAGAAGGATTTAGGACACTTCCAGTTTAGCTAGGAGGAAACAACTAAAGACTTAGACATTTGGATAGTCAATACCCTTGGGAGCACCAAAGTACTCGCGTTACCTCACCCGCGGACGGCGGGTGCATAGGTGTGAAGATGTGTTGGGTTTCGTCGTTGAATCCTATGGATCCTTGAAGAAAGATGTTGCAGGCGACCAGGAGGAAGATGTCTGGGTGGGTCCAGGGGTGGATCGAAGATGAAGGAGACCTGAAAGCAAAGGGGACAGAGTCTGAGTCACTAGCCAGTGACCGGGTGGAACCAGGAAGGAACCAGACGACGTCGAGGAGCAATCAGGTGCTGTCTTGAAGCTTGTCTTTGCAGCCACACGGACCAGGAGGCGTCGAGGACGACCAGGTGCTGGAGAGGAGCTGTCCCACGAAGGTTCTCGCAGATGGAGGGGTCGATTTCCGGATTGGAGTCAACCAGCCTTGGCAAAGGCAACCCACGCAGGATACAACAAAGGCTTCTGGTGCAGACCAGCAAGGTCTGTGGTGCTTCACCTTTGCAGGGAAGCAAGGGCCAGTCTGGAGCAACCAGACCAGCGATGTGATTCAAAAGGATTGTCGTCACAGAGGCTACTAGCCAACGGGCCAGCAACCGGACAACGCGTCGAGCAGAACACAAGCAGAAGGGCCCCACGCAGAACTCGTGCAGTGTGGAGGGCTGGTCTTCGGTGTAGGTGGAGCTCGGGTTCAGGGTTTCTCAATCCCCAGTGCACAGCTTCGAGGATGCCTCAGGAGCAGCACATTTAGCAAGTTGCAGGCTTTTCAAGATGTCCGGTCCCACGTGTCTCGTCGCCTCCACGGATATCAGCTATGCTGCAGTCGTGAAGCGAGGTCTCAGAGAGGTCTGGAAGTCTGGGTCTTGTCAGGCTCTGTGCTCGGGTTCCGGCGGGAACGTCGACAAAGCAAGCCGCTGATTGGCTGGATGGTGCCTGGTTGCCCAGGGTGGTCACTCCTTGGCCACAAGGGAGATTCTTCAATCTTCAGCTTCAGCAGAATGTCGAAGGTCCAGAGTTTTGTTTCAAGTTTCAGTTCAGGATTAATCTAAAGTCTCAGAACTCAGCTCCTACCTTTATACAACTAAAAGGGGCTGGATTACTTTCTAGGTCCCTCCTATGGGAGGGACCAGGAAGGGGGGTGGTTACACCCCCTCTCCTTTGTTCAGTTTCGTGCCAGAGCTAGGGCTGGAGTGCCCCAGCAACCGGTTTGAACTTGGGCATGCATGAAGCACCTAGTGTGCCTCAGGCAGTGTCTCATCCTATTCAGCCCTCTCTGTCCAATACACAAAGTCCTGTCTGGGGTGGTGCTCGCACCTCCCCAGGAAGGAGGAAGGAAACCTATTGTCCAGGCCTCCCTGACTGGAAGGACTCCCAGCAGCAGGAGGTCAGACTTGTGTCTGTGGCAGCAGCATCCATTTTGTGATGCTGGGGCTCTGGTTAACTTTAACCGGGTACAGTAGTTTCAACATGTCTTCTCCCTCTAGAAGGGTGGAATGCTACCCCCGTCGCCAGAATTGGCGAGGGGGTAGTATTCCAAAGCGTATGAAACCTTACACGACATGTTTGGATAAAGCCAAACCAAAGTTAGCATTAACCGCAAGGATTATAATGCACTTAAAAGTATATGGTATGGCAATATCATAGAACAGCTATAAGGACATGGTTCCGAAAGCTGCAGACAGGCTCAGCTCATGCTAGAGCACCATCTCACACATAACCAAGCACTCTGCCTCCAGAATTGTTAAGGCCTGCCATATGAGTGACTTATAGGTTACTATGTGTCTATATATAAGGTAGGTATAGGGATACTATACCTAAGCAGTGGGTGTTTACACAACCTTGCCCCAGCTGAGTGATCAGCCAGTTGTGTCAATTTAGGTGGCCAGCCAGGGATGGCATAATATATGCTGCAGCCCCTGGTAGGCCTTGGGTGCACCTATGCCCTGGGTACCTATGGTACACTATACAGGGACTCACAAGGGTGACCCAATATCCAATTTGGTATGTACCTACAGTACATGGAGTCCATTTTACAGAGAGAGCAGATAGCCTGGGGCCCCGAATAGCAGGATCCCAGGCCAACTAAGTCAAAAACCAGCTAAACACTAGGCAAAAAGTTGGGGGTAACCATAGTCGGGTATCCACCTTCCTACATAACCCCCCCCTCCCCCCAAACAAAAGGAGATAAGGCTATCCCTGACCAGGTAAGCCTATATTGCCTAAGTGGCCGTATAAGGAAGTACCTGCACTGGCATGGTTACCCCCTGTCTCATGGTCCACTAAGCAACCCCTCACCCTAAGGGTATCAGATGGTCTCCACCATAGGGAATCTCTACCTGTGGTGTGTTTTGGTAAGCAAAGTAAAAGGCTGGTGCTGGGATGGAGTACTGAAGTGAGGCTCCACTAATGTTGGGCTCAGCTTCCTCCAATCACTATCCACCATGTATGCCTTTCTTTCCATGACTGAGTTGCACTGTGCTCTCAGGGTCAACCTCTGGCTACCTACTGCTGGAGGCTGGGTCACTTTGGTTGAACCACTGGAGGGACAGGTTAGGTTTGGGGCCCTTAGGTCCCAAGTTTGGCTGTGCCCAACAGAGTCCATCTGGGGGAGGTTCCTAACTAGGTGTAAGGGAGATCCCTCAGGAGTGTTTGGAATTTTCACCTGGCTAGGGTTTCTAGCGTTGGTGCCCCTAATCTGCTGATGGGGGGGTTCCTGTGGACAGGGGGCCCTTTGGGGTCCACTGGCCTTCCTGACCTCTACAGCCCTGGGCTGACTGAGGCAGGGTAGAGAGGGGCAGATTACCTGCTCCAGACTGGGCCCCACCTTGGAAGGGTCCACTGACATCAGAGGCTCTGCCAGGCTAGGCCTGACTACATCTGGGGCAGTTCCTTCACAAGGGGTAGGGTCAGTTCCCTGAGGAGGCTGACTCTCACCTAATGCCTGGTGGGAGGGAGACTTTTCTTCCTCCCCAATACTCTCTGTCTGAGTGGAGTGATCCATTGTTTCAGGCTTCACAACACTAAAATCTGTTTGAGTTTGGGCTGTGACCATCACAGCCCTACCAACCTTTTCAGGGAGGAATTCTGCTTGAGCTGGGGCTGTGACCGTCACATCCCTGCCAACCTGTTCAGGGAGGAAATCTGCTTGGGCAGGGGCTGCGACTATCACAACCCCACTAACCTTTTGGGGAAGGCCTACCATTTTGGAATGGGTCTCCTCTTCTACCTCAGCCCAGGCTGAGATCTCTAGATCATTCCCCAGTAGACAATCTACAGGCACGTTTGTAGACACTGCCACTCTCTTGGGGCCAATGACACCTCCCCAGCTGAGATTCACTACTGCCATGGGATGATCTTTCTGCACTCCATCAATGTTAGTCACCTGATAGGTGAACCCAGGTATAATATCCTGAGGGGACTAGACTGTTGGTCACCATATTGATGCTAGCCCCTGTGTCTCTATAGGCTTTAACTTTCTGGCCATTGACGAGGGGCTCTTGTCTGTACTTTCTCAAAGTGTTGGGACAAGCAGTGAAGTTGGCAAACCCCATGCCATTTTCACAGACAAGAGTAGCTGTGGTAGGGGACCTGGTTAGGCCACCTGAGTTCCCCAAGTAAACCCAGCCAAATTATTGGGGGCACTCCCACCACCTGGGGGATTACTACTAGTAGTAACAGGAGGTGTTGGAGCATTACCTGGAGGACTATTTTCCTTATTGTTGGCCTTGGGGCAACTGCTGTCAGTTTTCCAATGGCCTGGCTGTTAACAGGCATGGCAATAAGGTTTATTAACTGTAGAGGAAGGATTTTGGGACCCACCCCCCTCAGAGGATTTTTGGGGCCCTGTAGTGGATTTGTCCTTAGATTTATTCCCACCTTTCTCTTGAGGCTTGGTAGAATCTTTCTTCTGGTCACCACCCTGATTTTTAGACCTAATCCTGGTTCTGACCCATGTGTCTGCCCTCTTACCCAATTCTTGTGTTGAGGTCAGATCTGAGTCCACCAGGTGCTGGTGTAGAAGCTGGTTTTGACAATTACTAAGGATCTGCTCCCTCATAAGCGCGGGGACACGCCGAGATGACGTAACTAGGCGCTTTATAAATTTCCTTATTATTATTATTATATTCAAATTATACAATCCTGTATAGTCATGTACTTTGCTGCCCAATAACCAGCCCTCCAGAGCCTTAGTGGCACAATCTACAAAGTCAGTCCAGTCCTGAGTCTGTGTCTTCTGGGTGTCCCTGAACAACAACCTATATTGTTCAGTGGTTAAGCCAAACCCATCAATCAGAGCACTCTTCAGGACAGAGTAGTTGTTAGCATCCCCATCACTAACTGTGAGGAGCTCATCTCTACCTTTTTCTGAAAAGGAGAGCCATAAGATTGCTGCCCACTGACTTTGGAGTACCTGCTGCACTTTTGCAGGCCCTCTCCAGAGCAGTTATCCATTTGTGGATGGCATCCCCTTCTTTGTAGGGGGGCACAATCTTGCTTAGGTTTCTATTATCGTAGGACCTATCTTTATCCTTAGGGATATTGCTGCCACCAGTGGGTTCTAACCCACTATCTCTGTGCTCTCTAGCACGAGCAAGCTTCTCTTTGGCCAAGGCAACTTCAAGTTCTTGCCTTTCAATCCTCAGATTAGCCTCTCTCATTCTGGCCCATGTTCCCTTCTCTGAGGAGAGGTCATCTCTCTCTGAGCAGGGGCATGAGAGCAATTTGAAGCATGAGATTGGGGAGAATTCCTGGAGTGGGATCTTCCTCTCCTCTGCCTCTGGATAAGCCCACTTGGGGGTCTGTATGGGGGCTGCCCATACTGACTCCCATGTATGCTTAGGTTAGCCTGGCTAAGTCTTCTGACTGGGACCTGGCTGTCTACCTCAATGTCAGAATCTACCTCCTCTGCCTCATCTTCATCATCTGGTACCACAATATCAGTAGTATCATCTGTGGAGGGAAGAACTTCTTCTACACTACCTGAAGCACCTGTCTTAGGTGTCTGTTGAGCATCATACATGTAGAACATGTAGCCTTGCAATAGTGAACAACGAAAATGGCTGTAATTCACTATTAGGACATGCCACACACACCAGGGCATGTCCTACCTTATACTTACAATGCACCCTGCCCTTGGGCCTACCATAGGGGTGACTAATATGAAGAAAAGGGAAGGTTTAGGGACTGGCAAGTGGGTGCACTTGCCCAGTCAGCATGACAGTACCAGACTGCACGCAGGCTCTGCAATGGCAGACCTTAGACACACTTTGCAAGGCTGCTTCTGTGGGTGGCACAACCAGTGCTGCAAGTCCACCAGCAGCATTTGGATTACACGGCCTGGCACACGCAGTGCACTAGACTAGGGTCTTACAAGTAAACCATAGCCAAACATGGAACTACTGATCAATACATCAATTTACAATAGGGAGCACTCGCACTGTGGCACTGAATAGCAGTGGCACAGTGCCCAAAGCATTTATACACCAGCAAAACACATGAGGCAACAGCAAAAATGGAAGGGAGACCCACGCCAATGGTGCCAGGTCTAACAGACCACTACTGTCCTCCAATGTATACACGGCTGCTGCATTCTTAAAACCGCCAACTGCGTTTGATACTGCAAAAAAACTGAATATTAGCGATAGATGGACTGCATGGATAGAGACTTTTGAAGAGTTTATAGATGCAATAGATGCAAAAGAGTATAAAGTATCTTGAGAAACATGGCCAGTGAAGGAGTGAAAGAAGCCATGAAAAAGAATTTACAAGAAGGTGAAAAGACATATGATCAAATCAAAAAGGCCTTTAATGTCAAGTTTAAGCCAGTGACAAATGTGAATTATAAAGGATATATATTCAGCCAAGAATGCCAGAGACCAGGTAGTGAGTTTGTTGAAAAGACTGGATGTTTGGTAAATCACTGTAAATTCAATTAATTTATGATGAGGAGGCTACGCTCCTCGGAGTAATCAATGGATGTCTGTCGTATGAATTTCAATGACAAATGCTGATGGAAACTGAGCTTGGATCAAGTCCTCAAGGCTGCTTGCGCTGACAAGCGTGCTTATCGCCAAGTGACTGGCATGGAGTCCGTAGTGCGTCGGTCATGAGCACGAAAAGTAAGCCAAGGTACAAGGCCGAGGGACACACGGATCTGTTTCCACAGAAAAAGAAAACGTGTTAAAGATATGGTCTGTCATTTCCACACAAAGGTAAATGTCCGGCCATTGGACAGATATGCATAGACTGTGGTAAAGCAAATCATTTCGTGACGACTTGCAATGCGAAGATAAAAGTAAGTTTGTTGCAGTTTGAAGACAAAATGGCCGACCAAACGCTACATCAGTGACATTCAACGTACTCCCACAAGGCTAAGAGGTCACACCAATTGAGTCAATTTGATGCAAAATGAAGTTGATAATCGTCTAAATCGTCGAGAAAGAATTCCTCCATGTTTGTTTACAATGAAAGGGAAAATGACAATTGTGCAATATTGATGTTTACTTCAAAAAGCCATGCACATATGGGGCTAGTCGAATGTGATAAAAAATCCAAAGTGAAGACAATTCAACATGAAGACAGCTGTGCGTCGATAAATATTTTGCCGCTGGAGATGTATCACAAATTATCTCCGGTACCACAATTTACGAATTCAAAGACTAAAGTATACTCATGGACTGCCTCAACGCCCTTCAATAGTCAAATAATTTTGTTTTAGCCATGATGAAACATAAAAAAACTGTGGCGAATGCGCCTATTCATGTACTTCAAGGAACAGCTTCAAGTGTTTGCTGAGTTTCCATAGTGCTGCTGATATGGGACTGATATCAGTGAACTACACTATGAATGCTCATCATGAAATTGTAAGTCAATTTCCTTCATTATTTCATTGGTCGGGAAAAGTCAAACAATGAAATTAAGGTTACACATAAATGAGAATTTTCATCAAAGACAGACGAGTTGCGTTTCACTTGCATGAAGCTGTTGAAAAGGAACTTCATTTTTTACTTATACGTGGCATCATTGAACACTCCATTGGTCCGACACCATGGCTTTCTCCCATTGTAACAGTGCCTAAAAGACACAGTGAAGGACCTGTACGCTTAAGTGTTGACATACGTCAATCCAACAAGGCAACTGAGCAAGAAAAACCTCACAGTCCGCACATTGCTGATATAACTCAATTGAATGGCGCAGAGTTCTCGACTCAACCTAAATAAAGGATCTTACCAATTAGAACTTGAAGAAAAATCCAGATACGTTGCAACCTTTTCTACGCATATTGGTTTGTTTTGCTAAAAGCAATTGAGTTTTGGAATATCCTCTGCTGCAGAACTTTTCCAAGACGTCATTTGACTTATCATATAGCCTGTAGTAAATGTATTTAACTATAGTGATCTATTGTTGTTTTGGGGCTGCACAGAAAGAGCATTACAAAACTCTCATGCAAGTATGTCGTTTGCTGAACGATGCAGTCTTAACTCTGAATGCCGACAAATGAGAATTCCACAAGAAAAGCTTGAAATTCTTCAGCCATGTCTTTTGTGATGGGGGTATGAAACCTGATCCATCTAGAGTACAAGCATTGTCTAGTGCAAATCCCCCACAAGGTAGTTCCATCTTACCATTTTTTCTTGGAACGGTCAATTACTGTTCTAGATACATACAAGACTTTGGTATGGTCATTGCACCAGAACTAACCAAAAAGTATGTGTCATTTCATTGGTCACATGAGTGTGAGAAGAATGAATGAATGAATTTAAGTTCATATAGCGCGTAGCTCCCCTGAGGCCTCCTAGCACTTATAGACCGAGTGGCAGAGGAACAGCAATGTTAGATCGATGCCTTGAAGAGATGGGTTTGCAGGAGCTTGCGTAAGGCCAACAGAGCGTCCAAAAAATCAAGCAAACCATTGAGAGCGCCATTGAAATTCCCGACTTTGATCCCAAACTCCATACAGAGGGAGTAGTTTGTGCTAGCCCTGTAGGGTTAGATGCAATCCTTGCACAGCGCAAGGGACCGCTAAATTCCCCAAGACATATCGTGGTACATGCCAATAAGAGCTAGTCACAAACTGAACATGCTTACTCGCACCCTGAGAAAGAAAGTTTGGCACTGGTTTGAGCTTGTGAATAATTTCCATGTGTTTGTGTATGGAAAGCCCTTCACATTAGAGGCTGATCACCAAGCATTGTTGATGGTATTTGGCAATCCCACAGCAAAAATGCCTCCTAGAATTGAGCGCTTGGGTTCGAGTTCCCAAGAATTACAACTAAACGATTCTTCATCGTCCAGGTTAAGATCAGAAACTGGCTGATTGTGCCCTGGTACCCCATGTAAGACAGTGGAGGATTATATCAAATTTATTGTGAAATTGAGCACACCAACTGCTATGGCTTTAGAGCAAATTGTCACTGCCACGAGCCAAGGTAGTGGCATGTCAAGATTAAAAGTTGTGGAACCAGCATTCTAGACCTCTCACTAATGATAGCGAGTATATGAAGTTCAGAAATGTAAGAGATGAACTTTCAGTAACGCAGGAAGGCCTCATTCTGCAAGGTACACGGATTGTTATTGACCAAAGTCTCTGACAACAAGTAGCCGAATTCGCCCAATAAGGAGATCGAGGAATAGTTGCCTTTAAGAGAGCTGTCCGTGATCGAGTCTGGTTTCCGTATCTTGTCGAAAGGGTCAAAAAAGAATTGAAGACTTGTCACGTATGCAACTGTCTTTCATCTCAAGTAAGTCAGCAACCTTTGAATTGCCACATCAAGCTTGGGAGAGAATTTCTATTGATTTTTTGATGGCCCTCTGGATAACGGACATTATCTTTAAGTTATTGTTGATCAATACTCCCATTTTCCATTGGTAGAAGACCTTTCATCCACTACACATGAGCCGGGTTATTCACAACCTAGATGGCATCTTTGCGACATGACTTGTACCTGCAATCTTAAAATCTGACAACGACCCACCTTTTAATAGTCAAGAATTAAAAAAACTTTCTAGATCACCTCAATATAAAGCATAAAAAAAGCATTCCCCTTTGACCCCAGGCCAATGGTCTGGTAGAACGCCTCATGGGTACTCTAAACAAAGCTGTTCATCATTCTGCATTGGGGAAGCTCGACCTCGAAGGTGTTTTGAACACTATTCTTTGAGGTTACGGTTTGACCCCCTCACTCAACCTCAGAGGAAACCCCTGCAACTATCATGTTTGGAAGAGTCATGACAACCAAGCTTTCCCAATGGGAGGGGAAGGGTGTGACAGGGGATACATCTGCATGCTGATAGTCTTCTTCGGTTGGGAGAGAGGTGAGTCACACTTTCATCTGAATAGGTTGTGTCCTGCCCTCACTCAAAGGGCTGATTTACCCCCTACTGATCGTCTGGAACCAGGACTGGGCTGCAAGGGACTGTTGCACACTTCTGAGGGTTCATTTGAAGTCACCCATTAATCAAAGACATTTTTGAGTATATGTACTGGAGCTCTCATCCCATGTTTTTAGATCCTGCTTTGGACTTGTAGCCAGACATTGTTGGCTCTACAAACTGCTCATTGCCATGAGGACTGCTGTGCTGCCAGAAGCAACCACCATTTCGACTAACTGCCTTGTTGTGTTGACCTGCTGCTGCTGGGCTGCAGGAGGGTCTGCCAATTTGCAACCTAACTGTATGTGCGGTCTGCTGCCTGCCACCTCCTTTTGTGCCCGAAGTGCTCTCCAAGGGCTTGTTTGCTTGCCCCCTATTCTGTTGAGATCTCAGGGCCATCAAAGACCTTGTTGCCTCTTTTCTCCAAGACTTCTGCTGGGTGAGCCCATTTTACAAGGGCTAGCATGTCGCCAGTGCTCCCTTCTGCACCAAGGTAAAACTTTGTGCATTACAGGAGAGTGCACCATGGGCCTACAGTGCAGCGCTCTGACCAGCGGAATGCCTTTGTACATTCTAGGGAAGTGCTCCATGTTTTACAAACCAGCATGTGGTGAGCGTTTTTCTCTAGCGAGAACAGCGTTGTTTCGCCTGGAGGCATTACCAGAGAAACAAACCCGTCCTAGAGCCAGCGTGCTCACTGCAGCTGAATTGTATTGTGAACCTCAACCCCGGAGTCTGGCAAGATATCGCCACCGTCAGATGCCACCAAGAACAAACTAGTGTGGCCCCTCTGGTCGTGAGACTCGAGCAACAGCCACTTGAAGACTTTTACTGCTCTGAGGTGGTAGGGTGGAGCGTCTAAGGCTACAGAGCTACAGGAGCTGCACAAAGCCTTCAAGGCAGGCGTTTCAACGACACGTTGTTCCGTAACATGCGGCGGGCCAGCATTCCAAGGTTCATTCCAGCCAGCCTCGCCCTCTGGTTTTAACGCGTATACTGCACGAAGCTCTCAACGTCGGGTCTCACTCCCGAGACATGACAACATTGTTAGCAAGTTACAGATGCTCTGCGGACAGTGACCCTGCACCCACAAAGGTACTATGAGGCGGGTTGGGTCCAGAAGAGTGGTAAAGCCGCCCTACTCTCCTTCACGGGTGCCTTGGTTTCCCTTGGGCAAAGAGACGCGATTCAAGCGGCCCCGGCGGGCTCCACACTCGCAAGAGCGTGAGGGGCATTTCTTGTTCAGCATTGTCTCTGCTCTGGAGATGACCTCAAGAATGGTGCAGGCCATCCATAGAGGAGAACTGCTGGAAGACTCAAGCTCAATTACTGTTCAGCATTTAGTAGGTGCTCCTGCGCCATACGTTTGGTTTCTAAATGCAATCACTTCAACCACGTTCAGTTACCGTATGAAGTGGAATAGCTGCGCAGGTGCACTTTGACCTATGTTTTCATAGTAATTTTTGTGTTTTTCTCTGTCAAACCTGCATTATTTGCACTAACGGTGTGATTTAAGTCATTTTTGTCTTGTTTGATGTACAATATAGAATCTATTTTTACTTAATCCTGCGTGTATTCCCTTTTGTGGTTTACTCACTGTGTTGCTGCGCGAGTGTGTTGCACAAATGCTCTGCACATTGCCTCTTTAAACTAGCCTGACTGCTCTGAGCCAAGCTACCCGAGGGTGAGCACAGGTTATCTCAGGTGTGTATCTGGCTTACCCTGACTAGAGTGGTGGATTCTGCCTGGCTTAGGTGCCTACCCTAGCCAACCAGAAAGCCCATGTCCAACAGTGGTTCTTGTGAATCACTTGATTTCCCAGCATGCTCCAGCTGCAGAACTAAGTCACCGCACTTTGTGTAGGAAGACTAGCCCCCATTTGTGTCTCTTTTTATTAGAACATACATGTTTTTCCCTGAATTGTAACTTCACTTCTCCATATTATATCAATGCAGCTTTTTCAAGAAATATTTTCTTCATGTAATTTTCAATGTTTTTCTATTTTGCAGCACAACAATCACATCTAGAAAGTATGAATGGGAAAGAAAGCCATAAAGGTTCCGGAGGCGAGATGAATATAACTCAAAATATCGACTTAAAGAAACGGCGCAGAATGCACATGAAGGAGAGACGCTTTGCTTGTAATGTGTGTGAGAAAGGATTTATCAATGAGACACTTCTTGTGAGGCACAAAAAAGGACACACCAGCCTCAGGCCATATCCCTGCGAAAAGTGTAAAAAGTGTTTCACTCAAAAGGCAACTTTTTTACAGAATCAAAGAACACACACTGGAGAGCGGCCTCATCAAAGTGTACACACAGGAGAGAGGCCTCATCAAAGTGTACACACAGGAGAGAGGCCTCATCAAAGTGTACACACAGGAGAGAGGCCTCATCAAAGTGTACACACAGGAGAGAGGCCTCATCAAAGTGTACACACAGGAGAGAGGCCTCATCAAAGCGTACACACAGGAGAGAGGCCTCATCAAAGCGTACACACAGGAGAGAGTCCTCATCAAAGCATACACACAGGAGTGAGGCCTCATCAAAGCGTACACACAGGAGAGAGGCCTCATCAAAGCGTACACACAGGAGAGAGGCCTCATCACTGCTCTGTATGTGCAAAGAGCTTCACTCAAAAGAAAATTCTTCTTCAGCATCAACGCATACACACAGGAGAAAAGCCTTTTCGCTGCACCTTGTGTGAGAAGAGCTTCAGTCAAAAGGCAAATCTACTAAAGCACCAACTAATACACACCGGAGAGCGACCTTATCACTGCACTGTGTGTTCAAAGCGCTTTTCTCAAAAGGGAGACCTCGTACGGCATCAAAGTGTACACACAGGAGAGAGATCTCATCGATGCACTGTGTGTTCCAAGCACTTTGCTAATAAGAAAGACCTTGTACATCATCAAAGAACACACACAGGAGAAAAGCCTTTTCGCTGCACTGTATGTGCCAAGAGCTTCACTCGAAAGAAAATCCTTCAGGAGCATCAACACATACACACCGGAGAAAAGCCTTTTGCTGCACTGTGTGCGAGAAGCGCTTCAATCAAAAGGCAAATCTACGAACGCACCTACTAATACACACTGGAGAGAGACCTTATCATTGCACTGTGTGTGAGAAGCGCTTTTCTCGTAAGTCGACCCTTGTACTGCATCAAAGAACACACACAGGAGAGAAGCCTTTTCGCTGCACTGTGTGCGAGAAGAGCTTCAATCAAAAGGCAAATCTACGAAAGCACCAACTAATACACACCGGAGAGAGACCTTATCATTGCACTGTGTGTTCAAAGCGCTTTTCCCAGAACGGAGGGCTTGTACGGCATCAAAGCGTACACACATGAGAGCTTAAATCAAAAGTCAAGTCTCGTAACAACAAACACACAGGAGAGAAACCTTATCACTGCAAAGTGTCTTCCAAGCGCTTTTCTCAGAAAGAAAGGCCATGATGGCATCAAAGTGCACACACAGGAAGAGGCCTTATCACTGCACAGTGTGTGAGAAGAGCTTTACGCGAAAGTCACATATGCAACGGCACCAAATAATACACACTAAACTGAACCCTATCACTGCACAGTTTATGCCAGGAATTTCAATCAAAACGAACGTTTCTACAACACCAATTAATACAAACAAGATGGATCCATTTTCACTGTAACAATCTTTTGTCCTGCTTACCCCAAAGTAAGTTTTACTGGAATGTTGTAACTTAGCGAGGGCTTATAGTCATAAATGCCTAATGACCAGTGTTCCCTGTAGGCTACGTGCATTTAGTGTAATAACCACGAGTGCGCAAACTCCATTGCGAAGCGCATACACTTCACACATCACTGAGGCACCATTTGCAGCTTTTGCTTTTAAAAAGCGAGCAGCGTGGAAAAAAGATCTCTTGCGTGAAGGAGCACAGAGAGCAGATCTTGGGCCTAGCAACATATCACCGTGGAAGAGGGGAGAACGTTGCAGCGTGCCTCTTAAACTGCAGGTATCGGGTGCCCAGGTTCACAAGTTGTGCAGCATCTTTCTTCTTCGCATGCCGGGCGTGGTCCGTCCCTTTCAGATTAATTTATTTTAAAAGGCCATGCACTAATTAGCATTGTTCGGTACTGAAGGGCATGGTGTGCGGCATACTGATGTTTAAGTCCCAGCTAAAAGTGTTCAAAAAAGTATTTAGAGAAGTAATTTCTGACCCTGCCGCAAGCATGCTAAGGCATATATTCCCCCAGTGAAGCAGCATCATTCAGATGAGTCATTTTCCCGGGCTAGACCTGGGCTCCGTAATTGCAGCTTTGGTCACCTGTGAAGCGTGATTGCGAGCAGCCGTACAAGAATGTAAGGAGATATGATCGGTACCCAATCACATCCTTGTGTTATTTGTTTATAAATGTTCTCAACGTTCCCCACTGCTAGTTGATTCTATTGTACCAACCGAATATAGGATTCATTTACCACCTCGCTCACGCCATTACATGAGGGCACAGCCGCAACGCTCTCACACCGCCTTACAAAACACACACTAAACTACTACTTACACGTCACAACAACTATGAGCTCACAGCTAGGGCTCTCAGCACAGCCCTCTATTCACAGATGCCAAAGTCCCAACAAATCGAAGCCCGTAGCCCCTCCGCAGCGCACAGAGGTACTCGCCTCTCGGAACGGACTGGCTTCCATCTTCAGCCCAGGTGCTGCTCGCTCTTTGTGGTGCGTGATTAAAGTTGGAGCTGCAGAAAGAAACGTGGGGTCTTTTACCTTCCCATCATACCTTTTACCACATATGTTTAAGAGTTAATAGTTGAACTGTGTTCATTGCAGATGTATGTAGACATCTTTTCCTAAATAAATCCTGCTGTATTTTGCATTGCAATGGGTTCGAGTCAGCATTCTGTGCATTTAAGATCCCCTCCTATAGGGCGCACATTTATTTTTTTGTCGCTCTGTAAGCTCTACAGCGCTCAGGCTTCGGTAGTGAAGAGTGCTGCCGCAACCAACTGGAAAGCAGTGAACCCACCAAGCAGCCCCGTATCTATGAGTGCCGCCAGGTATAACTTGATTTACCTCTTATAAGGAGTAAGTACTGTGTCCAGACTGATTTTTTTATTTCTTTTTTTCATCCCAGCCCTTTTTTGCTTTCCTCATTCGAAGAATGCACAATACAACAAGACTTAGGGTAGGATGTACTAGCATCAGGAATACCGATTTCCTATTTGCGGTTATCTTAGAGTCGCACTTTGGAAATCGGAATTCCTAATGTATGAAACTCTTTTGAGTTTTATTAGCGATTGCTAGCGAGATTCAAATAGACCTACCTCATGCATATTAGTGTGGTAGGTCGCAATTTGAGACCCATTAGGAATCACAACCATCACAGAGATGGCAGCCTGCTGAGGTCAGCAGACCACCATGTCTATGATTGGTTTTTAATAAAGCAGTCTGTTTTTTTTTTTTTATGCAGCCCGTTTTCCTTTAAAGGATAATGGGATGCATTTAAAAAGAAAAAAAAATAAGATTTTTTGTTTAATTTCTTTAAGAGTAGACAGTAGGGTCTGTGGGACAGCCGCCTGCTCTTAAAAATATTTGTTATCCATTCTTCAAAGGACCCCTACCTATTTGCAAATGGGTTACCACCTCCTTCAAGGAGTCAGTAAATTTTGACCTTGATTCAGTCGCATTCAGATTCAGAAATTGGAAGAAATGCCGTAAACACGACCCTTTTAAATACCAATCGCACACACTAATTGCGAGTAGGTAGCGTGTTACCAAATCACAATTTGTATTTGGTACATTTGTTAAAGCATTTTTGTGGTTGGACGTTTCCGACTGCAAAAATGCTTCGTACAAGTGGCCCCTAATAATTTACTCCCCCAGCAGGAGAACTAGCCAATAGGGCACTAAACTAATGGTGCAGCACCATCTTTGCACGTGTGCAGCAAAAGCGGTGGCATGAGCACCGGCACAGGGTTTAAAAAAAAAAATTAATCACTTATTTGTGCTCCTCATGATTGAAGATGTCTCTTTCAGCCTTAGGTTTGGAGATAATATTTTGTTTGAAGTCCATGTTCGTGTTTTCCCAGCGGACGGCAGATGCTTCTGCTGTTCTTGGTTCCATTCATCACACACTCCTGCTGGTGCTTGGTGACCCTTCATGCTTCTGTGCGCTTTACCATTGTTTCAGCAGGTGAGTGGCACCGGGCCCAGGACTGTGAGGGGCCCATTGACCCTGTAAATTACTGTATATTAGCAGCCCAACAACAGTCAAATAGGTGATTTCCTTTGCTTGCACCTGAGCTCATGGCATCCTGGTCTTTCCATAAATATGCATAAACCCGAGCTGGGCGTTCCTGCTAGCGCTGATGGAGGGCTGTACGTTTTGGAAGGAGAGTCGATATCTAAGGACCATGCACAGTTAAAATGATCATTATTACGAGTCACTGCACTGCCGATGTCTGAGCAGCAGGAACCCTTCGTCTACCTCTTCTTGGTTCATGCGGGACTTCATTCTGCCTAAAATAAAGTATCTGTATGTTTCATTTAACAACACAGTTTGCTTCCTAAATGCAACGGCAAAGTTAGATTTTAGTGGGATGAACAGCACATAGGATTACACCTGCAAGCGTTTTGGAAATACAAAACAGACACACACACGCATCAACCCTTTTAAGAATATCCACACCTTATGTCCATTCTACTCCACTCCACGTGTTGTATAGCATTCTGCATCATAGGGAGGGGACGCCTTCACAAAAGAAGGGTCGAGGATGTGTTGCATCTTAAAAGGCTTCAAGCCTGTGCTCTGCATGCTGCAGATGTCTGCAGTGGATGCCTTAACCATCTGCGCTACCTTACATGCTTACTACGGCACAGGAACAACGGTGTACGTGTGGAAATTGTAACTGAGGATCAACAAAGTTTTGGTTTAGAGGATCGCCTAAACCTTTTTGTTTAGTAGCTACAAGCACTTTCTTTCTTTAGCACTTTTCATTTCATGTTCACTGTGCTGCGCCTCACAATTACCAGTCCAACGAAAACAAAATGCATTTGAGAATTGGTTGCAGGTTGCGGGCTCCACTCATCCTCCACCGTTCCACAAGCAGGTAGTTTGGAGCTTTCATTTATTTAAGGCAATTCCTGAAATATCAGAAATGGCTGTATAGTCCAGAAACATCTTTCACACTCTCAGGGGCTTCCTTTCTTTTCTTGTCCAACTCCTCTCTGCTGTTTCTTTTTTTTTTAATTCTGTTTTTATTAACATTTTAAAGATCACACGTGCACATTCTCATATTTGTTACCAGTCCTAACGAGAGCCAGGTGCACCGCTCCAGTTTAACACGTGGGAATACAAAGTGTGCCCCTTGTTTATCTCACAAGCTCCACCGTGCATTGGCAGCACTGTGAGAAACCTGTCGAGCCTTCAGTCTCCGGACTCTCAATCGTGCCCATCATAAACACCCAACCATAGTCTAGGCTCACCCAGACCTGAGGGGGCGGCTTTACCATTTGTAATACATTAGAGTCATATGTTGTATGACAATAAAGACACAGAAACACATCATCATTTGCCACAAATTTAGCGATGTTTGGCCGGGCATCCCCTGGCCTCATACCGTGGTTGTTCTTGTGTGGCGCACCAGTCTACTCCTTTGCGCCATTTGACTATGTTTGGCGGGCCGGGATTCTTCCATGCCATTGCAATGTCTTGTTTGGTCACCACAAGGGCGGTGCTTATGAATAATGTGTCTGCTCTAGAGCTGTCCAGTCCATCTGTCACTCCCAGTAGTACGTTCAAAGGGTTGTGAGGGCCCTCCCATCCCAGCACCTCCGTAAGTTCCACTACCAGTGGCTCCCAATAGAAAGCTATGAGGGGGCAAAACCGCGTGTATAGGATGGGTGTGGCATTAGGCCTGCCCTATGTAGGCAGTCAGGGGTAAGATAGGAGGTATGAAGGTAGTATAGCTGGACCAAGCGGAGCCAGGCTGAGACAGTGATGGTTTTGGGAGCCATCAAGGCGTCTCTCCGGTCGTCGTCCTCCAGAGCACCTAGCCAGGACTCCCAACTAGTCCTCAGCGGGTCGAGGGAGGTTGGGCCATTGTTAGTTAAGGAACGATAAATGCTTGAAACCCCCACCCCCTCCCAAAGTCCCCCATTGTGATTTGTGCTACTAAGGGGCTGTGTTCTAGAAGCGACGTGCCTGTTACTATATGCACGCTGAGGGCGTGGCGGAGTTGTAAGTACCTAATAAACTGTGCCGGGTGGAGTGAGTGTCTGACTTGAAGGTCCGAGAAGGAACGTACATGGTCACCGACCCAAACGTCGCAGAGTTGCGAAATACCAATAAGATCCCAGCCCTGGAAACCCTCTGGGTTCCCCACTTCTCGAAGCCATGTGTATTGCCAGAGGGGTGTTTGCTGGGTCAGCCTATTCCCCCAGCTGGTATGGCGTAGGGAGTCACGCCAGGCCACCAAACCTGCACGGGATACTGCGGGCAAGGTCCTGGAAATGGGTTCCCCCGTACATCATAGTCTGGATTAGAGAGAGTTCCAGGTCTTTCAACTCGGTCCTGTAGGCAGGGTCGGACCAGCCACCATTAAACCAGTCGTTCAATATTAGGAGGCGGGTTGCTATGTAATGTAATGTAAATTGGTTTTTATACCGCGCGACTGTCACTCCAAGGAGCCTCTTGGCGCCTACACAGACCAGAGCTGATGTGGAGTCTGGTCCGGCTGCTTTCAGTAATATGGCCAGGGTACTTATATTAGGGCTCTAGCGCACGTGTCAGGGAGACTGAAAATCCAGGTCTTCAGTGCTTTTCTGAACTCAGATTCCCGTTCCATAGCACGGAGGTGCGGGGGGAGTTTATTCCATGCTTTGGATCCTAGGACTGGCAGGGATTTGCCACCCCTCGAAATGAGTCTAAAAGTCGGAATAGCCAACAGATTGGCATTGGAGGATCTAAGGGTGCGTGATGGATGGTATCGGGAAAACCTCTTTTGTATGTACTTTGGTCCTTGCAAGTGAAAGGCCCTAAAGGTAATTACCAGGATTTTAAACAGCACCCGTTTGACCACTGGTAGCCAGTGGAGAGTGTTCAATGCGGTAGACGCTGAGGATTTCTTTGGCCACTTCAGAACCAGCCTGGCGGGTGCATGCTGCACCATTTGCAACTTATGTGTAACAGCCTTGTTGGTTCCCAGCCTTGTTGTTCACAACCTTGTTCCCAGTCTTGTTGGTTCCCTATGTAAAATAGGTACAAGTTTGTCATGGCCATGCCTCCATAGAAGAGTGGAATTTGGAAGCGAGAGAGGGCCATGCGTGGACGAGAACCATTCCAGAGGAACCTCGCGGTCAAGCTGTCTAAACCCCTGAACCATGCCCGGGAAATATGGAATGGGGTCTTATGAATGATGTAGAGGAATCGGGGAAATTTTAAAAAGTGCCACCCTGCCTAGCGGGTTAAGCAATAGGGCTTGCCACTTCTGGCGGTCTTTTGTGACCAGTGGGATGATGTTAAGTGCCCAAGCCAGTTCAGAGAGCAGAGCGACCCAGATTCTTAAGTATTTCAACGATTGCCATCTAATGGGGATGGTAGACTGTCAATCAAAGCATTCTCTAGATAGATGTAGGGGCACCAGGGTTGATTTTGCAGAGTTCAAGCATAAGCCAGAGACTCGTTTGATGATACAGAGTATCTGCAGGCATCTGGGGCCGATTCGGAAGCATGGAAGAGTAGGACGTTGTCTGCGTATAATGCGATTTTGTCCTCATGAGAGCCACCAGCCCTGGACCCGGTCATCAGCACGAATAAGCCTGGCCAGAGGTTCCATTGGCAGGGTGAAAAGGAGGGGCGAGACAGGACATCCCTGCCTCGTCCCCCTCCTGATTGTGAATGCGTCCGAGAGTGCTCCATTGACAAGCACTCTTGCGGTTGGTTTGGAGTACAGGACCTGAACCAAACGGTAGAAGTCCAGGCCCATGCCCATAGCAGCCAGGACATCGTCCAGATATCTCCAGTTGACTGAGTCAAAAGCTTTCTCGAAGTCGACTAGGAGAAGAGCCATATAAGGGGTTAGTGACTGTCGGTTGGCCGAGGCCAGATGGAGGCGCCTAAAACAGTGTCTGGTACTCTGCGCTGGCATGAAGCCGAACTGGTCGGGGTGGATGAATTTGTTGAGGTATGGTCTGAGACGTTGAGCCAGGACGGTGGCGTACCTTTTGACCTCTGTATTAATTAGAGATATGGGGCGGTAATCGTTCGGGCTGATGAGGGTGGTTGGGTTTTGGAAATGATGACTATTGTGACCGCATTGGTTACGCCAGTGCGGGATGGTGCAGACCCCAGCCCACGATTTTCGCCGGAGTCAGATCGGGTGGTGCCGCTTGGGTCCCCGAGCTGGTATCGCTACTTCAGGTGGGCGGTGTGACGGATTAAGTTATCGGATTTTACCAAAGGCCGTTATGCCGTGGGGAGCTCCCGCCCGCTAGCCACGCCCCCTTTAGATTCTTTTTAATAAATATCTTTTCAGGATTTTCAGTTAGTTGGGGTTTTACCAGTTTCCCACCCAAACTATCTCTACCTAGTTCTTCATAGGATTTTTCTATGATTCTGGCAAGTTCAATTGGTTGGGCTGTTATATCTGTTTCTTTCAATTTCTGGAGGTAAGTTATATCCTCCATTGCCAATTGAACTAACTCTCTATATGCCGTTGTTAATTCTTTTATTTTAACTAAGAGTTCTTCGCTTGACATTTTATCAATGTCTGGATGTGGTGTGTAGCTGGCTAGAACCGGCCACGTTGCTCCTGGTCTACCTAGTGGACGGAGCCTGGTGATGTGATCATTATGTTTTAGGGCGCCTTTAAACCAGAGCAGGTGCTCTTGGTAATTTAGTGGGATTTCAACGTCCTCGAAAGGAGTGTATTCATCCGGAGGTTCCTCTATTTTGTAATAGTGGAATTCGTGTGTTACAGCGTTTGCTGCTGGAAAGTTTATCCATGAATAGAATACCTCTGTCTGCCGATATTCATGGGCCTCTACCATGAATATGACTGTACCACCTCGTGATGTCAGTCCGTTTTCTATAAGTTTAAGAGTTATAGTTTTCTTATGTTGACCGGAATGAGTATAGCATTCGGGTCAGTCTGTAGGAGACTCGTGTCATCCTCTAGGAGTCGAGCAGCTATTCTAGCTGCCTCCCTCTCTTCTTCACTTTCCCCCATTTTACTGGCAGAAAGGTTTTTGTTGCAGATCAAGTTTCAAGGAAACAAAGATTAGATGCACAATATTTTGGAACACTGTATCCTTCAACGTTGACTAAACCAAAAACTATACATAGGAATCTCTTCCTACTAAGTTCCGGCGGATTTTAACCTCTTACCCACTCCAGACGTCTTTTGGAGTATTTACGGGAAAAAGGGTCTGTGTGAAAAAGCACGACTGAGTTACTCTAACGTCTTGCGTTAGTTTTATCGCCTTACAAAACGTTGGGCACCATGTAGTGTAGTTCCTATATTCCCAATAGGCTCTGCGCATTGGAATAATATATTCAGCAGTGTAGACGTAGGACTGAGGTCGACTAGGTCTCTACTGACTATATTAGACTTAAGGTTTGCCAGCTAGCTCAGAGGTCACTAGAAACTTTCTTGAATAAACGAGGAGGAGTGTAACTTCCCTGGATAGACAAGAAGGGGTTAGCTTCTGACAACCATACAACATGACAACTTTGCTCCCTCAGAATAAGAGTGTATCTCTAGAGTCGTGTGAAAACAATAGACAGCTATTTCACTCAGTCAATTGTGCGTACTTAGTTTCACCAGAGTGCAGAGAAAAGAGAGACAGGCGTTTTCAATAAAAGGTGTAATTTATTTAGCAGTCTTCTTTCTCACGCAAGAGAAATGAATTGCCATAATTGCAATACTTAATGTAAAGTAAAGTGCGTACAGTAAAGAGTATTAAGAAATAATACTGTAAAAGCATTGATATGGTTTCTTAGCCATAAGATACTTTAAAATTTAAATTAGCGTCGAGGCATGTGGGCCAAGAAATAAGGCAGCCATGCATGAATGGGGAAGTCATAATGCATGCGCAGACTCCCTCTTACAGCACGGTATGTTAACAGAGGTAGTAAGGTACCTAACCACTGTCCTTGAACAATCTACTCCTGCCCCGCTCTTGAACTCCCTTGAAGCAGATTGCAGTTTCCATAATTGGTTACTAAAAGCACTGGATTTGGTGCTTCCTAAGAAGTGTAGTACCAAGAAAAGTAATGGGTTTAAAAACCCCTGGTACACAACTGAACTGCGCGACCTTAGAAAAGTCTGCAAACGTCTGGAACGCGCTTGGCGGAAAGACTGGTCTACTAATAGTAAAGTCCCCTATCAGGAAGCCATGAGGGCATATAAGCTAGCCTGCAACCGCACGAAAGCGACCTTTTATGAAGAGAGAATCAGGACTGCTTCCAGCTCCTCAAGAGAAACATTTACTATAGTTAAGGAACTCCTGAACACCCCCTCTCCTTCATTGCCACAAGCTACGAGCAGAGCTCGGTGCAATGAGCTTGCACATTTTTTTGATAACAAGGTCAGGAAAATTCTACAAAGTATTCCTTTTAGTACTCCTCCCTCTGAGTCCTCCATGCAGGTCGTGAGTGGTGTGAGCCCTTTGTGGGAAGTTATCACTCCCATAACTGAGGAAGACTTCCGCAAAGAATTAGCTAATCTTAAAAGTGGTTCCCCCTCTGACCCTATGCCCATCCATATTCTTAAGCGGATTGCACAGACCATCTCCTCGCGGGCCACGAATCTCCTGAACGCCTCCTTCGGCGGTGGGGAAGTTCCCCCTAGCTGGAAGAAGGCGATGGTTAAGGCTCTCCCTAAAAAGCTGGGACTTGACCCTGACGATCTGGCGAACTTCCGCCCTATTTCTTTGTTGCCTGGCCTGGGCAAAATTGCAGAAAAGGTTGTCAACCGCCAGCTGTCCACATTCCTAGAAGGTCACAACCTGCTCAAGCACTCGCAAACAGGCTTTCGCCCTGGGCAGGGTACTGACTCTGCCCTGATTGCAGTAGTGGAGGAAGCCAGACGCATTCTTGACGAAGGAGGTTCCGCAGCTGTGGTCCTCTTAGACCTCAGCGCGGCTTTTGATACCGTCAATCACGGTATCCTTATTCAGCGCCTTACTAGGGTGGGAATATCTGGCCAGGCTCTAAGCTGGATTACTTCCTTTCTGAATGGTCGGTCCTACCAGGTCTGTGATGGCACCAACTTGTCTGAGTCGATCCCCCTCCAGTGTGGAGTCCCGCAGGGCTCCTCGTTGAGCCCGACGCTTTTTAATATCTATATGGCCCCACTGGAGGATGTGGTTTCACCTTTCGGGGTGAAAATAGTGACCTATGCGGATGACACCCAGCTTGTCGTTTCGCTATCTCACCATGAAAATGCGGCTGAAAGATTTGGGTGCTGTCTGACAGGTATCATGGCCTGGATGACAGAATCTCGGCTGAAACTCAATGGTTCTAAAACAGAACTTATGATGGTGGGCAACCTGTCCACCTCCCTTCCCAAAACCATGTGGCCCCCCTGTCTGGGTGAGGCGCCCCAACCCAAGAATGAAATTAAGAGCTTGGGAGTATGGTTAGAGCCCGACCTGACGTTCAGAGTACAAACGAAGAAAGTGGCAGGGATCTGCTATGGTTTGTTACGCTCAGTCCGAAAGGTGTTGCCTCTTCTCCCCTTCAGTTCAAGGAAACTCCTGATTCAGGGGCTAATACTGTCAAGGCTGGACTACAGTAATGCCTTGCTGCTCGGTGCCCCTGAATCAGCCATCAACACCCTCCAGTGAGTACAAAATGCGGCGGCCAGGGTTTTGACAGGCACTGCAAAAAGAACTTCGGCCAAGCCTGCTCTTAGAGCTCTCCATTGGCTCCCCATCCGGGAGAGAGTTAACTTTAAGGCCCTTTCCATCGCCTTTAAGTCTCTCCAGGGAATGGGCCCCCCTATCCTCAGGGACCTTATATGCCCCTACAAGTCCTCGCGTTCCCTCCGCTCTGACGGGAGCAATTTACTGACCATCCCCAGAGTAAAGAGAGCTCACTCAGGAGGCAGGAGGTTCTCTGTGAACGTAGCCAAGATCTGGAATGATCTTCCTGCTGCTCTCCGTCTGGAACCCTGTCTCCAGAAGTTTCGGAAATCTTTAAAGACATTCCTTTTCC
This sequence comes from Lissotriton helveticus, assembly GCF_964261635.1. Classification (NCBI taxonomy): domain Eukaryota; kingdom Metazoa; phylum Chordata; class Amphibia; order Caudata; family Salamandridae; genus Lissotriton; species Lissotriton helveticus. Next base: position 48,497,904 of record NC_136057.1, on the reverse strand, counting down.
CACGAGGAAAATGAGTCCGTTGTCCGAGGATCTTGGAAGCTAGCTGTGTGTATCAGCGCTGGGACGCTCTTGGGCAGCCATGCGCTTAAGAAATCTAATTTCATTTCATTTCATTTCAAGGTATCTCTGCTGTCAAGCAAAAACAAAAGTGACATCACAGCTTGGGTAACTTTCCATGGACAGGAGTGTCACTACAAGGAGGTGTAAAGTCGATAGTTCCCTCCGGAATATTGGCACATGGGGAAGGCGTATGGCAACAAGAAGTTACAGAATGACTCCGTAGCTGGTCCCAACAAACGCCGTCAGGCCAGACGGAGCGGGCTGAAGAGTGGCGGCTAGTGACATTTGAAAGTGGTGGGCATACACATTCGGAATGCGTTCCCTGTGGCGAGTGAGCGGGACTGACAGCCATCATAAGGGGGACTCGGCCACAGGGTGGATGAATGGTGCATTTCCAAGCGCTGGGAGGGCCGCATCGCTGCTGTCTGGCCGAGGGAGGGTCAGGGGGTCAGGATAGGGGATACTGAGCAGGGTGCCTTATAATTTGGAAGGCAGGAGCATACTCAGAGCATACTCAGAGCTCAAAGGAGCTGGTGTAGTAGGCTCTTAAGTTAATGTACACACTGTAGGCAGACCGAAGACTTTCTAACCTTCAGGAGACTCCTCAAGACCTGGCTCTACAAACAGTAACAGCATTCCCCCCCTAGCGCCTAGAGACCATCACGGGTATGTAGTGCGCTTTATGATGGATTGATTGATTAGTCTCGCCGCTGAATGATCAGCATTTTCGAATAGCAAAGAGCAACAACATGACGTAATACACCTCGTCCACAAACCCCACTGTTAATACAAAGGCTTATCACACTAAGGGCAGGTTGGCCCTGTCTACCATCCCATCATTGCAGAAGTAGGGGCAGTACCGTTCTCCCACAAAAAGTGTTCTTCGCGTTGAAGTCGCACTACTCATGTTCAGAAAGAACTGTGGTCACGGCATTGTTCGCTAGGCGGCAGGAAAGGACAGAGCTACATATTAGGGTGTGTAAAAGAATGAGTTTAGGACAAACAATCAATGAATCTAAGGATTCCATCGATCGCCTTGTACACGTAGTAATAGAAATTGTAGTATTCAATGATAACTATATGAAACGAGTCTCTGATTTAAGAACCAGGAATTCAATAAGATTTACCGCCCCTGCCAAAGTATGTCTTGTGGTTTGCAATACGTCCGCACTCCCGCAACAGTGATTACAATGGTTTATAAAGCACTCCGAAGAGCCTACAATTTTTGTTTCTTTAAAACATTTTTTTTTACTTACAGATATAAATATATATTGAGGGTAAAGCAAGCCATGATCTAGGTGGTGACAGGAGTGATGATGAATGTGTGTGCTGAACGTGAAAGGTTAGGTTTTAAGAATAAAAGAAAGGTTGCATGACAGCTGGTGCTGCGGGGTTACTAGCTGTGGGGAAATGGGAATCCGACCCCACCCCAGACACAAGCAATTTCACATGGATGGATGGTTGGGTTGACAAAGTGGTTATCAAAGAGGGCGAACATGATAGCTGAGGAAATGTTAAGCAGAAGGAGTTTTCTCCACAGGTTCTTCAATGCTCACATGTTAGGAAAGTAAAAAAAAAACCAACGAATTAGCCTTTAGAGTGTAGGGAAACAAAGCGCATGCAGCCCGGAGGCAATTAGCTACTACAAGGTGGAAAGTGTGAACAGCTGAAGCATGAATTCATTGGTACGGAAAGCAGTTAATTCGGACCACACAACATCACCTTTTCATTTAAGCTGTTAGAAATGGGATCCCTGGCTGGCCAGGGCTTTCGCCAAAGTCAGTCAGAGACCACCACTCCCAAGTCAGGGCAAGGGAGTTACACGCCAAGATAACCCCTACTCGCCCTATAGGTAACGTGGCGCGAGCAGCAAGGCTAAACTTGGAGGCGATGTAAGTTAAGTATTTGCGCACGCACCCCAGCAACAACACCCAAGGCCCACCACAAAGGAAACTCCACACAAGGTTATATATAAAAATAGCCTTTGTATTACACCAAAACACATTAGATAAAACCCACACTTTACAATGTGCCAGAGGCACGGGCAGAATTTACAAGGGATATGTACAAGACAGGGCCACCTGTACCACTGTCAGGAATCAGCACTTTTAGAACTTAGCACTAGGTAGAATTAGCACTTAGAACATGGAATAATAAATCACTGTAGCACAAAATAGCACACAACCAGTAACTACTGGTAATCAGGTAAGTACCACCTACGCAATCCTAACCACCCTAGGAATAGGTCACGCAGGGAACCAGGACCTCACTAGCACCACCTGTACTAGCAAGAACAACCAACTAAATATCACCATACATTTAGGGGTATAGACCTGGGGACAAAACACATGACGCCTAAACACATTCAGAGGTGCAGATAACACATGATGCACAAAATACATTCAGCGGTGTAAGAGCAAGGCACATGATGCATAAAAACATTCAGCGGTGTAGAACAAGGCACATGACGCATAAAAACACATTCAGAGGTGCAGGGGAAGGAAACACATGATGCAGAACCTATATTCAGCGGTGTAAAAGCAAAGCACATGACGCATAAAAACACATTCAGAGGTGCAGCACAAGAGAACACATGATGAATAAACTACCCATTCAGAGGTGTAAGAAAAGGAGACACAATAGCGCAAAATCCACATTAGCCACCACCTGTGGCGGTCCCTGTGTCCCAAGGTCAGGGCCTAAACGTGGCAGTTGCCCACAAAGTGCTGGGCAACTGGTGCAACATCAAAAATGGGCCAACGCTGGAGCCTCGCAGGCTCTGCCCAACTGACTGTCTCTCAAGAGCCTCACTGGGCTCTGAATACAACTGTGGCCCCTTTTTGGTGGGAGTCCCCCCTCTGGGGGACTCGAGAACAATGGGCGCCCAGAGCCTCTCAGGGCTCTAAATAGAGATATGCCCCTTGGGCCCTTCGTGGGCTCTTTGCAACAAAGAATGCCCCTTCGTTGGAGCCTCCGTGGGCTCAGGATCAACACTACCCCCGGAGCCTCTCGGGGCTCTTGAAACAAGTAATGCCCCAGGTAGTCGGGGCGGCCCTCTGCCAACCGGGGCCACCCAAAGTGTTCTAACTCCGTTGGAGTCCCTCTCGGGGGACTCTGAACACCAAGCGCTGCCCTGCTGGGGCAGCAGAAAGGGAGGACAGGGCCCAGGTCACGGGGGCGGCACCGAAAGCGTGCCCGACACACACCCCCAACCGCCTCGATCAGAGCCCCACTCACCGGTCTCTTTCCTCTGGTGGGGGCTCCTCCGGACAGCAGCATCTTTTTCACCGGCGGCTGGCAGAGGTCCGGGGCTCTCCTCTCACTCGGGAGCCTCGGCAGGACGTGCAGGCTGCTTCCTGCTTCTCCGCCTGGCCCCGTCACGCTGCAGCTTGCCTGGCTTCCTGCCTCGGGTGTCCGCCAATGACAGCGCGGCCCCGAGCAGGGAGGCGGGCACTTCCGGGTCGCACTTGGCAGCGGCCCGGCAACGTTTTCAAAACACCCCGGGCTGCGGCGGTGAACCTTCTATTTTAAATATAAGGCGAGGTGGGCTCTCGCTATGGCCATGACAATAGCGGCACGGTCCCTGGCGAGGTGGGCACTCGCCAGGGGCTTCGAAATCGGCAAATCAGACGGGCAAATGCCGGGTGGGCACCGGCTGTGCAAAAAGCGCTCCCAAGCGCTACCACGGCAAATACAGCGCTCCCAGCGCTAGAGGGGCAACAAAGCGCTCCCAAGCGCTACAGGGGAAATCCAAAGCGCTCCCAGGTGCCCTCAGCAGGACAGAGTTCCAGCAAGTCCTTGTGGGGTCCATCAGCAAGCCAGGGGCTGGGCAGGACCCAGGGGGGGGGGGCAAGCATTCCCCTGGGCCCAAGCACCAGCATGCCCCTGTTAGATCCAAGTCAGAAACAAGAACATTTTCATGGGGTCACAGCCCCTCTTTTATACACCTTTTCCCTTTGTCTTTAGGTGCAGGGTGGGGGGAGAACCAGTCGCAGCTGGTTTTGGAGTACCCTTGATGGCTCAACCACCCCTTTCATTCAACAGGCAGGCTAGGGTCATCAGTCGCACCACAGGGGGCGGAGCCAGCATTGTGTGGGGGGAAACGCAGCCTCATTCAGGACACAGGCGCAGCCCCTCCCTCACATCAGCATGCTAATCTCTCCATTCACCACCGGGGCAGACCCACACAGACTCCTGGAGCCTGGCATCCCAGCCAGCTCCAGCCAATCACACGCCAGGTATATTTTACACTAATATGCCAACTCCTAGAAGTGGCGCTTCCGCACAAGACACATACACGCCGCACATACCATTGCGCAGCATTCACTCTCACGAGTTCGCACATACCAAACTTGACCATGCACACCTCAGGCATCAGGAACTACCAGGGACACAGACATTCCCCATGCATTCCTATGGGAGGGCAGGCCAGTCTCACTCACGCACTCAGGGAGCGCACGCACTTTACACTGCGCCACAGTGTCAAAGTGCGCAAAGACCAGAAATCACTATCCATGGGTCACAAACACAAAGCAAAAAGTTCAGGGGTGAACCTGCCAAAAGGGCCAAGTCCAACACGACCCCCTTCCAGCCAAAACGCAGGGGAGAACAATCACCACCGTGATGGACTTCCCTGCTTGGGGCGATAGAACACGGACGCGGGCCCGCACTGCAGGGACACCCTCTGGTTCTACGCCACGTTGATCCATAAGACAAGCACATACTTAAAAAAAAAACAGGCCCAACTAGGCTACCCCACTGGTACTCCTTAGTTGTCCACGGCAAGGACCAGGCCCTAGGCCACCCAGATACCACTGGTCCCTACCAATCCACAGAGTGGGGGGTGGTAACCCCTGGCCTACATAGCCATTCTCCACTCCCTTTCTCAGTGTAGTTCCACACTACCACTGGTCCTTCAACCTAGGGTCCGCACCCTCTGGCTGACCAGAGGTCACGGGCAAGAATGCCCCACGCTACCTCTACTTCTGAAGCACCCTCCAGAACACAACTCTCCCACCAGTTCGGGACCTTTACTCCCTCAGCAGCAGTGACCACGGTCAGACCAGCACAAGATCGGTGTAATGAGGCGTTGCACTTTGCGGGTTGCCAGGTGCGGTGCAGGCAGCGGCTCGCGGACCGCGTCGAGACGGGGACGGCGAGCGGCATAGGCTGCGCGGCCGAAGGCAGACGCGGCTCAGTGCGGGGCCTACAGGACACCAGGCTGGTCATGACAGATAGGTCACAGCTCCCTTAACTGGTCTACCACCTGGGATTCGAATTCACTCCTCCTTCAGCAGCAAGGCAACCACTGCAGGTCAATCCCCCATACAGCTTACCCGGTTCCTTCTCTTCAGGCAGGAGTTCCTTCAGGACACTACATACAGTTGCCCTTACGTCCAGATCCGGAAACACCGGCTACTGGCTCCCCAACCGAGGGACGTACCCCTTTGGTCAGATGCCTGGCGCACCAGGTCTTCCTTGAGGGTGACACATAACTAATGTGTCGTGTACAAGTCTTCCTGACACTCAGGACAGAAGTGGCATCACCCTGGTCACTCCCTGGCGACACAACCCTTCTGGCTGGCCCCTGACCCACTGGTTACTCCACTGGGGAACCTATCCCCCTCGCACCCCTCTATCTGGACTTCTGCACCCTCCCAACTGGAGCGGTACTGCCAGATAACAGAACTACTAGAGCCCTGCTTACAGGCGCTCCACGTTCTCTCCACACTGGGAGATCTCCCTAGAAGGACGCTCCATACGGACATGCTAGGCTCCCTCACCTGGTGTTCCTAAGAAAAAAACACCCAGACTACGAAGACCAGGCTTGTGCTCCTCTGAGCCACTTCCACCACACTGGGCTGGAAGACCAGAACCTTTCCTTCGGGTCACTCCCCAACAATTAACACAATGGCACAGGGGCAGGGGAAACTCCCATGAGCTTCAGGCCCACCCATGAAATCCTGTTCACTGATGTTCTACATTCTTCAAACACTCTGGGAGATCTTCCTCAAATGACCTATTGGTACAGCCTAGGCCCCCGACCTGACGTTCCCTTCAGAAACATTCCAGGCCCTGACACTGGGTTTCGGGCACCTGGAGACATACAGTCCCACCCACTCCTTCTCCTCTTGAGACAGGACGTGAGCCCCTACACCAAGACCTTGCTGGGCTACACAACCTCTTCCACCACACTGGGCTGGAAGACACCTCAGCCACTCCTTTTGGAATCACTCCATCCCCTATGCCTCTCTCCTCCCAGAACATTACCAACTCCAAATATCTGTCTCTAAACAGACCACAAAAAATCAGAAGCAGCCTCCACTGTCTGCAGACGTTCTTGGGAAAAGTTTAACACATGGAACTTAGGTATCTGAGCAAAACAAGAGTACACAAGCATTCAGCAAGCTCCCCATCCAGAGAACTCACACACACGTCCAGTGCCACACACCATTCATCCACACACACCCCTCCCCAGACTGGTAAGGCAGTTTCTACCACCCCTGATTTCTCAACCTGACCACACTTGACACAGGTACCATTACTCCAGGACAGGGACTGGGGACACATGCACTGGACACACTTATGCTGCCATCACTGGATCCCACCCTCATGGTGAATCCAGAAAACACACTGCACTTAGGGGGATGATCTACCCTCCCGAGCTAGGGACACCTAACTCACAGTGCACAAGAAACACATTTCCACAGAAATGACATTTTTAGCAAACTCCATACAATAATCCCCAAAATGTGGTCATCTAAAATGCAGAGTTTTGTAGTACGGCCAGTTGCCACTGTGGTACAATGCAAACACAAATCCTTATCCTCACCGCTGCCACCAATGTTAGAAATGGGATCCCTGGCTGGCCAGGGCTTTCGCCAAAGTCAGTCAGAGACCACCACTCCCAAGTCAGGGCAAGGGAGTTACACGCCAAGATAACCCCTACTCGCCCTCTAGGTAACATGGCGCGAGCAGCAAGGCTAAACTTGGAGGCGATGTAAGTTAAGTATTTGCGCACGCACCCCAGCAACAACACCCAAGGCTCACCACAAAGGAAACTCCACACAAGGTTATATATAAAAATAGCCTTTGTATTACACCAAAACACATTAGATAAAACCCACACTTTACAATGTGCCAGAGGCACGGGCAGAATTTAGAAGGGATATGTACAAGACAGGGCCACCTGGACCACTGTCAGGAATCAGCACTTTTAGAACTTAGCACTAGGTAGAATTAGCACTTAGAACATGGAATAATAAATCACTGTAGCACAAAATAGCACACAACCAGTAACTACTGGTAATCAGGTAAGTACCACCTACGCAATCCTAACCACCCTAGGAATAGGTCACGCAGGGAACCAGGACCTCACTAGCACCACCTGTACTAGCAAGAACAACCAACTAAATATCACCATACATTTAGGGGTATAGACCTGGGGACAAAACACATGACGCCTAAACACATTCAGAGGTGCAGATAACACATGATGCACAAAATACATTCAGCGGTGTAAGAGCAAGGCACATGATGCATAAAAACATTCAGCGGTGTAGAACAAGGCACATGACGCATAAAAACACATTCAGAGGTGCAGGGGAAGGAAACACATGATGCAGAACCTACATTCAGCGGTGTAAAAGCAAAGCACATGACGCATAAAAACACATTCAGAGGTGCAGCACAAGAGAACACATGATGAATAAACTACCCATTCAGAGGTGTAAGAAAAGGAGACACAATAGCGCAAAATCCACATTAGCCACCACCTGTGGCGGTCCCTGTGTCCCAAGGTCAGGGCCTAAACGTGACAGTTGCCCACAAAGTGCTGGGCAACTGGTGCAACATCAAAAATGGGCCAACACAGGAGCCTCGCAGGCTCTGCCCAACTGACTGTCTCTCAAGAGCCTCACTGGGCTCTGAATACAACTGTGGCCCCTTTTTGGTGGGAGTCCCCCCTCTGGGGGACTCGAGAACAATGGGCGCCCAGAGCCTCTCAGGGCTCTAAATAGAGATATGCCCCTTGGGCCCTTTGTGGGCTCTTTGCAACAAAGAATGCCCCTTCGTTGGAGCCTCCGTGGGCTCAGGATCAACACTACCCCCGGAGCCTCTCGGGGCTCTTGAAGCAAGTAATGCCCCAGGTAGTCGGGGCGGCCCTCTGCCAACCGGGGCCGCCCAAAGTGTTCTAACTCCGTTGGAGTCCCTCTCGGGGGACTCTGAACACCAAGCGCTGCCCTGCTGGGGCAGCAGAAAGGGAGGACAGGGATCAGGTCACGGGGGCGGCACCGAAAGCGTGCCCGACAAACACCCCCAACCGCCTCGATCAGAGCCCCACTCACCGGTCTCTTTCCTCTGGTGGGGGCTCCTCCGGACAGCAGCATCTTTTTCACCGGCGGCTGGCAGAGGTCCGGGGCTCTCCTCTCACTCGGGAGCCTCGGCAGGACGTGCAGGCTGCTTCCTGCTTCTCCGCCTGGCCCCGTCACGCTGCAGCTTGCCTGGCTTCCTGCCTCGGGTGTCCGCCAATGACAGCGCGGCCCCGAGCAGGGAGGCGGGCACTTCCGGGTCGCACTTGGCAGCGGCCCGGCAACGTTTTCAAAACACTCCGGGCTGCGGCGGTGAACCTTCTATTTTAAATATAAGGCGAGGTGGGCTCTCGCTATGGCCATGACAATAGCGGCACGGTCCCTGGCGAGGTGGGCACTCGCCAGGGGCTTCGAAATCGGCAAATCAGACGGGCAAATGCCGGGTGGGCACCGGCTGTGCAGAAAGCGCTCCCAAGCGCTACCACGGCAAATACAGCGCTCCCAGCGCTAGAGGGGCAACAAAGCGCTCCCAAGCGCTACAGGGGAAATCCAAAGCGCTCCCAGGTGCCCTCAGCAGGACAGAGTTCCACTAAGTCCTTGTGGGGTCCATCAGCAAGCCAGGGGCTGGGCAGGACCCAGGGGGGGGGGCAAGCCTTCCCCTGGGCCCAAGCAGCAGCATGCCCCTGGTAGATCCAAGTCAGAAACAAGAACATTTTCATGGGGTCACAGCCCCTCTTTTATACACCTTTTCCCTTTGTCTTTAGGTGCAGGGTGGGGGGAGAACCAGTCGCAACTGGTTTTGGAGTACCCTTGATGGCTCAACCACCCCTTTCATTCAACAGGCAGGCTAGGGTCATCAGTCGCACCACAGGGGGCGGAGCCAGCATTGTGTGGGGGGAAACCCAGCCTCATTCAGGACACAGGCGCAGCCCCTCCCTCACATCAGCATGCTAATCTCTCCATTCACCACCGGGGCAGACCCACACAGACTCCTGGAGCCTGGCATCCCAGCCAGCTCCAGCCAATCACACGCCAGGTATATTTTACACTAATATGCCAACTCCTAGAAGTGGCGCTTCCGCACAAGACACATACACGCCGCACATTCCATTGCGCAGCATTCACTCTCACGAGTTCGCACATACCAAACTTGACCATGCACGCATCAGGAACTACCAGGGACACAGACATTCCCCATGCATTCCTATGGGAGGGCAGGCCAGTCTCACTCACGCACTCAGGGAGCGCACGCACTTTACACTGCGCCACAGTGTCAAAGTGCGCAAAGACCAGAAATCACTATCCATGGGTCACAAACACAAAGCAAAAAGTTCAGGGGTGAACCTGCCAAAAGGGCCAAGTCCAACATAAGCCATATAAAGCAGATCAAATGAGCAGGTAACTCTGAATAACTGTATATAGTGTACAGGTGGATGGCCAGCATTGCCCAGTTAGGCTCCTGGCTGGGTACAGGTAATAACAGGCGGGAGTCCTTTACTAGGATACATCCTAACCCTGAAATATGGGATGCCGGAAGCTCAAGGGGAACATGGTGTGGACATCGGTGCAAGAAGTCATGAAAACTTAAGCGGTATATGAAAGTCATTCCTAGGAGATTATGAGCCACCATTACTGTGTTTTTGTTCTACGTCACAGAGTGCAGAGCGGTGTTGGGCGATCAAGTACTGTGACCTTTCCAGGGCTACAGACAGAGCTGGCGGCAATAAAGGGGGAATTCAGCATTGCTTTTCAACGGTCAAGGGTGCACTGCTTAAAGATTCAAACATGCTGCACCCGGTCAACAAAGGATAAAGTTGTGATCATCGACTTCAGTAGGAAACAACTTCCCAACTATAGGAAGGGGCAACTTCCTTCTCGTTATAAAGAAATACTTCTGAACTTGGAAGGAGCATGTATGACACAAAGTGGGTTACTCAGATTATTCCCTGGAGGTCCCTGGCAGGGGCTCCATCCCAAGGAGGGAGCCATACGGTGGTCAGATTCAACGATAAAACAACCTCATGCCACATGTTCTACGGAACATATGGGCAGTATTTCATACAAACTGTGGGAGGTGTATTAGAAGAATTGAGGTGCAGTTATGGCAGGGGAGCAAAAGCTCCCAGAAAGGCTTGGCGGTATTTACAAAGGGATCCTACTTAAACTTAGCATCTGCTGAACAAGAACAGGCCACAAACAGGTAGCAGTCAGGACCCAGGGGGTACTGGCAAGCTACCGCAATCGCCTTGGGGGGTTGAACCGGAGGAAAATAGTCAAGGGCGGAGCCTGTGGCCCGGAAAAAGTTGGGAGGCATGATGGCACCAGAAGTGTAAGGTCACCCGGTCGGATTGGAAGCAGGCGCTTACCCGGAAGGAAAGGCATGGTGGTACCTACCGGAAGTGAAAGGTCTCCCGGTCGGGTTGGAAGCAGGCGCTTACCCGTAATAGAATGTGTGGGGCACCAGAAGTGAAAAGGTTACCCGGTCAGGTTGGAAGCGTACGCTTACCTGGAATAGAATGTGTGGGGCACCAGAAGTGAAAAGGTCACTTGGTCGGGTTGGAAGCAGACGCTTACCCGGAATAGAATGCGTGGGGCACCAGAAGTGAAAAGGTCTACAGGTCGGGTTAGAAGCGGACGCTTACCCGGAACGAAAGGTGGTTGCACCGGAAGTGAAAGGTCACCCGGTGGGAAGTGAATGATGGCCGGCACTGAACGTAGGGCACAGTGCTTCTGGCTATGGCACAAGGGTCACAGGCTTCCAAATGAATTGCAGCAATGCATGTGGAAGGATCGCTCGTAAGTTTAAATTGCGGCCTCAATTCTGCCATAACGTGAAACCGGTGTGGTCTAAGTTTGTGGGATCCGGGTGGGGCGACCAGGTGGGGGGTGCCTTCACTAAGAGGGTGTTGCGACCCGCGCTTGTGCTTAAATACCCAACCACCCCCAACCAAATTCCTTCTTTAAATTTATGGCTGGGCTGAACCCAGTGTCCTAATCTGCTGCCCAGCCAGTTCCCTGCCTACGCTCACCAGTTACGTAACATAAAGACACACATTCATTTTAGTAGGCACGGGGAGATAAGGGGTTTGCCCAGAATCACAGGACGTTCAGCGTCATTGCCGAGACTCGAACCCAGTTCCTCAGCTTCTAAGTCAACAGCGTTGGCCGCAAGGCCACAAACTCTCGTTGTTAGCTCTCACTGCAGTTTTTATGTTGATCTATAAAATGGAGCTCATGAAAGAATACAATTTTAAACCTCCCATAAGATTGTTTATAATTGCGGCCTAGTAAAATGTGTCTAGGGTCTGCCATTGCAGAACCTGCGTACAGACTGGTACTGTCATGCTGACTTCGCAAGTGCACCTACTTGCCAGTCCCTAAACCTTCCCTTAACTTCATATTAGTCACCCCTATGGTAGGCCCAAGGGCAGGGTGCATTGTAAGCATAAGGTAGGACGTGCCCTGATGTGTGTGGCATGTCCTAATAGTGAATTACAGCCATTTTCGTTTTTCACTATTGTAAGGCTACCTGCTCTCCATAAGCCAGAGTGGGCTGCTGGAATTATTACACTTTATAATCCTAACAGACTCAGAGAGTATGGTAGAAAGTCAAGTTTAGTATGCCTGAACTCAGAATATTAAAATGCTTCTATTAGTAAAGTTTATTTTAATATCCTCTTAAGAGCCTCTGCTCTGATGTGTATCTGCTGTCTGGTTTCTGTGTGTGACAGGGCTGGGGAATTCCAGGAGACAGGCTGGGGCTGACAGGTGGTGAATAGAGAGATTACACCAGGATGGGTGGGGGGAGTGCCCCTTGACTCTGAATAGGGCTGTGCTCTGCCACCTCAATGCTGGCTCTGCCCCTGGGGAGCGGCTGATGACTCTGCCCTGCACCTTGAGAAGAGAGAGGGGAAGACAGTCAACAGAGTACTCCTGGACTGTACTTGTCACAACAATGCTGGCTCTACCTCCTGCGGAGCGTCTGATGTCCCTGCCCTGCTCACTGAAAGGAGAAGCCAGAGTCTGCAAAACAAAGTTCTCAGAGCCTGGACTGGATTAGGCAAAGGCCCCCCTGGCCTGCCAGAACAAAGGATTTTATGTATAAAAGTAGAAGCCCTGCTCCTAAGAAACTAGATCCTGCTTTGAACCAAGAAGAATCCTCTGCCTGAGGAGAAGGAACCGGGAAATCTGAAGGAGGAAGACTGTCCCTATCCTGGTGGACTGGCCTGCAGTGGCTGCCTTGCTGCCAAAGGAGAAGAAACCCTTTCCAAAGACTTGCTACTTTCTACAAAAGAACTTGTGCTCAAAGAAATGATCTCCAAGGGCTTGGAAGTGAGCTTGCCCCCTGAACTGAGCCCCAGGACCATTGGGCTCATCCTGCCTTCGCTGTCTACTGCTGGTCTGCGGTGTTTCTCCCCTCGCCGGAGCCGTGACCTCCAGTCCGCCTCGCCTCCTCCTTGGGCCGTGACGTGTTGTGCCTCGCCGCCCCTGCCTTGTGTGAGCCCCGCTCGAATTCGAGCCGCTCTCCCTACGCCTCGCTGGGCCGCCCGCACTCCGTCACCTCGCCCAATTTGGTGCGCGCTGTGCGCACCTCACCCCTCCTGCCGGAATCAGATCTGAGTGCTGTTTAATGCCCCGGACGGCCCGTACGTTCGAGACGTACCAGGCCGCCCTGCTCCGCACTCCTGCATCTGAAGGGTCGCGCCGCACACTGAAGAGCCTCTGGTACGGTCCGTACTAGAAGCCCCGTGCCGCGCCTGCCTGCCTTGGAACATCGCGCCCCTGCAGACCCGAAGGTACGTCTCGACCAACAACGCGTACTGAATAAGTACGCCTCGTACACCTAACAGATGCCTCGCCCCGCGAACGCTCCCAGCACCGGATCGTCCGCACCTCTCCCCGCAGTCCCGCTCACATGCCTCGCAACTCAGGGCCTCCTACGAGCCGTACTGCCAGTAGGCGACGAAATCCATCCTTAAAGCTACTTTGCGACTCGAACTGAGTCTGTGTTCGCATCGGACCGCAACGTTTGGTTAGCTCATTCAAAAGTATGAACTGCCATGAACGGGTCGCCCAGCCAGTGCGAAGCGCACAGGACCCCAAAACTAAGCTTGTTTTAAAGAACTCTTCTATACAAAAGTACTGTGGCATCATTTTAAAAGCGGTATTGTGGTCTTGTATTTAAACTTGCATAGCAATATATATTTACATAAACTTTACTTATTTTCATACAAAATAGACTGGTGTCCATTTGTGGTGGGTCATTTTGATTACTGTGTAACTGTCCTAAATGCTTAACGCTCAGGGATCAGCCTTGTCTGCTCGCAACCCAGAGGGTGAGCAGGGGTTATTCTCGAGAGTAAGTCCCTTGCCCTGACTAGAGGAGAGGGTCCCTGTTTGTCACAAGTGCATACCTGTGCCAACCAGAGACCCCCAAATCTAACATTGGAGGCAGCGGTGAGTATTTCGAATTTGCATTTATGATTGATGTACAGTAATTATTTGATCACCACGTAGTGAGTTCAGACCAATAACGCAGCCACAGACTTATTGATTTTTTAAAATTCTTTTTACTGAGAGAACTTCATTTTTAAATCATGCCTGGTTCACTCCCTGCGGAAAAGGCAGCCTCTGTGATCTCTGGAATGGATGACATAGATTGGGGAGAAGAAGGACTTGAGAGCTACAAGGTGGAGCAGTTGAAAGGTTTCTGCGCAAAGTTCAGAATCTCCCAATCAGGATGTAAAAATAAGGCCCATTTCATAAAGGCGCTGAGGGCCTGGAAAGAACCAAGGGCACCAGAGAATGCGGTGGAAGTGGAACCACCAGAGAGCATTGTTGATCTTGGCAGAATCTTGTCGCCAGAGGAGCTGGCAGACAGGAAGGAAGCCAGGGCACACGAAATGGAGTTGGCAAGATTGAAAATCAATGGGCAATTGTAACTAGAAAGCAAAAAGATGGCTCTGGAAGAAAGAAAAATTCAGATGGAGCATGAGATGAAAATGAGGGAGATGGATCTGAGAGCACCTACTCTCTCTGTTGGCAGCACTACGCCAGTGCAGGTAGAGTCAAGGGTGTACAACCCAAAAGAGGTGGTTAAGGAATTTTTTAAGAATGATGACATAGGGCAGTGGTTCAAGGCCTATGAGGTAGCCATGTCTTCCCACTGGGTCCCTGAGAGAGATTCGGGAGCAGGGTTGTGGGGGTGGTTCCTCAGTGAGGGGCGGAACACACTGTTAGATTTACCCTCTGAAGTTCATAATTCCTTCCCCACATGAAGGAAGCTTTGATGGCAAGGTATGGGTTAACTCCTGAATTGTACAGACAGAGGTTCAGGGGTTGCACTAAGATTCCTGGGAGCACCTATGTTGAATATGTGACTTTTTTTGCAGAGTACTGGATGGTTGGGTGAAGGGTAGCAAAGTGAATGATTTTCAAGGTCTCTTTGATTTAATTGCATGGGAGCACTTGTATAGTAATTGTTTTCCTGAGCTACGCCAGCACCTGATTGATAGCAAGCTGACTAACCCTAGGAAGCTTGCTGAGGAGGCTGGATCAGCACCAGGGTCCACAAGGGTCAAGTGGGAGACTCCGCCACGGGTGGGCAGGGTCCTCAGCAGAAGAGTGGGAGGGACAAGGGTAAACAGAGGGAGTTTCAGAAGAGGCCCCAAAGTAGTCCCCAAGGGAACCAAGGGAAAGGTTCTCAGCCTCCCCCACCCCAGAAGCAGACCGGGGCCCGACAGGTACCCCTGTTCAAAGAGGGCCCATAAAGTGTTACAAGTGTGGTGAGCTGGGTCATTTTGCCAATGATCTCAAGAGACCCCTAAATCTAACAATGACCCTGCAAAAAGTCCAACAAGCCTCATCAATCTCCTCCACTTTCGCCTCTGCACAGGGAGGGCTCTGTGCTGTGCGGAGTCTGTATCCTCCATCCTCTCTTCCTTCACAGGGCACCGCATACCACCAGTGGGAAGACCAGCATTCAACAAAGAAATGATGGCTTGGCACTCAACAGTGGAGGTGAGCGGTGAAAAGAAATGATGGCTCAGCTCTCAACAGTGGAGGTGAGTGGTGAAAAGAAATGATGGCTCGGCACTCAACAGTGGAGGTGAGCGGTGAAAAGAAATGATGGCTTGGCACTCAACAGTGGAGGTGAGCGGTGAAAAGAAATGATGGCTTGGCACTCAACAGTGGAGGTGAGCGGTGAAAAGAAATGATGGCTTGGCACTCAACAGTGGAGGTGAGCGGTGAAAAGAAATGATGGCTTGGCACTCAACAGTGGAGGTGAGCGGTGAAAAGAAATGATGGCTTGGCACTCAACAGTGGAGGTGAGTTGTGAAAAGAAATGATGGCTTGGCACTCAACAGTGGAGGTGAGCGGTGAAAAGAAATGATGGCTCGGCTCTCAACAGTGGAGGTGAGCGGTGAAAAGAAATGATGGCTTGGCACTCAACAGTGGAGGTGAGCGGTGAAAAGAAATGATGGCTTGGCACTCAACAGTGGAGGTGAGCGGTGAAAAGAAATGATGGCTTGGCACTCAACAGTGGAGGTGAGTAGTGACGCTGCCCGCCTTACAATTCTTCCAATGAACCCTCCTCGCCAGCCCTGTTATTTGGCCAGCATAAGTTTGCATTCTGGGAGTTGTAGTTTGTGTTTCTGTGCTAGAAGTTTGGGTTTAGAAGTCACCGTGTGCAAAATCAGGTTGGTAAACAAGTCCTCCATAGCAGTTGGTGTATCAGATTTACCTGTCCATGTGTGAGAGAGGAATGCATGCATTAATGTAGGTCTTATAGTTTATCACTATATACAGTGGGATGATGAGTCTGCTATAGTGACCCGTCTGGGGCCATCTCCAGAGCTCTCAAGTGGCTCCATGTCGTCTGGTATTTTCAACCATTGGTGATAATTTATCCTACATCATTAGACATGCCGGGTTCTCGAGGCCATGTTTACAGTGTCACAGGGTCCACAATGCAGCATATTTGGAAAAAAGCTAGGCGCACGGGAAGAGGCCACACATACGTGGCGCACAGGAAGAGGCCACACATATGTGGTGCAAGGGAAGAGGCCACGCATACGTGGCCACTTGACACCTTGTCTTTGGCGAAGTTCATGTTCCTGCAGGGCCGGCTCAGCCATGTATTATTCTCAGGTTGTAAATGAGCGCGCGTTAGAGCCTGCGCTTGTCCTATGATGGATACAGGACCAGCAAGATTTGGAGTCTGCCCATTACAAAGATGTGGCAAGGCTTCAAAGAATTGTTTCCTTCCTTAGGGCCAAGAACTCCAAGGCAACTTGTGATACTTTTCAACTTAAGGTGGCAGTATTTTATTGACTACACCACTGAATCACACCTTTAACCAAGTCCCTGTCCCCTGAGAGATCCCTGGTCCCTTTAACTTTTCTTGTCAAGAGCTGCTCTTGTTGCAGGAACCTGTAATGCACGTCGATGTGCTGTAGATATAAGCACGCCAACGGGTGACTACTTCATCCTGATGAAGTGTCCGTTAAAAAAGTGCATCACCATGTACTTCCTAATATGGAGCATGGCTGAGACGGGGCTCTAAATCCATAGGGTAGGTTATGTTATTTCTAGTTTATATTGCATTACTTATGCTGCTTTGTGTTCGTAGTGTTGCCGTTGCTGTTCTGTTCTGCACACAGGGCACAGGTAACACTGCTATCCCAGCAGGGCCCTGCATGCTAGATGAGGTGGACACTGGCTCTGTCACACTGTCGCTGCAGGTAACACTCCCATCCCAGCAGGGCCCTGCATGCTAGATGAGGTGGACACTGGCTCTGCCACACTGTCGCTGCAGGTAACACTCCCATCCCAGCAGGGCCCTGCATGCTAGATGAGGTGGACACCGGCTCTGTCACACTGTCGCTGCAGGTAACACTCCCATCGCAGCAGGGCCCTGCATGCTAGATGAGGTGGACACTGGCTCTGTCACACTGTCGCTGCAGGTAACACTGCCTTTCATCCCAGCAGGGCCCTGCATGCTAGATGAGGTGGACACTGGCTCTGTCTCACTGTTGCTGCAAGTAACACTCCCATCGCAGCAGGGCCCTGCATGCTAGATGAGGTGGACACGGCTCTGTCACACTGTCGCTGCAGGTAACACTCCCATCGCAGCAGGGCCCTGCATGCTAGATGAGGTGGACACCGGTTCTGTCACACTGTCGTTGCAGGTAACACTCCCATCCCAGCAGGGCCCTGCATGCTAGATGAGGTGGACACCGGCTCTGTCACACTGTCGCTGCAGGTAACACTCCCATCGCAGCAGGGCCCTGCATGCTAGATGAGGTGGACACCGGCTCTGTCACACTGTCGCTGCAGGTAACACTCCCATCCCAGCAGGGCCCTGCATGCTAGATGAGGTGGACACCGGCTCTGTCACACTGTCGCTGCAGGTAACACTCCCATCGCAGCAGGGCCCTGCATGCTAGATGAGGTGGACACTGGCTCTGTCACACTGTCGCTGCAGGTAACACTCCCATCCCAGCAGGGCCCTGCATGCTAGATGAGGTGGACACCGGCTCTGTCACACTGTCGTTGCAGGTAACACTCCCATCCCAGCAGGGCCCTGCATGCTAGATGAGGTGGACACTGGCTCTGTCACACTGTCGCTGCAGGTAACACTCCCATCGCAGCAGGGCCCTGCATGCTAGATGAGGTGGACACTGGCTCTGTCACACTGTCGCTGCAGGTAACACTCCCATCCCAGCAGGGCCCTGCATGCTAGATGAGGTGGACACCGGCTCTGTCACACTGTCGCTGCAGCTGCAGATGCATCCTGGACTCAGGAGGGTCAGTGGCGGTGATCCTCCTGGACCTCAGCGCGGCGTTTGACACCGTGAACCATCAGGTGTTGATCCGACGGCTGGCTGAGGTAGGGGTCTCCGGGGTGGCCCTGCAGTGGCTGAGATCTTTTCTCTCGAATCGTTCCTACCAGGTGTGGGATGGCCCTGAGAGATCCAAATCCATTCCCCTCCAGTGTGGAGTGCCACAGGGCTCGTCATTGAGCCCCACATTATTTAATGTATATATGGCCCCCCTGGAGGACGTAGTATCCCCATATGACATCAAAATCGTCAGCTACGCTGACGATACGCAGCTAGTGGTTTCCTTATCACATCTGGCCGACAATCCTGACATCTTAAACTCCTGCCTGGCAGATGTTCACACTTGGATGGGAGATTCCTCCCTCAAGTTAAACGGCTCAAAGACGGAAATACTGCTGCTGGGGAGTAAAACTACCCTTCTCCCGCCGCTCAGCTGGCCGGGATGTATGGGCGATCCCCCGGCCCCCAAAGATGCGATCAAAAGCCTTGGAGTCTGGCTAGAACCAGACTTGTCTTTCCGCACCCAAGCCAAGAAAACAGCAGGAGTATGTTATGCCCTGCTCAGGTCGGCTCGGAAAATCTTCCCTCTACTACCGGTAACATCGAGGAAGCTGCTGATTCAGGGTCTTATAACATCTAGACTCGATTATAGTAACGCCATCTTTTTGGGCGCCCCTGAATCAACCTTTAAGATCCTTCAACAGGTCCAAAATGCAGCGGCAAGGCTGCTTATGGACATTCCGAGGACGCAATCAGCGATACCGGCATTGAAGGCATTGCATTGGCTCCCCGTGCGGGAGAGAGTGACCTTTAAGGCACTTTGCACCGCTCATAAAATTCTCGCAGGTAAAGGCCCCCTTATTTTAAAAAATCTAGTGATTCCCTACAAAGCTGGCAGAACGCTGCGATCAGACACGAAACATCTCTTGAAGGTGCCTAGAGTCAAAAAGGTCCGCACTGGTGGGA
Source organism: Lissotriton helveticus (assembly GCF_964261635.1). NCBI lineage: Eukaryota > Metazoa > Chordata > Amphibia > Caudata > Salamandridae > Lissotriton > Lissotriton helveticus. The sequence continues at coordinate 48,478,724 of NC_136057.1, read as the reverse complement.
GAAGATTCTCATTTAATACGGCAAAGCTTTGGAACTCGCTCCCCCTAAAACTTCGAGCTGAGCCCTGTACACTGCGTTTCCGTAAAGGTCTTAAAACCTTTCTGTTTCCGGCATAACGCCTCTATGCTGTCCCCTTTACCATCTGATGTTGTCTGGAAGCGCCGGGATGCCCAAGGGTAGCTGCGCGCTATATAAGATTTTAAAATAAAGATGAGGTGGACACCGGCTCTATCACACTGTCGCTGCAGGTAACACTCCCATCCCAGCAGGGCCCTGCATGCTAGATGAGGTGGACACCGGCTCTGTCACACTGTCGCTGCAGGTAACACTCCCATCCCAGCAGGGCCCTGCATGCTAGATGAGGTGGACACCGGCTCTGTCACACTGCCGCTGCAGGTAACACTCCCATCGCAGCAGGGCCCTGCATGCTAGATGAGGTGGACACCGGCTCTGTCACACTGTCGCTGCAGGTAACACTCCCATCGCAGCAGGGCCCTGCATGCTAGATGAGGTGGACACCGGCTCTGTCACACTGTCGTTGCAGGTAACACTGCCTTTCATCCCAGCAGGACCCTGCATGCTAGATGAGATGGACACCGGCTCTGTCACACTGTCGCTGCAGGTAACACTCCCATCGCAGCAGGGCCCTGCATGCTAGATGAGGTGGACACCGGCTCTGTCACACTGTCGCTGCAGGTAACACTCCCATCGCAGCAGGGCCCTGCATGCTAGATGAGGTGGACACTGGCTCTGTCACACTGTCGTTGCAGGTAACACTCAGCAGGGCCCTGCATGCTAGATGAGGTGGACACTGGCTCTGTCACACTGTCGCTGCAGGTAACACTCCCATCGCAGCAGGGCCCTGCATGCTAGATGAGGTGGACTCTGGCTCTGTCACACTGTCGCTGCAGGTAACACTCCCATCGCAGCAGGGCCCTGCATGCTAGATGAGGTGGACACCGGCTCTGTCACACTGTCGCTGCAGGTAACACTCCCATCGCAGCAGGGCCCTGCATGCTAGATGAGGTGGACACTGGCTCTGTCACACTGTCGCTGCAGGTAACACTCCCATCGCAGCAGGGCCCTGCATGCTAGATGAGGTGGACACCGGCTCTGTCACACTGTTGCTGCAGGTAACACTACTATCGCAGCAGGGCCCTGCATGCTAGATGAGGTGGACACCGACCCTGTCACACTGTCGCTGCAGGTAACACTGCCTTTCATCCCAGCAGGGCCCTGCATGCTAGATGAGGTGGACACCGGCTCTGTCACACTGTCGCTGCAGGTAACACTCCCATCCCAGCAGGGCCCTGCATGCTAGATGAGGTGGACACCGGCTCTGTCACACTGTCGCTGCAGGTAACACTCCCATCCCAGCAGGGCCCTGCATGCTAGATGAGGTGGACACCGGCTCTGTCACACTGTCGCTGCAGGTAACACTCCCATCGCAGCAGGGCCCTGCATGCTAGATGAGGTGGACACTGGCTCTGTCACACTGTCGCTGCAGGTAACACTCCCATCCCAGCAGGGCCCTGCATGCTAGATGAGGTGGACACCGGTTCTGTCACACTGTCGCTGCAGGTAACACTCCCATCGCAGCAGGGCCCTGCATGCTAGATGAGGTGGACACTGGCTCTGTCACACTGTCGCTGAAGGTAACACTCCCATCCCAGCAGGGCCCTGCATGCTAGATGAGGTGGACACCGGCTCTGTCACACTGTCGCTGCAGGTAACACTCCCATCGCAGCAGGGCCCTGCATGCTAGATGAGGTGGACACTGGCTCTGTCACACTGTCGCTGCAGGTAACACTCCCATCCCAGCAGGGCCCTGCATGCTAGATGAGGTGGACACCGGCTCTGTCACACTGTCGCTGCAGGTAACACTCCCATCCCAGCAGGGCCCTGCATGCTAGATGAGGTGGACACTGGCTCTGTCACACTGTCGCTGCAGGTAACACTCCCATCGCAGCAGGGCCCTGCATGCTAGATGAGGTGGACTCTGGCTCTGTCACACTGTCGCTGCAGGTAACACTCCCATCGCAGCTGGGCCCTGCATGCTAGATGAGGTGGACACCGGCTCTGTCACACTGTCGTTGCAGGTAACACTCCCATCGCAGCAGGGCCCTGCATGCTAGATGAGGTGGACACTGGCTCTGTCACACTGTTGCTGCAGGTAACACTACTATCGCAGCAGGGCCCTGCATGCTAGATGAGGTGGACACCGGCTCTGTCACACTGTCGTTGCAGGTAACACTCCCATCGCAGCAGGGCCCTGCATGCTAGATGAGGTGGACACTGGCTCTGTCACACTGTTGCTGCAGGTAACACTCCCATCGCAGCAGGGCCCTGCATGCTAGATGAGGTGGACTCTGGCTCTGTCACACTGTCGCTGCAGGTAACACTCCCATCGCAGCAGGGCCCTGCATGCTAGATGAGGTGGACACCGGCTCTGTCACACTGTCGCTGCAGGTAACACTCCCATCGCAGCAGGGCCCTGCATGCTAGATGAGGTGGACACTGGCTCTGTCACTCTGTCGCTGCAGGTAACACTCCTATCGCAGCAGGGCCCTGCATGCTAGATGAGGTGGACACCGGCTCGGTCACACTGTTGCTGCAGGTAACACTACTATCGCAGCAGGGCCCTGCATGCTAGATGAGGTGGACACCGGCCCTGTCACACTGTCGCTGCAGGTAACACTGCCTTTCATCCCAGCAGGGCCCTGCATGCTAGATGAGGTGGACACTGGCTCTGTCTCACTGTCGCTGCAAGTAACACTCCCATCGCAGCAGGGCCCTGCATGCTAGATGAGGTGGACACCGGCTCTGTCACACTGTCGCTGCAAGTAACACTCCCATCGCAGCAGGGCCCTGCATGCTAGATGAGGTGGACACCGGCTCTGTCACACTGTCGTTGCAGGTAACACTCAGCAGGGCCCTGCATGCTAGATGAGGTGGACACTGGCTCTGTCACACTGTCGCTGCAGGTAACACTCCCATCGCAGCAGGGCCCTGCATGCTAGATGAGGTGGACTCTGGCTCTGTCACACTGTCGCTGCAGGTAACACTCCCATCGCAGCAGGGCCCTGCATGCTAGATGAGGTGGACACCGGCTCTGTCACACTGTCGTTGCAGGTAACACTCCCATCGCAGCAGGGCCCTGCATGCTAGATGAGGTGGACACTGGCTCTGTCACACTGTTGCTGCAGGTAACACTACTATCGCAGCAGGGCCCTGCATGCTAGATGAGGTGGACACCGGCTCTGTCACACTGTCGTTGCAGGTAACACTCCCATCGCAGCAGGGCCCTGCATGCTAGATGAGGTGGACACTGGCTCTGTCACACTGTTGCTGCAGGTAACACTCCCATCGCAGCAGGGCCCTGCATGCTAGATGAGGTGGACTCTGGCTCTGTCACACTGTCGCTGCAGGTAACACTCCCATCGCAGCAGGGCCCTGCATGCTAGATGAGGTGGACACGGCTCTGTCACACTGTCGCTGCAGGTAACACTCCCATCGCAGCAGGGCCCTGCATGCTAGATGAGGTGGACACTGGCTCTGTCACACTGTCGCTGCAGGTAACACTCCTATCGCAGCAGGGCCCTGCATGCTAGATGAGGTGGACACCGGCTCGGTCACACTGTTGCTGCAGGTAACACTACTATCGCAGCAGGGCCCTGCATGCTAGATGAGGTGGACACCGGCCCTGTCACACTGTCGCTGCAGGTAACACTGCCTTTCATCCCAGCAGGGCCCTGCATGCTAGATGAGGTGGACACTGGCTCTGTCTCACTGTCGCTGCAAGTAACACTCCCATCGCAGCAGGGCCCTGCATGCTAGATGAGGTGGACACCGGCTCTGTCACACTGTCGCTGCAAGTAACACTCCCATCGCAGCAGGGCCCTGCATGCTAGATGAGGTGGACACCGGCTCTGTCACACTGTCGTTGCAGGTAACACTCCCATCGCAGCAGGGCCCTGCATGCTAGATGAGGTGGACACCGGCTCTGTCACACTGTCGCTGCAGGTAACACTCCCATCGCAGCAGGGCCCTGCATGCTAGATGAGGTGGACACCGGCTCTGTCACACTGTTGCTGCAGGTAACACTACTATCGCAGCAGGGCCCTGCATGCTAGATGAGGTGGACACCGGCTCTGTCACACTGTCGCTGCAAGTAACACTCCCATCGCAGCAGGGCCCTGCATGCTAGATGAGGTGGACACTGGCTCCCTCACACTGTTTCTACAGGTAACGCTGCACCTTTCACCCTTTGCTCTGTGTCTAATGCTGGTACTTATGTTCATGTCGCTTTATTTATGTGCAAAATACTCTGGCATTACTTCTGTTGTCACACTGTTCTCGGCTGATGAATATACTGCCTGTGTTTGGTTGTCTCCATTCGCCTGGTGCAAGAGTACAGTCATAAAGTCATAAAGTCATAAAATTTGTATAGCGCACTACATACCCAGAGGGTTTCAAGGCGCTTAGGAAGGGGAGGAGGATTATTTGTCAAATATCCACGTTTTAAGCTGCTTTCTGAACGCTAGGTGATTCTGGGTGAGGCGAAGGTGAGCGGGGAGTGAGTTCCATGTTTTGGCAGCCAGGTAAGAAAAGGATCTGCCTCCCATGGTGGTCTTGTTGATGCGAGGTACAGTGGCGAAGGCTTGGCTGGAAGAGCGAAGTTGGCGGGAGGGGGTGTAGAAGGACAGTCGAGAGTTGAGGCAATCTGGACCGATGTTGTAGAGTGATTTGTGTGCGTGGGTAAGCAGTCGGAAAGTGATCCTCTTATTGACGGGTAACCAGTGGAGGTCTTTAAGGTGACCAGAGATGTGTTCATTGCGTGGGATGTCTAATATGAGCCTGGCTGAGGCGTTTTGGATTCGTTGTAGTTTCTTCTGGAGTTTAGCGGTGGTACCTGCGTAGAGGGTGTTTCCGTAGTCCAGTCGGCTCGTGACTAGAGCGTGGGTGACTGTTTTCCTTGTTTCGGAGGGGATCCAGCGAAATGTTTTTCTGAGCATGCGAAGGATGTTAAAGCAGGAAGAGGATACGGCGCTGACTTGTCTGTTCATTGAGAGTGAAGAATCCAGGATGACGCCAAGGTTCCGTGCGTGGTCTGTCGGGATGGGTGCTTTTCCGAGGGGTTCCGGCCACCAGGAGTCGTCCCATGCAGAGGGGGATGTACCTAAGATGAGGACTTCTGTTTTGTCTGAGTTCAGTTTCAGACGGCTTTGTTTCATCCATTCGGCGACTTCTTTCATTCCTTCGTGTAGGTTAGTTTTGGCGGTGCTGGGGTCCTTGGTGAGAGAAAGGATCAGCTGGGTGTCGTCCGCGTAAGAGATGATATTGAGGTTGTGTTGGCGGGCGATGGCCGCGAGGGGGGTCATGTATACGTTGAAAAGGGTGGGACTGAGTGAAGATCCTTGAGGTACGCCGCAGATGATTTCAGAGGCCTCGGACTTGAATGGTGGGAGGCGGACTCTCTGTGTTCTTCCGGTGAGGAACGAGGTGATCCATTCCAGTGCTTTTCCTTGGATTCCGATGTTTCTGAGGCGTTGTAAAAGGGTGCTGTGGCAGACTGTGTCGAAGGCTGCAGAGAGGTCGAGGAGGATGAGGGCGACTGTGTCTCCATTGTCCAGTAGAGTTCGAATGTCGTCTGTTGCTGCGATGAGTGCGGTCTCAGTGCTGTGTTTGGCTCGGAAGCCAGATTGTGAGGGGTCGAGTGATTTGTTGGCTTCGAGGAAGGCGGCGAGCTGGTTGTTGACGGCTTTCTCGATGACTTTGGCCGGAAATGGAAGAAGCGAGATGGGGCGGTAGTTTTTGAGTTCGGTGGGGTCTGCTGTTGGTTTTTTCAGAAGGGCGGTGAGTTCAGCGTGTTTCCAGTCTTCTGGGAAGGTAGCGGAGTTGAAGGAGCAGTTGATGACGTCTCGGAGGTGCGGAGCTATGACGGAGTCTGCTTTGTTGAAGATGTGGTGAGGGCAAGGGTCTGTGGGGGATCCAGAGTGGATGGAATTCATCAGGCGGATGGTGTCCTCAGTGGAGATTGGGTTCCAGGCGTTAAGGGTGTTTACGGGAGGAAGATGGTCAGCAGATGGTAGGGTGGGTTGGCTTCCGGGTTGGTTGTCAAAGCTTTTGTGGATGTCAGCAATCTTGTTGTGGAAAAAAGAGGCTAGGGAGTCGCAGAGGGTTTGAGAGGGGGTGATGTCGTTGGAGTTGGCCGAGGGGTTGGAAAATTCCTTGACGATGTTGAAAAGTTCCTTGCTGTTGCGGGCGTTGTTGTCAAGTCGATCCTTGAATGCTGTTTTCTTGGCTTTTCGGATCAGTTGGTGGTGAGTACGGGTGGCGCTTTTGAAGGCGTCCTTGTTGCTGGTGGATGGGTCTTTTTTCCAGGCCTTTTCAAGGGTGCGGCACAGTTTCTTGGACTTCTTGAGATCATCGTTGAACCATGAGGCCTTCTTGTTGCCAAGTTTGTGTTGACGTTTTTTCAGTGGTGCTAAGGTGTCGGCGGTGTTGGATAACCATAGGGTGAGGTTGGAGGCGGCTTCGTTGACGTTAGATGAGAGGGCTGGGGAGGTTCGAAGGAGCGATGTGGAGATCTGGTCCGTGGTGATTTTGTTCCAGTTTCTTTGTAGAGTTGGTTGAAGGTGGATGATGGGTTTCGGCTTGTTGTAGGTGAAGTGAACACAGCTGTGGTCAGTCCAGAGGAGATCCGTAGTGTGGCTGAAGGAGACATGGTTGCTGGAGGTGAAGATGGGGTCGAGTGTGTGACCTGCGATGTGGGTGGGGGAAGTGACCAGTTGTTTAAGTCCGAGGTTGGCGAGGTTGTCTAAGAGGGTGGCGGTGTTGTGGTCGTTGATCTTTTCAAGGTGGAAGTTGAGGTCTCCCAGAAGGATGTAGTCTTTGGAGGGGAGCGCGTGTGGGGTGATGAAGTCTGTGATGTCTTCACTGAATTTTGCGCGGGGTCCTGGTGGTCTGTAGAGGAGGGTGCCTCTGAGAGTTGTCTTGGGGTCGATGTGGATCTGGAAGTGAAGGTGTTCGGAGTTGGCGAGGTTGGCGTCGGAGCTGGTAGAGATGCGGATGGATTTCTTATGGACGATAGCGATTCCTCCTCCTGTATGGACGGGGCGGTCCTTGCGTGTGATCTTATAGTCATCAGGGAATCTTATAGTCATCAGGGATAGCGATGGCGATGTCAGGGGCGGAGGAAGCGTTCATCCATGTTTCCGTTAGGAAGGCGACGTCAGGAGAGGTGGTGTCTAGTAGGTTCCAGAGGTCAATGGCGTGCCTGTGGACCGAGCGGGTGTTGAGAAGGATGCATTCTAGGTGGGTGGGGTCGGGAATCAGTGGTGTGGTCGTAGCGGAGATGTTGTTGGTGCGTCCAGGAGCGGCTTGGACGCAGTTGGGGGCGCGACCGGGGTTCAGGGCTAGGAGGGTGGCGGCATCGTAGGTAACGCGGGGGGGCTGGGCAGCGCGAGGGGCAGGGGGTCTGGCGCTGGGCGCGGTCCAGGCGCGGACGGGCGTAGACGGGCTTACCTTTGGCGCACCATTATAAAAACTTTACTCTTAGATAACTAAATGAAGCTGTCCTTCATTTTTCTAAAACACCTCAAGTAAATGTCACTGCAGTGCTTCAGGTGGGTACCATGGATTGCCGACGAACCCTCATTCCTGATAGAGGTCTGGCAGGTTTTCAGCTAGTTGAATGGTCAACTGCAAGCCGCCATTGTGATTTGTTTGTGCTATGCACTGAACAGGACTAAAAACACTAAAGCAAAGAGTAGCCCTTTGCTGTGTCCCAAATACAAGTAGAGTGCATCCGCTGGCGAAGGGCGCATGTGTTTCTGAACACGACCACATCTGACCTGCAGGTCGGGGTCCAGCCTGCCGTCCTCCATTGTCCTCACACTCCGCCCCTGTTATGTTGTTTTCCCCGTTCCCACCTCTTTACTGCAGTTTGCCGGCTCATGACCTCCTTGTTTTCTATTGCAGTGTTTCAGAGCAGCGACCGTACAGCACTAGCAGTATCCTCGTTCCTCAAGCAATGCTGAGCTGTCTGCTAAGGCGCAGCATCATACTTGCTGTCTTTTTAGGGCGACCCTATACAGAGCTTGCGCTGTTAGTCCAGCTGTTGTCTGTACTTTGTGGGGTCTGACTCCTCCCACACTTTGGATTGGCTTTTGTGCGCATCTTTAAAAATTGTAGCCTGCAAATAGCTAATGGTAGGTGCATGTTCCACCTTTCCTGAGAAGTTCACTTCCATGGAGTATTGCTGCGGGAACGAGCAGAGACGCGCATGCAGCCCCTGTGTGCAGTCTGGTGCATTATTACTGCTGCGGTTCTGATCGTTAGCAGGAAGCAGTGCTGAGGCTGTTTAACCCCTTCCAGCCCAGCCCATACTACAGTTTCTTCCCTCTCTGCCTACAGCTTTTTTTTCCTTCACAAATGTGAACTTTATCAATTGACAGCTAAATGAAACAAGAACACAAGGGGGCGTGGCCAAGCACGGATTGCAGATGGCTGCGTAGTTTGTGAGCTCCGTTGCCCGACTAGCCCTTTACTATCCCAGGGTGTCTTATTAATAGCGGAGCCCATCCCGCCTGCTCCGAGTGACCTACTGTGCGAGCCGATGGAACGGAGCTCCGCTACCAGGTGGCGGCCCGCTCGGCCTCCTGAAGCTGGGGCCCACAGTAGCCCAGCCTCCCAGAGCAGGGCTCCAGCCAACTCACCCCTGCCAGCCGGTGGCGCCGCGAATTGGGGCGCCGTCACAGAGTTGTCCCTGCCGATGATTTCTCTGGAGCCCTGCAGATCCGAAGCGGCCGACGGAGAGACATGACTGCGGCAGAAGGTTGGTGCGACAGGAGGGTGCTGAGATCTGAGCAAGAGTGAGCGCGCCGGCCGCAGGGCGTAAGATGGCGGCAGCGCAGCTCTCTTCAGTAAGGGTTGGAGCCCAAGTCTGGCATGTGACACGTGTCACTCTGTCATGTGGCATATGCCACATCTGATGTGACATATGCCATAGATTTTCTACTTGGTCTTTCATTATTATCAGTTGAGCATTTCCAAAGGACTATGTTTCACTCTGCTGAAATAAATAAATTGTTTAAAAAAATAAAAAATATATTAAAAAATAATTTCCCGAGGTGGGGTTTGAACTCTGGTCAAAACTCACTCAAAGCCCCTGTACATTCACAGTGAGCCACCTACTCTGCTAAAAGTTCCCCAGCCAAAGGTATCTATGTCATAGAATAAGGTTGTGAGTCCTTCCTCTATTTCTATTGTCTTTGGACTGTAGATACCAGAAATCTTCTCTCGATTTACATTCTTTAAATACAAATAGCCCTTCCTTTCAGACAGTCTGCCACTAGCCCCATGCATTTCCAATTCTTACACAATCATCCCCAAATTCTCATTCCACTACATAAGTGATTTCTTTCATAGCAAACCTGTCCCCCCTATCCACGTGCCACACAGCATGCCATTATCAATGCCTGACATGCACTATGACTAAGGAGGCCATAGTTCTCCCAGATACTGCTAGGGGGTCATTTACAAAGGCACAGCTTTCATTTGTGGAATTTAGAAATAAAATGAAAAAAAACAAAATACGATTTTCCCAAGCTGGGGTTTGAACCCTGGTCAAAACTCACTGAAAGCCCCTGCACCTTCACAGTGAGCCACCTACTCTGCTGAAAGTTCCCCAGCCAAAGGCATCTATGTCATAGAATAAGGATGTCAGTCCTTCCTCTATTTCTATTGTCTTTGGACGGTAGATACCAGAAATCTTCTCTCGATTTACATTCTTTAAATACAAATAGCCCTTCCTTTCATACAGTCTGCCACTAGTCCCATGCATTTCCAATTCTTACACAATCATCCCCAAATTCTCATTCCACTAAATAAGTGATTTCTTTCATAGCAAACCTGTCCCCCCTATCCACGTGCCACACAGCATGCCATTATCAATGCCTGACATGCACTATGACTAAGGAGGCCATAGTTCTACCAGATACTGCTAGGGGGTGATTTACAAAGGCACAGCTTTCATTTGTGGAATTTAGAAATAAAATGAAAAAAAAAAAAAACGATTTTCCCCAGCTGGTGTTTGAACCCTGGTCAAAACTCACTGAAAGCCCCTGCACATTCACAGTGAGCCACCTACTCTGCTGAAAGTTCCCCAGCCAAAGGCATCTATGTCATAGAATAAGGATGTCAGTCCTTCCTCTATTTCTATTGTCTTTGGACTGTAGATACCAGAAATCTTCTCTCGATTTACATTCTTTAAATACAAATAGCCCTTCCTTTCATACAGTCTGCCACTAGCCCCATGCATTTCCAATTCTTACACAATCATCCCCAAATTCTCATTCCACTAAATAAGTGATTTCTTTCGTAGCAAACCTGTCCCCCCTATCCACGTGCCACACAGCATGCCATTATCAATGCCTGACATGCACTATAACTAAGGAGGCCATAGTTCTCCCAGATACTGCTAGAGGGTCATTTACAAAGGCACAGCTTTCATTTGTGGAATTTAAAAATAAAATGAAAAAAAAAAAAACGATTTTCCCCAGCTGGGGTTTGAACCCTGGTCAAAACTCACACAAAGCCCCTGCATATTCACAGTGAGCCACCTACTCTGCTGAAAGTTCTCCAGCCAAAGGCATCTATGTCATAGAATAAGGATGTCAGTCCTTCCTCTATTTCTATTGTCTTTGGACTGTAGATACCAGAAATCTTCTCTCGATTTACATTCTTTAAATACAAATAGCCCTTCCTTTCATACAGTCTGCCACTAGCCCCATGCATTTCCAATTCTTACACAATCATCCCCAAATTCTCATTCCACTAAATAAGTGATTTCTTTCATAGCAAACTGTCCCCCCTATCCGCATGCCACACAGCATGCCATTATCAATGCCTGACATGCACTATGACTAAGGAGGCCATAGTTCTCCCAGATACTGCTAGGGAGTCATTTACAAAGGCACAGCTTTCATTTGTGGAATTTAGAAATAAAAAAAAAAAAAATAAAAAAAACGATTTTCCCCAGCTTGGGTTTGAACCCTGGTCAAAACTCACTCAAAGTCCCTGCACATTAACAGTGAGCCACCTACTCTGCTGAAAGTTCCCCATATAGCCCTTCCTTTCATACAGTCTGCCACTAGCCACTAGCCCCATGCACACTGCTAGGGGGTGATTTACAAAGATATAAAAGGATGTCGTCAGCTTAGAGCGAAATGCGATCCTCAAACTCCGGGGTCCAGCTGATACCACTCATCGAGGGCTGCCAACGCAGCCAGTGGTTCCAAGGCCAGAGCAAAGAGGAGAGGGGACAACGGGCATCCCTGTCGCGTGCCTCTGCCCAGTACAAAGGGGCCAGAGACTTTGCCATTCACCACTACCTGGGCCAGCGGCTCCTTGTATAACAGTTTTACCCATCTGATAAATCCTGGGCCGAAACTAAACTTTGCGAGCGCGGCCCAAAGGTATGGCCACTCCACCGTATCGAAGGCCATCGTTGCATCCAGGGATGCCAAGATGGCCGGCTCACGTATGGGCGCCACTCTCGCGAGGACTCCATGGAGACGCCGCAGGTTGAGTGTGGTATTGCGATGTGGAATAAAGCCGGACTCATCAGGATGGACTAAATCACCAATGACTGTTATCAGGCGATTCGCCAGAACCTTAGCCAGAATCTTAGGCTCGGCGTTCAAAAGTGAAATGGGCCTATAGGATGTACAATGTTCTCGCGGCTTTCCCTCTTTGTGGATAACTGCAATGGTTGCGAGCCTTTGATCACGGGGGAGGAGGCCCGCATCATGCGATTCAAGAAACATAGCCCGGCGATATGGCGCTATCTTGTCGGGTCTTAGTTTGTAAAGTTCAATAGGGAGGCCGTTTGGTCCCATCGCTTTGACTGAACGCACTGAACGGATCGCCAGCGCAATCTCATCAGCAGTCAGTACAGCATCCATCAATTCCCTGTCTTCGTCAGCTAGGCGGGGTAAAGCTATGTCTCGCAACAACAAGTGCGAGTCCTCTTCGGGTCTGTCCGATACGGGAGAATAAACCCCCTGAAGATATTCTGCGAAGCGTTCCACTATTTCCACTGGGTCAGTAACTCTCATACCACTCTGACTTTCAATCACCGGAACCACCCGGCTCGCTCTCTCCTTCTTGTCCAGCCATGCAATCAATTTACCTGCCTTATCCCCAACATCATACAAACGCCCCTGCTGCTCTCTACTCATGGATCTGGCAGCGTCAGTGACCAGTGCTTTATAATCACTCTGTTTGAGACTAAGAGCATGAAATTTCTCCTGAGTAACATCATGTTCCAAATCTTCTTCCAACTCGTCTATTTCGGATTCAAGTCGGATTACTTCTTCATGTTTACTCCTCTTGGCACAGGAAATCAACGACAAAGCCTGCCCACGGATAACTGTTTTGAAAGCCTCCCAAAGTGAAACAGCAGAAGACACTGACCCCAAGTTTTCAAGTAAATAGTGCTCTATAGACTTAACCAATGCGGCACGGGTCCTAGGGTTGCGGAGGTACCATGGGTTTATGGGAGCTAACCTCCCTTCTGCTCCAACACCAGTATCCAACACCATGAGTAGCGGGTAGTGATCTGAAATGCCACGAGGCAGATGTCTAACCTCCTTAACCATCATGGCCTGCACCGCTGGCATCAGTACATAATCAAGCCTAGAGAGGCTGCCATGTGCCCCGGAGCGGAAGGTGTATTGTGTCTGCCCAGGGTGTAGCAAGCGCCACCAATCTACTAATCCCAAAGTGTCCATAAGCCTACTCAGCCAAGCCTTTGATCCCGGCAGGTCCCTAGGTGGATAACGATCTTCCCTTCCACAAAAAACCGAATTAAAGTCACCACCCACTATCAGGAATCCTTCCGGGAGATTCAGAAATACTTTACCGATATCTTCAAATGTGGACGATTGCAGACCAGGTGGGACATAAACAGACATTAGAAGTATGGTCTTGCCCTCCCATCTGCCCACTATTACTGCATAACGTCCCCTGTCATCATAAATCACCTCGTCAATTTCCAAGGGGAGGGAGGCTCTGATCATTACCCCCACCCCGAGACCCGGAGATGAAGCCCGAATGAGCGACAAGACGATAACCTCAAGTAAACGTCACTGCAGTGCTTCAGGTGGGTACCATGGATTGCCGACGAACCCTCATTCCTGATAGAGGTCTGGCAGGTTTTCAGCTAGTTGAATGGTCAACTGCAAGCCGCCATTGTGATTTGTTTGTGCTATGCACTGAACAGGACTAAAAACACTAAAGCAAAGAGTAGCCCTTTGCTGTGTCCCAAATACAAGTAGAGTGCATCCGCTGGCGAAGGGCGCATGTGTTTCTGAACACGACCACATCTGACCTGCAGGTCGGGGTCCAGCCTGCCGTCCTCCATTGTCCTCACACTCCGCCCCTGTTATGTTGTTTTCCCCGTTCCCACCTCTTTACTGCAGTTTGCCGGCTCATGACCTCCTTGTTTTCTATTGCAGTGTTTCAGAGCAGCAACCGTACAGCACTAGCAGTATCCTCGTTCCTCAAGCAATGCTGAGCTGTCTGCTAAGGCGCAGCATCATACTTGCTGTCTTTTTAGGGCGACCCTATACAGCGCTTGCGCTGTTAGTCCAGCTGTTGTCTGTACTTTGTGGGGTCTGACTCCTCCCACACTTTGGATTGGCTTTTGTGCGCATCTTTAAAAATTGTAGCCTGCAAATAGCTAATGGTAGGTGCATGTTCCACCTTTCCTGAGAAGTTCACTCCCATGGAGTATTGCTGCGGGAACGAGCAGAGACGCGCATGCAGCCCCTGTGTGCAGTCTGGTGCATTATTACTGCTGCGGTTCTGATCGTTAGCAGGAAGCAGTGCTGAGGCTGTTTAACCCCTTCCAGCCCAGCCCATACTACAGTTTCTTCCCTCTCTGCCTACAGCTTTTTTTTCCTTCACAAATGTGAACTTTATCAATTGACAGCTAAATGAAACAAGAACACAAGGGGGCGTGGCCAAGCACGGATTGCAGATGGCTGCGTAGTTTGTGAGCTCCGTTGCCCGACTAGCCCTTTACTATCCCAGGGTGTCTTATTAATAGCGGAGCCCATCCCGCCTGCTCCGAGTGACCTACTGTGCGAGCCGATGGAACGGAGCTCCGCTACCAGGTGGCGGCCCGCTCGGCGTCCTGAAGCTGGGGCCCACAGTAGCCCAGCCTCCCAGAGCAGGGCTCCAGCCAACTCACCCCTGCCAGCCGGTGGCGCCGCGAATTGGGGCGCCGTCACAGAGTTGTCCCTGCCGATGATTTCTCTGGAGCCCTGCAGATCCGAAGCGGCCGACGGAGAGACATGACTGCGGCAGAAGGTTGGTGCGACAGGAGGGTGCTGAGATCTGAGCAAGAGTGAGCGCGCCGGCCGCAGGGCGTAAGATGGCGGCAGCGCAGCTCTCTTCAGTAAGGGTTGGAGCCCAAGTCTGGCATGTGACACGTGTCACTCTGTCATGTGGCATATGCCACATCTGATGTGACATATGCCATAGATTTTCTACTTGGTCTTTCATTATTATCAGTTGAGCATTTCCAAAGGACTATGTTTCACTCTGCTGAAATAAATAAATTGTTTAAAAAAATAAAAAATATATTAAAAAATAATTTCCCGAGGTGGGGTTTGAACTCTGGTCAAATCTCACTCAAAGCCCCTGTACATTCACAGTGAGCCACCTACTCTGCTAAAAGTTCCCCAGCCAAAGGTATCTATGTCATAGAATAAGGTTGTCAGTCCTTCCTCTATTTCTATTGTCTTTGGACTGTAGATACCAGAAATCTTCTCTCGATTTACATTCTTTAAATACAAATAGCCCTTCCTTTCATACAGTCTGCCACTAGCCCCATGCATTTCCAATTCTTACACAATCATCCCCAATATCTCATTTCACTACATAAGTGATTTCTTTCATAGCAAACCTGTCCCCCCTATCCACGTGCCACACAGCATGCCATTATCAATGCCTGACATGCACTATGACTAAGGAGGCCATAGTTCTCCCAGATACTGCTAGGGGGTCATTTACAAAGGCACAGCTTTCATTTGTGGAATTTAGAAATAAAATGAAAAAAAAAAAAAAAACGATTTTCCCCAGCTGGTGTTTGAACCCTGGTCAAAACTCACTGAAAGCCCCTGCACATTCACAGTGAGCCACCTACTCTGCTGAAAGTTCCCCAGCCAAAGGCATCTATGTCATAGAATAAGGATGTCAGTCCTTCCTCTATTTCTATTGTCTTTGGACTGTAGATACCAGAAATCTTCTCTCGATTTACATTCTTTAAATACACTTCCCCCTGGCTACTCGGCTCTTCGAGCAGACCGGCCAGAGGGCAGGAGAGGCGGTGGAGTGGCCCTGATAGCCCGCACTGACCTTCAGTTTCAGATCCTTTCCTCCCCTCCCATTCCCGAAGCAGACTACTTGGTCATCCGTTCCAATTTTCAATCCTCCCCGTTAACCTCTGTTTTAATTTATCGCCCCCCCCATCCCTCTCCCACTTTTGTTTCTAGCTTCCAGGACATATTGGCAACGCTGGTAGTGAACAACTCTTCAGTGTTAGTCTTAGGTGACCTAAACTTCTGGCCTAATGACCCTGCCGAGAGCCCCTTGTCCAAAGACTTCACCGACCTTATGTCCAGTCTTAACTTCATTCCTCACATCCACAGCCCTACCCACGTTCAAGGCCACTCACTTGATCAGGTCTGGACCTTGAACATCCCTATCACCCCCCCACCATTTCCCCTTGTCCTTGGTCTGATCATTTTTTCATTTCCTTTTCCCTTGCCTTAGCCCCCATTATCAAGCCTCCACTCCCTAAGAACACCTGGGCTAGAAAATGGGGCAAAGTCGATCTGCCATCCTTCTGCTCTTCGCTAGCCAGCACTAGCCCTGACCTCTCAGGCCTCACCGCCCCTGTCCAACTGGACACCATTAACAACTGGCTGACCCATGCGGGTGATGCCTTCGTCCCCCTCAGGCGTATCACGGTCAAGCGAGCTCACGCCGCCAACCGGTGGTTCACTCCCATTCTTAAGGAGAAAAAGCTGGCTGCACGTAGGGCAGAACGAGCATGGAGGAAAGCATACTGTCCTTCCCTAAAAACCATCTATCTCTCCGTGCTCAAGGAATATAAGCAGAGCATCCTTGATGCCAAGACCTTATTCTACTCTAATAGAATATTGTCAGCAGAGTCACAGTCGAAGGAAATTTTCGCCACAGTGCACGAGCTCGCGTCATCTAACAGAGTCTCGGCCTCCATTCCACCCTCTCAATCTCTCTGTGACTCGCTTAACGACTTCTTTGTGGACAAGGTGATAAAGATTAAGGCCAATATCCCTCCCCCATCCCCTACCTTCACCAATCCTTCCCCCCCCCCGTCTCCTCCAAACTCACCTCCATCCCCCCCCTGACCACAGCCACGCTTCTCCCCCTGCTTCACAGAGTGAAATCAGGTTCCCCCCTAGATTTCGCCCCCGCCCACATTTTGAGAGAAATCTTTCGAACATGCCCATCCCCTCCCCTCACACTTCTAAATGATTCCCTCAGTAATGGAGTGGTTCCCGCCCCCCACAAATTTGCAGCCGTCATTCCCATTTTAAAAAAGGCTGGTGCGGACCCTTCATCCCCTTCCAACTACCGTCCCATTTCCCTCCTCCCCTACCTGGCAAAGGTTCTTGAAACCCACGTCACCGCCACCCTGAGCTCCCACGTGGAAATCAACCACTGCCTCTCCCCTCGGCAGGCGGGCTTTCGCCCCCTCCATTCTACGGAAAAGGTAGTGGTCTCAGTTATGGACAGCCTACGCGAGGGCATTGACACCAATCTCCCTCAGGCCCTCATTCTTTTAGATCTGTCCGCCGCGTTTGACACGGTGGACCATTCCACCTTACTTTCCCGTGTCAAGGCGGCGGGCATAGAGGGCCTAGCCTTCGCCTGGCTTGAGTCCTTTCTGAGCGGCAGAGCTCAGGCAGTCCACCTCACTGGCTTCACTGCGGCCTCCCACAAGGTGACGTGTGGGGTCCCCCAGGGTTCCTCACTTTCCCCCCTTTTGTTTAATTTATACATTTTCCCCCTCATTTTTATGTTACAGCAGCTCGAGGTCACGGTGTACAACTACGCCGATGACCTCCAGCTTATTTTTAACCTCTCCCATTCCCCGTCATCCTTCCAGAATGTCCAATCTGTCATGTTGTTCATTCAGGATTGGATGAACTGCAACCACCTCAAACTCAATCCGGACAAGACTGAACTAGTCCTGACCGGAGGTGGTTGCAGTCCTTGGTCCCCTTCCCACTGGCCCTCCCCACTTGGTGCTCCCCCACTCCCGGTCCCCAAAGTCAAAACCCTTGGTATCTTCCTCAATCCCTCACTTTCTGTTCATTCACAGGTTAGTTCTGTTGTCTCCTCTTGTTTTTTCTCCCTCAGAACCATTAGGAAGATCTCTCGGTTTTTTTCACTCCCCGCCCTAAAGATCATAATGCTGGCAATGGTGTTGTCGCGCCTCGACTACGGCAACATTATTTACAATGGCGCGCCTGCCTACGCCATTCACCGGCTGCAACTAGTGCAGAACCAGGCGGCCCGACTCATCTACGGCCTGCCTAAATATCATCGGACCACCCCTTTACTGCAGGCACTGCACTGGCTGCCGGTGAAAGAGCGGGCCCTGTTCAAGCTCGGGTGCCTTACCTTTCAGGCCAGAATGGGCACTGCACCAGAGTTCATCTGCTCGGCTATCAAGCCTTACACCCCAGGGAGAGAGCTTCGCTCCTCTCACCTGGCCCTCTTAACTGTCCCCCGTTTCAAAAAGAAAAGGGCCGGCGGCACTAAGTTCTCTGTTTTGGCCCCTGTGTTTTGGAACTCCCTGCCCGTGACACTCCGTACAACTCCCTCCTACACGGAATTTAGGAAAAACCTCAAAACCTTCCTCTTTTCTCGTGCTTTTGTTGTCTAATTTCTCCTCGCTTGCCATCCCCCTCGCAATCTGAAGCGCCATGAAACCGCATGGTATAAGTGCGCTATATAAATGTTTTTAAATTCAAATTCAAATTCAAATACAAATAGCCCTTCCTTTCATACAGTCTGCCACTAGCCCCATGCATTTCCAATTCTTACACAATCATCCCCAATTTCTCATTCCACTAAATAAGTGATTTCTTTCATAGCAAACCTGTCCCCCCATCCACGTGCCACACAGCATGCCATTATCAATGCCTGACATGCACTATGACTAAGGAGGCCATAGTTCTCCCAGATACTGCTAGGGGGTCATTTACAAAGGCACAGCTTTCATTTGTGGAATTTAGAAATAAAATGAAAAAAAAAAACGATTTTCCCCAGCTGGGGTTTGAACCCTGGTCAAAACTCACACAAAGCCCCTGCATATTCACAGTGAGCCACCTACTCTGCTGAAAGTTCTCCAGCCTAAGGCATCTATGTCATAGAATAAGGATGTCAGTCCTTCCTCTATTTCTATTGCCTTTGGACTGTAGATACCAGAAATCTTCTCTCGATTTACATTCTTTAAATACAAATAGCCCTTCCTTTCATACAGTCTGCCACTAGCCCCATGCATTTCCAATTCTTACACAATCATCCCCAAATTCTCATTCCACTAAATAAGTGATTTCTTTCATAGCAAACTGTCCCCCCTATCCACATGCCACACAGCATGCCATTATCAATGCCTGACATGCACTATGACTAAGGAGGCCATAGTTCTCCCAGATACTGCTAGGGAGTCATTTACAAAGGCACAGCTTTCATTTGTGGAATTTAGAAATAAAAAAAATAAAAAACAACACGATTTTCCCCAGCTGGGGTTTGAACCCTGGTCAAAACTCACTCAAAGCCCCTGCACATTAACAGTGAGCCACCTACTCGGCTGAAAGTTCCCCATATAGCCCTTCCTTTCATACAGTCTGCCACTAGCCACTAGCCCCATGCACACTGCTAGGGGGTGATTTACAAAGATATAAAAGGATGTCGTCAGCTTAGAGCGAAATGCGATCCTCAAACTCCGGGGTCCAGCTGATACCACTCATCGAGGGCTGCCAACGCAGCCAGTGGTTCCAAGGCCAGAGCAAAGAGGAGAGGGGACAACGGGCATCCCTGTCGCGTGCCTCTGCCCAGTACAAAGGGGCCAGAGACTTTGCCATTCACCACTACCTGGGCCAGCGGCTCCTTGTATAACAGTTTTACCCATCTGATAAATCCCGGGCCGAAACTAAACTTTGCGAGCGCGGCCCAAAGGTATGGCCACTCCACCGTATCGAAGGCCATCGTTGCATCCAGGGATGCCAAGATGGCCGGCTCACGTATGGGCGCCACTCTCGCGAGGACTCCATGGAGACGCCGCAGGTTGAGTGTGGTATTGCGATGTGGAATAAATCCGGACTCATCAGGATGGACTAAATCACCAATGACTGTTATCAGGCGATTCGCCAGAACCTTAGCCAGAATCTTAGGCTCGGCGTTCAAAAGTGAAATGGGCCTATAGGATGTACAATGTTCTCGCGGCTTTCCCTCTTTGTGGATAACTGCAATGGTTGCGAGCCTTTGATCACGGGGGAGGAGGCCCGCATCATGCGATTCAAGAAACATAGCCCGGCGATATGGCGCTATCTTGTCGGGTCTTAGTTTGTAAAGTTCAATAGGGAGGCCGTTTGGTCCCATCGCTTTGACTGAACGCAGTGAACGGATCGCCAGCTCAATCTCATCAGCAGTCAGTACAGCATCCATCAATTCCCTGTCTTCGTCAGCTAGGCGGGGTAAAGCTATGTCTCGCAACAACAAGTGCGAGTCCTCTTCGGGTCTGTCCGATACGGGAGAATAAACCCCCTGAAGATATTCTGCGAAGCGTTCCACTATTTCCACTGGGTCAGTAACTCTCATACCACTCTGACTTTCAATCACCGGAACCACCCGGCTCGCTCTCTCCTTCTTGTCCAGCCATGCAATCAATTTACCTGCCTTATTCCCAACATCATACAAACGCCCCTGCTGCTCTCTACTCATGGATCTGGCAGCGTCAGTGACCAGTGCTTTATAATCACTCTGTTTGAGACTAAGAGCATGAAATTTCTCCTGAGTAACATCATGTTCCAAATCTTCTTCCAACTCGTCTATTTCGGATTCAAGTCGGATTACTTCTTCATGTTTACTCCTCTTGGCACAGGAAATCAACGACAAAGCCTGCCCACGGATGACTGTTTTGAAAGCCTCCCAAAGTGAAACAGCAGAAGACACTGACCCCAAGTTTTCAAGTAAATAGTGCTCTATAGACTTAACCAATGCGGCACGGGTCCTAGGGTTGCGGAGGTACCATGGGTTTATGGGAGCTAACCTCCCTTCTGCTCCAACACCAGTATCCAACACCATGAGTAGCGGGTAGTGATCTGAAATGCCACGAGGCAGATGTCTAACCTCCTTAACCATCATGGCCTGCACCGCTGGCATCAGTACATAATCAAGCCTAGAGAGGCTGCCATGTGCCCCGGAGCGGAAGGTGTATTGTGTCTGCCCAGGGTGTAGCAAGCGCCACCAATCTACTAATCCCAAAGTGTCCATAAGCCTACTCAGCCAAGCCTTTGATCCCGGCAGGTCCCTAGGTGGATAACGATCTTCCCTTCCACAAAAAACCGAATTAAAGTCACCACCCACTATCAGGAATCCTTCCGGGAGATTCAGAAATACTTTACCGATATCTTCAAATGTGGACGATTGCAGACCAGGTGGGACATAAACAGACATTAGAAGTATGGTCTTGCCCTCCCATCTGCCCACTATTACTGCATAACGTCCCCTGTCATCATAAATCACCTCGTCAATTTCCAAGGGGAGGGAGGCTCTGATCATTACCCCCACCCCGAGACCCGGAGATGAAGCCCGAATGAGCGACAAGACGATAACCTCGTCTGTTCATGGATGAGCAGGAATTTTCTATACGGTGTGTCTCTTGTAGCAGGACCACATCTGGTGACATTCTCTTGAGTAGTTAGAGAACCACCCCTCTTTTAATTCTGTCTTCGAGACCATTGACGTTCCATGACATTAGTCTCAACCCCCTATCCCCCATCCCAATAGTGACCACCACCCCATCCCAGAGAAAAACGCATCACCAGCGGACAATAAGCAAACGATACGGCACCTTGTGTAAAACCAAATCAAACCCCAACACCCAACCCCCGCCCCCCAACCAGAAAACCAAGCATCTACCCCCCTCCCTGCACCCCTGCGTCTGACCCATCAGCCACCCCAACTTGCAGTGTGCCTGTCGCCCCATTCACTAACTAGTCTACAAAAAGAAACCCCAGAGGAGGACGAGTCCCTGTCCCTCCCGCCACCTCGTAGTAGCAGCAAAACATATTTATACATACGATATGCGACCCCCAGCAGTACACTATGCAATAGTTCAGGGAACCTAGTCAATATTCCTTATTCTTGCGCCGATCCGCCGTCTTCCGTACCCCCAGAGCGGTCTGCCGGATCTCTTCTAATGGGCAGAGTGTCAAGCCAGTCACTAACCACATCTGGGCGGTCAAAGAAAAAGGCCTTGTCCTCATATTCGACCCGCAACCGTGCAGGGAAGAGCATAGCGTACTTCAAATCCATGTCTCGCATCCGCCTTTTTACTCCTTGAAAGCCCAATCGTTGTTTTTGGACAGATTGAGTGACGTCCGGGTAGAAGCTCACTGTAGTATTCTCAAACTTGACGGGTCCACCCACTCTCGAGGCCTGCAAAATAGCGTCTCTATCGCCGAAGTTGAAAATCCTAGCGATAATAGGACTTGGTGGGGCACCCGGCTTCGGCCTCCCGCCCGGCACTCTGTGCGCCCGTTCCACCGCGAAGAATTTACTCAAGCCTTTGGGGGCGAGATGATTGAGGACCAGATCTTCCACAAAAAGATCCGTTGCGGTTTCTTCTGATTTTTCTGGAATACCAATAATGCGTATGTTATTCCGCCTTGCACGACTTTCGGAATCCTCCAATCGGCGGGCAAACTGTTCGTTGGCAGTTTGCAAATTACGGACCTCCGTTTGCAAGTCAGAAACGTCGGTAGTGAGACTGGCTGTGGTCAAATCTAGGGATTTGACCTTCTCGTTCGTTTTGTAGAGGTCCGCCCTGATTAACGTGACATCCACAGCCACGGTATCCAACTTTAAAGCCAGAGCCTCGTATTGTTGTCCGATTGAAGTTTTCATGCCAGCAATGGCGCCCATGACGACTTGGAGGGTCAATTCCTCTGGGTCTTCAAAAGTCACATTCGCCCCTCCGGTAGTTTTAGGGATGGTACCGGGTGATCCCCTCGGCTGGGTGAATCGTTCGATACTATCCGCCTGCGTCACACTGCCCCTGCCGGTGATCTTGGTCTTCCGCCGGTCTCCGTCTTGCTTGCCCGCCATATTGCGTTCTGTGCCCTGGAGGGCCCTGTGCGACCTTGTGTCAATATCCGCACTTCGTAGCCCACTAGAATTCAAATGTTCAGGTTGAGAAAGGGTTTCTCCCGGTCCGCACCAAGTACTTGTGGTAGATACACTGCAGAGTGAAGCGCCCAGCGGAGGCCGATGATCAATCTGTCGATAACACCCTCGCTCACCAGTGAGGTCTCAAAAACGAAACCGAAAGTTGACCAGGGGCATCGATCCCACTGCAGCTAGCCGTTGTTCTTCAACTACTGCCTGGGTATTGGTGCCACTTGAGCTCCATGCCCTTCCACCCCTGTGGGCCAGAAAGTTGCGATCGGTGTAATTCAGGTTCCCAATGTCCAAATCGATTTTGGAAAGCAGCTAGTGCCTCTGCCGGGTCTGCACTTCAATATTCCATCCGAATAATCCGGATTCTATGTCAGGACGGAGGCGAGGATTATGCAGTCCTTTCTTCTCTTTATTATAATCAGCACTTCAAAGAAAACCAATCAAAACGTTTTTCTAGAACCACAACTCCCATGAGCACATGGGAAAACAGTGTCCATAGCAACCAACAGCCAATGAGGGATCCGTCCGCCGTATAACTAGCCATGACGTCCTCTTCTATTCCTCTTTCTTCTCTGCTCGTCAGATAAGTCAAACCTTTTATCTTCCTGACGTTTGGTTGTCTTGTGTAGATTAAATTGTTTTGCTTGTGCGATAGCGCTTCCTTTGCGGTGCGCTTGATTTGCTTTCAGACCCTCGGCAGTTCGACGTGCGTCAGGCGCTGCTTGCGCCGTCTCTGCAGTTCCCCTCATCGCGGGCTCTGTGGAGAGCGTCTTCGCTTCCCCTTAGCTCCGTAGGGCGCCGCTGTTCGGGTTAAGGCTGCGACTGCGGCACTTGCCCCTCGGATCGGTGCGCTGAGGCAGTTATCACCTGACTCACCAACCCTCGCCTGACACCGGGCCGGTGTAGTTACGCGCCCTAGTGCGCGACGCCCTCTAGTGGCGATTGTCAGTCACCGCACCCTTAATTGAAAGCGGTACTGTCTGAGCACCGGCGAGGGGGCTGCCTTCTGTAATTAATTAAAGGTGTTTAGTGCTCTCACCCTCACACAATGCAGACTGCTGATCAGTCGGCTCCCCTCACCCAGGGGACGGAAGAACCTGGCTGCTCCCATCCACTGCCGCCGGAGGTTGGCCGCGTGTTGTCACAGGCGCTGGATTCGGTGCTGGCTCCCTTGCGGGAGAGTGTGGAGGCCCTCACTCAGAGTATCCCCGGGGTGTTCAGTAGCGCAGTTCCTGCGAACCGCGGAGCCAAAGGCGCGCAGGGGGGGGGAAAAAGTCGGCGAAGCGTCACGCGGGGCACTTGGAAGAGTTCGACCGCCTGAGGGAATCCTTCCATAAAAGTGCGCGAACGCTTAAAAATTTACCCTGCCGGGAGGGCTTCTTCCCCGGAGATGATGGCGACGAGGTCGCCCCGAATTCAGACCTTGAGGATGGTTTCCCCTTGGAGGGAGAGGGTGTAACCGAGGACGATACCTCCTCGGACGATGAGGATGAGGGCTCGGGACGCCCTTGGCGCCCGACGTCGCACTCCTCAGAGTCCCTGGAGGGGGATGACAAAGTCCCGGACATGTTTGACCCGGCGAGGATCTACCATCCGCGTTCGTCGGAATGGACCCCGGATCCCAAGGTGGCGGCGTATGTAGCGAGTAAAGTCCGCCAGCCTCTGGAGAAGGAAGTTCGGACCCGCATGCGGGGTGAATGCCCTCGACCTAAGCTGGAGGGCAGAGTGGCAGCCACTCCTGATATTGACGAGAAACTATATGCGTTCTTCGCCAAATTTATGAAAGACCCCAGGAAGGGTATTGATCGCTCCTGGCGCAGCTGCCAGGATAAGCTCCTGGACGCCGTAGGCCCCGTCACCCAGATCATCCAGTTGGCCGAAAGGGCCAAGGAGTCGGGGTCTCCGATGTCCACGGAGGTCGTGGCAGGTTGGGCTCAGCGGGCCCTATGCTTCCTGGGGAACGCAAATTGTGCGTTGGCGGCAGAACGGAGGAGATCCCTCCTCATTAAGATAGATCCGAAACTAGGGGATCTGGCCACGTCGGTGGCGGGCCCTGTTGCACAAGGCAGGCTTTTTGGGGAGCCTTTTATTAGGGAACTAAACAAGTTCGTGACAACTTTCTCTGCACTCGGCAGAGCACAAACGTCCATAAAGAAAATTTTTCCTGGACGGGTTTTTGCAGGGGCCGGACGAGGACGGGGTCGCTCCTCCGGCCGCCAGCCCCAGCAAGGCCCTAACAACAAGGCCCAGCAGCGCCGGAATAATGGCTGGAACGATGGACGCCAGGGGAACTTCTACCCTAGCAGAGGCGCCGGCCGAGGGCGCGGCAGAGGTTACCACGGCGGTGCAAACGCACCAGGAGGCCCCTCCGGTGAGTGTTACCCTTTTTTCCCCAGTCGTTCTGGGAGGGAGGCTTCGGGATCACCTCCACAATTGGAGCAAGATCTCCTCAGACCCGTGGGTACTCCAGACGGTCAGGGGGTTCAGGATAGAGTTCTATGGCACTCCCCTCCAGAGGGTTCGCCCTCGTCCCTTGGTTTTCTCCTCAGAGGGCATGCATCTTGTCGACACAGAAATCGCAGATCTACTCAGAAAAGGCGCGATTCGCAGAACGCGCCTGCACCCTGCGGGCTTCCTCAGCAATATTTTCCTGGTCCAGAAAAAGGACAAAGGGTTCCGCCCGGTTATCAATTTACGAGAATTCAACGAGTGGCTGGTCTACCGCCACTTCAAGATGGAGGGCATCCATCTTCTCCGGGACATTCTCCTTCAAGGGGATTGGATGGTCCGTCTGGACCTGAAAGACGCGTATCTCACGGTACCGATCTTTCCCCCTCACAGACGCTTCCTTCAGTTCCTGTGGAACGAGGAGGTTTACGAATTCCAAGCCCTTCCGTTCGGCCTCTCGTCGGCCCCATGGTGCTTTACGAAGCTCCTTCGGCCAGTGGTGGAAACACTGCGCGAGAGGGGGGTTCGGATGATCATCTACCTCGACGACATCCTGATCATGGATCAATCGTCGGATCGTCTGCGGTCGCACTTGACCATGACTATTGCCCTGCTCCAGGACCTGGGTTTTGTAGTGAATGCCCCGAAATCGGAGCTCCTCCCGAAGAAACAAATCTCTTTCCTGTGCTTCCTCATAGATTCCGACACGGCGAGCCTCAGTCTCCCCCAGCAGAAGGTGAACAAGATCCGCAAGGAACTTTCTCAGACCCTGAGGAGAGACAGAATCTCCCTTCGACATCTGGCTCGTATTGTGGGCCTCCTCTCCTCCTCGATCCAAGCGATCTTTCCGGGCCCACTTCACTACAGGGCCCTTCAGCGACTAAAGGCACAACATCTCCGGAAAGGCCTGACTTATTCAGAGCTTATCTCCCTTACGGAGGAAACGAGAACGGAATTGCGCTGGTGGATAGAACACATGAGTGCATGGAACGGGAGAGCGATCTTCGGATCCAGCCCGGATCTGATCATAGAATCGGACGCCAGCAGAGCGGGCTGAGGAGCCCGTTGCGGCGAGATCACGATGGGGGGCCGTTGGTCGGAGGCCGAACTTCGTCTCCACATCAACTGCCTGGAGCTTTTGGCGGGCTCCTTTGCGATCAAGTCTCTGACGCAGAACAAAGTGTCGTGCTGTATTCTGCTGCGCATGGACAACATGTCAGCGGTTCAGTATATCAATCGCCTGGGTGGACCTCGGTCCAAGGCCTTAGCGAACCTAGCGAAGGATTTCTGGCACTATTGCCTGGAGAAACAGATTTATGTCTCGGCGGAATATCTCCCGGGCACACAGAACTCGATAGCGGACTGGCACTCCAGAAACTTCCTGGATTTCAGCGATTGGAGGCTGCACACGGCGGTCTTTCAGGCCCTGCAGGGAGCGTGGGGTCCGTTCACGCTGGACCTGTTTGCCTCCCGGCTCAACCGTCAACTTCAGAGGTTCGTGAGCTGGAGACCGGACCCGGAGGCGATGGCGGTCGATGCCTTCTTACAGGACTGGTCAACGGAACAGGCGTACGCCTTCCCTCCTTTTCTCATGATTCCTCGAGTAGCGGCTCAAGTACGCCGCCAACAGGCCTCTCTGGTCCTAGTGACCCCCTTTTGGCGGGCTCAGGCCTGGTTTCCCTCACTGCTGGAGCTGTCTTGGGACTGTCCAATTCAACTGCCCTTATTTCCGTCACTGCTTTCGGGGCCTCTGGGAGAGGGGCACCCGCTGGTACTTCAGGGGACCCTGGTCCTCATGGCATGGAGGATTTCCGGGGACGGTGGCAGGACGACCGCCTTTCGGCGGGAGCAGCAGAACTCATCAGCAGGGCCTGGGCCCCGGGTACGATCAAGAGGTACCGATCGGCTTGGCAACGGTGGCGTCGTTGGTGTCTGGGAAGACACGCCGATCCGGTGGGGGCCGACATTACCCTCATTCTGAATTTCCTGGCCGAACTGTCCGACTCGGGGTTGGCGTATCGGTCCATTAATTCTTTCAGGTCCGCCATTTCGGCGGGGCATGTTCACGTCGATGGACGTCCGGCGGGAGAACACCCTTGGGTTTGCAAACTCATGAAGGGCGCCAGGCTTTCTACTCCTCTCGAGCCCAGGTACTCAAACCTCTGGGATGTCAATATCATTCTCAGGTTCCTTACCTCTTGGCGTGATAACAACTATTTGTCTAGAAAAGAACTGTCAGCTAAGCTGGCTATGTTGTTGTGTATATTTTCGTGTAAACGAGTCTCTGACGTGCGGGCGCTTGACGTCTCGACACGCGTTTTTACTCCGGATGGGGTAAAGTTCACGGTGGCTAGACGCACTAAGACTAGCATCAGGTCAGTATCCTACCCGTCCTTCTCGGACCACCCAAAATTGTGCGTGGTGCGTTGCCTTAAGGCATACGAAGATATGACTGAGGATTGTCGCCCGCCGGGGGAACGTCAACTCCTCATTGCTCTGAGGAAACCTTTTAAAGCGGTTTCGACTCCGTCTATTGCCCGGTGGGTCCGGTGGCTGATGGCCGAGGCGGGCATAGACGTGACCACTTTCGGAGCTCACTCTGTTAGAGGTGCCATGGCTTCTAAAGCCATTCAGGTAGGTGGTAGGTTAGAGGACATCATGGCAGCAGCAGACTGGTCCTCGGAGTCTACCTTCAAAAAGTTTTACTTCAAGCCTATCTATGGCGCAGCAGAGCTTGTTGTGGATAAGCTTTGAAACTGCATAATCCTCGCCTCCGTCCTGACATAGAATGCAAAATTTCCTAGCTAACGTAACGGAAAGTTTCAATTCTATTAAGGACAAGGAGGCGAGGATTATCCCACCCGGGCCGGGGCGGCCTCGTCCCCCCCGTGTACCGTCGTATTTCAGTAAGTACTACTTTTTTGAAGTGTTTTTTCAACTGTGTTTATGCAATGCATTGTGAGAATCGCTGTTTTTTAACTTGTCAGTTCACTGGTTGCAATCTGTAATGTTTAGGCACAAATCATTATGCTTCGTAGTCTCTCTACATACTATGTATTGACGTGCCTCGCTTCTGGTCAGAAGAACTGGATAACGTTCTCCTTCTTTACTTTAGGACACGACCAGAAAGAATGATGTGTCTTGCGAGAATTTCTGCCTCACAGAGAAGACGTGGAATAGAATAGGACGTCATGGCTAGTTATACGGCGGACGGATCCCTCATTGGCTGTTGGTTGCTATGGACACTGTTTTCCCATGTGCTCATGGGAGTTGTGGTTCTAGAAAAACGTTTTGATTGGTTTTCTTTGAAGTGCTGATTATAATAAAGAGAAGAAAGGACTGCATAATCCTCGCCTCCTTGTCCTTAATAGAATTGAAACTTTCCGTTACGTTAGCTAGGAAATTTTGCATTCGTTTCAGTATATATTTTGGAGGCAGCGAGGGTCTCGGAAGCTCTTAGCTCACGCGGCCATCTCGGATAGCTTTTCCCCATGTACCAATCTTAACTGAAGACATTAACCCTCCAACGCATCAGGTGAAATTGTGTACGTGGCAGCCCAACAGCTGTGTTAATTAAACACAGCTCATCATTACATACCCCTCTTTGCTCGCTGACTCGCAGCATGGTACACTGTATGAATCTACTCTTAACAGTTGACGTCTCACAAAAAGATATATGCTTTAATAATTCCAAAAATCCGATAATGTAACCAGCAATCCTCCAAACTCCCAATCTGAGATGACATTCAAAACAATCCTGGGTGGTGCGCTGCAAACTGCTATACTTTAGAGTACAGTCCTTGTTTCTAGCGTTTCAGGGGCTCCCCATGCGCAGGCAACATACAATATAGTTGGGGCAAACTTCATATGTTAACTCAGCAATATTTCACAAATCAGCAATAAAATATACGTTTCAGTCGTACCGGTTCCCTCATGTATTTCAGTGTTCAACACAGTATTGAGAAAATACTGTGGATTAGTAACAGCGTGCATCCCAGGTGTCTACGCGTCTAGCAACAGCATTCCCCCAAAAATACACCCCAATACCTCAATTCATAGTCCATACAAATACAGGAGCTTGCAGCGTTTATGCAATCAAGTACGCCGTCTGCTGGTTGACATCCACTTTTCCTACTGAATCCTGCGAATTTTGTAGGCCATATATCTGTTCGTCATCGCTCGACATGTCTCATTGGCTGGATTTAGATGCATTCTCTTCATCGGGGAACGCCTTATCTCTGCAACTGCCTGCATGGTGTCTTGCTGTCAGCTCAGGATCAGCTCCGAGCGTGGACCCACAAGTGGCAAAGGCGGTGTCCTTATTCTCGTATACCGTTACTCTCTCCGCCAGTTGCGAAAAGGGCCTTTCATTTTCGGTAGCCTTGTTGTTGTGGCCATGTCCCGAGGCCCCACATTGGTGAAGGTTTCCAGCCAGTCCTCCGCCTGATGCTGATAAGGCTGGCCCGCTATTACCACGTATTCTCAGAGATTACCCCCCACATCCCCCGATCCATGAGATAACCACTAGCGCTGGGGATACCCTGAATACACAATGGGATATAAATTCAGCATTTTGTGAATATTGCCAAGACTTGTACCAGGTCCCCCCCATTGGTGGAAGACCCCTTGATGCCATTTTGAACAGGCGCACAGTTCCCACAATTTGAAAAAACAGCGCAGGACGCTCTATCTGGCACTATCACAAGGTCCAAAATCAAGGCAGCCATCAGGAGCCTCCCTCAAAACAAGGACCCAGGTCTGGACGGCCTCCCGTCCGAATTCAATGCCACGTTTGCGGATACTCTTGTGCCACAACTAGAGAAACTGTGTAATGCTGCACTGTTCTTGGGGTCATTGCCACCCACCATGAGACAGGCACTCTTAATGTCTCTCTCCAAACCAGCCCGCCAGGCAATGTATCTTTCAGAGTTCCCCCCAACTATCTCTAATCACTACAGACTACAATCTATTCAGTAAAGTACTGGCTGGCTGCCTACTTCCATATTTACACAACCTAATCCAACCAGATCAATGTGGGTTTGTACCAGTGCAGTGCACTTCACTTAACATCAGCAGGTTTTACCATGTTATGACTGCAACCCCCAAGGAGAGAGCCCACGCAGGTTGTATCACCTTGGATCTGAGACAGGCATTCGATATGCTCATATTGGACTACATATTCCCAGCACTTGAACTATTTGGCATCCCGCCGGGTTATTTAATGTGGGTCAGGCTCCAGTACAAGGACCCCAGGGCAAGGGCCCGTACAGGGCAACATATCTCGGAGGAGTACCCGGTTTGAAAAGGCACACGGCAGGGTTGCCCACTGTCTCCTCTGTTGTTTGTGCTGGCCCTGGAGCCTTAGCCCTTAGGGTACGGTTATCGGCTATACAACCGGCCATACGTATCGGCCAAACAACACACATTATCTCCGCATACACAGATGACATCATTCTGTATGCTTAAGACCTCACCTCTCTATCACTGGCCACAGGCCTTTTTTATGCTTTTGCGTTGCTTTCGGGCATCAGAATTAATGTTAGTATGTATTATGCCTTTTTTCCCGGCAAGGGGATTGCCCAGAGATGGTTCAGTTTGGCCCTCTATCTTTAAAAGTCTCAGCACATACTTTAAAATATCTGGGTATACAGATTTATCGCTCAACACCAAACCTCATTGACGTTAACCTAGGTAAGGCTATGCGCTCGCTACACTCACATGTAACCTTCTGGTCCTCCCTACTGCTATCATAGATGGGCCAAGTGGCAATTTCGAAAATGGTAGCCCTCCCCTTGCTACTGTATTTCTTAACCAATTTGCCGTTTGTGATCCCGACCCTGCTGCTTAACTATGAACATCACCTTCTGTTTCTATTTGGGGAAGTGCCACCGCAGAGTAGGACTGAATAAGCTGCAACTGGACACTGATAAAGGGGACTAGGTTACAGTGGCTCTCAGATTGGCTGTCAGGGCGTAACTTACATTAAATTAAATTATTCACCTGCCGATGTGGATCGCGGACGGGTTCATACTCTGATCCTACCAGAGGTTAAGATTCCGACCGATGCTCGCTGCTTTTACGCACAGCTCTCATTTATTAGAAATAATCCACACACTACACACGTGGCTGCCTCCCTTACTCTGACACCATACCACTACTTGGGATCCTGACCCCAAATGGCCTCCACACTAAATTGAGACTGCTCCCCTGGGCGGAAGGCGGTTTAGCTAGAGTTGGAGACCTATTTCACAACAGCACATTTATGGAACACGACAATTTTGTCTGGAGCAAAGGAGTCACGGATGCATTAGATTTACTACATGCCACACTTCTGCAATATGTAAAGAAACATTGGTCACCCCACATGGAGAAACCTCCCCACCATGAAATGGTCTTCATAACCTACCTGATAGTGAATGGCCGACACCTCACCAACTGGCATTACTAACCAAACTAGAATTTCACAGAATGTTTTAAGCAACAAATGCACCGAAGACTTGGGTACAGACATGATGTATGGGGACTGGAGCAGGTCCTTGGCATACCCTTTGAGAATCCCACGGAATGCCAAATTCAACTTCATTCAATACATTTTTTTGCAGAGGACATATCTCACCCTGCACCGACTGCAGCGTATCTTCCCAGCCACACAGCACTGCTGTCCTAGATGTAAAATATAAGATGCTAACCTGCTATGTATGTTATGTCAATGCACCTTGATTATGTCTTACTGGTTAGAATTGTTATCACTGATATCAGCTACGGTTGGTGTCCCCATTCCGCGTACTCATGCAGTATTCCTTTTGGGATTGATGCAGCTCCATAAGGCGCAGAAAGAACAACTTCGCTTTATAGACTTGCCTCTACTCCTGACTAAGCAATCCATTACGATGAGGTGGAGGTCGGCTGGTCCCCCACAGCTTCATGGCTGGCATGGGGTAGTGGTGTAATGAAGCGGGTCGGAGAGTGCTGCTATCTGCCTGGAGGAAGACCTGGGTTTATGAACAAAAAATATCTCTTTAGACTGTGTCAGTATCCTGGAGTCGTTGAAGGCTCTGGCCCCGCTGCCATTGCATGTAGCTCGAAATTAGCACCTGTCTTATTATATACAGCATCGCCGTACGATCCCCTCCCCACTCGCCACCCCTCTCCCGCCTCCCAGCTGCTCCTCCCTCGCTACGCCCCCGCCACTATCTACTTATGACAGATGCATTTATGCGCAGCGGGCGCGCCCTAAGCGCGCCGAAGGCGTGCCAAAGGTAAGCCCGTGCACGTCCATCCGCGCCTTGACCGCGCCTTGACCGCACCTAGCGGAAGACCCCCTGGCCCCCGCAAAAACCACTCCACCCGCCTAACGTACGATGTCGCAACCCTCTCTGCACTTAACACCGGCCGACTCCCCGACTGCCACCGAGCCGCCCCAGGACGCACCCATGGACCCTTCACCTGCCAATCCTGCAAGTTCTGCTGCATCAGGACCCACACTGCAACCACTACCGCCAAACAGAGCCCAAACAACAACCACCTAAAGTGGATCCTGCTCAACACGCGCTCGGTCCCCAAACACGCCATTGAACTATAGAACCTAGTCAACACCACATCACCGGACGTTGCCTTTCTTACAGAAACCTGGATGAACGCCTCATCAGCGCCGACATCGCCGTAGCCATCCCGGACGGATACAAGATCATCCGAAAGGAGCGCATCAACCAAACAGGAGGAGGCATCGCCATCGTCCACAAGAACACCATCCGCATCACGACCAGCTCCGACGACACCCTCACAGCTGCCGAACACCTTCACTTCCAGATACACACTGACCCCAAGACCACACTTAGAGGCACCCTCATCTACAGACCACCAGGACCCCGCACACAATTCAGCGAAGACATCACCGACTTTATCAGCCCAAACGCCCTCCCCTCCGAGGACTACATTCTCCTAGGGGACCTCAACTTCCACCTGTAGAAGAACAACGACAGCAACACCACCACCCTTCTGGACAACCTCGCTAATCTCGGACTCAAACAACTGGTAAACACCCCCACCCACCACGCTGGACACACGCTGGACCCAATCGTCTCCTCCAGCAAGCACGTTTCCTTCAACCACGCCACAGGACTCCACTGGACAGACCACAGCTGCGTCCACTTCAACTTTAGAAAGACCACGACCCACCACCACCCACAACAAGTCCCCCGCAGAAACTGGAACATAATTACCACCGACCAACTCACCACATCGCTAAACCAAAACCCTCCCGCCAAATCATCGGACCCAAATCAAGCAGCCGTCAATCTCGCACAATGGATCACCCACTGCGCTGATGAATTAGCACCCCTGAAAAACCATCACAACAACAAAGGTAGCAAAAAAGCCTCCTTGTTCAATGACGACCTCAAGAACTCCAAAAAGAACTGCCGCACCCTCGTGAAAACGTGGCGAAAAAACCCAACCACAGACAACATGACCATCCTCAAGGACGCCACCCGCAAAGACCACCTGCTGATCCGATCCTCCAAGAAATCAGCATTCAAGGATCGAATCGACAACAACGCCCAAAACAGCAAGGAACTCTTCAGCATTGTCAAAGAGTTTACCAATCCCAGCGCCGTCTCCAACGACATCACTCCCTCTCAAGACCTCTGCGACTCACAAGCATCATTCTTCCACAGCAAAATCGCTGACATACATAACATCTTCGGCGACCAGTCCACCCCCCTTACTACCGAACTAAAGCCCCCCACCACCACCCTTTGCACCTGGAACCCGATCAGCACCGAAGACACCATCCGCTTGATGAACTCCATACACTCCGGATCACCAACCGACCCATGCCCCCACCACATCTTCAACAAGGCTGACTCCATCATAGCACCCCATCTCGGGGATATCATCAACTGCTCCCTCAACACGCCACCTTCCAGGAAAGCTGGAGCAATGCCGAACTCAGTGCCCTACTAAAGAAACCTCCAGCAGACCCCACTGAACTTAAGCACTACCGCACCATCTCGCTCCTCTCTTTCCCTGCCAAAGTCATAGAGAAGACCGTCAACAGTCAGCTCGCCGCCTTCCTCGAGTCCAACGGCTCCCTCGACCCCTCTCAGTCTGGCTTCCAAGCCAAACACAGCACCGAGACCGCCCTCATCGCAGCCACAGACGACATCAGAACACACTTGACAACGGGGAAACAGCTGCCCTCATCCTCCTGGACCTCTCTGCAGCGTTTGACACGGTCTGTCATAGCACCCTAGTACAACGCCTCAGTAACGCCGGGATACAAGGAAAAGCATTGGATTGGATCATCTCTTTCCTCGCCGGAAGAACCCAAAGAGTCCGCCTCTGCCCTTTCAGGTCAGAGGCCACCGAAGTCATCTGCGGCGTACCACAAGGATCATCGCTCAGCCCCACCCTCTTCAACGTCTACATGAGCCCCCTCACATCCTTCGCACGCCAACACAACCTCAACATCATCTCCTACGCTGACGACACACAGCTGATCCTCTCCCTCACCAAAGACCCAAACATCGCCAAAACCAACCTACACGAAGGGATTAAAGACGTAGCCGAATGGATGAAGAACAGCCGATTGAAACTGAATTCTGACAAGACGGAAGTCCTCATCCTAGGATCATCCCCCTCCGCATGGGACAACTCATGGTGGCCACCGACACTGGGCAGCGCACCCAAACCAACGGACCATGCTCGCGACCTGGGATTCATTCTAGACTCCTCCCTCTCGATGACCAGACAAGTCAATGCTGTCTCATCATCATGTTTTAACATATTACGTATGCTCAAAAAGATCTTCCTTTGGATACCCACCGAAACAAGAAAGACAGTCACCCAAGCACTTGTCACAAGCCGACTGGACTACGGAAACACCCTCTACGCCGGAACCACAGCCAAATTACAGTAAAAAATTCCAACGCATTCAGAACGCCTCCGCCCGACTCATCCTAAACATACCCCGCCACAAGCACATATCCGGTCACCTGAGAGACCTCCACTGGCTCCCCGTAAACAAGAGAATAACGTTCCGTCTCCTCAGCCACGCACACAAGGCTCTCTACGACCTAGGACCTAAATACCTCAACTCGCGCCTGACGTTCTACACCCCCACCCACCAACTCCGATCTTCCAATCAAGCCCTCGCCGCGATTCCACGCTTCTGAAGAACTACCATGGGAGGAAGGATCTTTCTCCTACTGAGGTTCTGTGACAATTGTAAGTGGTGTTTTTCGACTCGCCCGAATATGGTCGAGTCTGGTATCTATGAACCGCAAATGACGAGTTTAGTGGGTGTACGCGTTTTCGCTGTACTAATCTAAACCGTTCATCTGTTTTGTGGGTTCCTTCATCTGAACCCACGGGTTCCATTTTAGATACGTCATCCATTTTGTTTTCTTGCCCTCAAGTAGCCAGCGAACGGACACTGTCCGCTTCGTGACCCTGGGATTCCCAAACTCTTGCGGAAGACACGTGTTCCTTTGAGGACATCTTTATGACGAGTGGAATGACACTGCAAGGCAGATGGCCCCGCTCGAGGCTCATCTTGCCGTGCCGGTCTATTGTTTCAGCCGTGCATTCATTAGGCATATCTACTTTGATCCCTGCAATTGTGTTTCTGATAGCACCCCCTTACACTCTTTTCAATCTGTTCGCTATCTTCGTCTTCCTCTGCACCTGTTTCTGACTCTTCCTTGATTCGTTTACAGCCGAACGGAACGCACTAATTTTTGAGAAGATGTACTTTTACAGTTGGGAACCGGCAATGCTACTGTAATTATGTTCCGAGCCCTGAATACATGAAAGCGACCCTCTATGAAATTTACTGTGGGAACCGTGTTGTAACCTTTTGTTTGCCATGTTGTCTTATGACGAAAAACTGTATAAAAGGAACGATCCACAGATACAGTTCGAAGCAGTCTCCTTGAACCTACATGCTATGTACTTCTTGTGACTTCTGTGTTCCCTGCAGTAAATAAACCTTGAATCTTTGACGCTGAAGGAAGTGTCCCGTGTCTCTTTGTCATTTGTATGCCGGAACAGGTAACCCACGAAGGTTTCAGGTGTTGTCCCTGGCACCGCTGGGTCTTAGAAAAACCCAGTCCTTCACTACTTAGCGGCCAAAACCTGGAATTCTCTCCCCACCCACCTCCGCCTCACACAGAGTCAAGTCAAGTCAAGTCAAGTCATAGAATTTGTATAGCGCACTACATACCCAGAGGGTTTCAAGGCGCTTAGGAAGGGGAGGAGGATTATTTATCAAATATCCACGTTTTAAGCTGCTTTCTGAACGCTAGGTGATTCTGGGTGAGGCGAAGGTAAGCGGGGAGTGAGTTCCATGTTTTAGCAGCCAGGTATGAAAAGGATCTGCCTCCCATGGTGGTCTTGTTGATGTGAGGTACAGTGGCGAAGGCTTGGCTGGAAGAGCGAAGTTGGCGGGAGGGGGTGTAGAAGGACAGTCGAGAGTTGAGGCAATCTGGTCCGATGTCGTAGAGTGATTTGTGTGCGTGGGTAAGCAGTCGGAAAGTGATCCTCTTATTGACGGGTAGCCAGTGGAGGTCTTTAAGGTGACCAGAGATGTGTTCGTTGCGTGGGATGTCTAATATGAGCCTGGCTGAGGCGTTTTGGATTCGTTGTAGTTTCTTCTGGAGTTTAGCGGTGGTACCTGCGTAGAGGGTGTTTCCGTAGTCCAGTCGGCTCGTGACTAGAGCGTGGGTGACTGTTTTCCTTGTTTCGGAGGGGATCCAGCGAAATGTTTTTCTGAGCATGCGAAGAATGTTAAAGCAGGAAGAGGATACGGCGCTGACTTGTCTGTTCATTGAGAGTGAAGAATCCAGGATGACGCCAAGGTTCCGTGCGTGGTCTGTCGGGATGGGTGCTTTTCCGAGGGCTTCCGGCCACCAGGAGTCGTTCCATGCAGAGGGGGATGTACCTAAGATGAGGACTTCTGTTTTGTCTGAGTTCAGTTTCAGACGGCTTTGTTTCATCCATTCGGCGACTTCTTTCATTCCTTCGTGTAAGTTAGTTTTGGCGGTGCTGGGGTCCTTGGTGAGAGAAAGGATCAGTTGAGTGTCATCCGCGTAAGAGATGATGTTGAGGTTGTGTTGGCGGGCGATGGCCGCGAGGGGGCTCATGTATACGTTGAAGAGGGTGGGACTGAGTGAGGATCCTTGAGGTACGCCGCAGATGACTTCAGAGGCCTCGGACTTGAATGGTGGGAGGCGGACTCTCTGGGTTCTTCCGGTGAGGAACGAGGTGATCCATTCAAGTGCTTTTCCTTGGATTCCGATGTTATTGAGGCGTTGTAGAAGGGTGTTGTGGCAGACTGTGTCGAATGCTGCAGAGAGGTCGAGGAGGATGAGGGCGACTGTGTCACCATTGTCCAGTAGAGTTCGAATGTCGTCTGTTGCTGCGATGAGGGCGGTCTCAGTGCTGTGTTTGGCTCGGAAGCCAGATTGTGAGGGGTCGAGGGATTTGTTGGCTTCGAGGAAGGCGGCGAGCTGGTTGTTGACGGCTTTCTCGATGACTTTGGCCGGGAATGGAAGAAGCGAGATGGGGCGGTAGTTTTTGAGTTCGGTGGGGTCTGCTGTTGGTTTTTTCAGAAGGGCGGTGAGTTCAGCGTGTTTCCAGTCTTCTGGGAAGGTAGCGGAGTTGAAGGAGCAGTTGATGACGTCTCTGAGGTGCGGAGCTATGACGGAGTCTGCTTTGTTGAAGATGTGGTGAGGGCATGGGTCTGTGGGGGATCCGGAGTGGATGGAATTCATCAGGCGGATGGTGTCCTCAGTGGAGATTGGGTTCCAGGCGTTAAGGGAGTTTACGGGGGGAAGATGGTCAGCAGATGGTAGGGTGGGTTGGCTTCCGGGTTGGTTGTCAAAGCTGTTGTGGATGTCAGCAATCTTGTTGTGGAAAAAAGAGGCTAGGGAGTCGCAGAGGGTTTGAGAGGGGGTGATGTCGTTGGAGTTGGCC
Organism: Lissotriton helveticus; assembly: GCF_964261635.1. Lineage (NCBI taxonomy): Eukaryota > Metazoa > Chordata > Amphibia > Caudata > Salamandridae > Lissotriton > Lissotriton helveticus. Next base: position 48,440,768 of record NC_136057.1, on the reverse strand, counting down.
GAGGGGTTGGAAAATTCCTTGACGATGTTGAAAAGTTCCTTGCTGTTGTGGGCGTTGTTGTCAAGTCGATCCTTGAATGCTGTTTTCTTGGCTTTTCGGATCAGTTGGTGGTGAGTACGGGTGGCGCTTTTGAAGGCGTCCTTGTTGCTGGTGGATGGGTCTTTTTTCCAGGCCTTTTCAAGGGAGCGGCATAGTTTCTTGGAGTTCTTGAGATCATCGTTGAACCATGAGGCCTTCTTGTTGACAAGTTTGTGTTGACGTTTTTTCAGTGGTGCTAAGGTGTCGGCGGTGTTAGATAACCAGAGGGTGAGGTTGGAGGCGGCCTCGTTGGCGTTAGAAGAGAGGGCTGGGGAGGTTCGAAGGAGCGATGTGGAGATCTGATCCGTGGTGATTTTGTTCCAGTTTCTTTGTAGAGTTGGTTGGAGGTGGATGATGGGTTTCGGCTTGTTGTAGGTGAAGTGAACGCAGCTGTGGTCAGTCCAGAGGAGATCCGTAGTGTGGCTGAAGGAGACATGGTTGCTGGAGGTGAAGATGGGGTCGAGTGTGTGACCTGCGATGTGGGTGGGGGAAGTGACCAGTTGTTTAAGTCCGAGGTTGGCGAGGTTGTCTAAGAGGGTGGCGGTGTTGCGGTCGTTGATCTTTTCGAGGTGAAAGTTGAGGTCTCCCAGAAGGATGTAGTCTTTGGAGGGGAGCGCGTGTGGGGTGACGAAGTCCGTGATGTCTTCACTGAATTTTGCGCGGGGTCCTGGTGGTCTGTAGAGGAGGGTGCCTCTGAGTGTGGTCTTGGGGTCGATGTGGATCTGGAAGTGAAGGTGTTCAGAGTTGGCGAGGTTGACGTCCGAGCTGGTAGAGATGCGGATGGATTTCTTATGGACGATAGCGAGTCCTCCTCCTGTGTGGCTGGTACGGTCTTTGCGAGTAATCTTATAGTCTTCAGGGATGGCAATGGTGATGTCTGGTGCGGAGGAAGCGTTCATCCATGTTTCCGTAAGGAAGGCGATGTCCGGAGAAATGGTGTCTAGTAGATTCCATAGGTCAATGGCGTGCCTGTGGACCGATCGGGTGTTGAGAAGGATGCATTGTAGGTGGTTGGGGTTGGGAATCTGTGTTGTGGTCGTAGTGGGGATGTTGTTGGTGCCGCTGAATTTGCAGGAGTAGCAGGAGAAAGGTCCATGGGTGTGTCCAGGAGCGGCTTGGACGCAGTTGGGGGCGCGACCGGGGTTAAGGGCTAGGAGGGAGGCGGTATCGTAGGTAATGCGGGAAGGCTGGGAGACGTGAGGGGCAGGGGGTCTGGCGCTGGGCGCGGTCCAGGCGCGGACGGGCGTAGAAGGGGTTACCTTTGGCGAACCTTCGGCGTGGCCGTAGCGCGTGGACGCTGCGCGTGGGTGCATCTGTCCATAAATGGAGAGGGGATGGGGCGGAGCGTGGGAGGGGGAGCAGGGAGGCGTGGGCGTAGGGGGAGGGACGGGCTGCAGGCACAACAAAATGGTGTCCAAACAACGACAAGGAAGGACAGCACTACGCTATGGGCGCAATCAGGCAAACAGGGGGCAGTGCGGGAAGAGCGGGCTAGCAGTGGACTGAAGGAACAAAAATGAAATCAAATCTTTAAATAGTCACACAAAGCGATGCGGAGCACTACGCCACCGATCGGGAGAGGAGAGGAGCAGCGCTACGCACACAGCCACAGTCTAGGCGAAATATGCAGAGCAGGCAGGGCGGAGCGCTACGTTAAGCCTTGCAAGCTACAGCAATTCAAATGAGCAATAATTCAGTAAGAAGCAGCTTAACGATACCACAGCAGCGCTATGATGTCGGGAGGAAGGCTGGAGCGACCGCTTTCAATGGAGTCAAGCAAGTCACAGAGAATCCCCAGCTTGGCCGTTCCTAGTGCTTCGTGGGTGGGAGGGGGAGCAGGGAGGCGTGGGCGTAGGGGGAGGGACGGGCTGCAGGCACAACAAAATGGTGTCCAAACAACAACAAGGAAGGACAGCACTACGCTACGGGCGCAATCAGGCAAACAGGGGGCAGTGCGGGAAGAGCGGGCTAGCAGTGGACTGAAGGAACAAAAATGAAATCAAATCTTTAAATAGTCACACAAAGCGATGCGGAGCACTACGCCACCGATCGGGAGAGGAGAGGAGCAGCGCTACGCACACAGCCACAGTCTAGGCGAAATATGCAGAGCAGGCAGGGCGGAGCGCTACGTTAAGCCTTGCAAGCTACAGCAATTCAAATGAGCAATAATTCAGTAAGAAGCAGCTTAACGATACCACAGCAGCGCTATGATGTCGGGAGGAAGGCTGGAGCGACCGCTTTCAATGGAGTCAAGCAAGTCACAGAGAATCCCCAGCTTGGCCGTTCCTAGTGCTTCGTGGGTGGGAGGGGGAGCAGGGAGGCGTGGGCGTAGGGGGAGGGACGGGCTGCAGGCACAACAAAATGGTGTCCAAACAACAACAAGGAAGGACAGCACTACGCTATGGGCGCAATCAGGCAAACAGGGGGCAGTGCGGGAAGAGCGGGCTAGCAGTGGACTGAAGGAACAAAAATGAAATCAAATCTTTAAATAGTCACACAAAGCGATGCGGAGCACTACGCCACCGATCGGGAGAGGAGAGGAGCAGCGCTACGCACACAGCCACAGTCTAGGCGAAATATGCAGAGCAGGCAGGGCGGAGCGCTACGTTAAGCCTTGCAAGCTACAGCAATTCAAATGAGCAATAATTCAGTAAGAAGCAGCTTAACGATACCACAGCAGCGCTATGATGTCGGGAGGAAGGCTGGAGCGACCGCTTTCAATGGAGTCAAGCAAGTCAATTCAAACAACTCTCCTTCAGAAAACAACTCAAAACTTGTCTGTTTGATAAGTAGCGAACACCCCCTCCTCAAGCGCCTTGAGACCCTCTGGGTCAGGAGAGCGCTATACAAATTTTAACTTAACTTAACTTGACTTGGATCGGCCATCGATGTGTCTCAAACCCTGCAATGCCATGAAACACACAGCCTTATTAGATCTTAGATCCAGCAACAGAAATCCATGCAAAGTAACTCTGCATATAACTTGCCTTAATGGCGTAAGTTACAACCCTACCATGTCAAACCCAGGGGCGGCTGGTGTACACGGGCAAGATGGGCGGCGCCCTCCCACCCTGTGGGGGACTGTGGGGGACTAACAAAATGCATGATGGAACACTGAGCAGTTAGCAATGCATTTTGCTGGCTGCTTGTGCTCGGTAAACAAACATGTTCAAATGTTGTTTTTTAAGGGGGTGGTGGAGGATGGCCTTTGTTCTGCACATGCTTTTGGCTGGGCGAAGATTTCTTCGACCTGGAGCCATAAAGCAGGGCAGTGACGACACACTGGAGCGTGCAGCCTGTGTCTCACTGCCAGAATAGCATTTATATTTGGGCGTTATTCCTTTGGCCCAGGGAGGAGTTGGAGGCCCTCCATTAGTTTCAATGGCTGAGGGCGGGACAGTCCGGGCGGCTTTGAGTTTGTGGGGGTGTGGCAGTGGCCATTGCCTCTTCCACCAGACCTAGCAACAGTTTGTTGTTTTGCATGTGATTGGTTTGCTGGGGTCTGGGGGAGGAGTCCAAAGACCACCAAATTCCAGTATTTCCCAGTTTTACTTTTGGCTTGCTTCGTCGTGGCTGGCTTGTGCGTGCTATCATTGCTATTGCCATGCTGTGTACTGCAGTCAGGGCACAAGTCCTAAAAAAAGAAGTGGGGGGACGCTCCAAGTTAGGTGGTGTCACCGGAAGTGACGTCACAACAGGAAGTGACACCACGAAATTTACTGTCTCCGTCTGAAATGCGTGAATACACACAAGATACATGTAGAAGTATAATACTGCAGTAAGTGGCAGTCACTCAAAACACAAGAACACACTATACACAGGACCCATTCCTCAGATTACACGGTTATTACAGACGGCACTACGGGCATCTGTCCGTGTCCCTGGAAGTGACATGCTCGGCGTGTTGACGGCGCAGCTCCTTGAAGCCTTGGCGCCTCGGCTGTGCTCTGAGAAATGCTGGCAAGGGGAGGGCGTGAGGTGGAAGGGGAGATTAGTCTGAGGCTTGGGTGCATTTAGAAGGCTCTCATTCGCGCGCAGGTGCAGACTCGGGCACCCGTTCCATCTTTTGGGCAGGGGGGACGGCGTCCACCCGGTAAAAACACAGTAAAATAAGTGGTGGGACGCCGTCCACCCGCGTGGTACCCCGACTCGAGCCCTGACTGCAGTCCTCCTGGTATTGAGTCGAGACGAGGAGCCTGACGAGGAGCCTTGAGAAGTGAACGTCGAGGTCAGGGCAGGTCATGGTAACCACAACACACGGGTAAGTGAAAGCGATCCCGCCACCACCCACAACAACCTCCTATTATATTTATAGGGGCTGTTGTGATTTTAATTTTGTCGCTGCAGCCTGCGTTAATTATGTACTTAGTGTGTTACACTTAACTTTAGTAGTACTCTACTGACTGCGCGACACCTGGGGGATGGGCCACTGCCGGTAGGGGGTGACTTTGATTCGATCCATAGAGCCCGAGGCGGCGAGGCCTTGCCCTGGTGGCGTACGTTGTTTTTGGTTGGCTACTGGGCTTTTGGTTTCGTTTGTGGCACTGGCACTCCGGCAGCAGACAGTTTAAGCAGGGCTTTAAGTAGGATGAAAAAACTGGGGGGTCTCGCAAAGGGGCGTGTCCAGTGTACTTAGGGGCGTGGCTTTAAAACACTTACTCTAAAAATCTGTGCTTAGCATAATGTGACACCCGACTTGTATTTTGCCGTTCCTGTCATTGCATCCAGATATGTGATACAACAAGTAACATCATACCTACAATAAGTCTGGACTATTGGCTTTGTCAATGGTTATTAGTTGCATAGGATAAATAAGCTGTAACTATGGCTTGTTACATATAATATTGAAAAAGTTTCCAATTAAAGCATTGGTGACCCTACCACAATGTTGCTGCTCTTGCGTTTCAGAAAGAGAAGGGAAATCCAGAAAGAAAATGACTCTTTAACCGCATCGCTGCTGCGGTTATTTTTGCGCTGTGCGGCTGTTTTCTAAAAACCGCGTTACATGACGAGCTCAGCTCGTCATCACCATCGAAGGGGTTAAAGGATTTCCCTTCCCCCACAACGCTCACCTGACATGATGTCATGCCGTCACTTCTCCACTAGTGAGTAGTGAGAAGTGAGCAGTGTGGGAAGTGCACAACCACGTGCTTACTGTCTCCAAAAGGGTCTTTATCAGGCTGTTTTGCGCCCTGCACTTTTTTCCAGACTGCAGTGACAGCAAACCGCTGTCACTGCAGTCCGGAAAAAACGGAACACCTGTACCAGGGCTCAAAACAGAGCCCGATAGAGACCCGTTTCGAGGTCCCCTGAAAAAAGCTGCCGGTGCTCAGACCCCTTGAGACCCGGCCCACTTAAAGTCCTGAGTTTAAGGCGTTGTGGGCCTTTGTGTGCAGTGCAGAGTGCACACCCCCACAGGGAGGTCTGGTATCACTTGGTAGGTGGGGGTGGTGGCACTTAGTTTACTAGTGTATGTTACAGACACGCAGGTTCAGGTTTATTTTATTTAATTTTTATTTAATGCATTTTTATGCAGCGCAGACTTTACCCGAAGGTGTCAGAGCGCTGTACAATAGAAGAAGTCGTCGTTCGTGCAGACGGAAGGCTGGGCCCAGGCACTTGCGGAAACACGCATTCCCTGGCTCCCGGTGCTGTTTTCAGACTAAATGCATGCCCGAAAGAGTATGTGAAATCAATGGCCATGACAGCAAGAATAGCGCCCTGAAGACCAGTATCTGGCATGTAAGGGCTGTGACACTGAACCGCTTAAATACGGGGGTGCTTCCAGGAGACTAAAGGACTAACCCTGGGTTGGTAGATGACTGACGTGCTCATCTGGGGCAGGCAATGTCAGTTACCTCTCAGACAAGTGCTTTTGAAACGGGCACTTGTCTGAGAGGGTTGTTGTTCATGCCAGGCATGCCTGACCCCCGGCTCCCCTGAGCGCAGAACCCACTTCACTTGGCTTCAATTGCTTTCCTGACAGCAAACACCCGAAAATCCAGGGGAAAAGAAATTATACGTGAAGGACAAAGCAATTCTTTAAATCAATAAAATCGGAAATCAACGCAATAGGCGCTCCTGTATTTGACCGTACAGGTTAGTTTTTGGACGTGTGTCCCGGTGTTCTGACACCTTTCTCCCAGGGGCGTTACACAGGCCCACGCAGCCCCCGCAGTGCGGGGGCTGCGCCTGTTCTCCAGGGGCCCGCGGGCCCCCTCACTCAGCTAAGCTAGCAACCAAGCCTCTTCGTTGCGCGCATGCCATGGCCTGCTGTGGGCACGCACTGCCAGCCGGCCTCTTAATTATTGAAATAGTTGGTGCCCACGCGCACGCCCGGGCTCTGGCGTAACAGATGCCACTGCTAACCCAAGACTGGGGCCCACCTCGCGCCGCCCAGACCAGACAGGGGATGAATTTATTGAGGGGCCCCATGCCCCCACATGCAAGGAGTGTGGCTTAGGAGAGCGGGAGGGAGGCTGCCTTGGTTAAGGCAGGCCCAGCCAGGAGCAGCAGGAGCGGTGGCACGTGATCCAAAGGACGCAGTGGGAGGAAGGTATTAAGTTAAGTTTAGTTTTAATTTTATTGACATTACTGTGTCGCTCCCCCCTTGCGCCGCCCCCCCACCCTCTCTTGCCAGCCGCAACGGGACCCCTGGAACGGAAGGACTCTGAGGCCCAGAGAACTGAAGGATGTAAGGAGAGAAAAAGAGAGACCCCATTTATTTATTATTATTATTATAATAGACCCAAATGGACATGAAAACCGAAATATGTAGCAAGAGAGGGAAAGAGTGAACTGTAGGGTACAGGAGGGCCACACAACCATAGGGTGCAAGAAGGGAGACAGGGCCGAGGGGAGCACAGATAGACAGACAGCCATAACAGGTCCCAGGACCGATGGGTGCAGGACAAGAAGAGAACTGAAAGGTCCAGAGGCCCAAAGAAGCTCATGGTGCTGGGAGAGAGAGAGAACCGAAAGTCGCAAGATCCCCGAGAACCAAAGAGTGCAGGGGCCAAGAGAACTGAAGGGCCCAGTGGTGAGTAGAACCGATGGGTGGAGGGGCCCAGAGAACCGAAGGGTGCACGGGTCGGGGAACTGAAGGGTAGAGGGGTTTAGAAAACTTCAAAGAGAGCAAATGGAACCGAAAGTTGTAGAGGGGGTGGGTGAAAGCTGCATAGGCCCACTGTACTAAAGGGAGTGGGGCGACAGAGAAAGAGAGGGACTGAAGATCCGAAGGCTCAAGTAAGAGAACTGCAAGATGCAGAGGGAGGGGGTGAGAGAACCCAAGGGCAAGGGTGGAGGGGCCTAGCGTACCACAGGATGCAAGGAAAGAGTGAGTGAGACGAATGGGCCGTGGGCACAGAGAAACAGAGAGTGCAGGACGGAGACTGAAATGGAGGCCCCAGGGAGAGAGGCCCAAAGGGTCCCAAGAAGGAAGGCGAAGGGCCCAGGGCTAGGAGAACTGAACGGCCCAGAGACCCAGAGCATCCCATGGTGCAGGAAGAGGTACAAGGACGCTTAGAATAGAAGGTTACAGAGACCAGGAGAATCCAAGGGTGTAGAGGGGCACAGAGAACTGAAGCATAAAGGGCGAAGAGAAGCGAATAGCGCAGAGAAAAGCACAGGGAGGAAACAGTACAAAAGAGGGCAGAGGGTAAGGACAAGGGAACAAAGGGTGTGCGGAACAAGAGTTCTGAATCATGAAAGGGCACAGAGACTGGTGGTTTGTTTCCAGTTCAAACATGTCTGACTGCCGTCCACTTTTCCTAGTCATGACAGACTCACATGGATTCAGTTATCAGCCAGGGGGTAATGCCGAAAACACTCACGCACCTCTGGCGTGGACAGATGCAGATTGTTCAGCATAGGCTAGTGAACTCCGAGCACGAACGAGTGCGCTCTTAACAGCTGCTTGCACACAAGGATCTGAAATGAACCCATTTTTCTGACACTATACCAGGGGTACTCATAGTACGGCCCGCGGGCCAGTGGCGGCCCGGCAAGCCTTCCCTGGCGGCCCGCGGACCCCCGAGACATCATACCTGTGTTTCCCGAGTTTTTTTTTAAAGTGTCTGCAGCAGCGAGAGAGACTCTTGCTGCTTTGTGGGGGCTGCCGGCGGGCGATGCTAGGAATGGCCAGAGTAAAGCTGCAGGGGCCTAATAAGAGGTCAAATACAAAGGCGAATTGTGCGGAAGTTGATTGACTTCCACTAACCGTGCGCTGTAGTTCAGCTTGAAACTTTAACTTGTTTCTTCTCCTGTTTTAAATCACTATTTACAAAAGTTCATGACTCCATTTTTTTCTTGCTTTTGCTTAGAATTTTATTGATCAGATATTTTTCTTGATTCATTCATGAATATTTAACATTTCATATCCTTGAGTAATCATAATATCCTTACAACTCTGCCCAATGCATTTCGGGTCAGGTCATGTGACCCTTCGTCAGGGGCCTGTGAATAAAGACGAATACAGGACCATCACCTTCAGTATCAATATGAACATAAAGCACTTCTTAAATGTACCAACAGTGAAAATAGAATAAAAACAATTAATATGCTAATGTAAATCATGAGTATGTCAACATAACCAATAGATAAAACATATCCTATTGATGTGAGCTGGTGATGTGGTGATCCAAGGCTTAAGTAAATAAATAGCGTGTGTAGGATAGTCAGGGATTGTTGAGATCCGAATACAAAGTACTGCGATAGAACGCATAAGAGGGAAAAGAAAGCACTTACACGAGTGTGCGGGTCAGTTTAAAGTACAAGCAGAGATAACGTAAAGGGGCGCGAGTAGCGCAAAAATCGTGCACAGAGGGTAAAGTGACACTTACGCGAGTCGGTAAAGTATCAGCAATTCCACGAGTAGCGGGCGGGTACATCAAAAAGCTCCCATGGATACCGGGCCGGTAGAAGGAGAACACTCGCGGTAGTGTTTTTAAAGAGCGAGCCGGGTTCCGATCACGTGAGCGGGTGTTGGTAAAGGAAGTCGAAAAAAGACTTCTAATGGTGTTATAAGCAGGATATCGAACATCAAGGGGAGATGTCCAAATTGGAAATAATTCAAATGGAAAGGTGAATAATGTGTGCGCTCGAGGAATAAATAATAAATAAATAAAGAACATGAAATACGTAATAAAGTCCCGTCGTCAGGGTTTACTGAAGGACATGTGGAAACTGAAAACGGACTGAAAAGAAACTGACAATAGAGAAAAGGCGAACAGTAAAGTGTAGGATGTGAGGTTAAACGTGAATAAGCACAGGAGATTGCATTCAAAATGGCTATACATTCCATTATTCTCTAATGATAATAGTATAACTGTGAATCAACATTGATATATACATGGTCACAAACAGAAATACCAATGGGGCATTTTCTTAGAACATTAGGTTTCAAGAGTTCCCAAGCGGGGGTTAGAAAGGTCCTTAATGATGCCTTTTATAGGAAACATGAAAATTCTATCCGGTCATTCATCCCGGATGGTTGTAGGCTGTTTAATTTCTTGATCCAGAAGAATTCGGCTCTCAGTCTTTGTTTTGTGGGGTCCATGTCACTGCGTTGTGGTACAGTCTCCAATACCGTGAATCTCAGTTGGGAGATTTGGTGATTTGCTTCATCCCAATGATTGGCTATAGTTGATTTTTGGTTATGCAGTCGGATATTTGATTTGTGTTCTGTTATTCGTATTTTAATTTTCCTTTCCGTCTGACCTACATATATCTTGCCACATGGGCATTTGATGGCGTAGATAGTATTAGTGGTGTCGCAGGTGCTATTGTGTTTCAAGTCAATTTCATAGCCTTGGGTAGGATGTCTGAATTTGTTGCCCACTATAACATTGTTACAGTGGGTGCAGTTGAAGCATTTGCGCATTCCTTTGAATTCAGATTTTTTCATTTGATCAGGAGCGGTGGTTAAGATTTCTTTTAGATTTTTTGATCTTTGGAATGCAAATGTAATGTTGTCATTGTACAGGTCTTTCAAATCTGGTTCCATTTTAATTAAATTCCAGTGAGTTTTAATGATCTTTTTAATTTTCATGGCTTCTGTTGAGTATTTGAGTACACATACTGTTTTTTGTTCTGTTGAGTTCGACTTAGGTATAAAGAGTCTTTCTCTTGGGATAGCTTTAATTCTTTTCATGGATTCATCTAGAACAGTAGTAGGATATCCTCTTTCAAGGTATTTGTTGATTTGATCTTGCATAGAGATTTCTAGTTGTTGTGAGTTTGATGTGATGCGTTTCAACCTGATTAATTGTGATATAGGTAGATGTTTTTTCAAAGTGATGGGATGAAAACTTTGGAAATGTAGGCTTGAAATACAAAGGCCACATTAACATGCAAATGGTCTTTTAATGACCTGTGAAGTGCTCTGCGGCTGTGAGTGTGTGTGTGCCCAGGCTGGTGCACAGGCAGGGTGAGGTGACAGAGGGAGTGGGAGGGAAAGGGAGGGGGAGGGGGGCGGAGAGGGAGAGAGAGAGAGTGAGAGGGAGAGGGAGTGAGTGAGTGAGAGGGAGGGAGGGAGAGGGAGTGAGGGAGAGGGAGTGAGGGAGTGGGAGTGAGTGGGAGTGAGTGAGAGGGAGTGAGTGAGAGGGAGAGAGTGACTGAGAGGGAGTGAGAGAGAATGAGTAAATGAGTGGGAGTGAGTGAGTGGGAGTGAGTGAGTGGGAGTGAGTGAGTGGGAGTGAGTGGGAGTGAGAGGGAGAGTGTGAGAGGGAGAGAGTGAGAGGGGGAGAGAGTGAGTGAGGGAGAGAGTGAGTGAGGGAGAATGAGTGAGGGCGAGGGAGTGAGTGGGAGTGAGTGAGAAAATGAGTTGAGTGAGTGAGAGGGAGTGAGTGAGTGAGCAGGAGTGAGTGAGAGGGATGAAGTGATTGAGAGGGATGGAGTGAGTGGGAGGGAGGGAGTGAGTGGGAGGGAGTGAGTGAGAGGGAGGGAGTGAGTGGGAGAGAGTGAGAGGGAGTGAGTGAGAGGGAGGGAGTGAATGAGAGAGTGAGTGAGAGGGAGGGAGTGAATGAGAGGGAGTGAGTGAGTGAGAGGGAGGGAGTGAGTGAGTGAGAGGGAGGGAGTGGGAGGGAGGGAGTGGGAGGGAGGGAGTGTGAGGGAGGGAGAGGGAGGGATTGAGAGATAGTGACAGAGTGAGTGAGTGAGTGAGAGGGAGTGAGTGAGAGGGAGTGAGTGAGAGGGAGTGAGTGAGTGAGTGAGTGAGGGAGTGAGTGAGTGAGTGAGTGAGTGGGAGTGAGTGAGTGGGAGTGAGTGAGTGGGAGTGAGTGAGAGGGAGTGTGTGAGTGAGTGGGAGTGAGTGAGAGAGAATGAGTAAATGAGTGGGAGTGAGTGAGAGGGAGGGAGTGAGTGAGAGGGAGGGAGTGAGTGGGAGGGAGGGAGTGAGTGGGAGGGGGTGAGTGGGAGTGAGTGAGTGAGAGGGAGTGCGTGAGAGAGAATGAGTGGGAGGGAGGGAGTGGGAGGGAGTGAGTGAGTGAGTGGGAGTGAGTGAGAGGGAGTGAGTGAGAGGGAGGGAGTGAGAGGGAGGGAGTGGGAGAGAGGGATTGGGAGAGAGGGAGTGGGAGAGAGGGAGTGGGAGATAGGGAGTGGGAGAGAGGGAGTGGGAGAGAGGGAGTGGGAGTGAGTGAGTGAGTGGGAGAGTGAGTGGGAGGGAGTGAGTGGAGGGAGTGGGGTGAGAGGGAGTGAGTGGCTGGAGGGGGGAGTGAGTGAGAGGGAGGGAGAGTGAGTGAGGAGTGAGGGAGAGGGAGTGGAGTGGTGAGTGAGTGAGTGAGAGGGGGGAGTGAGTGAGAGGGAGTGAGAGTGAGAGGGAGGGGAGAATGAGAGGGAGTGAGTGAGAGGGAGGGAGTGAGAGGGAGGAGGAGAGAGAGAGTGAGGGAGGGAGAGAGTGGGAGAAGGAGGGGAGGGAGTGAAGGGAGACGGAGAAGGAGTGAGGAGGACAGGGAAAGGGGAGGGAGGGGGGGGGGAGGAGGAGGAGAGGGAGGGAGGGAGGGTGAGAGAGAGAGGAGTGAGAGAGGAGAGAGAGAGAGGAGAGAGAGGAGGGGGAGGAGAGGCTAGAGAGAGGGAGGGAGACCGAGAGAGATGTGTGTATGCTGGGCGGCCAGTGGACGAAGGCGTCCGCTGCAGGGACCTATGATCAACCTCGTGGTCAGTTTTATGTTGTTGCTCTAGCCCCTCCCCCTCCCCACTGCCCTTGCCCCCCCACCGATGCGGCCCTCGGACACAAACCAAACTGTAAATTTGGCCCCCGAGAGAAAGTTTGTGAGTACCCATGCACTATACTGAGCGGAATGTGTGGAACACAAAATGATGAAAGGCTGAGATAAATCACCTCCATGATATCTTCAGACCCTGAGAATAAATCCAGATTCGAGCTCAGCTAACCGGTTTTACTGCAGAACTGAGGCGAGCTGCAACTCCAAACACTTGTACACGTTTGCAACTTAAGTAATGTTCTCGCTGCCGGGCTTTGAATGTGCTGTGTAGAGGTTGAGTGCTGTTGGATGGGAACACTGAAAGAAATTCAAATGTACTACAATGAGTTCATCTGCAATTGTAAAGGGTGGTTGGGAGCTGGGTATTGGGAAATTGGCATTTATTGATCAAATCACTCCAAGGTTTGTGGCAAATATTTATTGCTATTGAGCATCAGTAAAACGAGTTTACAACTGAGCTGTAAAGTGAGTGTGTGCTTTAATTGTAAGTGTGTATATATATAGCCTTTACTACCCCTGACCAGGTATGGAAGGGACAGTTATGTTAAACAAAATATGCATTAATAGTACACTGTTAGCTCGGAATCGTGCGTACCCCAAACACATGATGCATATAACTTATAAGGGAACGATTTTCCGTATGTGTAGCTGACTTCCTTATGTATTTATATCTGTATTGCTGCACTAAGCACAATACATAGATAGTTCAGTGTGCAACTGACTGTATGTTAGGCTGCATGTCACACACATATTTTACAGCATTTTAGTTTTAGAAACACGGGCACGTATGCTCGGAGCAGTGGGCGGCATGACCTTGGGTATACTGAATAAGCAGCTACCTTTGTTGTTGAGGGATATCGCTTTAAAAATGTATTCAACAAAAGCAGGGACTGGGGGGCGTGTTTAACAATGTCCACATACAAGCCCCAAAATGACTAGTAAGCAAAGAGAGTACGAAGTTCCTCTGTGTGTGGTTGGTAGAGGACCAAGAGGGGGCAAAGCATAGTGAGTCCAACGGGACCACTCCGTGTTTGCAGGGACAAGGGAGGGGGGATTCCCTTATCATAACTAGGGCTCTCACACACCCAGCAAGCTAGGTGTCCTGCTTCATCATATGAGCCTGCCCCTAGTCAGGTCGGCGCTGCAATACCTGACGGGCACCCAAACCGTTGGCTCCTTGTCGGGGATCTTTTGTTCCTGCCGGTGTCGGTGGCAGGGTAGGTCTTAAGGCAAGAAGCGTTAACTCGCCGGACCCAACTAGTGTCCTTTTTCATACCGCCGACTCACTGTAGCGAGTATATCTCACATACAGACCAGGTCAACTACCTGGGTTCTGGGTACGAATAATTTTACTTACCTCTTTATTGTAGATAGCGTTTTATTCAATCTTGAGGAAGTGCCCTGATCCATACGACAATAATGTCACGAAACATGTTGATCACTTGAGAGCTGGACATACACTACTAGATACATCATTACTAGTCCTGTGCCCCTCTCACTCTTTTAACTAGGCAGTTTACCACTCCCAATAAAGTTGTTTTAGGACTAACACCCACTGCACCCACCGGCAGGAACAAAAGATCCCCGAAAAAGAGCCCCGGTTTGGGTGCCCTTCAGGTGCAGTACAACATTAATTTTACGCCCCATGACTTTCAAATGTCACCAGCGCCACTGGTTACTACTTAAATCTCCCTTGCCAGTTTCATACTACCTTTAAATGTAGAGAGTTGATGATGCATTCATTGTTCATAAACCACTTGGACACCTGCACCCCGCGAGTGCCACTTTTTGCACAATCTTATGCTCAGGCGGGTCTCATCATAGGGGGCACAATGCACAAAGGCGCAGCCAGAGCTGCGTGGGCAGCGCCACTGGTTACTACTTAAATCTCCCTTGCCAGTTTCATACTACCTTTAAATGTAGAGAGTTGATGATGCATTCATTGTTCATAAACCACTTGGACACCTGCACCCCGCGAGTGCCACTTTTTGCACAATCTTATGCTCAGGCGGGTCTCATCATAGGGGCACAATGCACAAAGGCGCAGCCAGAGCTGCGTGGGTGGGTTTTCTGTAGTCCTAAATTTACTGTTTAAGGCATGCAAAGGCTCCTCCACAGAGAGGTAGCAGGTACCACCGGAGGGGCTGGAGTTATGCCGAGTGTGACATATAAACTTTGCCAGTGGCGTGTCCGACCATGAGTGTGCAGATAACAAAGTGTATTTGAAAAGCACACTTTCACCCAATTGTATCTTTGCACTGAATAAAAGATGTTTATCATTACCCAACTCAATGGAACTCATTTTATCAACCTCAGAAGGATAAAAGGCCCGCTGGAATTTGAACCTGTGAACACAAGAACACAGGCCCCTACAGTGGATGTATTAATCCACTAAGCCACTCGGCTTCAGTTAGTTAAGGGGGCACAGGCATTGACTAGGGTGTAAACAAGGAACCAACAGGGCCATGCACATTTGCGTAGTGGGTAGAAAAGGGGTGGGAAAGGACCAACGCACAATGCACAAAGCCTTACCACTGACACTGCGCATGTGTAGGGTCTGGGGCAGGCGGGCAACTAGAGACAAATTTTGGGGAGCTGATTCTTCCAGCCATATGCAGAATGGCTCCAAGAAGGAGTGAAAACACAACAAAAGCCTCATTAACAAGTAAATGGTCTTTTAAAGACCTGTGAAGTACTCGGGTGCGGCTGCAATTCAAGGGTTGCCAGCTGGCGAAGCTGTCTCAGCCGGGCTGACACACACACCGGGGGCAGGGGGTGACTGAAGCAAGGTGAGCCCAATTGGTGCTGCACGCCTGGTCTGGGGACTCACTCAGCCGGGAGCCTGCCAATCTACTCATTCTGGAGATTTTTTGGGCATAGTCCGGAATATTTCTGTGAAACCACAAAAAACAAATACATCGGTTCAATCTCACCAGTGAAATGTAAACCTCGCAGACGTAATCTATACCTTGTTAATGGAGACCTTCGGGAATATATTGTGGGCGGACATTGTCCGTTCATTGCCTGTGATGTCATTGTGGGCTCTGCTGACGTCTGATCCGGCCAGCATTGAGTACAGAGATTTGCACCCACCCTGGCACAAACCTGAACCACCTCAGGCTGAGAGGGGCTGGGATGCATTTCCCGGCTAGGCCTTGACTCAGGAATCGGAAACATTCCTTCATTTATTTATTGATTTATTTTACAGATTTGTAGAGCGCACGGCTACCCATGGGCGTCCCAGCGCTAATAACAAGAACCTGGTGGGGCGAGCCTTATGGGAAAAGCCATGTTTTGAGTGCTCTGCGAAATGAGAGAAGGTTAGGTTGAGCTCTAAGGTTTGGGGGAAGCGAGTTCCATAGTTTAGCCGCGTTGTATGAAAACATTCGGCCGCCAGAGCGGGCTTTTCTGATCCTAGGTACTGAGGCGAGATTGCAGTTGGAGGAACGGAGCGTTCTTGAGGTGGTGTGAGGTGAGATAAGGTTTTGGAGTATAGGAGGGGCCTTGCCGTGCAGAATTTTGTGGGTCGTGCAGAGAGCTTTGAATTGAATTCTCTCCTGAATGGGGAGCCAGTGCAGGGCCCTCAGAGAGGGTTTGGCTGAGCAGCGGCGATGGGTTCCTGTAAGGATACGGGCTGCGGCATTTTGAGCTGTTTGAAGTTTTGCCAGAACTTTTTTGGGAGCCCCCAGGTAAAGGGCGTTGCCATAGTCCAGACGGGATAGTACAAGGCCGTGGATAAGAAGTTTGCGGGATTGTGCTGGAAGCAAGGGTAAGATTTTCCTTGCTGATCTAAGAAGGCCATGGCATGTTCCAGCGGTTTTCCGCGCCTGGGCTGAAAAGTTGAGCTCTTCGTCTAACCAAATGCCAAGGCTCTTAATTTCTGGTTTAGGCGCAGGTGGAGGGCCCATGGCTGAAGGCCATATGGATATGGAGTGATATAGAGATTTGTTGCCCAAAAAAATTTTCTCTGTTTTTTCGTTGTTTAGCTTGAGGTGGGAGCTGCTCATCCATTTCGTTATTTCGATTAGACAGGTATGGAGGTTGGGAATGGAGTGGTCTTGTTGGCTTAAGGAGACCACCAGTTGAGTGTCGTCAGCATAAGTCAGAAGTTTAATTCCGAAAGGGGCGACGACTTTCTCGAGGGGGGACATATAAACATTAAAAAGGGTTGGGCTCAGAGATGAGCCCTGGGGTACCCCGCAACTGATGGCTGTGGGTCTGGACGTGAAGGTGCCCTCTGCCACCTGGAAGGATCTGTTTTTGAGGAAGGATTCTAACCAAGCCAGAGCCGTACCTGCAATTCCAAGATATCTGAATCTTTGGATCAGGATTGAATGGTTGACGGTGTCGAAGGCAGCGCTGAGATCCAGGAGGATCACTGCCACTGACCCTCCTGAGTCCATGATCTTCCTTGCTTCCTCGACTACCACCAATATTGCAGTCTCTGTACTTTGGCCTGGCCTGAATCCCGTTTGGGAGGGTTCCAGAAGTTTATTGGATTTGAGGAATTGGGAAAGGTTGTGGTTGACGTGTTTCTCGGCTATTTTGCTGATACCTGGGAGTAGGGAAATTGGCCTGTAATTGCCAAGTTCCAGAGGGTCAAGGTGAGGTTTTTTGAGCAATGCTTTCACCATTGCTCTTTTCCAGCTGGGAGGGACGATGCCTAGGATGAGTGAGTTGTTAATTAGTTTTATCAGATAGGGTAGAATGGTAGATCCGAATAGTTTCAGAATGTTGAGTGGAGCAGAGTCAGTTGGGCTACCACTCTTAATGGAGTTGAGTATGAGAAGGGTAGTGTCAGTTGTGAGCGGAGTGAAGGCTGACAGCTGAATAGTAGATACTATTGATGGCGGAGTGGGCTGGTTGACGTCCGGGGGGGCTGTGTGGGCGTCCAAAGAGGTAGGGGGAAGTGATTTGATGATGTTGATAATTTTGGAATTAAAAAATTCAGCAAGTTCGTTGCAGCGGGTGGCTGAGGGTTCAACCAGGGGGGGGGGCTCCGGTATTTTGAGAAGTTTCCTGGCTATTTGAAGCGTTTCTCGAGAGGAGTTGGTGGATGTTTTTATTTTGTCCTCGAAGTAGTTGATTTGTGCGGTTTTGAGTGCTTTTTTGTAGGTGAGAAGAGTAGTTTTGTATTCAGTTTTTCTAGTAAGGTCAAAGTTTTTTCTCCAGTCTCTTTCTGATTTCTTGCAAGCTTTTTTTAGAAGCCGTAATTCGTCAGTGAACCAGGGGGAGGTGGCTTTACTCCGTGGATTGCAGGAGATTTTTTTGGGGAGAGTTTTGTCCAGAGTGTCGCCTATCCAAGCTGAGAATTCTGCATCAGCACTGATGGGGTTGGTGTCAAGAGTAGGCGGGGATCTCTCTAGATGTTGTTTCCAGATTTCGACATCTAGTTTTGACCATGATCGTGAGGGCTTGCTAGGAGGGGCCGTGGGGCGAGGAGCGCGAGTAATCTGCCAGTTTAAAGGAATTAGGAGATGGTCGGTCCATGGGACTGGGATGGGGTCGAGGACAGTGAGATCGTTGATGTTGGAGAAAACCGGGTCCAACAGATGTCCTAGAGTGTGGGTGGGAAGATGGCCTAGTAATTTTAATTGAAGAATTTCGAGGTTTGCGATCAGGTCGGCGGTAGGTTTGGCTTCCTTTTTATCGAAATGGATATTCAGATCGCCCAGGATCAAACATGAAGAGTTGGTAGCGGCCAGAGTGTAAGCTTGCTCCGTAAGTGGTCCTGGGGGGCGGTAGATGAGAAAGCCTGACATAGTTTGGCAAGGGGAGATCTGGATGGAGAACATGACGTTTTCACAGTCAAGGAGGGGACTGCCTTGAAAACGGCATGAGAACTGGTCTTTATGAATTATGGCAATGCCTCCACCTTTTCCCTTAGGGCGGTCCAGACGATGAATGAGGATGAATATAGTAAGTTTGTTACATTTATAAGATGCAAAACAGAAGTATCTGATAATGAGCAGAGATGTCAACGAGCAGAAGCCCGAGTGGGATCCGGCTGCACACCGACTGCACTTCCGATTATCACTCGTTGAAACCGGTGCACAGTGACAGACAGACAGGAGGTGGCGCTACGGAGACAACATTGAATATCGAAAAGGAGAGCAATTAGCGAATTCCAACCTTAAAGAGCTTGCAAAGATTATTTCTACTAGGAGCGTTGGCCTTTAAGAACAAAAATAGAAATCATAGATGTGAAAAAAGTAAAATAAACGAACCGCCTGAACAGGGACTTGAACCCTGGTCCCTCAGATTAAAAGCCTGATGCTCTACCGACTGAGCTATCCAGGTTCATTTGAAAATTGGCAGGCTTGTGTTTATATATGGAATAAAAAATGGCGTCCCCACATTGCTGTTTTCTTTGTTTCATAGTTTTCCTCTGTTTCCTGAACCCTTCAGATCAATCCAGACAGGATCCATCAGAGAGTTTCACACTCTGAGTGTCTCCCCCGCACTGTGCTCACCACGCATTCTGCCTGCAGAATGAAGGAGCTGTTTGCATGCCATCACATTCACATAACATTAGTGGAAGAGCTCGAGTGCTCCTATGTGCGACTGCTTGTGAGTAGAGTGTGCACATGCATAAGTGTGACTGCTCGTGAGTGGAGTGTGCGACTGCTCGTGAGTGGAGTTTGCGCTTGAATTTGTGTAACTGCTTGTGAGTGGAGTGTGTGCGACTGCTCGTGAGTCGAGTGTGCATGTGTGTGACTGCTATTGAGTGGAGTTTGTGCTTGCATGTGTGTGACTGCTTGTTGGAAATGGCCCTGTTTGCAGGGTTATCCCCAAATATTTAGATTTTTCCTCCTATTATTTCTTGACCTGTGTGCATTGGTTTTAGGACTATGGGCACTTAACCACTCCAAATCAGTGATAAAGTATGCTCTCTGTGTAAACTGTGTTATGGATTGGTTTTTTCATGATTGGCTATTTGATTCATGTGTCAGTCCCTAGTAAAGTGCACTGCGAGTGCCAGGGCATATAAATCAAATGCTGTTGGTGGGCTGCAGCACTGGATTGTGCCACCCACGCAAACAGCCTGTAAAGTGTAACTCTGGCCTGCCATTGCGTAGCCTGTCCACAGCCTAGGGCTGCCATGTCGAATTGGCAAGTGCACACACTTGCAAGTCCCTAAACCTTCCCTTTTCTACATGTAAGTCGCCTCGAGGTAGGTCCAATGTACCCCCATGGGCAGGGTGCACTGTATGTGAAAGGTAGGACATGCGCTGGTGTGTGTGGCATGTCCTGATAGTGAATTTAATTTATTTTTATTTATTTTAAAAGTTTTATAGAGCGCGAACAAGATCCTTACGGATATCAGAGCTCTTTACATACAGAATGGGATAAAAAGGCAAGGAGTAATAATTAAACAAAACATTTTGTGCAAAGATGAGCAAATTGTTACAAAAAAAGAAACAAGGTAAGGTAGCAACGGTGCATAGGTGGTCAATATACATAGTCATAGGAGGAAGAGTACTGAGTTACGAGATTACATTAGTCAAAGTTCAGGTAACTTTAGCTAATAGGAGAGATTTTACTTCTTTTTTGAAGGATGCCAAGGATGAGATAAGTCTGATTTCTGGAGGGAGGGCATTCCAGATCCTGGGCGCCATCCCTGAAAGGAGCATTTATAAGTTTTTTCTTGTGAAATCTCTGAGGTTTCAAAAGAAGATTGTCTGCACTTCTTGTCACTCTTGAGCCACCCGAGATTGTCAGTTTCTGAGCGAGGTAGCTGGGGGAGTTTTGGTGTATAACCTTGTGGGTCATGCAGGCGATTTTCAGATGTATTCTAGCTTCGTAAGGCAGCCAGTTCAAAGCTTTTAGATCAGGAGAAATGTGTGAAAGTTTTTTTGAGCCCATGATTAGTCTGGCTGCAGCATTAATAGAGGCTTTTAATGGTGCGGTTGTCGATATGGGGAGACCACAGAGGGCAACACTTCTATAATCCACTCGAGGGATGACTAGGGCTTGGACTGCAGTTCTGAAGTCATTGGGAGGAAGGAAAGCTTTCAATTTCCGCAATGTGTTGAGTTGGAAATTAGCTCCCTTCGTTGCATTGCTGACGTGATGATGCATATTGAGATTGCAGTCAAGGGTTATGCCTAAAGATTTCGCTGAGTCCACAATAGTAGGTTGAACGTTGAGTACAATGAGATGGTTAAGCCAGGACTGAGTGAGGGGGACTTTGGTGGGAGGCGCTATTAGGAGGAATTCCGTTTTTTGAAGGTTAAGTTTGAGGTGACTCTCTGCCAGCCAAGTCTGTATGTTCCTAAGCGTTGTGTTGAGTATTTTGATGTCATCAAGGGTGTGTATTTTAAGGTAGAGCTGGGTATTGTCTGCGTACATGTGAAATTGAACATTAGATGCTTGAAGTAGTGCGGTAAGTGGTTCCATGAGTATATTGAACAGAGTAGGGGAGAGGGAGGATCCTTGAAGGACACTCAGTGTTACAGGAACTGGTGTGGACATAGTATTGTTAATCTTGAATTTCGCTGGGGACGCACTCAGGTAGTGCTTGATCCTTGTGTGCGCCACCCCATTGCTACAGCCTGGTCCTGCTGGATGGGAGATCGGGAGCGGAATGGCAGTGACCTGAAGAGCGACCAGGAGGCGCGCTACTGAGCGGAGGTACCCGTATACAATCCTTGGTGCTCCCCTGCGGTGGTCGCTGAGTGCCTGGTCTGCTGGCTCTGCGTAAGGACAGGATGTCGAAATCCACTCAGCCTAATAGTATCACACAGTATACAACCCAGCGTCTGCCGTCGCAACGGATTACGGGGCAGAGAGGTCAAGAGGAGTGCGCGGATGTGCCGGCGGAGCCTTCCCGGGCGGAGTTGCTGAAGGCCATACAGGGCTCCCATTCTGCGCTGGAGCGGCAGATAGAGACTGTATCGCTTGATGTCAACCCCTGCGAACGGATCTTCGCAAAGTGGCGGATAAGGTATCGGTGGCTTCCCTCCAGAAGACAGTCATGCAACTCACCTCTATGAAGCACGCATTGGAACGAAGAGCTGAGGACGCGGAGGGTAGGGCGCGCCGCAGCAACATTAGAGTCCTGGGTGTGCCGGAGCGATTGGAGGCGGGGAATGCCGAGCGCTTCCTGGAGGACTGCATTCAGACTCAACTGTGCCCGCATGGGCTATCAAATGTATTTGTCATCGAACGGGCGCATAGGGCCATGGTACCCCCCGCACCCGGGGGAGCCTCCAAGGGCATTGATTGCGAAGATCCTGAACTATATAGTCCGGGATTGCATTCTGAAGGCGGCGAGGTAGACGGAGTCTCTCACCATTGAGAACAGCCGCATATGCATCTATCCTGATTACACCCAACAGGTGCAAGAGCAGCGGAAGTCCTACCTGGGAGTCAAGCAGAAGCTCCAGGAGATGAAGCTACAATATATGCTGTTATATCCGGCCAAGGTCAAGGTGATATCTCAGGGCCGGGCGCATTTCTTCGAATAGCCCGCTGAGGTGTGGGAGTGGCAGGAGATACAGGGGTGACGACATGCCCTCAGGAGAGTGAGGGGGGCCCCGTGAGACCTGGGGGAACCATCCCCAGAGACGACGATGCGGAAGGCGGAGACGTTGGGACCTTCCTTGGCGAGGGATGGTCCAGAGTCCTCGGGCGCATCCGCCCCTGGGGACGTGTTGGTTCCAGATACCCTGCAGGACATTGTGCCAGGTACAGACTCTATGGCTCCGGTGATCCCAGAGACTGGAATGTCTGAACTGCTGCAGGGGACGGCTCTGTCGTAAGGTACTGTTGGAGTGAAGAGTGTTGTGCTCTGCTTTGGGGGCTTTAGTGCTGGGCCTTGAGTTTGTATGAGGTACCTGGGAGCCGTGCTGTTCGAGCTTGAATGACAGAGAGGAGCGTAGGACCTGTATCCCGTTGGAACGACCTTATGTGGCGGTGTCTGTCTTTATTTTGGCTGGGGAGGGCCCTGCTTTGGGACTGATGCCGGCGGCCAAGCCCAGGTTCATTCCTGTACGTCTGGGTCCCATGGGGAGCTAGAAGGGGGGTGGGTGGTGTTTGGTTGGGTGTGTGTGTGTGTGTGTATTGGATGGGACGAATAGGGTGGCTGTGTACATCCTGGCACCAGCAGGGGGAGGGCAGGATAGCGTGTTTTGTTGTTGCTGTCATCTTGCTCGTGGGTGGGGGAGGGGGTAGATGTTATGGGGGGGTTGTGGGGTTGGGGGGGCTTGGGGGGTTGGTGGGGTTGGGAGGGGAAATTGTTGCTGGCATCGAGAGTACTGTGTTTCTGTTTTTTGAATGGCTGATCAGATGGGCTAGGTCCCCCGGCCTGGATGCTGGTTGGGCCCGTGGGTGGCGTAACACGCTGTTTGTAATATATGGCCAGGTTGGGCGTGATCTCCTGTCATGAGGTTTAAATTCTTAACTTGGAACGTGCGTGGATTGGGCACTTGCACTAAAAGATACAGGGTCCTTTTATTCCTCCGACGCCATGGCGTCTCCATTGCGTGCCTCCAGGAGACCCACTTGAACGAAGAGGGTGCCCAGAAGCTGTCCTAAAAATGGCGGGCCAGATGTTTCATTCATCCTATTCTACCTATGCCAGGGGGGTCCTAATCTGGGTGGCACCTGGGGTTCCCTGTGCCGTGATTGTGTAACAATAATAAATGCATGGGGCTAGTGGCAGACTGTATGAAAGGAAATGCTATTTGTGTTTAAAGAATGTAAATCAAGAGAAGATTTCTGGTATCTAAAGTCCAAAGACAATAGAAATAGAGGAAGGACCGACATCATTATTTTATGACATATACGCCTTTGGCTGGGGAACATTCAGCAGAGTAGGTGGCGCACTGTGAATGTGCAGGGGCTTTGAGTGAGTTTTGACCAGGGTTCAAACCCCAGCTGGAGAAAATTGTTTTTTGTTTTTTTTTCATTTTATTTCTAAATTCCACAAATGAAAGCTGTGCCTTTGTAAATCACCCCCTAGCAGTATCTGGGAGAACTATAATAATAAACTTTATTCGGATTTTAAAGATCCATAAAAGCAGTACAGATAAAAAATCTTCAGTGAAATATAATTACAGATTACTTAAAAACAGAAAAAAGGAGTTTCGGTAATTTATACAGTACTATTATAATTAAAGGTTTTTCCTGTGTCCATATATACATTTCAGAAAGTTAAGAACATGGTAACATGTGGCTTCGGTATCCAAAAGCTGCAAGCTCAACATGGCTACTCGGCATTGTCTAAGACCCCAAGATTTTAAAAGAGTTAGTAACCAAAGTTTGCGGTGTTCCTGATAAAATTTGCAGAACAGAACAGTATGAAGGGTGGTTTGACCTGATATCCCATCGCATGGACATGGAAGTGGATTTGGGTCCCAAACGTTTGGCGTTGGGAAAGCTACCAGTTTGTGAAATATGTTCAGTCTGAATCTTATCAGGAGAAATCGTTCGAAGGTACCAATGTCAAGGTTTAAATAGGGCTGCATTAAAAGGGTAGATTGAACCATTATTGCGTGCTGCACCGACTGTTTCCCAGCTTCTATTTGTAGTCTTAGATTACCCAGATGGTCCAAGGCTCGTTTTTTAAAATTATTTTTTGAGAGTTCTCCAATTTTTTCGGGGTTTGAATAATATTTTTCTATTCCAAGGTCAAAGAGAAAGGTCCGGATATAGGCTAGCCATTTAATTTTTAAAACGTAGTCCAGAGATATTGCATCCGCCAGTATTGTTTTTGTAATGTCGTTTTTATCTGACGCCCAGATACGTCGCCAAAGGAGGAGTGGTTGAATTTTGGCAAGATCTTCGATATATGGTGCCCCCAATTCTAAGTGGCAGGCGTAAGTCGAGGAACTTTTGGGGGCGGATAAGAGGAATCTGAAAAACTTGTTTTCTGCAATTTGCAGAGAGGTGACGTCCGTATGGCCCCATAGTCCTGCTCCGTATAAAGCTGTAGATTGACATTTAGCTTTGTATATGGTTATCAATTCCCTGGGCGGACGTTTTCCTAGTTTTTGTGTAAATGACACCAATGCGGCTATTGCTCTTTTAAAACAATGTTTTCTGGCTTCTACTGCTGGTTTCCAGGAGAGTTTATTATCTATCATGACTCCCAGATAGCAGTATTCATTTGTAGAGTCTATTTTTTGGCTGCCAAGGTAGATGGAGTTTTGCTGTTTCCTCCCAACCCCAGCCTTCATTACGAAAGTCTTTTTTACGTTTATATGAAGGTCAAGGGTTCTCATGAACTGCGAATATCTATTAAGGGACCTTTGGAGTTCTCGGGGGGTTTGTGCAAGGAGGACGGCGTCGTCCGCGTAGAGTAGAGCGGGGATCGGGCGATGTTTGGCCAGTGGAAGATCACGGGCACCCTTCAGGAGCTCGACCTCCAAGTTGTTGGTATAGAGGGAGAAAAGGAAGGGTGCCAGGACACATCCTTGTCTGACCCCACGCTCTACTCTAAAAGACGCCGTCAGTTCCCCCTTTGTCCCGTAGCGGACTCTTGCGGATGGATTGGAATAGAGTTCCCTTAAAAAGTTCAGGAGTGATGGATCTACCCCCATCTGTGCTAAAAGGGACCACAATTTTGTATGGGAGACGCAGTCGAAAGCCGCGGACAAATCTACGTAGGTCATGTAAAGTTTTGCTTTCTTTGCATGCACATATTTTCCAAAGATTATCGATAAATTTAGGGCTTGTTCCACAGTACCTAGTCCTTTTCTAAATCCAAATTGAAGGTCGGATAGGATGCCTCTCTCTTCCGCCCAGTCCTGAAGTCTTTCTAAAATCACTCTTCCTGCTATTTTTCCCAGTGAGTCCAGCAAAGAAATTGGGCGATAGCAGGCAGGGTCCATACGGTTACCTTTTTTAAATATCGGCACCATGATGGACCTTGTCCATGACTCCAGAATTCCTAATTTTGCCGTAGCGGTGCAGACCCTTGTTAAAATCGGTGCCCAAAGTTCTGTTTGGTGTTTAAAAAAGTCTGCCGGGACTCCGTCCGGCCCTGGAGCTTTTCCTTTTTTGGTTGAGTTCAATGCCACAAGAATCTCAGAGATTTCAAAATTTATGTCTATAGGGTATGGTAGGAATGTTTTTTCCTCCTCTTCCGTCTCTTGATCAGAGGTTGGTTTTTGGAAGATGCTGGTAAAGTGTGATACCCAAGTTGCAGCGTCTATAGCAGCTTCGATTTTTGGGCAAGTGTCGTCTGCCAAGAAAGGAGTTCTTATAATTCTCCAGAAGGCTTGAGAGTTTTTTTCTTGGGCACTGGTGTGGAGTTCATGCCACAGCGCTTGCTTCAGTTCCTCTTTCCTCTTTTTCCTAATTTTGTGATATTCACTTCTGAGGGTGGCTATTGTGCGGGGATCCCTTTCGTTTTTGTTTAAGGCTAGCTTCAATTTTGTATGAGCCTTAGTGCACTCTTGGTTGAACCAGCCTTTGGGCCGGGATGGACCGGATTTTTGTGTTTTTGTGAGTAAAACCTTTAGTTTGTCCATAATTTGGGCAAAGTTATTTAGAAGCTCCACGTCCTTAGTTGCTATGTCCAAACAAATTTTGATTTGGGGATAGACTGATCTTATTAACTCTTTGGTGAGTTCCTCTGGGTTTATCCTTCCCCATTTTATTGAGTACCCGTTTACTTTATCCATATTGATATTTTCCTGGGTCAATGCATTGGCTATTATTACTGGAGAACATTGTTGATAGTTTAGTGAGACTTCCAAGGTTAATATTGCGTGGTCACTTTGAGGATTCGGTTTGACTTCAAAGTTTTTTATTCTTAGTTGTAAGGATGTTGATATAATTATGAAGTCTACCGTGGTTTTGTAGCCTCTTCCTGTATAAGTAGGTGCAAGTGAGTTATCCCCGTAGTCCAGAGTGTTTACTATCTGGAGATCCAGGTCGGATAGGAGATCATTCATTTGTCTACCCATTTTGTTATGCAAGAAATGGGTGAGTGAGAGGCCATCTTCTGTCACCATGCCAGGACATTTTCTTTTTGGTTGGGTACAGGCGTGAAGATTGAAGTCGCCTGCCCATATTATTGCGGCCGGGCCTCTTTCTCCTTGTTTCATTCTGAGAGTAGTTAATTTTTCGTGGAGGTGGGCCAGGACTCCCTCAAAGTCCAGTTCATCCAGGTTGTTATAAAAATTGATGATAACCATTGACTCTTTTTTCTGGAGGAAAAGACCAAGGATCTGCAAATTAGATGCCAGTTCTATAACCTTTATTTTAGCGTTTTGGATAGTGTTGGCTACATAGATGCACAGACCTCCCTTTGGTCTACCTGTGTGTCCCGACTGCGCGAGAGAGGAGTACGTTTTGTACCCCTGCAGGTGATGTTCTTGTAATGACCATGTCTCCTGTATGCATATTATTTGGTGATTATGCATGTGGTGCATGATTGTCCCATCCTCTATTTTTGTCCTTAGTCCAGCGATGTTCCACGAGATCAGGCTCAGGATTGTTGGACTGTCCCTTGAGCTTTTTACTCTTTTTGATTCGTTAAAGATCTCTGGGGCTGGAGGAATCTCTGGGTCTGGAGGGACTAATGAGGAGACCGTGGGTTCCGATAGGTCTGTGTGGATTTGGGAGTGTTCTTGTGGTTGTGGTAGTCAATCGACGCACTCCAAGGCGCTATACCTGTTTGCTAATTGTATGCCATTCCAGCTATCCCAACGTGTGGGGTCACTGTACTTTCTCCAGTGTTCCTGTCCACTCCATTCGTCCCTATCTCTGCCTTGGTGATTAAGGCCTAGTGGGTTGAATGGGGGAAACCGTCCTTGCCGCGGCTGCTGCCATAGGTGAGTGTTGTGTTGCGTGGATTGCTGGGGTTGCCACCACTGTTGGGTGGTATGATATGGGTATTGAGGAGGATGAGCAGGTGGTTGGGTAGCAAGGTGTATAGGTTGAGGAAGTTGGGCGGGTGGTTGCCACTGGAGAACTGATTGTTGTGGAATTTGTGGGAATCGTGGCAAGTGTGGGTGCTGCTGGTATTGATACATATTGTATTCAGAGGAATTTATGGGCCCAGTGTTTAATGGGAGTACGGGAGAGGGAAAATTTTGCCTTGAAGATGGGGGTAGGAAATAGGACAAGGGAAGGGGATTTATTTGGGTGGCTGGTCCTCTGTTGGGTGAATTGCAGATATAATTTGATGCCCCTATCTCCCTAAATTTGATGCTGATGACATCTCCCGCTATTGCCTTCGTGCTTCTGCCAACCCAATCTCCTCTGCGTGCGGAGAAGATATCACCCCTGATGTGAGCGGGTAAGGGTTTGTGGAGTTGGAGCCACTGGGCGCATTTGTTCCTCAGCTCCGCGAAAGTTTCTCTTACACCCTCCTTCAGTGGGGGAACAGCTGTTAACACCACCACGAAGGGAGAAGCTTCCGGGGGTAAATTGATTATTTTGGGCCGAGACTGCTTGGTCTTCAGTTCTGGTGGTTTTTCTAGGGAGGGGGTCTCTACTGGAATGGTGGTATTTCCTTTTGTTTGTCGGTTGTTTGTTTTAGTTTGACCTGCTGGACCTATTTGTGTAGCAGGGGGGAGATGTACCGCGACCGGAATGTCTTGGGGGGCATCTAGATTACTCCCTTTTTTAGCTAGGGGTTGTGTTACTGCCGCTTTTCTGGTTGGTGAAGTGTGAGGCTTGTTTGTTATACCTGTTATTTGTTTGAGACTAGATGGTTTTTTTGGGAGTATTTCCTTTGCCCCGTGCGTTGGAGCGGGACCGTTCCCGCTTGCCTTACAACTGCATTTCGTATTGATTAGTGACGTAAGTCTGTCCAACTTTGATATTAGGGGTTTGATCTGTGCTGTAATATTAGCTTCGAGGTCTGATTTTAGGTCCATGACCATGTTTTCCACCCAACAGGGGATACCTGCCGAGGAGTTTGGGATGGGCGTGATCAGATTATGATTCTTTGTTTTTGTTTTAGGTTTTTCCTTGATAATTGGCATAGCCTTAGGGAGGGTGGAGGTGTTTTTCCTTGTTTTTGTTGGTTCTAAGGTCGTTACTGGATCAGGTAGTAAGGGATTACTAATGGCACTCTGGTCTAATTTTTCAGTCGGTGATTGGCAGGCTTCTAAGTCTGGGGTTGCTTCAAGGTCGACATATGATTGATCAGAGTCTGTTTGGGTTACGGATAAATCTACAGAATTTGGAACAGTCATCGTAGGAACGATAGTTAGTGGCAGTGGTAAAGAGCAATTATTAGCAACCAGGAATTTGCGGTGGCAAGTGAGCCGAGCGAGGATCGTTTGGCCTGCATGAGGTCCAAGGAGACTCTTTTCTCCAGTAGGATAATACTCTTATCAATGGTGTCGTTTACCCTGGATATGAAAAGGTCTATAGGACCGGTCACTTGTGTCACCAGTGTAGCTTTCTTAGACGTGCTTCTAGTTTTGGGACGCATCGTGATTCTCAGTGATGTACGTCCGAAGTCGTGGGGGCCTGCGGGAACGAAGTAAAGTACAGGGTGACAGGGCCGGGGCCGTCCTCTGCCGTCCTCGAACGGCCTCAAACGGCCCTGTCTTTGCCCAGTCTTCGCCCGTGCTGCGTCCCGCGCTGCGGGAGTAAGATGTTATTAAGTAGGGGGCGTAAAGGGCAGGGGGCGGGCCAGCAGGGAGAGCGGACCGGAAGCTCTTCCTTGGTCTTGCAGGGACTTCTGGGAAATGAAGTCCCCGCACACTCGCAGCCCCGCTGGTTCCTCGCGCCCCTTACCGCCTTGCCGCCGGCGTCCTGCGTTGGTCCTTGAAGATGTTGCCTCTACCAGCGCCCACCAGCGAAGCGGCACCCGCGAAGCGGGTGCGGCGAGAGGTGGGCTGGGAGGCCGGTGCGCTGCTGGGCTGATAGGCTACAGCGTGAGTGATGCCTTCCGCTTCAAAAGTAAGTAAGTAGGTGTCCCACAGGGTAGAGGAAGAGGAGGGCTTTTAACTGGCTTTGATGGGCGGGGGGCGGGCCAGCAGGGAGAGCGGACCGGAAGCTCTTCCTTGGTCTTGCAGGGACTTCTGGGAAATGAAGTCCCCGCACACTCGCAGCCCCGCTGGTTCCTCGCGCCCCTTACCGCCTTGCCGCCGGCGTCCTGCGTTGGTCCTTGAAGATGTTGCCTCTACCAGCGCCCACCAGCGAAGCGGCACCCGCGAAGCGGGTGCGGCGAGAGGTGGGCTGGGAGGCCGGTGCGCTGCTGGGCTGATAGGCTACAGCGTGAGTGATGCCTTCCGCTTCAAAAGTAAGTAAGTAGGTGAGAACTATGGCCTCCTTAGTCATAGTGCATGTCAGGCATTGATAATGGCATGCTGTGTGGCACGTGGATAGGGGGGACAGGTTTGCTATGAAAGAAAGCACTTATTTAGTGGAATGAGAATTTGGGGATGATTGTGTAAGAATTGGAAATGCATGGGGCTAGTGGCAGACTGTATGAAAGGAAGGGCTATTTGTATTTAAAGAATGTAAATCGAGAGAAGATTTCTGGTATCTACAGTCCAAAGACAATAGAAATAGAGGAAGGACTGACATCCTTATTCTATGACATAAATGCCTTTGGCTGGGGAAGTTTCTGCAGAGTAGGTGGCTCACTGTGAATGTGCAGGGGCTTTGAGTGAGTTTTGACCAGGGTTCAAACCCCAGCTGGGGAAAATCTTTTTTTGTTTTTTTTTCATTTTATTTCTAAATTCCACAAATGAAAGCTGTGCCTTTGTAAATGACCCCCTAGCAGTATCTGGGAGAACTTTGGCCTCCTTAGTCATAGCGCATGTCAGGCATTGATAATGGCATGCTGTGTGGCACGTGGATAGGGGGGACAGGTTTGCTATGAAAGAAAGCACTTATTTAGTGGAATGAGAATTTGGGGATGATTGTGTAAGAATTGGAAATGCATGGGGCTAGTGGCAGACTGTATGAAAGGAAGGGCTATTTGTATTTAAAGAATGTAAATCGAGAGAAGATTTCTGGTATCTACAGTCCAAAGACAATAGAAATAGAGGAAGGACTGACATCCTTATTCTATGACATAAATGCCTTTGGCTGGGGAAGTTTCTGCAGAGTAGGTGGCTCACTGTGAATGTGCAGGGGCTTTGAGTGAGTTTTGACCAGGGTTCAAACCCCAGCTGGGGAAAATCTTTTTTTGTTTTTTTTTCATTTTATTTCTAAATTCCACAAATGAAAGCTGTGCCTTTGTAAATGACCCCCTAGCAGTATCTGGGAGAACTTTGGCCTCCTTAGTCATAGTGCATGTCAGGCATTGATAATGGCATGCTGTGTGGCATGCGGATAGGGGGGACAGTTTGCTATGAAAGAAATCACTTATTTAGTGGAATGAGAATTTGGGGATGATTGTGTAAGAATTGGAAATGCATGGGGCTAGTGGCAGACTGTATGAAAGGAAGGGCTATTTGTATTTAAAGAATGTAAATCGAGAGACGATTTCTGGTATCTACAGTCCAAAGACAATAGAAATAGAAGAAGGACTGACATCCTTATTCTATGACATAGATGCCTTTGGCTGGGGAACTTTCAGCAGAGTAGGTGGCTCACTGTGAATGTGCAGGGGCTTAGAGGGAGTTTTGACCAGGGTTCAAACCCCAGCTGGGGAAAATCGTTTTTTTTTTTTTTCATTTTATTTCTAAATTCCACAAATGAAAGCTGTGCCTTTGTAAATGACCCCCTAGCAGTATCTGGGAGAACTTTGGCCTCCTTAGTCATAGCGCATGTCAGGCATTGATAATGGCATGCTGTGTGGCACGTGGATAGGGGGTACAGGTTTGCTATGAAAGAAATCACTTATTTAGTGGAATGAGAATTTGGGGATGATTGTGTAAGAATTGGAAATGCATGGGGCTAGTGGCAGACTGTATGAAAGGAAGGGCTATTTGTATTTAAAGAATGTAAATCGAGAGAAGATTTCTGGTATCTACTGTCCAAAGACAATAGAAATAGAGGAAGGACTGGCAACCTTATTCTATGACATAGATACCTTTGGCTGTGGAAGTTTCAGCAGAGTAGGTGGCTCACTGTGACTGTACAGGGGCTTTGAGTGAGTTTTGACCAGAGTTCAAACCCCACCTCGGGAAATTACTTTTTAATATTATTTTTATTTTTTTAAACAATTTATTTATTTTAGCAGAGTGAAACATAGTCCTTTGGAAATGCTCAACTGATAATAATGAAAGACCAAGTAGAAAATCTATGGCATATGTCACATCAGATGTGGCATATGCCACATGACAGAGTGACACGTGTCACATGCCAGACTTAGGCTCCAACCCCTTCTCGCTCTCTTAGTGGCGCTCCTCTACTTGCGTCTTCCATCACGGCCTGCATGCTCATCATTGCGAGGCCGAGACCGAGGCACATTGTGATCTGGACGTTTGATGCCCCGCTGGGCTGTCACAGAAATTAGCGCCAACACGAGCCTCGTGAGACAGAGGCTCTTGGAGGGACCGTCGCTGCACGGAGCAGCAGGGGAACTGCGGCCCGTTGTTGATGTGCAGCCGTTGTGAGAGGGCACAGTGGTTGTTACTCGGGGCGAGCAGGCTGCAAAACAGCTGGAATCAGGCAGCGCGCCCCTGATGGGAATAATGATGCCTTCCCATCGGCCTGTTTTGACCTAGTGGGCTCTCCTTGCCTTTGTTCTTCGTGGCCTGCACTAAAGCCTGCAGCTGGGGCCCACAGCAACAGATCCTTTGATCTCCAGGCACACATGTTCTACCACTGCACTGAATAGGCGCTAATGGTGCACAACACTGTTGCGCTCCATCTACAGCAGGGGGCCTGTGCCGAGGGTCACCCCAGAAAAAGCTAGGAGGAGTGATTTTGGCCTTGTTGATATGCGCTGGGGACATTAATCTGTACGCCACAGTGGGGCTAACTGTAGAGCGCCAACCGCGGAATCCTTAATGGCAAGGCACATGCAGATACCTGAAGCAGAGCTCCGACCCTCCCAACTGAAAGCCCCAGTCATCCAGTCACCTCAAGGCGGTGGCGCCGAGACCCCGCGGCACTATGGCGCTCCAACCAGGAAGGGAATCTATGACGGGAGGATCACGTGCAGCCACGCTAGCAGCACTGATTGAGGCCTTACTGGACAACACTTATAACACCTGTCTGCGCTCCAGTCTGTGGTCAATTGAGGGGCGCCGAGGGTGGTGCTTTCGAAGGTGGCGACTGGGCTTCTCTAACTCTACCATTGTTGTTTTCCTGTGGAACCCCCTCACATAGAGATCGGTGGGTCACCCACGCCCCTCTTTCCACTGGAAAGGTCAGGAGCGGATTGAACTGTGACGAGTGGCTTCGGGGTTCAGGTCCCCCTAATGCGTTTACCTGCATTGCCTTCATCCCTGTGGTGGTTGAGATAGGGTGGGAGACTTTCAGTGTTACTATCGTCGAACCTGTCCTAGAGCAGGCCGCTTCCTCACCCACCACATTCAAGAATCCGCATCCATTTGTGATCCACCTCATCTGCAATTATGGAGCGCGGTGAGGGGACGGGGGCCAGGGGACTGAGACCAGTCCAGACCAACAAGCTGGAACAATTATACAGTGACCAAAGACGTGCAACAGGGACGTCCATCAGATGAAGCAGCACGGGGAGGCCATGGAGAAGGAGAGCCTGAGCTTTCCCTTAAAGACGTCATGATGGCCATCACAGGTATCAAGACCTCCCTGGACTCAGTGACCAGCGACGTCAACCTAAACAGAGCTGCCAGTGGGAAACTCAGCGAAAAAGTGAAACAGGTGGAAATCACGACAACCAGCTTGGTGGGTGATGTCACACAATTACAGAGGGAGGTCCAGGAACTGCAGGAATCCAGAATTCGCGTGGACCTCATGCTGGATGATTATGAAGGCCGACTTTGCTGCAAGAATCTCCGCATTATAGGAGTTCCGGAGAAATCGGAGTGGAAATCTCCTGACCTGATCGTTGAGGACCTTATCCTCAAGCACCTGCAACCCAAAGGCCTCAGTAAATTTTTTGTGATCGAGCGGGCTCACAGGGTCCCGGGCGGCCGTCACAAGCCAGGCACTCCCCCGCGCTCCATGTTGGCTCGTGTCTTAAACTAACGGGACAGAGATGTGATCCTCCAGAATTCCAGGGCCGACGCCCCCCTCCAATGTGATAATGCCGAAATCTCCTTTTTCCCTTCACGCAAAGGGTACAGAAGCAAAGGAGGTCATTCCTATCTGTTAAATGTGACCTGAGAGAAAGGGGCCTTAAATACTCGATGCTGTTCCCAGCGCGCCTCCAAGTCAAGGTGGAGGGGAGGGTGTGGTTTTTTGATCGTCCTGGGGCAGTTACGGACTGGATTGACTAACAAGGAACTAAACACCCAGCGGAGCGTGTGGCCGAAGTCCAGGCAGACAGTGGCCCAAGCTGAGGCGGAGTTTCGGACGATGGTCGCCTCTTTGAGAGGTGATAGGAACATGATGCTGGGCACGTAGGGGAGGGGGGATAACTGTGCATTATTTGAAGGGGTTTGCTGATTTATCTACAACTCTACGTTTAATGCTCAACAACGACAGTGACGTAGCATAGGGCAGGACGCGGAGCACACTGCTTTCCCGCTCTGTTTTTTCTTCCTTTGATTTTTAGGGCGACAGGCACTCTGCAAGTTTTTGATGGGCAGTTCTGAGCTCAGAGAGTAGGTCAGCGGGTTGGGGGGTTGTTGGGTTGGGGTGTTTTCCTTAGTTGTTTTGTGTTTTTTGTTTATTATTCTTGACAATTTTTTGATGGTACAGTTCCGGACTGTGGCGGCTGCCCCAGTGATGTTCAACATGATGTATAAATGTAAACCCACTAGTGGGGACCTGTTTAATGATCAATGGGAGTGCAGTGTAACAGTATATTAAGAGGCTATCACCGGACATTGTGTTGCTTCAGGAAACGCACCTCATTGGCAACACGTGCAAAGCAATGCACAGGTGGGGCTATTCGATGGTGGCACACGAGGGCTTCAGCTCTAACTCCAGGGGAGTAGGCATTATGCAAAAAAAGTTGTTTCTTCTCTCACTCACCTCCACGTATGTAGACGACCGGGGTAGATATGTTGGAATCACAGGTTCTTGGGAGGGCAGATCTATCACCTTCATGTCAATATACTCGCCCCCAGGGATGCAGGGCATAACATTCACAGACTTAAGTGTGATACCCTTGACGTTGCCTGACGGACACCTGGTGCTTGGAGGCGACTTTAATTCAATAGTGTCGGGTGCTCTAGATAGACACCCCCCTCGCACGACCCCCCAAGCTGCGCATGTGTTTTCCAGTTTCTTAGAAGCAATGGGGCTCATACATGGCTGGAGGGCATACAACCCCAATAAGATACAGCACACCTTTCACTCAGGAGCGCACAACAGCCTATCCCGCCTTGACTATATACTTGTCAAGGCTCCGCAAATCACTGATATTCATGAAATTCGTCACCTGGCGAGAGGCCTTTCCGACCACTCCCCTCTGTGGGTTCATATTGTTCTAGACTATACACAGGTGGGACTGGTCGCCCCAATAAGCCCCTGGTATCTCAAGAACCCCAAAATACGGAAAGGACTAACCAAAACAATTGATGCATACTTTTTGGAGAATGAACACACAGTTGAGTCCCCCCAAATATTGTGGGAAGCTTCAAAACGGTGGTCCGTGGGCAGGCCCTTTCCTTAGTGGCAGGTTCCAAAAAAGATAGGGTGAAAGAAATCTCCGACTTAGAACAGGAGCTTTACCGTCTGGAACAGGATGTTACCTCAGACGCCACACCTGAAGCCCTTCACTCCTTAGGTCTGCGCCAGGATGAATACCGGGCGTTAGTCACTGACCGTGTGTCACGGGGCTACTGGACAGGAGCCGGACTTTAATACTTCTTCATTTCCGCCCCGTGGACAGGATTCCTGCGGCCCCTTTAATGTGGCCTGGGCTTTCCTGGAGGAGGACTCATCAGTCGTGACGTCACCGGCTTATGCCCAATCAGAGAACGAGACAGAGGTGAAAACCTGCCTACAGGAAGAAGACGGCGCGAAAGCCGGGCGGGGATCGAGTGAGGAGACGCCGAGCAGTTTGGAGAAGATTCAGCGCCACGAAGGGGAAGCAGAAGACGGAGAGCACAGCCGAGAAGGAACGCCAGGAGGCCAACGTTCCCACGAGCCGCCCGCCGCACTTCTGGAGAAGTGTGGCTGGACAAGGTACGGGGACGGCTAAAGGGGCTGTTTGCTTCACGGGCGGATACGGGGGGGGAGGACTGAGGGAGGTCACAGGGCTGACTTTCGTGTTGTAAACGGTCCTTCATCTCCCGAGCACATGCAGTCTTTGTCACGTATAGCTCCAACAGTTGTACGTTACGGAAAGTCACATTTGGTGCTGGTCCCTGGTGATTCCCTCACTCCCCACTCCCCTCTCTCAGGTTAAGTTCCCCAGAATTGCCAGTAATCACAGGCCTTTGTTTTTCTTTTCTTTTCTTTTCATGCTGGGAATAACTCCTGCTGTGCCCTGGCATCCCTCCCTGGAACCTCCACGCCTACAACAAGGACGTCGTACTCCTGTGTAAAGATTAATCGTAGGAAAGGCATCCCTTCAAGAAGAGACTGTGTCTGTTGTATACTCTTTTGTTTCTCCTGAGCGAAGGATTATCTTTCATTTTGGAAGCCGTGTTTGGTGACTACCCATTAAAAGACTTATTGAACTCTGTGAAAGTAGTGTGCTGCGTCCTTCATAAGCCAGGTCATACCTGCATGCCCGACAATTGGCGAGCCAGATAGGAGTGTTTGGTGCGACGAACCGCCATCTGATACAAGATGGAAACCCTAATCCAGCAGATGAAGGAGAACCAAGACAAGCTCGAGTGGGCCATCGGGCAAACGTCCGCGCAAGCCGAAGCAGACCGCGCCAAGTTCACATCTGCTATACAAAATCAAGCCGACAACCTTATTAAACTAGCTGAAGGACAGAACCATTTAATGGCAGTACTGGGACAAGAAAAAGCCACTGCCCCTCCCCCAGGAACTGTCATTCCACTGCAAAAGTATGTTACCGGGGAAGATCCTTTAGCCTTCTTTTTGAACTTTGAAAGGGCCGCTAGAGCCAGTGCTTGGCCCGGGGACATATGGCCCTTCTATCTTGCCCCTCTCTTGACTGGAGAAGCGCAAGCAGCGTATCAAATGGTGAATAAAGACGGTAAAGACATGTCCCCTCCCGCCAGCGATTCGGGGGCTGCTAAAAATCTGGGTATCCAGATCGACAACAGCCTCTCTTTCAAAGCTGAGGTGGCTGGTCTGGCCGGCAAGTGTTTTGCGATCTTGAAGATGCTTAGGAAATTTCTGCCGCTCCTATCTTTAGAGCATAGAAAGATCACGGTACAGGCCTTGATATGCTCTCGCCTAGATTATTCCAACATACTGTACCTAGGCCTTCCGGACCTCCTTCTTGCGCGCCTCCAGGTTGTGCAAAACTCTGCGGCCCGGGCCATCTTTGGCCTCTCTAGGAGAGCCAGGGCCAGCGATCTTCTTAGAGCTCTTCACTGGTTGCCCATTAAGAAGCGGATCACTTTTAAGGCCTTGACCATTGCCTTCAAAGCCCTTCATGGTACAGGTGCCTGTTATCTCCGGAAACTGATCAGCTTCTATTTGCCTTCTAGATCCTTGCGATCCGCCACCCAGGCCAGGGCGGCCACCCCGGTGATCCTACGTGCGCGCTGCGGGGGGCGTTCTTTTAAACATCTCGCCCCCGGTTATGGAATGCTCTTCCTCTGTCACTCCGATCCAACACCAACCTACTGGCCTTCAGGAAGGATCTGAAGACTTTGCTTTTCACGCAATAACTTATCCCAATCTGCCCTTAGCTCTTTCTCCCGTTTTGCCTATCACTCTGGGTCTGTGATGATCTCCAGCGCCGGGACACTCTATAAAAGTACCCCCATTAACATTAACATTAACATACTGTTGCCTATGGTCTCGTGAAACAGTACATCTTAGACCGGTTGGGTGTTGATTAAGAAACACACAGGTTGAAATTTCAACAAGAAAGAGGGAGCCCTGGAGATCTTCCCAAAACGCTATTCTATCGATTAAAAGCAGCAGCTGACTTGTGGCTGAAACCACAAGACTCAAGTATGGAAGAAGTCATGAATAAAATTTATCCCGAGCAGTTCCAGGAGGCTCTACCTTATGGAACACAGCGGTGGCTAAAACAACAAACTGGATTGACTCTTGAGCATGCCATAGAAATGGCTACAAGCTATGCACGCACCCAGGGCCGGCCCCCCATAAAGGAACCAGAAAAACCCAACCGCAACGTACTAGGAAAACAAGAGAAGAAAATAACAAAACCTCCAGTAGAACTTCCGCGTCCTCGTCTCCCTAGGCCTGAGATACCACTGACTTCAGGCCCACAGTGTTATGACTGTGGGGAATGGGGGCATTTAGCACGCTATTGTAGGAAGAAAATGGAGAAAGAAGAAGAACCCATGGACGTGAGCTACGCACCCCGTTCCCTCCTGTATGCCCAGGAAACAGGGCCAGTCTTCTATGTGAGTGTAGACATCAGTGGAAAAATAGCAAAGGCTCTGCTTGACTCTGGGTGTCGACAATCCGTAGTTAGAAAAGGATATGTATCCCCATCTTGTCTTCTGGCAGGGAAATCTGTTCACATAAGGTGTGTCCATGGGGACGTCAAGGAGTATCCATTAGCCAGGATATCCCTTTGTAGTACCTCAGGAGTCACGACAGAGGTGATGGTTGGGGTCTTAGAACATTTGCCTGAGCCAGTCTTTATAGGCACTGATAATCCAGGGTTTCTTTCTCTTATGAGAGACGCTGTTAAACAGCCTCCTAACAACGCCCTTCTGGTATCAGAACCCTGGGCTAGGGACACACACTTTAGAACAGCACAGTTAAACGATGCTAGTCTTACCAATGCATGGCAAACAGCTCGTTCAGGTCAGGATCCCTTAACTAGGTCCTACCCCACTTTTATAGAACAGAATGGGTTGTTGTATCGGCTAGCAAAACCCGATGGGGTACCCCAGGTTTTGGTCCCTACGGATTTCAGAGACCAAATTCTATTTTTTGCACATGCCCATCTGTTAGCAGGACATTCAGGAGCGGAGAAAACAGGACAGGCCATCCTTCAACACTTCTTTTGGTCGGGAGTTTACGCACAAGTACAGTGATACTGCCAGGAATGTCAGATTTGTCAAAGGCGTAACCCCTACGTTCCCCCGGCAATACCGCTGACTTCCCTTCCCATTATCGGAAAACCTTTTGATAGGGTGGGGATGGACCTGATAGGTCCCTTACCCAAGTCAGCAAGAGGACATCAATACGCGTTGGTGTTGGTTGATTACGCCACCCGTTATCCGGAGGCGTTTCCCCTCCAGGCCGCTACTTCATCCGCCATAGCTCAACGGTTGGTTGAGGTGTTTTTCCGAATGGGATTTCCCCGGAAGATCATTACCGACCAGGGGACTCCCTTTGTCTCTAGACTGATGAAGCAAGTCTGTCAACAACTTAGGATCACCCACATCAAAACTTCCGTCTACCACCCTCAGACAGATGGGTTGGTAGAATGTAACAATGGGAGCCTAAAGCTCACTCTAAAAAAACTTCTGTCTGGGGATGGTAGAAATTGGGATCAACTGTTACCCCTGGCACTTTTTGTCCTCCGTAGTCAGAAACAAGCCAGCCTAGGTACATCTCCGTTCGAATTGTTGTTCGGACGTAGCCCAAGGTCCTTACTCGAAATAACCAAGGACAGCTGGGAAAAAGAAGGAGCACAAGAGGCAGAAGCCCTGTTAGATTACACCAGACAGCTACAGTCCAGACTCCATAAACTGAGAACCCTGGCCCATGACCATCTAGCCATAGCTCAGGTAAAACAAAAGGTTTTTTATGATAAAGGAAAAAAATGGAGGGAGTTGGATGTTGGGGATTGGGCCTTAGTTTTACTCCCCATGTCTACTCCTAAATTAAAAAAAGAATGGCAAGGTCCCTTTCCGATAGTCAAGAAGATAGGGAGAACCACCTATATTCTACGGTTGTCTAAAAACAGAACTCAAATGTACAATATCAATATCTTGAAGAAATGGCTGGGTAAACCTCCACAAGCGGTTGACACCATCCACACGGTCGCTCACACTGTGCACGACACCCCTGTCAACCCCGACCTTACCCAACAAGAAAAGGAAGACGTCCTTTCCCTTTTGCTTCGGTATAAGGATGTATTTTCAGACCAACCAGGAAAGACCCAGATAGCGGTACATACCATCCCCACTGACCCAGGGGTTGTGGTGAAACAAAAGCCCTATCGTATACCCGAAGCTAGGAGACAAGCCTTTAAAGACGAAATCGATCAAATGTTACGAACCGGGGTGTTAGTACCTTCGCACAGTAACTGGTCTTCGCCAGTGGTTTTGGTGCCAAAACCGGATGGCAGCATTCGGTTTTGCATCGATTTCCGTGCGGTAAACAGAGTGTCCAAGCAAGATGCATACCCACTTCCTAGAGTGGACGAGTTGCTAGAACGTCTTGGTGAGGCTCATTATATCACTACTATTGACCTCACCAAGGGATATTGGCAAATTCCTCTAGCTCGTGAGGATCAAGAGAAAACTGCCTTCTCCACTCCTCATGGGCACTTCCACTTTACCGTGCTCCCATTTGGTTTACATGGCGCCCCAGCGACATTTCAGAGGGCCATGGACACGGTACTGTCCACGCACCATAAATACTCTTCCGCCTATTTAGACGATATCGTCGTCTTTAGTAAAACCTGGGCGGAACACCTCGAACACCTTGAAAAGATCCTTGCTAGTCTCCGGGATACTGTCTTTCACATTAACGTAAAGAAATCAAGAGTTGCATTTCGAAAGGTGAAGTACCTCGGTACCTCTTAGGTGATGGTCTGATCGAACCCCAAGCCGAAAAGGTGAAAGCTATCCTGAATGTACCCTATCCCAAAACCAAAAGAGACCTGAGAGCGTTTTTGGGTTTAGTGGGCTATTATAGACGGTTTATCGGCCAATTTGCAGAAATAGCCAGTCCACTTACAGATCTCCTCAAGAAGAACCATTCGTCTTCCAAATTGCCAGCCCCCTCTGATAAGGAATCGGTAGAGTTCCACACATTGAAAACCTTCCTCACTTCCGCCCCGATATTGATGTCACCAGATTTTAACAAACCCTTTATTCTTCAAACGGACGCTTCTGGGGTGGGGATCGGGGCTGTTCTCTCACAGGAGAACAACAAAGGTATCGAAAAACCCATCCTCTACATCAGTAGAAAGCTGTTCCCCAGAGAAATGGCGTATTCCACCATCGAGAAGGAGTGTTTAGCGGTTCGATGGGGAGTTGACAAGCTTAGGTATTATTTGGAAGGTAGACCCTTTA
The DNA here is from genome assembly GCF_964261635.1 of Lissotriton helveticus. Lineage (NCBI taxonomy): Eukaryota > Metazoa > Chordata > Amphibia > Caudata > Salamandridae > Lissotriton > Lissotriton helveticus. Next base: position 48,400,120 of record NC_136057.1, on the reverse strand, counting down.
TCTTATATATGGACCATGCCCCATTGACGTGGCTACAAAGGAATCGTGGCCACAACGAGCGTATACTCCGATGGTTCCCCAGAATTGCCAGTAATCATGGGCCTTTGTTTTTCTTTTCTTTTCATGCTGGGAATAACTCCTGCTGTGCCCTGGCATCCCTCCCTGGAACCTCCACGCCTACAACGAGGACGTCATACTCCTGTGTAAAGATTAATCGTAGGAAAGGCATCCCTTCAAGAAGAGACTGTGGCTGTTGTATACTCTTTTGTTTCTCCTGAGCGAAGGATTATCTTTCATTTTGGAAGCCGTGTTTGGTGACTACCCATTAAAAGACTTATTGAAATCTGTGAAAGTAGTGTGCTGCGTCCTTCATAAGCCAGGTCATACCTGCATGCCCGACACCGTGCCAAACTACTGGGACAGGATAGGCTGGGACAGATATATGACTGGGGTGACAAGGCTGGCAAATTGCTCGCCTGGTTGTACAAGAGAGAGCAGGCCAGCAGGCTCGTGCCAGAAATTAAAAGTGCTGACGGGTCCCCAGTGACAGATCCTTAAGACATAGTTAACCACTTTGCTACTCACTTCCAAACTGAATATAGCTTGGTGGCACCATACCCTGAAACAGACTTTGCTGATCTTATTAAGGACATCTCCCTCCTGAAGCTGTCAGACTCAGAACACGCATTCATGGATAGTGCACTAACTGCTGATGAAATAGCAACAGCAATAAGAACGTTGCGCTCGGGGAAAGCTTTGGGTCCAAACGGCATTCCAATTGAGCATTACAAACTTCGATCCAGACAAATTGGCCCCCTATCTTAAATCCATGTTCGAGGACAGCCTTAAACAGGGCTCGCTGCCATATGACCAAAGGATTGCCACTATAGTCAAAATCCACAAGGAAGGGAAACCCAAAACGGAGTGCACCTCATATCGACCGATATCGCTGCTAAATGTTGAACCCAAAATTCTAGCTAAGGTACTTGCCACTATACTGATCAAGGTGATAGGCGATTTAGTCCACCCAGATCAATCAGGGTTCATGCCTAAAAGAAACACTGCTCTCAACCTGCTCAGACTGCATGGAGTCTTGGGCAGATTACTGACTATACCTGAGGTTGCCCTAATAGTCTCTCTAGACGCCACAATGGCTTTCGACTCACTGGAGTGGCCTTATCTCTTTGTAGTACTTTCCAAACTGGAATTTGGCCACATTTTTGGCGCTGGATGGCTCAGATAGTTGTGAATAACAAGAAGTCAGAGCCCTTTATACTCAGTCGAGGGACCAGTCAGGGATGCCCCCTTTCTCCCTTACGGTTCGCTCTGGCCCTCGGGCTACTTGCAGCGTGGATCCTTAAAGACGTAATGATCTGCGGCATGCGTTCGTCAGCGGACTGAGAGGACCGGATATACCTATATGCGGATGACATTCTCCTTTATCTCACGTCTCCTAAGAGATCCCTAATAGCATATAATTTTGATATATTAGATATTTTTGGAAGGTACTCTGGTTTTCGAGTAAATTGGCAAAAATCACTTCTGTATGTCCTGTGGGGTCTTCTCCCCCTCTACCCCGTAATTGCCCGATGCCAGTAGTCTCAGAAGACTTCAAGTACTCGGGCATATTTATTTCCCTAGACCCATCAGTTCGATACGCCCGCAATCTACTTCCCCCAATGGAGCAGCTAAAACGCGACATGCCACACAGGAAGTCACTCCCACTCTCACTATTGGGCAAAGCTGCATTATTTAAAAGGATGTCTTTGTCCCGTTTTCTGTACGGGTTGCAGAATTCAGCCGACCTCGTCCCAAACTTGTATTTTAAAAATCTCGAAGGGCTCCTGAGGGACATCCTATGGGGAGGGAGACCACATATTGCTATGAAAAAGCTGCCACTTTGCTGGTATGATGGAGGAATTGGATTGCCTGATATTAAAAAATACTATTGGGCTGCACATCTAACAGCTATCAATCATTGCACATATGGCTGCCCTGACAACCCTGGGTTCATTATGGACTGTTGGCTTTTACCCAACGGGACCTTTTCAAGGGCTTCTTATTCAACACCAAATAAGTACCCACTCACCCGCCCCACCGACCTCACCGTTAAAATATGGCACTCTGCTACGAAATCACTCGGCTGACATAACAAGCTGACTCTTGCCACACCTCTGTGGGACTCACAAAAACTTGGATATATGGGAAATACAAAAGGATTTGATAAGTGGGACTTAATAGGCATTTCCCATGTCAAAGACCTCTGGAACGCGGGGTGTGTGAAACCTTTTGACGTTCTCCAAACTCAGTATGCGGATACCTACAAATCAGGCACTTCCCGCTGACTCGACTCCACCCGACGCCTCCCCACTAGAGGACAAAGCCATTTCCCTGACATATCGAAAACTCATTAACAATATCGACAGCCCCCTATTGAAACTGTGAGACAAGTGGACTGAGGACGGAATAGAATTAGATGATGAAACCTGGCAGGAAGCCGTCTCCTCTCCTAAAACGGTCTCTATCCCAGCACGACTCAGACTGGTGCAACTAAAGATCCTACATAGAATTTACATAACTGGTCCCCAACCGGTGCACATGGGTGTACTGATGGACGGCTCTTGTAGGAGGGGATGCACACAATTAGGTACATTCATACATATACTATGGTATTGTGAGAAAATTCAGGAATACTGGCGCAGCATCTACACGGTCATGAGTGAAGTGTTGAGGGTAGAAATCAGACTGGAGGCGCCCAGGTGTCTCCTCAATATCTGGGAACCTACCGACCTCAACACTTACACTACGAAATGGGTCACGCTTGGCTGTATGATTGCCAAGAGGAATATAGTACTGCTCTGGGAAGCCTCACACCCGCCCACGGTCATAGCTTGGGAGCGAGATCTTGACTGGTGTATGCCAAGAGAGAAAACAGTCTATGTGGCCCGGGGTTGCCCCCGCAAATGGTCCAAGATTTGGACACCCTGGAATACATACCCAGGCGATGTATGTACCCCTCCCCGCGATGTCAATGATGATGATCCCCCATCCCCGTGAAATCCGATGCATCATGCTGCTGTATTATATGTAACCTGATTCCACTGTAACCCTCAAGTAATTCTGTGAATTTGTCCCTAATGTTGAGACTGTTTAATAAAAAGACTTATAAAAAAAAAAAAAACAAGAACACCCTGCGAAGCGAATGAAGCTTTCAAATCCCATGAATTAGTTACACTGGTTAGTTGGTTACTTTCAACTTTCATCTTGCTATCAACACACACACAACTCCTTACTCTTTCTCTCTCATTTCAAAACAGGCTGACATAGTTGCCTGCAGCATCACTGCTCTACAACATAGCTTAAAAATGTTGGCTAAGTCAAGAACTCTAGCTAAACACTTATAAGGACCCAAAGGCGAAACCTAATGGCTATGCCAATGCTTGTATATGTTACACACACTTTACCATGGAATGTTCACACCTCATGATACATAATAGAAGGGAGCTACACAATGGAGACAGACCTGCTGGGACAAGAGGCATTATTCAAATAGTGTGTCTGGTTACCAGCCTGCTTTGTTATATCAAGCAGTAATTTAGATTTGATCAAGCTGGGTGCACATTGGTCTGCTTTTGTTCCTTATAATTTAACTGGACCAGCAAGTATCCTCCCTCAGCCCAACCGTTCTCCCCTCATCCTCCCCTCAAACACCCACAAGTGTGCATATCCTTAGCAGTCCAGAATTCATCGCCAGGGTGACCACTCCCTACCCAGGGGACATATTTGAGGCCTCAGACTCCACATATACTTCTGTACCTCCCACATACCCTCAAGTACCACAAAATAAGCGAGCTTAGCAGTCCAGAGCTCTTCTGTCAGGTGACCTCTCCCAGCCCACCTTACATATCGTGGTTTCTCTCGCTTTTTCTCTCTCTCCCTAGCTCTCTCTTTCTCTCTATCTAAACATTTCTATTTCTTCACTCTTTCTCTGACTAATCTCCACCTCTCTCTACCTTTCCCTATACACCATCTCATTCTTCAAAGCATGCAACTGATCTAGCGGAGCTCCCCAACATCCCTTTATAATCATGTCACTTAACTCAGGAACAACTGTTCCTACTCATGGGGCCCATACCACTGCGAGTCACACATACACACACATCACACTGCTCCCGAATCAGTGAAAAGAAGGCGAGCTGCTGGTTAGCGGGGTACCTAGATTCTACACTTTATACATTATATAAATTTATAAAGTTTTGTTCATCGTGCTAATTCGAAAATAGGACACATATACATTAAAGTACTCCGAAGCTAGTAGAAGTCAGTTCATGGCGATTTAGACCAGCTCAATCAGAGTAATCCTATAATCATTTAACATTTCTTATTCTATTCTGTTATGACATTTATCTAAAATTAAAAAACATAATCAGACTCAAGTTTAAGTTTGAATTAAATTTTACCTGCTTCATTTAAGAAAGGAACTGTTAAAGTTTATTATGACAAGCAAAGTTTAAGCAATTTATTTAGTACATGTTAACCTCATGCGCGCTAGCGGAATTCCGCTCGCACGCTGAGATGTTTAAAATCGCATGTTACGTGACGAGCTGGGCTCGTCATCAGCGTGCGAGGAGGCTACGCCATGACGAGCCCAGCTCGTCATCAGCGTGGAAGGGGTTAAAGAAAAATGAAATTTAGAAAAGATATTACCCTCTGTTATATGAAAATAACAGATTCACGCAGGTTCCCAAACTGTCTCTCTATTCTCCTCAATGCCTCCCTTGCACAAATAAAATTCTGCATTCAATCCTCTTCTCTGCTTCATCAAAAGTTCAAGTCCAAAAATATTTCAAAGTCGCTAGCACCATATAATTGTCCAAACCGACAGCATGTCGTGGTGCAAAATCAAATCAGTGGTGCAAGCTCCTTTTTTTTCACTCTCTCGAACAAGCTCTTTTATACCCTTTTTCTCTAACTAACTAACTTAAAATTGAGCCTTTTAGGGTCCACAGTTCATTTTGATTGGTCCATTAGACGGGTGGTGATGATCACCTCATTCAATCCTCGCTTAAACCAGCAAAGTCATCTTAAAACGTTCTCATGGCATTCATCTCCGATTTATGCTTGTCATTCTCCTTTTTGTTACACAATTTGATATTTTTCTCCATCTGTTCCTTTCTCCCGGTTTTAGATGCAGGCATCCTTTGGCACACTTCCGTGCCCTAGGCCCAACTGACCTTGACATACCTCGCTTCAGGTACAGGCCATTCTATTTACTTCTGATTTCAGAACGGGCATGCATGGAGGCCTTTTCTTTCAAACTGATGTCAACGCTTCAAATATCAATAATTTTTCCACAGACAGGCCGCCTAGGCCTCAATGAGAACTAATGCAGAATTATAGCCCTTCTGTTTACCTCCCACCATTCTAATGTTCCCAGTTAGTTGTTACCTAGCATAAGCGTCACAGATAGCGTCATTTTACTTAGCAAGTGCATTTTCCCTTGCCACGACATATAAATACACTATTTAAAGCATAACTACACATGCTTATTCAATTAAATGTATATTATTGTAACTCTATATTAGTATGACTCGTTTACAATTATTAATATATTAATTTTGCAAATAGCCATTAGTTTCCCTCATGTGATATAAAATGTCTAGGTGCATTTTGTTGGTTAGTTACATGCTTCACACTGTTACGTTTCGTTATATTTATGAGAGTCTGGCTTTACAAGGGGTACACAACATGTTTGTCTCTCCCCTGCGCCACCACAACACAGCTTTATTTTCAGCATGCGTTTTTAACACTTACCTATAAAACAATAAAAAACTTCCACATAAGTACATTAACACATGTACCCTGATGCCACACAAAAAACTGATTTAAAAAACCTTCAGTTTAGGACGGCACTCGACGCCCCCCTTACAGCGGAAGAACTAGGAGACGCACTGGGACAGCTCAACACGGGGAAGGCACCGGGGCCAAGTGGCTTCCCGAGTGAATTCTATAAGAAATTTCAGCTCCTACTGGGGTCCCATTACCGGAGTGCACTGGAGGCGGCGCGGACGCGGGGTAGGTTGCCACCTGACTGGCGTCATGCCGAGATTGTGGTCTTTCAGAAGCCGGGCAGACCCCCTGATAGGCATGACTCTTATCACCCAATATCTCTGCTCAACATAGAGGCTAAAATACTGGCTAAGGCATTGGCGAACCGGCTACTCCCGTATGTGACAGATCTGGTCTACCCGGACCAGGCAGGCTTTATGCCACATAGGTCAAGCTAGCCGGGCTGATGAGAGGTGTTATCTCGAAACCGGTCCGGTCCTCGGATGCTTGATTCCGTTCTGGGAAGGACATGGCTTATGTAGTTCGGACTGGACTGTTCCCATGGGGCACAGGGTCAGAGCTGATTTGCATATCGCCATTGTCTAACCCAGGGTGGTGTGGAGTGCAAAAAAACGATGGATTTGGGCCCAGATCTTTGGACTGGGGTGAATGTGTGACATTGATCCACATTCGGTCCATCACCTGTTTTGTTTGCAAATTCGCCATAAGTGCGCTGGGGATGCTCAGACGTGGGTCCCAGGCACTCCACACCACTGGAGTCAAGCTAGCCGGGCTGATGAGAGGTGTTACCTCGAAACCGGTCCGGTCCTCGGATGCTTGATTCCGTTCTGGGAAGGACATGGCTTTTGTAGTTCGGACTGGACTGTTCCCATGGGGCACAGGGTCAGAGCTGATTTGCATATCGCCATTGTCTAACCCAGGGTGGTGTGCAGTGCAAAAAAACGATGGATTTGGGCCCAGATCTTGGTGAATGTGTGACATTGATCCACATTCGGCCCATCACCTGTTTTGTTTGCAAATTCGCCATAAGTGCGCTGGGGATGCTCAGACGTGGGTCCCAGGCACTCCACACCACTGGAGTCAAGCTAGCCGGGCTGATGAGAGGTGTTACCTCGAAACCGGTCCGGTCCTCGGATGCTTGATTCCGTTCAAGCATCCGACAACTAGTCATTTTTAGGTGGACCATGCAAGATCTCTTGTATATACTTTAGTATATACTTATATATTAGTGGATACATATATGTACTTTGTGGGTTCTGGAGATCACCCCTAGGACTTGTCTGCTTCCGTTTTTTTCTGTTCAACTGCCTCTATTTAACTGTCTTAATAAAAATGGACCAGTAGAGGTCAATAAAATAGAAAAATTGCTTTCTGCTGAGGGACTTTCTGTTTTTAATATTTCTGGCAACTGCCTCTATTTAACTTTTTTGAAAGAAAATGACAAGCAGAAGTCAGTTAAATACCAGAATCACTTTAGGATTCTCTAGATTCCAGTCCATAGAAATTGTCTTCCACAAGCACCCGTAGACAATAATATTTTTTTCAAATCTTGTATTTTCAGTGATATGACCACCAAAGGCCCTGATTTTATATTAAAAACAGAGCTTTGGACTATACCATTTCCATTTGAAAGGCCCTTTTTTTCTCCATTTGTTCCCATACCTGGCGTGTCACGCAGTTTGGTGCTTACTTTCGCTCCATGTTAAAGAACAGTAGCTGTTTCAGCACCCAGGCTAATGTGCTGCATAGCTAAATACATATGAGGTCCCAAAGGCAAGACCGATGCATTGCAAATGCTTGTTAAGTTTACTGTTCATTGGTTGCTGTGCAAACTCAGCAATAGAAAAAGAAGCATTATTCTCACCTATATGTGCTTACTAAAAATTTACATTCTTGACATGACAGGTCAAAAAAATATTCTCTCAACACTTATATACAGATACATACACATTAGGCCTGGGCGGTGAACTCCGTGCTGTTCGTTGACTTTGGGGAGATTCCGCACTCCGCGGACTACTTGGAGGAATTAAAAACTTTTCCTTGCTCGCGCTCACCAATGTGAATTGGCGAGCGTGAGCAAGGAAAATCCAGCACTAGACCATCTCCAAGCCAGATTTCTCAAAGCAGGTGCTCGGGGATGGGCACTAGCACTCATTTTGATAAACTTTCCATTCGCGTTGAGGAAGCTGCCGCTCTAGTAGAACTTCTATTCAAGCAGCGGAAAGAAGCAGCACCCTCTTGCAGTGTGCGTGGTGCCGTTCACACTGATTTTACTGTGCGGGACAAATATGTGGTGCAAAAATATCACTATGTTTTATTACATGAATGTTGAGTCTCAGATGCTTGTACCTAGTACTTTTATGGCCTATGTAAGCAGAATAAAGTTTTATGTCTGGCTGATATGTCGTAAATGTGCCAACGCAGCTGTAACAATCTTGTGACCCGCTGGCTTGCTCTTGACAATAAACCAGTATCACAGCTTCAGCTGAGGCCCCCAATTCCTAGTCTCAACATTCACTTAGCACCCAGGGCGTCTCATCATTGCACACACATACATGCCACCATTACCACTTAGTACATTCCTGGAGACACACACGTCACTGCAGATCCAGGGCTTGCTACCAGCTCCAGCACATGGCCAAATGTGGGTGGAGACCTGGGAACGGGTGTCTGAGTGACCCCAGAGGAGCCTCGCACAAAGCCTCGCAACAGGCATCTGTCTGTCCCTTGCTTCATGGTCACTGATGACCATGGGTGGATCTTGTGGGGGACACACAGCGTTCCCCAGGATGCTTCACGACTCCATACACTAGTGCTGTTGCTTCGATATAATGGTTTGGAGGCAAGCCTTGTGCGCTCACAAAAGACACAGAGTCCAGAGTCACAAGACTATTTTAAACCAATCATTACGCTCAGTGAAGGAAAAGGTTCAAGGGTCAAAGGTGTTCCCAAAGCAATTACACTATTAAACGTCAAAAGTTGTCTTTGGAAACATCAACAGTGCAAATTGTACTTGTAACGCTTGCACTACTCTAATAAACACAGTGAAGGAGCGAACTACACACTGGAATGCCTCCCATCTGAGGGGCTGGTGGTGGAAGGGCTGCAGGGGCACGTACGTTCCTCCCCACCCTCTTCCGGGACAGAGTAATCACCAAGATAGAAAACAGACACTCTGAACTTACTGATGAGTTTGAAGTATCTCCCGTCTCATCACCACATGGAACAGGCAGGCAGATTGGTTTATTAGCAAAGATTTATTGCGTAAAATAAGACATTCTTGGCAAACAGCTCACTGCGACAGTGTCCTTTGTCTAGATGTCAATCTCACCCCTCACACTAGAACAGGACACAACTGACCTCACAAAACACATCACAGAATGAGATGAAATACTCCTTACAGTGTCTTTATCTGACAATCTGCTTTGTTTTGTATTGCATGTGAAAGTTCGTTTTTGGGTATTTAATTCTCACCAGAATAGCTGTCAAACTCCGGCCGACTTCTATCATATTGTTTGCTTTGCCCAGGCCTTGACCCATTCTGGTCCGAGGTGGAATCTGAGCTCACACAGACCTTGGGTCGGCAGGTTCCCCACAATCCCTTACGTCTTCTCCTGGGTGTATTTGATGGTTTGGACGGCTCAAGAGAGGACAAACATTTTCTGGGAACGGCGGTCGCTGTGGCTAAACGAGATATTGCAGTGGCCTGGGCCCAGCCCAACCCCCCTACCCTGCGAAAGTGGCACCAGGGAGTGGATTGCTGCGCGGCCCAGGAGGAACCCGTCTTTGAGACACATGTTTGTCCCGCGAGGTTTCTTAGAGTTTGAGGCAAATGGCTGAACCTACTGTTTTAAATTGCCAGTTTTGGCAGTACCATGTAACGGGGTGCTGCTTTCCAGCTTGGGTGGCTTGCATAAATACTCCTACCCACACATTTGGGTTTTTTACTGTCTGTTGGAGATGGAATTGGCTTTACTGTGTAAGATGTATGCTGTCTTTTTGTTTGTTTTTCAAAATGATAATAAAATTGATTAAAAAAAAAATAATTCTCACCAGAATAAACCATCTCAAAACATTATGAATTGTGTACCGGTCTCGGCAGTTGAAACTGCAGAATGATATGGTTGGTGCCACCTTTGTAAGTTGTTAGAATCTGGACAGCCATGAATCCTCTTTTGATCTCTCAGGCTGGATGGGTTGTACAGAATATTTACACAGCCGGTCTGAAGATACTGACAGGGAGTAGAAGTTCCTGCTTTAGTGATGAAAGGAGTTTACATTTTTTGTCCTCAAGTGGTTTTTGATTCCTATTTCTTCTCCTAGTTTCTTTTTCCCATGTGCTCAGGTCTTTCAATAATTTTTTGTTGAATCCCAGAAGTTATGTCTATCAGGATAGTTTATGATCCACACTTGGTAACATGTCCTCAACACTGCACACATTTCATGAGAGTCTGACAGGTTTAATTCGCAGTGAAGCAGCCTCTGTGAAGTTCGTGGCTTGGTGAAGGGACGTTAATGACGTTAAAGAAGCTACATTCTGTTTGGAGACGCTGCGAACGTTAGAGTTTGTCCTTTAACTCAAAACTTTTCTGACATTCAGAGGACAAGGAGGATCTCGCCCCGGAAGGATCGTTAGATGTCATAGGAGGTCTAACTTCAGCTGTAGATTCTTAGATGATGTAAAAGATCACATTTCTTTTTTTAAATGAAGGTTTTTGTGCAGTGCTTTGAGAAGGCTTCCTACTTGTATGTGTTATTTGATGCTGCTGAGCACCACCTTTTGTTTACAGCAGTTTCCATATCCTGTACAGCGTCATGGCCCTTGCCTGTGTGTTCTTTGATGGCGTACCAGGCGTGCCTTAAGATTAAAGCTCTTGCTCTTGATGAAGCATCTGTCCTGTGTGTATGCTTTGATGCCGTACAAGGGTCTCCTTCCGAGAAAACCTCTTCTCACACACAGTGCAGTGATAAGGCCTCTCTCCTGTGTGTATGCTTTGATGGCGTACAAGGGCTGTCTTAAGAGTAAAGCCCTTGGAACACACGTTGCAGTGATAAGGCCTCTCTCCTGTGTGTACGCTTTGATGCTGTACAAGGTACGCCTTCCGAGAAAACCTTTTGGAACACACAGTGCAGGGAAAAGGCCTCTCTCCTGTGTGAGTTCTTTGATGTAGTACAAGGTTTGTCTGATGAGCAAAGCACTTGGAACACACTGTGCAGTGATAAGGCCTCTCTCCTGTGTGAGTTCTTTGATGCCGTACAAGGGTCACCTTCTGAGAAAAGGGTTTGGAACACACAGTGCAGTGATAAGGCTTCTCTCCTGTGTGTACGCTTTGATGTTGTAGAAGATTTCCCTTCTGAGTAAAACTTTTCTCACGGATATTGCAGTGAAAGGGCCGCTCTCCTTTGTGAGTTTTTTCATGTGTTGCCTTATCAGCAAACCTCATTTCATGCTCAGTGTAGGGATACCGATCTGTGTGTGTTTGCTCGTGCAGTAAAAGACGCGTCTTTCCAGTAAATGTCTTCTTACACTCAACACAGGCATAAGCTCTTAGGCCGTTGCGTATTCTTTTCTGCCTTGCAAGTGGTGTTTTATTGTTAAAATTCTCCCTCTTCTGTATTCCTTGGTGTTTTCTTTCAGTCATTTTATAAGCAAAATTCTTCCGTCCTCCAGAAGCTTTACGTTTCTCTTTCCCATTCATACTTTCTGTCTGCGACTGCTGTGCTGCAGAATGAAATGAACACTGAGAATTATACATGGGAAATATTTCTTGAAAGAAATGCAAGGTTATAATATGAGAAAGGTGGACAGTAATATCCAGGAAGGAAGGAAAATGTTACTACCTGTAAACAATCATTTGCTGCGTGTAGGTCTACCGTTCACATGTAGTGAACGCTCGTAATCCCATACCAGAAAGGCATAATGCATCAGCGCGCAGACTCCAATTAAAATCATTGTGTTGTTTTCTCCATCGGAGTACAACTGCTTACATTGTAAAATCAAAACAATAAACTGCTTAATCTGAGCAACCTATATACTTTCCAACCATACAGCAAGTGGGTGATGCATGTGAGCCTGCAACATGACAAGCTGACAGTATTTGCAAGAGAGTAACATTTTCCATTTGCAGCAAGCTGTGGCACATCACAGGTTGTGCCATAACTTAAAAGAATCGGTAAGGTCCATAATGCCGCGGCCAGTCTCATTCTAGGGACACCACGCCACAAACATATGACCCAACACCTATGAAGCCTCCACTTGCTCCCCGTCAAGAAGAGGATCACCTTCAAACTCCTCACCCACACCTAGAAACACCTGAACAACATTGGACCTACATACCTCAATGACCGAGTATGATGTCCACGTACCCAAGAGGAACCTCTGCTCCACAGACCTCACCCTGGCAGAGGTCCCTGCATCCACAGAAACAGAACCGGCGGGAGAGCCTTCTCCTACATCGCAGCTAAATCCCGGAACAAGCTCTCGGTCTACATCAGACGCTCCCCGATCCTCCACATGTTCAGGAAGGACCTCAAGACCTGGCTTTTCGACTGACCCGGAGCTGCTCCGTCCACCTCCCAGCACCTTGAGAAGGATGCACAGAACCACATGTTTCTACTTTACAAATATCTACTAGAGGTATGTTGGGTAGAAAAGCCATGGTTGCATTTTTATCACACGTGGACTCAGACTGTAGTATTTCTATGTGGAGTCTCCGCTAGGCCTGGTGGGTAAATTCAGTTCCACTTGCGGCATTTGTGGAATTTGGGTAATTTCGCATTCCTCGGAGAAAGTGGAATTGCCAAAACTTCCGAGATCCGCGGCTTCGCAGAATTGTTTACTTGCTCACACTTTCAAAATGTGTGTTTGGAAGATATTCTCCCCCCGAGCATGGAAACAGCATTCGGGAACAGGGAAAAAGCATTGTGAATGAGCGGAAGAAGCCATTCCGCGTGTTCGCAGAATTCTGCGCGCTCACTGAGACTTTTTTCGCACAGCTTTGCGTAACACGACTACGCAAATTCCGCCCACCCCTAGTCTCTGCTTGTGTAGACAACCATATGCTAAACTGTGCCGGTGCAAAAAACAGTCTTTTTTTCATACATTTTCAATTCTGATAATGCAGAGCATGAGTGCATGTTTAACACTGGATGCATATTTAACTTTGTCTTTGTAAACTTGCAGGAACTGTTCATCTACTTATGGGGCATGTATTTTGCTAACTGGTTGAGGAAGTGACTGCTACTAGGTAGACAACTGTCCACATTAAGGTTTGCAGTGACGTAGTGGCTTAAAAGGTGGCCTTTTTACTCTTGATAAGACAACATTAAAATCTTAACTGGATGCCAGGGGTGCTCTGATGGGATAACTATTCTCAACTCTCCCATGAACATTTTCACAGGAGTTTTTTCAAAAGTATTCAAACGTTAGTGTAGGCTAGGCCAGCTTCTCTATGTATGTATGTATATGTTATTTCTATACTGCAAACCTAACCTAAAGCTAGGGCCAAAGATGAGCATAAATTATTTTTAAAGAAGGAAGTCCTCAACTCTTTCCTAAACGGGAGCAATGTTGGGCGGTCTTGATGGATGCAGGGATGTTGTTCCAGATCATGAGTTCATAGATGGAAAAGGCCTGCTAACTTGTTTTTTTTGTTACAGTTCTAAGTCTGCAGTCCGATGGAGTTCTCCAACCTCACATTTGTTGCACTTGAAAATAAGAGCTGAACTTAAGGACAATGAGAATGATGAACAAGTGATAAGAAAGAGGTAAAGGCTACAAAAGAGGAAATTTTAAAGGGAAAAGCAAGACTACTGTCCTGGAAGAGTCTTAAACTTAGTAAGATGATACGAATAAGTAAGGAGAGCAGTCAAAATTTGATTGACACAAAGACGACATCAACTTCTGACAGAAGAATCAAGATCAGAAGGTGACTCAGACGACTCTGCTAGCAACTACCTAGGAAGAAACCAACTTGTCAGACAAGGACGGACAATGGAATATCATAAAAAAGGAAAAACAAAAGCAAGAGGCACAAACAGAGGAAGAGAAAGACAGGCAAGAGCAAATGGAAGACAAAAAGATAACTCACCCCATAGGAAGAGAAAGGTGATAGAACAAGGCGGGATATGATTATTAAATCATCCCAACATTAACTGACAGTGGATGAACTAAATATCCAGAACCGTGGCTTATACTTCTGCCCCAGTAGGGACTTAGATTACAGTTCATGTAGAATTGACATATTTCCGTTTCTAAGATATTAACATAAAATCAGACCCAAGCCAATGAACATGAGAATAGGGAAGCCCAATTCAGAAAACATGACTTGTGTTCAAGAGACACTGATACTCCATGACATTGGCTGGTCTGGATAATGGAAATATATGTGCAACGAAAGAGCGGGAAGCGTTGCTTGGAAAGGAGGCCCAGATAGATCAGGGAAGCCTAACTCGCTTCAAAAAGCAAGCTACATATAACTCCTCCTTGCCTCATGATAATCTGGATGTCTTTAGTGACTTGGTCGCCAAAGACTTGTTCAAATAAATTGTTCACCAGTCAAGGCAAGAAGGGAAGAATCAGATCCGACTTGAGTAATGGACAAAAGGAGGCCATTAAGACATTACGTAATGACGACATAAGTACCAATGTCATCCGATAAGGGGCAAGAATGTGGTTTTAATGATTGTTTCCAATTATGAACAAAAGGCTTTTCAATAATTATTAAATACGGATTGTTGTGAAATGGGAATGGCAACATTTTCATTTGTGTAAAACACTACCCTCTACTCTACCATGCTTTTACCTTGTAACAAATGTATGCAAGAACAAGGGGGGCGTATAGTGCCCTCCAACAATAGCTCACTGAAAAGCACAGCAATAAACTAAAACCATTTATTGCTGATTCTTGTGGAGAGCCTCCCATCACATTGTATAGATAGAGAGAATTTTCTACAAAAGATATACACAGGAGACAATCATATTTGACAATTACCCAGGATGTGATCTTGCTAATTATGCATACAACATACGCAAGGTCTAAGAGCATAAGAACACGCTTTTTGCAATAGACCAATATCTCCATATGACTATACATGGATGCTTAGGACCATGACTTTTGACAAAATAACAATATTTTCACATTTAAAGATAGATATTACAGACAAATCTCAGGAACAGCAATGGGCACCTGCTCTCCCAGCTCTGCAAATGTATTTGTGGTCTGGTGGAAGGAACAGGTGTGTGGTGTAGTTCCCACTAATCCGTAGGACCTGCGCGTTTGTTGGACAACATAAACTTTGGATGAGGTGCCTAGACTGGTTCCGGGCACCTCCGCAGGATGAGTTGGCCTAGAGACCAGCTAGCTCACAGTGCCACCATAAGACTCCCTAACCTTACCAGGAAGCAAATGGTTTCTGGCAACCACTGAACGTGAGAGCCCTGACCCCTCAGGGATCTTGGAAACAGAACAGAACCTTTTGCTCAGTCACTCAAGCTTACTTGCTCTCAGAGAAATATACAGAGAATACACAGTGGGACGTTTTCAATTATTTATTGAACCAACGTTATTCTTGTATAGAATACATAAGCTGCAGAAATCTGTAGACCGAAGCAGCTGAAAGTGATTACAAGCACGTAAATAGTAGATATAGTTCTACCATGGTGCTAAAACCGTGTATATATGCAGGCATATGAGCAAGGCAGCAAAATAATATAATCCACATTTGTAAAGCGCACAATCACCCGTAAGGGTCTCTAGGCGCTGGGGGCTGTCGGGAAGATTAAGCAAGCTATTGTCCAGAGTCACATGGTGCTGGGCTAATCTGCCGCTGGTCCCTGGGATCGAACCGTGATCCCCAGATTCCGGAGGCAGTCGCCCTAGCCACGGCGTACTCCTACTACGCACTCCCTACTCTGCGTGTACCTAGAGTGTGTGTGGGTGTGCAGCCAAGAATCCCCACTAAGGGACATGACAGGAGAGAATGCAGGCCACAAATTGGTTACAAACTGAACACCCCCCACCGAGATGCCAGTCCGCTGCATAGTGAAGTCTCAGCCTGCACGGACCCTGGGTGTCAGCTGTAGCGCCACCTCTACTAATCTAATGGGATGCTCATTATTTATAATAGAAAGCATCTTGTGATGTACGTATAGATTAGACAATGTTATAGATATGTAGATAGCCCTGTCACTCCGTGAATGAAGATAGAGATGACATTTGTACATAGTGCGTCAAGAGGCCTTGTACATGGTGTTCGAGGCATCGTGATAATGTTGTACGAAGCTAGATGTGTAAACAAAGTAGTTTCAGAGAAACAAATCCAACATTGTCGTGCATGCAAATATGTGCAAAAGGTCACAGCAGAAATGATCCTGTAAAACATTGGACAATATATGAAATGAGCCACTTCGCTAAACGGGCCTAACCCGGGCACATTACGGGTGGTCTGGACATCACGAAATGAAAACATGACAAACCATACGCTGATTTGGATCGGGGATACAGATGACCTTTCCCTGCTGTGGGACGGAAGTAGGGAAATGTCTAAAAGATATATACAGAGACAGACAAAAACTGATCTCAACCGAAAATTCACTCATTAGATCAGAAATAAATCTATAAATGAC